>NW_028277052.1:32500-748750 GCF_059951505.1 Python bivittatus
GGGACCTTCCCTTTCCTTCGTCTCTTCCTCCCCCCTCTCGTCCCCCCGCTCGCCCTTCGTCTCCTCTTCGGAGGCGGATCGGGGGTCGGCCCTCTGCCTCCTCCTCTCGCCCAGCGGCAGCGAGGGCCCTTCGCCGGGGGGCCCGGCGCGGGAGGCCTCGCCCCGCCGGCGCTCGGGCCGCTCTTCCTCTTCTCCGTCGCCTCCCCCTCCTCCTCTTCCTCCCGCCGCCCCCTCTCCTCCGCGTCTCGCCCTGCCCTCCCCGTTCCGCTCCCTCGCCCTCCCTCCCCGGCCGGTCCTCCTCCCGCGCCCGCGGGCGCTCTTCCTCCTCGGCGGCCTGCGCCGCGGTCCGGGGGCTCTTCTTCCCGGGCCTGCGGGGGTGGGGGGTCGCGGTCGTGCTGACCGCGCGTTCTGTGCGCGTTCCGCTCCCGGTAGCTATGGCGGGCTCCTCTGCCGCGGCTTTCCGCCTCTGCTCTTGGAACGTGGGTGGCCTCCGGCAGCCTGATCGTCGCGCGGAGGTCCTGGCGGCGCTCCGCTCTCTCCCTTTTGACCTCGCGGTGCTGCAGGAGACGGGCTTCGTCTCCGAGCGGCAGCGCGCGGCGGCGCAGCGCCTCTGGCGCGCGGGGCCCTCCTTTTGGAGCTTCGGCGCGGAGCCCCGGGCGGGGCTCGGGGTGCTCTGCCGGCCGCGTCCCGGCCTCCGCCTGGACCGCTTCGTGGAGGTCGAGCCGGGCCGGCTGGTCCTGCTGGACTTCGCGCTGCGCGGGGCGGCGGCCTCGGGCGGGGCGGGGCGGGGGGGCGGGCGCTCCTGCGCCTTCCGTCTGCTCGGGGTCTACGCGCCGGCCTCCTCGGCACGCGCCCGGGCGGCCCTGTGGGCCCGTCTGCGGCCGCTGTGCGCCACCTGGCGGGAGGTGCTGGTCCTGGGCGACTTCAACAACCGCGCCTGCCCGTCGGACCGGCGGCCCGTCCTGTTGTCGCCCCGCGCCGGCGCTCCCGGGCCCGCGCCGCGCGCGCCCGCGCCTTCCGCGCTCTCGCGGGAGGAGCGCGCCCTGGAGTCCGTCCGCCGGGCGCGGGGCCTGCGGGACGCGGCTCTGGCGGTGCCCAACGGCCTGCGCTTCTTCCCTCCGGGGGCGGCGGGGGCGGCGGCGGCGGCGGCGGCGGGGGCGGCGGCGGCGGGGGCGGCGGCGGCGGCGGCGGCGGGGGCGGCGGCGGCGGGGCCGGCGGCGGCGGCGGCCGCGCCCCTCCTCACCTGCTACCTCGCCGGAACGGCCAGCCGCATTGACCGCGTGTGGGTGCCGCGCGCCTTCCCGGTGCGCGCGTGCACGGTGTCTATCACGCCGTGGTCGGTGCACGGCGTGGTCTCGGTGGCGGTCGACGTGGGCGCGCTCCCTCCCGTGCGGCGGCCGCTCTGGCGGCTCCATCCCGCCGCGCTGGACGGCGACGCGGCCCTCTGCGCCGCGCTGCGCCGCCTGCTGGAGGACCGCGTGTCGCTCTTGGAGGTCTACGGGGCGCCCGGGCTGCCGCGGTGGTGGGAGCGCGTGAAGCGCGACGTCCGCGGCTTCTGCCTGGCCTGGCGCCGCCGCGCCCGGGACCGGGAGTTCCGCCGCTACGCCGCCGCGGTGGGCGCCTTCGTGGGCTGCCACGCGCGCGTGCGCGACGGGCTGCCCGTGGACGGGCGCGTGCTGGCGGCGGCGCGCGGCGAGATCGCGCGCTTCCACGGGCGCGAGCGCCGGCGCCGGTTGTGGGACCGCGAGGCGCGCGCGTCCGGCGGGCCGGTCGGCCCGGGGGAGTGGGACGTCGGCGGCGCGGCCGCGGCGGCCGGCGGCGCGGCGGGCGGCGGCGGCGCGGCGGGCGGCGGCGGCGGCGGCGGCGGCGCGGTCCCGGGCGCGGCGGCGGCCTTCTTCGAGGGCCTGCGCGACTCGCCCGGGAGCGCGCTGGAGACCTCGGCCGAGGGCATGCTGGGCGTGATGGGGCGTTTTACTCGGCCCTCTTCGCCGGCCGGAGCGACGTCTCGCCGGCCGCCGTGGGCGCGCACTTCGCGGGCCTGCCGGCGGCGGACGCCCACCTGCCGGCGGCGGAGCGCGCGGCGGTGCGCGCCGGCCTGGCGGCGCTGCGCCGGCCGCTGCAGGCGGCGGAGGTGCGGGAGGCCATCGCGCGGGGCGGCTGCCGTCGCCGCTCGGCGCCGGGCCCGGACGGCCTGCCCTGGGCCTTCTACCGGGCCTTCGGGGACCTGCTGGCGGGCCCGCTGGCCGCCCTCTTCGAGTGGTGCGCCCGCGCGGCGCGCGCCGGGCTCGGCGGCGCGGCGCTCCCGGCCTCGCTCTACCGCAGCTCCTTGCTGTTTTTCGGCAAGCCCGGCGGCCTGGACGGCTCGCTGCCGGCGAGCTGGCGGCCCATCGCCCTGACCAATGTGGATTACCGCATCTTGGCCGGGGCGATGGCCGCCCGCCTGTCCGCGGCCGTGGGCCCGCTGGTGGTGGCCACCCAGACCAGCGCGGTGCCGGGCCGCCGCCTGGCGGACTCGCTGTGCCTCCTCCGCGAGGTCTTCTGCCGCGCGGGGGAGGGCGCGTGGCGCGGGTTCCTGGTCCAGTTGGACCAGTCCCGCGCCTTCGACCGGGTCCACCACCCCTTCTTGTGGGCGGCGCTGCGCTGGCACGGCGTGCCGGAGGACTTCGTGTCGCTGGTGCGTGCGCTCTACGGCGCGGCCACCGTGACGCCGCACGTCAACGGCTGCCGCGGCCGCGCGATCCCGCTGCGCTCCGGCGTGCGGCAGGGCTGCCCGCTCAGCCCGCTCCTCTACGTCCTCTCGCTCAACGTGGCGCTGCGGGCGCTGGAGGCGGAGGAGCGGCTGGGCGGTTTCCCGTGCCCGGTGGGCCGCTTCGGCGGCGGGCGGCGGCGGACGCTGAAGTTCGTGGCGCACGCCGACGACGTGTCGCTGCTGGTGCCGTCGGTGGCGGCGGCGCGCGTCGCGCGGGGCGTCCTGGCGGCCTTCGAGGCCGTCTCGGGGGCGCGGGTCAACCCGGCCAAGAGCTGGGTGATGCCGCTGTCGGCGGACGGCGGCGCCGGGGGGCTGCGCAGCTGGCCGCTGGGCGGCTGGTGGGACGCGGGCGCGCCGGACGGGCGGGGCGCGGCGCCGCCGCCGCCGCCGACGTTGGGCGTGGCCGCGGCCGCCGCGGGCACGGTGCGCGTGCTGGGCGTGCGCTTCGGGCTGGGCGCGCGCGCCTGGCGCGAGAACTGGTGGCGCGCGGAGGAGGACTGGCGCGTGCGCGTGGCGGGCTGGCGCCGCTGGCGGCTGGGCCTCTTCCAGCGGGCGCAGTACGTCAAGACGTACTTGTTCCCGCGCGTGCTCCCGCTGGCCGCCGTCTACCCGCCGCCCGAGGACTTCGTCCGCGAGGCGTCGGCGCTGGTCTTCCGCTTCCTCTGGGGCACGGCGCACTTCCCGGTGGGGCGGGCCGTGGCCTACCGGCCCGTGGCCGACGGCGGGCTGGCGCTGCCGGAGCTGGGCCTCTCCCTCTGGGCGGCGTTCCTGGAGCAGAACTTCGGGGGCGCCGCCGCCTGCCTGGGGGTGGGGCGGCCCGAGGTCGGGGTGGCGGCCGCCGCGGCCGCCGCGGCCGCCGGCGCCGTTTCGCGCGGGCCCGGCGCGCGCCCTTCCCGTGCCGTCCGCGCCGCCCCTCCCCTGTGGGCGGTGCTGTTCGCGGCCCACTGGGCGTCCACCGAGTGGGCGGGCCGCCGCTGGTGGCGGGAGGGCGGCCTGGCGTTCCGCCTCTCGGCGGAGGACCGCCGCCGCCTCCCGGACTTCCTCTCCCCGCTGCCGGACGTGCTGCGCCGCTACGGGATCCCCGCGGCGCACTTCTGCTCGCTCTCCCCGCTGCCCTGCCCCTCCCGCCCCGGGCCCCTGCCCTCCTCCGCTCCCGGCCCTTCCCCTCGCCCCGCCGCCGCCCCTTCAACCCTCCCTTCTTCTCTCCCTGCAGGTGGCGGAGCGGCCGTCGAGGAGGAGCGCCGGCGGCGCCGCACCGTGCGGCGCGAGGTCTACGAGGAGGCGCTGGAGCGGGCCGTCCTGCGGCCGTGGCGGGGGCGGCGGGGCCCGGGCGCGCGGGACGCCGCCTCGCCGGTGGAGCCCTTCCAGGACCGGCGGGTCCCCTACGCCTTGTGGGAGACGCGCTGGCGGTTCTTTCACGGCGCGCCGCTGGGCGTGGCGGCCGGCGCCCCGTGGCTGCGCGGCGCGGCGCGGCTCTGCGCGCGGGCGGCGTGCAGGGCGGAGGCGCTGCGGCTCGGCGAGGAGCGGGAGGACTCCGTCGCACATTTTGTGCGCGCGTGCCCGGTGGCGCGTGCCGTCTGGGTGGCGGTGGCGGCCCGCCTGGGCTGGCCGGACTTGCTGCGCCTGCCGTGGGACGCTTTGGCCTGCGGCGTTGAGCCCCTCGACTTGGACCCTCCGTTCCGGGGACCGCGGCGGCGGCACTGCCAGCAGCGGCGGGAGCAGCAGCAGCGGCCTCAGCGGCGCTGCGTGGAGCGGCAGCAGCAGCAGCGGCGGCCGCAGCAGCGACAGCAGCAGCAGCGGCGGCAGCAGCAGCAGCAGCAGCAGCAGCATGGACGCTCGGCGCGGGGGCTGGCCCCCTCGGCGCAGGACTGCCCGGGCCTCGGGGAGCAGCGCGGTGCCGGCGGCGGCGGCGGCGGCGGCGGCGAACGGGGCGCGGCGCCCTCGTCCGCGGGGCCGCCCGCGCCCCGGGGCCCCGTCCGCGCGTGCCGCGCGCTGCGCCGCGCGCACCCCTCGGGCGCTTCTGGGCGGCGCCGTGGTCGACGGTGCGGCTGCTGGCCCTCCTCGTGCTGCAGGCGCTGGTGGCGGACCGGCGTCGAGAGTTACCTCGCGAGCGGCAGCGCGGGACCCCGTCGCCGGACTGGTCTGCGGCCCGCGTGGCCGACGGGGTCCTCGCGCGCTGGGACGTCATCCGCGAGGCGGAGCGGGCGCGCTGGCCGCGGCGCAGGTGGGCGCGCCTCTGGCCCTGGTCGGCGGCCTCGGCCGACGGGCCCATCACGTGACGGCCGCCTCGGCTGCTGGGGACTGCTTTTTCTTTCTTTTTTTTTTTTTGCTGTGTGGCCTTTGTTCCGCTGCGGCGGTGGACGTTGGGCCCTCCCCTGCGGTGGTGGGTTGTTGTTGTTTGTGTTTTTCTCGCTACCCCCCCTCCCTCCCTGCCCTTCCGTTTTTCGTTTTTCGGTTTTATTGTTTCTCCATGAGCCCGGCTTCCCTGTTTTAGGGGGAGCCGGTTGACATTGTAGTAGGGTCCTCTTTTTCTCAATAAAAAATTGTGTTGTCCTAAAAAAAATTGTGTTGTCCTAACCCTAACCCTAACCCTAACCCTAACCCTAACCCTAACCCTAACCCTAACCCTAACCCTACCGGCCCGTGGCCGACGGCGGGCTGGCGCTGCCGGAGCTGGGCCTCTCCCTCTGGGCGGCGTTCCTGGAGCAGAACTTCGGGGGCGCCGCCGCCTGCCTTGGGGTGGGGCGGCCCGAGGTCGGGGCGGCGGCCGCCGCGGCCGCCGCGGCCGCCGGCGCCGTTTCGCGCGGGCCCGGCGCGCGCCCTTCCCGTGCCTTCCGCGCCGCCCCTCCCCTGTGGGCGGTGCTGTTCGTGGCCCACTGGGCGTCCACCGAGTGGGCGGGCCGCCGCTGGTGGCGGGAGGGCGGCCTGGCGTTCCGCCTCTCGGCGGAGGACCGCCGCCGCCTCCCGGACTTCCTCTCCCCGCTGCCGGACGTGCTGCGCCGCTACGGGATCCCCGCGGCGCACTTCTGCTCGCTCTCCCCGCTGCCCTGCCCCTCCCGCCCCGGGCCCCTGCCCTCCTCCGCTCCCGGCCCTTCCCCTCGCCCCGCCGCCGCCCCTTCTCCCCTCCCTTCTTCTCTCCCTGCAGGTGGCGGAGCGGCCGTCGAGGAGGAGCGCCGGCGGCGCCGCACCGTGCGGCGCGAGGTCTACGAGGAGGCGCTGGAGCGGGCCGTCCTGCGGCCGTGGCGGGAGCGGCGGGGCCCGGGCGCGCGGGATGCCGCCTCGCCGGTGGAGCCCTTCCAGGACCGGCGGGTCCCCTACGCCTTGTGGGAGACGCGCTGGCGGTTCTTTCACGGCGCGCCGCTGGGCGTGGCGGCCGGCGCCCCGTGGCTGCGCGGCGCGGCGCGGCTCTGCGCGCGGGCGGCGTGCAGGGCGGAGGCGCTGCGGCTCGGCGAGGAGCGGGAGGACTCCGTCGCACATTTTGTGCGCGCGTGCCCGGTGGCGCGTGCCGTCTGGGTGGCGGTGGCGGCCCGCCTGGGCTGGCCGGACTTGCTGCGCCTGCCGTGGGACGCTTTGGCCTGCGGCGTTGAGCCCCTCGACTTGGACCCTCCGTTCCGGGGGCCGCGGCGGCGGCACTGCCAGCAGCGGCGGGAGCAGCAGCAGCGGCCTCAGCGGCGCTGCGTGGAGCGGCAGCAGCAGCAGCAGCAGCGGCCGCAGCAGCGACAGCAGCAGCAGCAGCGGCAGCGGCAGCAGCAGCAGCAGCAGCATGGACGCTCGGCGCGGGGGCTGGCCCACGCGGCGCAGGACTGCCCGGGCCTCGGGGAGCAGCGCGGTGCCGGCGGCGGCGGCGGCGGCGGCGGCGAACGGGGCGCGGCGCCCTCGTCCGCGGGGCCGCCCGCGCCCCGGGGCCCCGTCCGCGCGTGCCGCGCGCTGCGCCGCGCGCACCCCTCGGGCGCTTCTGGGCGGCGCCGTGGTCGACGGTGCGGCTGCTGGCCCTCCTCGTGCTGCAGGCGCTGGTGGCGGACCGGCGTCGAGAGCTACCTCGCGAGCGGCAGCGCGGGACCCCGTCGCCGGACTGGTCTGCGGCCCGCGTGGCCGACGGGGTCCTCGCGCGCTGGGACGTCATCCGCGAGGCGGAGCGGGCGCGCTGGCCGCGGCGCAGGTGGGCGCGCCTCTGGCCCTGGTCGGCGGCCTCGGCCGACGGGCCCATCACGTGACGGCCGCCTCGGCTGCTGGGGACTGCTTTTTCTTTCTTTTTTTTTTGCTGTGTGGCCTTTGTTCCGCTGCGGCGGTGGACGTTGGGCCCTCCCCTGCGGTGGTGGGTTGTTGTTGTTTGTGTTTTTCTCGCTACCCCCCCTCCCTCCCTGCCCTTCCGTTTTTCGTTTTTCGGTTTTATTGTTTCTCCATGACCCCGCTTCCCTGTTTTAGGGGGAGCCGGTTGACATTGTAGTAGGGTCCTCTTTTTCTCAATAAAAAAAATTGTGTTGTCCTAAAAAAAAAAAAATTGTGTTGTCCTAACCCTAACCCTAACCCTAACCCTAACCCTAACCCTAACCCTAACCCTAACCCTAACCCTAACCCTAACCCTGCCTGCCCGCTTTCCTGGCCGGGTTCCCCGCCGTGCTGCGCCGCTACGCCGTCCCCGCCTCCCAGTTCTTTCCATCTTACTGGGATGGGGGCGCGGCGAGCGGCGGGCCCGGCGAGGGGGGCCGCGCGGTGGCTGTCCTGCGCCGCGACATGCGCAGGGCGGTCTACGAGGAGGGGCTGGAGCGCGCCGTACTGCGGCCGTGGCGGGAGACGTGCCGCAGACGGGTGGCGGAGGGGCGGCTGCCGGCCCACCTGGCGCGCGCCGCGGGCCCTCTGGAGCCCTTCACGGACCGCCGGCTGCCTTACCTGTATTGGGAGGCACGCTGGCGGTTCTACCACCTGGTGCCCAGGGAGCAGGCGGCGCAGCCGTGGGCGCGCGGCACGGACCGCCTCTGTCCAAGGGCGGCGTGCGCGCTGGCGGCGGCGTGCGGCGGCGGCCCCCCGCCGGAGGACTCCGTACGGCACCTTGCCGCCGACTGCCCGGCAGCGCGCGCCCTCTGGGCGGCGGTGGCGCGCCGCTTTGGCCGGCCGGAGCTCGCCGACCAGCCCTGGCTGGCGCTCGTCTCCGGCCTGGAGGAGTACGCGGTGCCGCCACAGGGCCCGGCTCCAGGGGTTGGCCTCTCCCCTGCTCCTCCTCCTCCTCCTCCCGCCCCTCCCGCCCCTCCCGCCCCTCCCGCCCCTTCCGCCCCTCCCGCCTCGCTCCTCCCTGGCCTCGCCAGCCCCTCCCCCGTCGTCCCCGGACTGACCCCTGCCGGCGGCAGCAGCCCCGCCCTTCCCCTTCCCCCCTCTCTTCCTTTCGCAGGTGCCACGGGGGGGGGCAGGCGCCGGCCGGGCGCGTCCCCCATGGCGGGAGCCGGTGGCGGCGGCGACGACTACGGCGACGGCGCGGATGACGGTGGCGGCGGCGACGGCCGCGGCGTCTCCCGTGCGAGCGGCGAGGATGTGGCCAGAGACGGCGGCGGCGGCAGCGACGGCGTCCTCGGCGGCGACGGCGGACGTGGCCGCGGAGCAATTGCGGGTGGCGGCGGCGGCGGCGGCGGCGCTCCTTGTAGCGCTGCGGCTGGACCGGTGGCCGGTAGAGCCGAGCTCGGCGGGCCCGCGGACGGCGGGTCGGCGGCGGCGACGCAGGCAGCGGGCGACAAACGACGACGGTGGGGGCGGCAGCGGCGGCAGGGGCTGCCAGCCCTCCCGTGGACTACGCGCCGTCTCATCAACACCGTCGTCCTGCACGTCCTCTGCCTCCTGCGGACCCGCCACCTTCGTGTCGAGAGGGGCGGTGGCGCGCTCCCGCTGGACTGGTCCGAAAGGGCGGCGTCGGACGTCGTGGACCGAGTGGCCTGTGTCCGGGAGGCGGAGCGAGAGCGCCTGCCGGAGGACAGGTGGCGGCGGCTTTGGCCATGGCGGGAGCGGCCTCCTTCACCGGCGCCCGTCACCTGACCGTGGGGGGTAGGTCCTGTCCTTTGGACATTCGGGCCCGGACTGTTCGGCTTGGGGCAGCCGGGGGGAGGGGGCGAGTTGGCCTTTATTTTCCTTCTCTGTGTCTCCGGTCGGTGTGCTTTTTGTTGTCTTTGGTTTGTTGTTGTTTTTTTTACGTTTTATTGTAATTTTATGAGCCCGGCCGCCCGTTTTTAGGGGCGGTCCGGAGGACACTGTAGAAGGGTTTTACTTTATTAAAATATGTCTGTTTCCTAACCCTAACCCTAACCCTAACCCTAACCCTAACCCTAACCCTCCCGGACTTCCTCTCCCCGCTGCCGGACGTGCTGCGCCGCTACGGGATCCCCGCGGCGCACTTCTGCTCGCTCTCCCCGCTGCCCTGCCCCTCCCGCCCCGGGCCCCTGCCCGCCTCCGCTCCCGGCCCTTCCCCTCGCCCCGCCGCCGCCCCTTCTCCCCTCCCTTCTTCTCTCCCTGCAGGTGGCGGAGCGGCCGTCGAGGAGGAGCGCCGGCAGCGCCGCACCGTGCGGCGCGAGGTCTACGAGGAGGCGCTGGAGCGGGCCGTCCTGCGGCCGTGGCGGGAGCGGCGGGGCCCGGGCGCGCAGGACGCCGCCTCGCCGGTGGAGCCCTTCCAGGACCGGCGGGTCCCCTACGCCTTGTGGGAGACGCGCTGGCGGTTCTTCCACGGCGCGCCGCTGGGCGTGGCGGCCGGCGCCCCGTGGCTGCGCGGCGCGGCGCGGCTCTGCGTGCGGGCGGCGTGCAGGGCGGAGGCGCTGCGGCTCGGCGAGGAGCGGGAGGACTCCGTCGCGCATTTTCTGCGCGCGTGCCCGGTGGCGCGTGCCGTCTGGGCGGCGGTGGCGGCCCGCCTGGGCTGGCCGGACTTGCTGCGCCTGCCGTGGGCCGCTTTGGCCTGCGGCGTTGAGCCCCTGGACTTGGACCCTCCGTTCCGGGGGCCGCGGCGGCGGCACTGCCAGCAGCGGCGGGAGCAGCAGCAGCGGCCTCAGCGGCGCTGGGTGGAGCGGCAGCAGCAGCAGCAGCGGCCGCAGCAGCGACAGCAGCAGCAGCAGCGGCAGCAGCAGCAGCAGCAGCAGCAGCAGCATGGACGCTCGGCGCGGGGGCTCGCCCCCTCGGCGCAGGACTGCCCGGGCCTCGGGGAGCAGCGCGGTGCCGGCGGCGGCGGCGGCGGCGGCGAACGGGGCGCGGCGCCCTCGTCCGCGGGGGCCACCCGCGCCCCGGGGCCCCGTCCGCGCGTGCCGCGCGCTGCGCCGCGCGCACCCCTCGGGCGCTTCTGGGCGGCGCCGTGGTCGACGGTGCGGCTGCTGGCCCTCCTCGTGCTGCAGGCGCTGGTGGCGGACCGGCGTCGAGAGCTACCTCGCGAGCGGCAGCGCGGGACCCCGTCGCCGGACTGGTCTGCGGCCCGCGTGGCCGACGGGGTCCTCGCGCGCTGGGACGTCATCTGTGAGGCGGAGCGGGCGCGCTGGCCGCGGCGCAGGTGGGCGCGCCTCTGGCCCTGGTCGGCGGCCTCGGCCGACGGGCCCATCACGTGACGGCCGCCTCGGCTGCTGTGGACTGCTTTTTCTTTCTTTTTTTTTTTTTTTTTTTTGCTGTGTGGACTTTGTTCCGCTGCGGCGGTGGACGTTGGGCCCTCCCCTGCGGTGGTGGGTTGTTGTTGTTTTTGTTTTTCTCGCTTCCCCCCCTCCCTCCCTGCCCTTCCGTTTTTCGTTTTTCGGTTTGTTTATTGTTTCTCCATGAGCCCGGCTTCCCTGTTTTAGGGGGAGCCGCTTGACATTGTAGTAGGGTCCTCTTTTTCTAAATAAAAAATTGTGTTGTCCTAAAAATTGTGTTGTCCTAACCCTAACCCTAACCCTAACCCTAACCCTAACCCTAACCCTAACCCTAACTGGGACCGGTGCGCCGCGCGCTGGGAGGCGCGCTGGGGGCGTTGGCGGCACTGGCGCCTCTCTCTTTACCAACGGGCCATCTACCTGCGGACTTATCTCCTTCCGCAGGCGGCCTTCCTGGCGACGGTGTATCCGCCGGCGGAGGGCTTCCTGCGGGAGGTGGTCTGCGGGTGGTTTCGGTTTTTGTGGGGCACGCCGTGGTTTCCGCTGGCGCGGGCCGCTGCCTATTTGCCCGTCCGCGAGGGGGGCCTCGGCCTCGCACCGCTGGATGTGGCTCTGTGGGGGCGCTTCCTGGCCCACAACATGGGGGGAGCGTCCGTTCTTCTGCCATCTCCGGGGACGGGCCCCGTGTCGAGCCCCGCGACCTCGGGGGCTTTCTGTCCGCTGCGGTTTCCGCCTGCGTCACGCCGGCGGTTTCCTTCGGGCGTGTCTCCCGGGGCTACGGTCAGGGGACCTCCATTGTGGGCGGCGCTTTTTCTGCGTCACTGGTGGGGGTCCGACTGGGGAGAGGTCCGCTGGTGGTGCGGAGGGTCCAGCGCCTTCCGAGTTTCGGGCCTGGATCGGAGATGCCTGCCCTCGTTCCTGGCAGGGCTACCAGACTTCCTGCGCCGGTACAACATCCCGGCGGTCCATTTCTCACCTTCCTATTGGGACGGTGGGCACGCGGGAGGGGACGGACAGGCGGTGGCCGTGCGCCGTCGCACCATGAGGAGGGAGGTGGTGGACGAGGCGACAGAGCGCGCCATCGTGGGGCCGTGGCGCGAGCAGCGGCGCCGACGCGCGGCTGACGGCCGGCTCCCGGTCTACCTGGCGCGGGCGGCAGGTCCGGTGGAGCCGTTCACTGACCGCCGCCTCCCGTATTTGTACTGGGAGGTACGGTGGCGGTTTTACCACCAAGTCGTGCGGGAGCCGTCGGCGCAGCCATGGGCAAGGGGGATGGCGCGGTGCTGCCCACGCCTGCAGTGCGCCAGGGAGGCGGCTAGGAGGAGTGGCCCCGTGCCGGAGGATGACCTACGCCACTTCGTGGAGGGCTGCCCGTTGGCACGGGAGCTTTGGCAGGCTGTGGCGCGCAGGTTTCGGCGGCCAGAGCTCGCCAGCCAATCTTGGCTGAGTATTGTTTCGGGGCTTGAGGAGCCTGGGTCTTTCTCTCTCCTTCCCATTTACCCTCCGCCTTCCCCCTCTCCCTTTTCCCTCCCTCCCTGCCCTTCCTCCTTCCTTTCCCCTGTAGGTGCGATAGCCATGCCTCGGCGGGAGGTTTGCGAAGAAGCTGAAGGCGGCGACCAGGTAGGGGGCGGCGGTGCAGACGACGATGACGGCGATGGCGGCGGAGTTTCATCTGGCAGTGCGGACAGTGGTGGCGCAGTTCGCCGGCGGAGGCTCAGCAGCGGTGACGTGGCGAGGCTCTGGAGTGCTGGACAGGCGGGACGGCCGGTGCCACGGCGGGACCGCCTGCCGAAGCTCCCGTGGAGTACTGTCCGGCTGCTCCTCTACCTGACCCTCGACGCGCTGTGCCGGCTGCGGCATCGGCACTTGCGTATGGAGAGGAGTGGAGGGGAGCCGCCGCAAGACTGGGCGGCCCAGGAGGCTGAGCGGATTGTGGACAGGGCAGCCTGGATCCGTGCAACGGAAAGGGAGCGGTTGCCCGAGGAGCGCTGGCAGCGGCTCTGGCCGTGGAGGGAGCGGGCTCCCTCGCCGGCGCCTATTACGTAACGGCGGACATTGGAGGACATTTTTTTTTGTCTTGCTCCCCGGGCGGGGGAGAGTATCAGACACCAGTGGCGGTGCGGTGACCATCGCGTTTTTGTTTCCTCCACATGGAGGTTTCTTTTTTGTCTATTTCTGGTTTGGGGTTTTTTGGCCTTTTATTGTTTCTTTCTGAGCCCGGCCCCCAGTTTCTAGAGGGGAGCCGGTGGCTACTGTAGGAGGGCATTTTCTCAATAAAAAAAAAACTTGTGTCGTTTCCTAAAAAAACTTGTGTCGTTTCCTAACCCTAACCCTAACCCTAACCCTAACCCTAACCCTAACCCTAACCCTAACCCTAACCCTGGATCCGCGAGTCGGAGAGGAGGCGGCTGCCGGCGGAGCGGTGGAGGCGGCTGTGGCCCTGGCGGGAGAGGCCTGACGACGGTGCTCGGCAGCAACGGCCTGAGCAGCTCAGCTGACTTTGGGGGCGGCCCTTTGAGGCCGCGACTGTGGACATGGCGCGGGCCTGGGGCCCAGGGACTCGAGGGCCGGAGCGGCCGGTCTCTTTGTTTTTGCGGGGAGGGAGGGCGTTGGCCCTTCTCCAGTTTGGGGTCTTTTTGTTTTCACTTTTCTGTGTTTTCGTTGTTTCTTTTGTTGAGCCCGGCCGCCCGTTTTTAGGGGCGGGCCGTGGTTTTATGTAGGAGGGCATTTTAAATAAAAAAACTTGTCGTTCTTCCTAAAAACTTGTCGTTCTTCCTAACCCTAACCCTAACCCTAACCCTAACCCTAACCCTAACCCTAACCCTAACCCTGCCCCCGTTGCCGTGGACGACGCGCCGCCTGATCAACTGCGTCGTCCTCCACGTCCTCTGCCTGTTACGGACGCGGCACCTGCGCCTGGAGCGCAGCGGCGGGACGCTTCCGCCGGACTGGGCCGTGCAGGCGGCAGAGGGCGTCGTCGACCGCCTCGCTTGGATCCGCGACGCGGAGAGGGGACGCATGCCCGAGGAGCGGTGGCGGCGCCTGTGGCCCTGGCGGGATCGGGCCGAGGACGGTGCTCAGGGACAGCGGCCGGGGTCCCACCAATGACTTTGGGGGCGCCCCGTTGGGGCTGGGACAGTGGACTGGGCCTGGGCCTGGGGCTCAGGGACTTGAGGCCGTGGCGGCCGGACTCTTTTTGGGGGAGGGAGGGCGTTGGCCCTTCTCCGGTTCGGAGTTCCTTTTGTTTTTGTTTTTGTTTTTGTTTTATGTGTATTTCTGTTCTTGAGCCCGGCCGCCCGTTTTTAGGGGCGGGCCAGGGTTTTTTGTAGAAGGGTTTTTCACAATAAAAAATATTTGCTTTCGTCCTAAAAATATTTGCTTTCGTCCTAACCCTAACCCTAACCCTAACCATAACCCTAACCCTAACCCTAACCCTAACCCTAACCCTAACCCTAACCCGGTACATCAGTACGTACCTGCTGCCCCAGGTGTTGCAGCTCGCGGCGGTGTTCCCCCCGCCGCGGGCCTTCGTACGCGCCATGACGGAGCTGCTGTTCCGCTTCCTTTGGGGCTCGGCACGTTTCCCGCTGGCGCGGGCGGTCGCCCACCAGCCAGTGGCGGAAGGCGGGCTGGCGGTGCCGGAGCTTTCCCTGTCTCTTTGGGCGGTCTTCCTCACCCAGAACTTCGGGGGGGCGGCCGCGGCGCTGGGCGGGGACGCGGCCAGCGGGGAGCGGCACGTCGGAGTACGGGGGCTGTTGGGGGCCGGGGGGGACTCGAGGGGCGGGACGGGGCTTGGGCTCGGGGGCGTGCCCTCTTCCTCCTGCTCCTCCTCCTCATCTCCCGCCGGCGTTCATGCGGCCGGCCCGCTCTGGGCAGAGATGTTCCTGGGCCACTGGCGGTCGGAGGAGTGGGCTGGCCGGGAGTGGTGGGACGAAGGTCGCGTGGGGTTCCGCCTTTCGGCGGTGGCACGGCGTCGCATGCCGGACTTCCTCGCGGAGCTGCCCGATGTACTGCGGCGCTTCGGGATACCGGCCGCGCACTTCCGTGAGTCGTTCCGGACGCGCACGGTGTTGCCCCCGTCGCCCCCCTCTCCTCCTGCTCCACGGCCCGGTGCCGGTCGGGCGGGCGCGGCCGGGGCGGCGGGGCCGGGCCGCGGCGACGTTGAGGAGTCCCGCCTCCAGCGGCGGACTGTGCGGAGGGAGGTCTACGGGGAGGCCCTGGAGCGCGCGATCGTGGGGCCCTGGCGAGCGGCCCGAGTGCGCGCTCAGGGAGATGGCGAGGTGAGCGGGAGCGGGGCGGCGGAGGCTGAGCCGGGCGGTGCGGATGACCCGCGCACGGAGGCGTTTCGCGACCGCCGCGTACCCTACTCCCTGTGGGAGGTGCGGTGGCGTTTCTTCCACCGTGTCCCCGGGGAGGTGGCGGCCGCGGCGCGGCCCTGGCGGACGGGGGACGCGCGCCTATGCCCGCGCGCCCTGTGCCGGCGGGATGCTGTGGCACGCGGAGTGGCGCTGGAGGATACTGTGGCCCACTTCGCCGCGCAATGCTGTATCGCGCGGGCTGTCTGGGCGGCGGTCGCGGGCCTCCTGGACTGGCCGGACCTGCTGCGGCAGCCATGGGAGGCAGTAGTGTCGGGGGTGGAGCCGGCTGGCCTGCTCCCCCCACTGCGCGGCCCTCGGGAGCGGCAGAGGGCGGCTGCGGTCGCTCGCGGGCAGTCTCCCGCTCGCTCTTCTGCTTCCTTTGCAGGGCCAGGGGGCGGAGCGATGGCCAGGGGTGCGGGGCACCCGACGCCCGAGGTGGCAGCGGCGGTGCCGCACTGGCGCGTCGGAGCGGCGGCTGAGGTGGAGGAGGAGGGCGAGACGGAGTGCGCCGCTGGAGTCGGGAGTGGAGGATGGAGAGGTGGCCTTCCCACAGCAGTGCCCGCCGGGGCGCGGAGTGAGCAGCGGAGAGAGGGGCGGCTGCGGACAGTGCAGCGGCAGCAGCAGCAGCAGCGGCAGTGGCCTGGGGTGCCTCGGGTGCCCAGAGGGCCAAGGCCAGCGGAGTGTGGAGGCGACGGGTCAGGGGCCTGCGGGCTGCGGACGGCGCCTTCTGGAGCGACAGCAGCGCAAGCAGTAGAGGGTCCCTCCCGGCCCATGGAGTTTCCGGAGGGAGGCGGCGACGGAGGCGGCGGCAGCGGCAGGTGCCGCTTCTGGACAGTGCCCTGGAGCACCGTCCGCCTCGTGAACTACGTGGTGCTGGCGGTGCTCTTGGCTGAGCGACGACGGGAGTTGCCTCGGGAGCGGCGACGCGGCGGCGCTTCTCCGGACTGGTCGGCCTCCCGCGCTGCGGCGGATGTGGTGGCCCGCCTGGACGTGTTGGCCGCCGCCGAACGGGACCGTGGCCCGGCCGCGCGATGGCGGCGCTTCTGGCCATGGAAGGCGGCCGCCTCCACTCCGCCCATCACTTGAGAGGCTGGCCGGCTGGCGGTCATCCCTGCTGGCATGCCGTCCTGCCATGGACTGCGTGGGACTACTGTGGGCCTTCAGTTCGCTCCCCTCCTCTCCTTGGGTGCCCTGATTCCTCCTGCTCCTCCTCCTCCTCCTCCTCCTCCTCCTCCTCCTCCTCTCCTGGGTCCTCTCCGGGGATTTTTGGGGGGTGCTTTTGAGGTGCGGGTGGGTGGTGGCTTCGGTATCGTGGGAGTGATGGGGGAGGTGGGGGAGTTTGTCCGGTCCCGGGGAATGGACTGTTCTGAGGTTTTTGGTTGTGGGGGATGGTGGGTGGCATGGGATTGGCATCGGGGGGGGGGACGGGGGGGTTTTTGAGTGGGGTTGATGTTTTTCAACTTCTGTTGTCGGGAGGTGTATCCCTTTTGGTTTTGTTTTTTTGTGTCTGTTTGTCGCCCGTCCTCCTGCGTAGAGGGGGTTTGGGTGTCTGTAGCAGGGTTGCTTTTCAATAAAAAAATGGTGTGTTACCTAAAAATGGTGTGTTACCTAACCCTAACCCTAACCCTAACCCTAACCCTAACCCTAACCCTAACCCTAACCCTAACCCTAACCCTAACCTTAACCCTAACCCTAACCCTAACCCTAACCCTAACCCTAACCCTAACCCTGAGGCCCGCCGCTGTCCCCCGATGAGCGCTCAGCCG
Organism: Python bivittatus; assembly: GCF_059951505.1. Lineage (NCBI taxonomy): Eukaryota > Metazoa > Chordata > Lepidosauria > Squamata > Pythonidae > Python > Python bivittatus. The sequence continues at coordinate 48,957 of NW_028277052.1, forward strand.
AGGCGCTGCGCGTGGCCCGCAGCCTCGCGGACGCGGCACTGGCCGTCCCCAACGTCCTGCGCTTCTTCCCCGCGCCACCCGGGATGTGTGTGGGGGCCGTCGGTTGTGGCGCCGGCACCGCCTGTTCCAGCGTTGGGGACAGGTCGGGCGCGGATGCGGGCGGCGCCCCCGCCCCGCCGTACTGCACCAGTTACGGGGCGCAGGCGACGGCGCGCCTGGACCGAGTGTGGGCGCCGCGCGAGTGCCAGGTGCGGGCGTGCTTGGTCCTGGTCACGCCCTGGTACACCCACGCCGTGGTGCACGTCAAGCTCGGGCTCGCCAGCCGCGCAGTCCTCCAGCGCCCGCTCTGGCGGCTGACGGCGGCGAAGCTCGACGCGGACGCGGGCTTCCGCGCCGCGCTCAGGCGCCTCCTGGAGGCCCGCCTCTCCCTGCGGGACGTCTATGGCCCGGCCCGCCTCCGCGAGTGGTGGGAGCGGGTCAAGGCGGACCTCCGCGTCTTCTGCCAGGGCTGGGAGAGGCGGCGGGCGCGCAGGGAGCTCAGCACCTACCAGGCGGCGGTGTGTGAGTTCCTGGCGTGCCACGCGCGGGTTCGGGAGGGCGGCGCGGTGGACGCGGGCCGCCTGGAGCGGGCGCGCGCCATCATCGCGCGCAACCACGCGGCCCGCCGCCGCGTCCGTTTCATCCGCCACTTCGGGCGGGCGACGGGTGGCACGGTAGGCGCGGGGGACTGGGAGGACCAGGGGCGGGGCACGGAGGGGCCAGCGCGGGCCGCGGCGGAGGGCGATGACGTCCCCTCGGCAGGCACGACCGCCTTCCTGGAGGCGCTCCGCCCGGACCAGGCCTCGCCGCTGAGGGCCGACCTGGCGGGCATGCTGTCCGTCATGGACGGCTTCTACCGGCCGCTCTTCGCCGGCGGGGGGGACATCTCGGAGGAGGCCATCGATCGGTACTTCTCCAGGCTACCCCCGCCGGGCGTGGACGGCGGTGGGGGCGTCTTTGGCGGCGGCAGTGGCGGCAATGGCGGCGGCGGCAGCGCGGAGGCCGTGGCATCCGCGGCGCGTCTCGCGGCGCTGGCGGGCCCCATCTCCGCCACAGAGGTGCGGGAGGTGCTGTGCAGTGGCCGGCAGCGGTCGGCACCGGGCCCCGACGGGCTCGGCTGGGCCTTCTACCGCGCCTTCACCGACCGGCTGGCCACGCTGCTCGCAGCGCTTTTTGAGCACTGCGCGGCAGATGCGCGCGCGGGGGAGGGCGGGGCACACCTTCCTGCCTCCCAATACCAGGGCCTCCTCTTGTTTTTCAAAAAGCCGGGGGCCCTGGACCCCACGCTCCCCTCCAGTTGGCGCCCGATAGTCCTCACCAATGTGGACTATCGGGCCCTGGCGCGGCTGCTCGCCGACCGCCTGGCCGGCGCGGTGGGGCACGCCGTCGTTCCAACCCAGACCAGCGCACTCCCGGGGCGCAGCCTGGTGGACTCGCTCTGCCTGCTCCGGGAGGTCTTCTGGCGCGCGGGGCGGGGGGACTGGGCGGGCTTCCTGTTCCAGCAGGACCAGTCCCACACCTTCGACCGTGTCCACCACGCCTTCCTGTGGCGGGCGCTGGCGTGGCACGGGGTCCCACGGGACTTCATGCGGCTGGTCCAGCTGCTCTACGCCCAGGCCACGGTCGTCCCCCAGGTTAACAACGCGCAGGGGGCGGCCATCCCGGTGTGCTCGGGCGTGCGGCAGGGATGCCCCATGAGCCCCCTGCTCTACGTCCTCGCGCTGGACGTGGCGCTGTGGGCGCTGGAGCGTGACGGCGGCCTGCGCGGCTTCGACTGCCCGCTGTCGCTGCGCCGGGGGGGGCCGCGCCCAGCCGTCCGCGCCGTCAAGTTCGTGGCGCAAGCGGACGACGTCTCCCTCCTGGTGCGCTCGCGGGGAGAGGCGCGCCCGGCGCGGGCGGCCCTCCGCGCCTTCGAGGCCGTCTCGGGCGCCCATGTGAACGACCACAAGAGCTGGGTCGTGGCGCTCGGGGCGGCGGAGGAGGGCGGACGTGGCGGCGGCGGCGGGTTGCGCCGCTGGGCGGTGGCGGAGTGGTGGGCAGCCCGGGAGAGGGCAGAGGAGAGCGGGGCAGGGGCGGAGGCCACGCGCGACCCGCGGGGCCTGCGGGCCCGGGCGGGCGGCGGCGGCGCGGGAGGGGCGGGGGCCGGGGCGGCGCTCCTGGCAGCGGTCTACCCGCCGCCGGAGGCCTTCCTGCGGCGCGCGTCCTGGGGGTGGTTCGGCTTCCTGTGGGGCACGGCCTTCTTCCCGCTGGCGCGGGCGGTGGCCCACCTACCAGTGCGGGAGGGCGGCCTGGGCCTCCCGGCGCTGGAGCTCTCGCTGTGGGCGCGCTTCCTCGCGCAGAACATGGGGGGCGCGTCCGTGCTGCTCCCGCACGGGGGGGTGGCGGTGGCGGCGGCCGGTGCTCGGGGGCGGCCGGCGGGCGGCTCGTCGGTGCCGCCTCCGCCGCTCTGGGCGGCGCTCTTCCTCGAGCACTGGTGGGGCAGCGACTGGGGCGAGACGCGCTGGTGGCGCGGCGGTGCCGGCGTGTTCCGGGTCTCAGGCCCGGACCGCAGCTGCCTGCCCGCCTTCCTGGCCGGGCTTCCCGCCGTACTGCGCCGCTACGAGATCCCCGCCTCCCAGTTCTTTCCATCCTACTGGGAGAGGGGCGCGGCTGCCGGCGGGCCCGGCGGGGCAGGACGCGCGGTGGCCCTCCTGCGCCGCACCATGCGCTGGGAGGTCTACGAGGAGGGGCTGGAGCGCGCCGTGCTGCGGCCTTGGAGGGAGACGTGCCGCAGGCGGGTGGTGGAGGGGCGGCTGCCGGCCCACCTGGCGCGCCCCGCGGGCCCCCTGGAGCCCTTCACGGACTGCCGGCTGCCGTACATCTATTGGGAGGCACGCTGGCGGTTCTACCACCTGGTGCCCAGGGAGCAGACGGCGCAGTTGTGGGCGCGCGGCGCGGACCGCCTGTGTCCGCGGGCGGCGTGCGCGAGGGCGGCGGCACGCGGTGAGGGCCCCCCGCCGGACGACTTCTGGGCGGCGGTGGCGCGCCGCTTCGGCCGGCCGGAGCTCGCCGACCAGCCCTGGCTGGCGGTCATCTCCGGCCTGGAGGAGTACGCGGTGCCGCCCCGGGACCCGGCTCGGGCGGACGCCCCCGCTGCTCCTCCTCCTCCTCCTCCTCCCGCGCTCCCTCGTCATCCTCCTGCCCCTCCCGCCCCTCCTGCCCCTCCTGCCTCGCCCCTCCCCCGCCTCGCTGGCCCCTCCCCTGGCGCCCCTGGTCCGGCCCCGGCTGTGGGGGCCCCGCCCTTGCCTTTCCCCTCTCCCCCTCTTCCTCCTGCAGGTGCCGCGGGGCGGAGCGGGCGCCGGGCGGGTGCGTCCCCCGTGGCGGGGTCCGGCGGCGGCGGTGACGACGTAGGCGGCGCGGACGCTGGCAGCGGCGATGGCGCGTACGACGGCGGCGACGGCGCAGAGGGCGACGGCGGTGGCGGCGGCGGGAGCAGTGTGGCGGAGGCTTCTGGGGCTTCTATCTCTTCTGGCCTGCTGCTCTCAGGGGGGCCAGATCGGGGGGCACCCCAGGTTCTTTCAGGTGGCGTGGCCTCACTTGCTGATGCCCAAGGGGGTGAGATGAGCCTAGCTCAGCCAGAGCTCACTCTCATGGAGTCTCCTGGGCCTTTACGGCTGGAGGAGTCCTCTGTTCAGGAGGAGGGAGTCGGGGCACAGGAGGTGTAGCACGGGGTCTCCATGGGCCCTTCTCAGCCCCAGCAGTGGGTGCCTAACATGTTGAGGGGCTCGGTAGGGCCGGACGGTGCTAGGTGGATGTTGGTTCACGGTACGTGGTTTGGGGTCTCCCCCCAGACATGGAGAGCAACACGTTTTTGGAAGAGGGGACAGGCTGGTCAGAGCTGTCCTCCTTGGGCTCCTCCCTGGAGGATATCTGCTCAGGCACGGGCCCCTCATTGTCTACTCGCCAACAGGCGAGGGCATGCTATGGCCATGCGTGGTCCGTGGAGGGCTCCAGGCCTTTTTTTGGCCATTCTGGGCACAGTGGGGAGGTGCCTTGCTGACCGGGACCGTTCGCCGCTTCGCAGTCCTTCCCTGGCAGCCAGACGGTGGTTGGGCCACTCCCGCTTTATGGATGTGCGCAGGCCCCAGGACTCTCAACCATAGGCGGGGACCTTGCGGGAGGCCACCATCTGTGGAGGGTGGGCGCAAGACCTCACTGCTCCCCTGAGCATGCTAGCTGTATGCTATTTGACCTCTGCAGGGGCGGAGGGGGTGGTCCTCCTGAGGTTCTGGGGGTTAATTGTGGCCCACATACGTCTCCTCCAGTGCAGGTGCCAGGGCTGTCCAAATATGGGCAGAAGAAGTTCTTGCTCCTGCTTGAGCGGGAGTTCGAGCCGCTGTTGGCGATGCTCCATGATGGCCTACTGGCCCAGGGCCCTCAACTTGAGCCCTGGGCCCGCTCCTTGACCCTGGCGGTGGTGGAGAGGTTGCTGATGTCACGGAAGCCAAGGGGGGAGACCTACTGGCTGGCCTGGATGACTGAGCAGGGCTTCCTCCGGGTCTTCCAAGACCTTCATCAGGCGTGGCTCACTGGCCCGGACGCGCAGGTCCCGATGGTGGACTGAGAGGGAGACATCACGTCAACGCTTTTGGCGGCCACTTATGTCGGGTGGCTGGACAACATGGTAGTTGCCCTCCAGAGCCGGGGCCACTGGCTCCATTCTGCGGCTGCGGAGATAGGCGGCTCCTCTGGGTCGGGCCTCTGACGCTCCAGCGACTTTGCTCCCACAGCAGAAGCAGAGCACAGGGTGAAGGGGGGCTCGTCCCGTCACTCAGAGGTGCGCCGCGTTTCGGCTGTGGCCGGTTTGCCATCGGCTCACTCGGGGGTGGATTCTCGAACATGCCTCCGGAGGGTGTCCGCGGGCACGTGTCCTGGCCAGACTGCTTTGATGCCCGGCACCCGGCCTTGCAGTTGGGGCTGGAGGGCGAGGATGTCCGGGGAGGGCCAGGGGGAGCTCCCTCAGGGGCTGTCCCATCGCCTGGGGATCCTTCAGGGTGGCTGTTGTGCGCCTCCCCTTGGCCTCCTCGGGTGCTTGAGGGGGCCCCACCGGGGAAGCTGCGTGCTACTGGGTCTGACCCTATATGGGTGGTATCAGGGGGGTCTGGGCGCCTCCTGTCGCCATCTTTCCAGGGGCAGCAGTCTGCGGCAATGGAGGACCCGTGTCAGGAGCCGTCAGTCACTTCGGGGGCAGGGGGCTCCCCTCGTCCAGAGCAGGGTTCCACACCAGCGGGCCCCTCCTACGCATCAGTGGCTAGCGGATGGGGGGGTCAGTCTGGTTCAGCATGGCCCGGGACAAGGAGGGGCAGAGGGCACCTGCCGCCTGGGTCGGGTGTTTCAGACATCACAGAGATCCTTCACGTAGTGGGGGTCGACCCGGACTCCTACTTGGGCGGGGATTTTCCATCCATGACGGCCCATCCATTGTCAAGGGAGCAATACATCCTCTCCTTCAGGTAAGTAGGGGGGATGGGGGCTTCAAGCTGCAGTGCTAGATTATGTAGACCATCGTGCAATTGAGTCTACATTTTGATGTGGTGCTACTGTCAGCGGTGATTCACCCCCTGATTTGTAAGAGGTGGACGTCTGTTTCCCCATGTTCTCCGCCTTCAGGCAGTTCGCCTGTGACTGCTTAGTGCTGGGGACGGTCCGTCCGGAACTCTTTCGGGATTTTCAGGTCTCCTCGGTGGTGGAGGGGGACGTATGCCTGGTGACCGTTTTCTTTCAGTCCCACCTTGTCCCCTTGCAGGATGTGGCCACGTGGCTGAGCCGCTGCTGGTTGCACCCATAAAGTTGCGGGACGAGGTGGGCATTTGGATGGGGGAGGTACAGGCTGTCCTCTGCTTCCCCCCGGGGGGCTCTCGTTGGCTCCCCAAGTTTTTCTATCTGGCGGGTGACCGGGGCGTGACCCGGTACCCAGGGCAGCCCCCGGCCTGCTACAGCTATGGTGCCTATGACCACTGGTGGCATGCGCTTTATGCATGGTGCAGGGCACGGGGTCATGTCACGGCGGCCTGCCAGGCTCCAATGTGCTGCAACCTGTGTGGGACGCGGGGGCACACCTACGCGGGTTGCCAGCAGGCGGAGGTCAACTGGGTGACAAGGGCAAGGGCGGGCCAGGAGCCGCTGGAGGAAACAGAAGAGGCGGGCGCTAAGTGGCCCTCTCCGCAGCCCAGGGCGGGCTCAGGTGGCCCGTCAGGGGCCCTGTCAGATGGCGGGGGTGAGGCAGCGTCTGGCTTCTGACAGGGTGCCAGTAAGGCAGTGTCTGGCCCCTCTCCCTCCCTTCCCTTACTCCTCCCCCTCCTCTGTAGGTGCGGCGGGCGCATCTCAGCAAGCTGCGGATGGCGGCAACGACGGAAGCAGCAACAGCAGCGATGGCGACAGCGAGGGCGGTGGTGACAGCGGCATGGGCGCAGCGTCCCTGGCAGGCCAGATGGCAGGACTGGTGGCGACACGGCGGCGACAGCTCTTGGAGCTGCCCTGGTCCACACTCCGCCACCTCCTCTACACCCTCCACGCGCTGTGCCAGCTTTGGCATCAACCCCTGCGGGTGGAACGGGGTAGCGGAGCACTTCTGGAGGACTGGCCAGACTGGGAGGCGGAGCGGATCGTGGACTGGGCCGCATGGATCCGCAAGGTGGAGCGGGGTCAGATGCCGGAGGAGCACTGGCAGCGGCTCTGGCCGTGGAAGGAATGGGCACCCACATCAGCGCCAATCACATAGCGCTGGTCAGCGGTGCGGCCTGAGCATATAGACTGCTTCTGCAGCAACTGCAGATAGTTGTTTCTCTGGACGGAAGTGCTTTTGGTTTCAGTTTATTTATTGTATATTTCGATGAGCCCGGCCGCCCATTTTTAGGACTTTGCAGGAGGGTATTTTAAATAAAAAATTTAAAATAAATTCCCCAGCAGGGATGGCGTCCCTCCGGGGGGGAGGAGGAAGAGTGTTTCGGAGGCGGCATAGCCTGCCAAGGCACAGGAGGCACGGAGGAGATGGCAGGAGCCATGGAGGCAGCAGCTACAGCAGGGTAATCGGCAGCTGTGGTGGAAAGAGGACTGAGGTGCCGCGGCTAGACGGACTGCGGAGTTGGAGGAGATGGCGCTGGCAAGAGAGGTCTGCACCCACCCTCGGATGGATGTGGATGCTGGTGGAGGTGGAGACGGCGGCGGCGGCAGCGATGGCGGTGGAGCCCCAGCCTTCTGGGCCATTCTGTGGAGCACCATGCACCTCATGAACTATGTGGTGCTGGTGGTGCTCGTGGCGGAGCAGCGGCAGGAGTTGCCCCGGGAGTGGCAGTGCGGCAGCGCCTCTCTGGACTGGTCAGTGACTCGCGCGGCCAAGGACGTTCTATGTGCCGCGGAGCGGGATCGTGGCCAGCTAAGCGATGGCGGCGCTTTTGGCCGTGGAAGTCGGCTGCAGCCAACCCACCCATCACATGAGGAGCCCGGTGGCAGGGAGTTGGACTGCGATGTGGGACCGGTTGCAGCAGCGGCTCTCTGTGGACTGCACTTTGGCTTCCAAAAGACTGGTGCGGCGGACTGTTAGTCACTGCCACGTGGACTGGTTGCCCCTCCATTTGTTCCTTCCTTCTCCTCCTCCTCCTCCTCCCCAGGCGCCCTTAGGTGCTCCTGGGGGGGGTTCGGTGGCGGACAGGTAGCTGGGTGGGGCTTTGGGAGGGGCACAGGTGAGGATGCGTGCATGTTCGGGCTGTGGCATCAGCCTGTTTTGTGGTCTTTGGGGGCCACTTGGGGGTGGAGGGTGACCTCTTGCTGTTCCGCTCAGGGCGGGTGCTGGAGGGGCGGCGTGTGGGTGGTGGGGAGTTTTGTTTCTTTTTGTTTTTGTTTGGTTTGTTGTCTGGCCTCCCGCATAGGGGAGGTGCGGGTTTTGTAGAACGGATTATTTTTCAATAAAAAAAAGGTGTGATTACCTAAAAAAAAGGTGTGATTACCCAACCTCAACCCCTAACCCTAACCCCCTAACCCTCACCCCTTAACCCCCAACCCCCTAACTCTAAACCCTAAACCCTAACCCCAACCCAACCCCAACCCTCACCCCCACCCTAACTGTAACCCTAAAATTTTCAGAGGATAATATTCTTTTGAACTATATACCTAGTACATGGAATTTGACAACTGGACAACATAAATGGATTCTCCGTGCCCTTACTATGGCCAAAAGGCTGATATTGCAGCATTGGAAAGATAAACGTACGGCCCCATTCGCTCAATGGATTGAAGACCTGATTGCGCTTGGCACCTGTGAGTGGATTGCCTAGACACAGATTTTGTATGGACAAGTATAATGAAATATGGGACTCATTTATACAAAATACAGGAGGTTAAAAAAAAATGATAGTTACATAAATGTATTGGAAATATATATGCACCTGAATAATGTTTGCGTTAGATAAATAGATATAGATTTGTAACTATTTACTGTTATAACAGAATACCATGCTAAGTTTTTTTTTCCCTTTGTTGTATTTTTGTCATTTTTTTGTAATAGCGCTTTTTAATGTTTTTTTTCCTTCTTGATAGTGTATTATTTTTTTGTTTTGTTTTGTTGTTCTTTTTCTCTCTTTTTGTTATTAATTCAAAAGCAATAAAAATTTATAAGAAAAAACAGCTACTCAAAAGGAACTAGGTTACGGCTAGTTGCTTTCGCATATGCAAATGACTGTCCTTTTGAATAGCTCTTGATCTTTCGGCTTTTCAGTTGCAGTGCTAACCCGAGCCCCTAATTATATTTATGTATTTACCAAACGCGTATTTACTTAGTTATTTCGTGTAGAAGGCCACCCACCCATTGCGACTCTGCGCAGGGTGCAACGTAAAACAATTCAACAACACAAACGACAGAACTGGCATCCGCGGAAAAAGAACCGCGCCGCCTTTTAAAAGAACCCCGCAGCGCGTGCGGGCCCCACCCACTCTAGCCCAGGAGTACAGTCAGGCTAGAGCTTTTTTGACTAACTTCCCCGGACCGCGGGAGGGCAAGCTGGCGCCGGACGCGCCGGACGCATCCACGAAGTCTGCAGTGCAGGCAAAAGAACCGTAGCTCTTTGGCAGGCGACGTCCCAGAGCTAAAACTGCCCCCGCCCCCGATGGTTTGAACCACCGTTACCGGTTCTCGGGTGCTCGCTAGAGCAACTGGATGGGCCAGGAGCCGGCGGGGCTCCTGAACGAGTGGATGCAGGCGGGCAAGGACAAGCGTGGAGCTGCGGGACTTCAGTGAGGGATAACTAGCGGAAGCGGGCGGCCATAATGAGGGGGGGTCCAGAGCGGAAGTGGCGGATAGCTATGCTGGCGGACCGGAAGGGTAATCAGCCATGTGAGGAGTCTCGGGTGGAAAGAAGCGGAGGAGACGGTGAAAGGAAGCCGGACGCCCCCTCTAAGTGGGCCAGTGACGTTGTACTCATCGCAGACTTCAGGAACCCGTTGGATCCACTGGTCGATCGTGCGCCGGCTGGGGGGAAGCGAGAACGCTCCTCCAACTTCCTTGAAGCGGGGCGATCTGTGCTGCCCCCCGCGGCCAGTAGGCATCAGGGCGAGCGCACCCAGTCCGACCCGTCGCCGCTGACACGGCGCGGCACATGGGGGGGGTGCGGATGACCCCCCCCCCGCGGCTCAGGAGCGCGAGGTCCTCTCTGTCGGGACCCTAGCTCGCCGCGGCGAAAGGGCAGCCGAGGCAGCCACCCTCCACCGAGGCGGGCGGGTTCGCTCTGAGGCGACGTCGGCGACGGTCTTCCGAGGGGCCGGCGCGCGCCGCGTCGCCAGGAGACGCGCGGCGTCATGGCAACGGCCGCGTCGCTTTCCGGGGGCGGGGCGCGGCCTCCAGGCGACGCGAGCGCCCGGAGCGCGGCGCTGGGAGAGCTGGGCCCGTCGCCCCGCGTCCCAGCTCTCGGCGGCCGCCGCCGCGGGCCATGGCCGGGGCTGCGCTGCGCATCGGCGACCAGCTCATCCTGGAGGAGGACTACGACGAGACGTACATCCCCAGCGAGCAAGGTAGGCGGGCCGCCGCGGCCGGGCCCCTCTCTGCGTCGCGGCCGCCCGGCGCGTCTCACCGCGCCCCCGGCGCGTCTCTTCCGCAGAGATCCAGGAGTTCGCGCGCGTGGTGGGGATCGACCCCGAAAACGAGCCGGAGCTGATGTGGCTGGCCCGGGAGGGCATCGTGGCCCCGCTGCCTGCCGAGTGGAAGCCGTGGTAAGGCCCAGCTGCCCGCCCCCGCCGGGGAGGCTCTGCCCGCGCCCCCGGACGGAGGGGGCCCGTTCCTCCCGCGGAGGAGCCGTGGTTGGGGGCGGCCGCTGCGTGGAGGGCGCGGGGGGTTCTGCCCGGCCCCGCCCCAAAGGTCCTTAGCGGAGGCGAAGCTGCCCGGCTGCGGCGCCGCGCCGCGCGCTGAACGGCACGGGGGCAGTCGGAGGCCCGCTGGAAGGGGGCGCGGGGGATCTGTTGCTGAGCTGGCAGGTAGCCTGGTCCCGAGAAGTGCTGTAACGGTTCAGCCTCCCGTGGGCCGCCCAAACATGTTAGTGCCGGTGTACCGACTGTAGATTGACCACGGGCTTTAGGTGTTCTGGCGACCGCGTTTTCCACCAGTTCTCATTTATTGGATAGTTTTCAGAGCGTTCATCTAGTTGGAAGGTGCTGTGGCGAAGTCTGACTCTTCCAGAAAGGGCGAAGCAGAACTTTTTTTTTAGAAACAAACGGGAAGGAGTTGGCCACTGCGGCTGTTGAGCGCTGCTGCCCCCTCCCCCCATGACAAGTCCGGGCGTGCTGCTTTTCGCTGGGTCTGCCTTTCTGGGCCTCCGCGTGCCTTCCAGGAAGGCAGGGTTCCACCTAAGCGGTTGCTACTTAGTCTGTCTCTGTCTTCAGCCAAGATATCACTGGCGACATCTATTATTTCAACTTTGCCAACGGCCAGTCGACCTGGGATCATCCATGTGACGAGCGCTACCGCCAACTCGTGATCCAGGAAAGAGAAAAAATTCTGGAACATGGAGGCCTCAAAAAGAAAGAGAAAAAGAAGAAAAGGGGAGAAAAGAAGAAAGACAAGAAAGAAAGAGACTTGTTGAAATATCCTATGGTGAGTACCTGAACAAGCAGAAGGTTTCTGTTGTCAGTATAGGAAAGCAGATAAAACCTTCAGGTCCCGGTTTAACATTTTGTTCTTTGCTCTTCTCTTCATCTCCATCCCTCCGTATATCCGTATATAAAGGTGCCAGGATTTTAATCTTGCATTCAGCTTTAAATACACCTGACTAAACAGTATGTGTTGCTATACAAAGCTTTTTCAGTTTCAGTTTTGTTAACCTTTTCTTGACATGGTTGGGTAAGTTTTGGGGGGGGGTTGAATCTGAGAAATAACTTAGAGATAATGCTGTGTTTTGTACAGCTTTTTCAAATCATTCCAGAAACTTAGAGGCCAATTCTGGCCTTGGAACTTGCTCTTCTTTCACGTGTGTTTCTTCCAGTCTCTGGTGCTGGAGGAGAATTGGCAGGGTTTAGATCAAAATTAGCTGCTTTGTATTTTTTTCCCCCATAAAAAGTATTGCAATTGTGTATGTTATTCTAACAGCTGATTAACATATCCAAGCTGATATCAATAGACTGCCTAGCATCATGGTGGGTTCCTCTGGCAAGCAGGAGCAAGAAATGCAGGTCTTTTTTTCCTTGCATGTCTCATATAGAAGAAAGGTTAGCCTGTTTACAAAATCAGTAGATCTTCAGTGACCTGATGATTTTTGCCTACTTAGGAGGTGCACTCGGAGCCAGGGATTCTTCCGTCTACATCCTTTTATCGAGTATCATCTCCTATCCTGTCTTCAGGGCATGCTAGTCCTGACCTAGAGCAACAGGGCAGCCTGGGGACACAGAATGACTCCTTCCTGAAAAACCACAAGGGAAAAGTTTCAGATACAGGTGATCTGTCCAGGCTACTATCAAACCCTGCCCCAGGGAAACTACAGCCTCTTCTGTCAGCAAAGTCAAACCGGACTCACCAGATCCTGGCAGATGTGGAAAAAATTCTTGGAAGAGCTGCATCTTCTAGCAGGTCAGATGTTAATCATCAAACATGCCAAGATGTAACTACAGAAATCAGATGCGCAGCTGCTAGTGGTGTTTTTTCAGACTTGGAAGCTGAGGACTTAGACAGCGTCCACCTCGTAAAGCCTCTTTTCCAAACATTGAAGAAACCATCTCAAACTATAGCAGGTGCAACAATTGTGTTAGACCTGGGGGAAGTCAAGGACAGAAGACTGTTCTTAGAGGGAGAAAAGCAAGGTGAGGACCATGGGGAAGGCCATGCAGAAGGAGATGGACTCCAATCCCTGGTCAGGAAGGAAGACTTCTTGCAAACTGTTGAAAAGGAAATGCAGCTTCTTCCTTCTGCCACTGCTTTCTCATTGATCAGCCAGACGTCCAGGACTTTGGAGGGACAAGGTGACATCCATTATTTTCAGAACGAAGTATTAAGGCCTCTGGAGAGAATAAAGGAGAGCAGAAGAAAGAAAAAGAAGCTTTCAGAGCAATGCCAGGCTACAGAGCCCAGCACATGGCAGATCAAGGCTCCTGTTCCTCATTCTCAGCTGCAGGCTTCTGTTGAGCTTGGAGCAAAGACAGGAACTTGTGGGAGTGATGGGTTTTCATTAGCAGTAGTGTCATCTCCTACACCAGGTCAACTCATAGAGGAAAAAAAGCATGATCCAAGGATAGATTCTGACGGTGGTAATAGCATCAGTGTGGCTAGCAGTCTGTCTGACCACCTTGCTTCTCAGGTCTTAGGTGAAGTGGATAATTTCTCCTGGGACTTGCAGAGCTCTTGTGAATCTGAACATCCCACAAAGCACCTGCCTTCTCCCCAGAGATCTTTTTTGGAAGCTGTAAATACCCAAGCACAAAGCTCTCCAGACAATCAGTCATCTAGTGAGTGCTATTCAGAGGATCAGAAGTTCTATCAACACGTACTCCATATGGTGAAGAAGTCGAGGAGAGCAGGATCAAGTGTACCCGAGCCTCTCAAGGGTCAGAAAGACAACAGCAAAGGGCCTGGTGCTGATCAGACAGTAGATCCTGATGTTGCTGGAGAAGGGACTATAGAAACAACAGCAAGGCTCAAACAAGGAGCAGCGGCTCCTAAAGCAGAGAGATTCAAGCCTAGTGAGGGTCAGACGTGTATCCTTCAAGACAACCAGGCCGGAGAACAGCCAGTGCACAACACAGGCCTGATGGAGGAAGCCTGCAGGCTTGGACTTTCACCAGAAGGAAATGGAGTTAAAGAGGTAGGCAGCTGATATTTATCATCTGTCTTTTCTCTGAGAAGGTGAGTGTGGCACACATTGTTCTTTCCACTATAAGCTATTTTATTATTCCAATACTCTGTGAGGGTTAGGGTTAGGCCAAGAATGAGTAACTAGTCTAAGATCGTTCAGTAAGCCTAGAAACGCCTGGATTTGAACCCCAGGGTCATGCCTTGTGTCTACCTTATTGATTGGCTCCTGACTACTTAAAAGAACAGGGAAGAGAGAATAGGAATACCTCCCATTGGATAGCTCTAAGAAGGCAGATGCTTATATTTTAACTTGTTCAGAAATTATCTGGAGTTAGAAGTGAGCAGTAAAGTGTTTCAATAGCTCCAAAAGAACCTATTTAAACTTGGGGAACATATGTTAAAATGGCAACTATGTTTCTCTGTATGCAAGTACAAAGTGATGCATGTTGGGGGGGGAAATCCTATCGTGAGTGCATGCAAAATAAATAGCAGCCAGAGAAGGGTTCTCAGGATCATGTTGAGTAGCTCAGTGAAAAGACTGATCTATTATGACAGCTGAAAAAATAGATTCCATATAAAGTGATTGAAATAAAACTCTACGTTGTTTTTCCTTTATATTTTTATATTCTTTTATATTGTGTAGTGTGACCATGTGGCATTCTATGTACCAGTCTAACCTCAAAAAAGAATAAAATTGGCAAAGATATAGATTACAATTAAAAGACTGGAGGGATGATCAAGATATTTAAGTTATATGCAATGTGAATAAAGGGGAGAGGAAACTTCTTCCCTCTCTCCTAATGCATAACAATATAATAGTCCTGCTGTATCAGGCCAAAGGCAACGATATTCCCACACTTAGTTTCTCACAGTGCCCAACCAGATGTTCTCTTTCCCCTCCTCGGGTCCAGGCTTTCCAAAGAGTGGTGTCCTTATTATGTGACCCTGTAGATGTCTCAACCAGTGCTCTTCACTGCTCCCTAAGAACAAATGGAGGAAGGAGCTCAGGACTAGGGTACTGTCTTAAACCATTGCAAGGCATGTGGCTGCAAGTTGAGCTGGCTTTGTGGCTCCTTTTCTCATCTTAATGCATTGATGTCTTGATTTTCTTTTGGTAGCCCAGCACCTACAGAAAAAGTCTTTTGAAATCAAAAAATGAGGAGGAAAAAGAAGAGGCTTGTTTGTATCACCTGGCAGCTGGTGCAACAGAGAATAAAGAAGTCAGTGAGGTAGTATTTTTTTCATTAACTGCATCTGATGTGTGTCTGAAGGGGACATATGAACTCAAACATATTCCAGCAGGGTCTTTGAGAGAGACTTTCCCTGCACAGTGAGACTGGGAAATCAATCTTGAGCTCCCAGATGGCAGGTGAGGGATGATGTGTTCCTCTAAAAAAAATGTGGCAAGAGTGTATTTAGTGCTATGGTGGCCAGTCTTTCTAGTCTATCGTCTCTTCTGATCGGTACAGTTGAATGATATATGCTGTATTTTGTGGAGCTTGGCATATCATGTACTGTTTAGATGATTCTGCTGTTATGTTCCTTTAACTTCGTTTTTGGGTGTTTGTGTTGGCTTCTTAATGTACCACTAGCTACCCAGAGTCATGAGAACAAGATGGGCAGCCATATACGTTGTTTAAATACATACATCCGCATAAAACATTGAAAGGAGCAATCAGAGCAGATTGCAGAGAACAGGTGCCATATATCATCCAGTATTTTGCAAAATTCTGCAACAGCTGGGGCTTCCAGCCTCTCATCAAGGGAAACCAATACACTGATGATGGTGCAGGGAGCCTGACACACATTTTGAGATCTGGTGCACCTCATTCGGTTGTAATGCTAATACTTCTTCATTCAGCACGCTCTGACTTGAGCAAGTGAGCCCACTTGTTTGCCAGTTTGGCAGTCCTTTAAGATGAGACAGCTCATGGATAGAAGCCCTAATGTCTGCTCCACAGCCCTTGGACTGATCCCTTTATTATCTTGAGGAGAAGAGAGAGGCTGATCAGAGGCCCACATTGCCTAGTTTGGCTCTGATGCCACGTCATCAAACATGACTTGACTTTGGATGTAAAGCTAAAACATCTTTGGTCTTTTTGTCTGTTAGAGTATGCATGAAAGAGCTGGAGTCCTCCAGAATCCACGTGTGGATATTGGGGTTATCCTTGAACAAAAGGTATGTGTTTACAATTTGGAAAACATAGGCTCATGCTGAGCTGAATTTCCCAAGCAGGGCCAGTCATTAGATCATCTCCAGGAAAGCAGCAACATTTAAGCTGCCTCATATTCAAAGGATGAATGTTTTTGACCTCTTATGGATTTTTTGTAGAAATCTTTATGGGTTTATTTGAAATGATGAATTCTTGTCCAGGGTTGATGTATATGGAATAAGAGGCATGCATGTTTTGGAGAAATTAATTTCTAGCATTAATCTTCAGACAATACCTTGATACTTTGAGCAAGATCATGCAGAATTTTTTACCAAATGTGTTTTATGTGGTTCACCAACTATAGTTATCGTGAAATGCAGCAGTTGCCTTGTTTCATGGTGTGCCCTTTATAGACATGGTAAAAGAATCTGATGTTGATCCTAAAGTCGCTGTGGTGCTTACCAGAAGGCTTCCTGACCCAATTCAAACTGCTGGTCATTATCTTTAAAACCTAAATGGCGCAGCACCAGGAGGCGTCAGGCAGCACCTTACCGGAACTGAATTTGCCCATCTGGGCAGTTCATCAAGAGAGGACTTGTTGAGAGTCCCCTCTGAGAGGTATACAGGCATGGACCAGACCACAGGCAAGTTTGAATCAAGTTAATGAGGGTGATAGACAAAGTTAGAAGGAAACCTAAGCAACTAATCTTTTTGAAAACCCGTCAGTTTTTTAAAATGTTTCATTTAAAACATTTAAACAGTGCTTCCACACCTGTTACCTTGAAATTATTCCTTCGAACTCAGCAGTTCCTTAACAACATATTCAGGGATGCAGTCCTTCTACAAATATCCCAGACCATCTAGTGCCCATGATTTGTTTTCCTTTATGCTTTTCAACAGCCTTGTGTCAATTTTAGGCCATCTGGGAAGACTAAATAGTATCCAGGATAATATTTCTTTTTTATGTGCTTTTTTTTGTTTTTTGTTTTTGTTTGTTTTCTGTGGTCTTTGGTTTTCAGAGTCCTATGCTAGAAAATGTCCTGGACGTAGCTGACCTATCTCCAGTCCTGAATGGTCCAAAATTTGAGCTGAATACAGCTGCCATTGAAAGCACTTGGATAGAGAAAGTAAGTTGTTGTTTTTTTTAACCAATTAGCAGTTCATGAAAAGACAGATTCTCTTATCCATGAGCAGAAGTTTACATAAGAGCCTTTGATAAGAAACTTTGTCCAAGGCTTTTTGGAAGTTTACGTATATGACATCATAGAGCTACTTCTACCCACTTGTTCGTTGACACTCCAGAAACACCAGCTGTTTGTTGAGGCCGCATTTGTAGAGGAGTGTAGAGATAGTCTTAAAGAAGGGATGCAGCAACAATTACAGAAACATCAGCTTGGCCTGGAAAGACAGGAGGGAGTGAGGAAGAAATTCAATACTGCCCTGCCTTGATTCTCTTAGGTATACAAGGGAGGGAAAAAGAAACTTGGTCAGGCTTTCAAATTCTGAAAAGATATATCCTCTAACAATAAAATAGAGTGCCAGGAGCTCCTGTAGTGCGTGTTTTCTGACTTGGCCTACCTTAAAGGGTATTTTTGCTAGGAAGTCAGCAAGTCCACAGCTGAGTTGTTTTAACACCTGTTGCATAGAAGCTATGAGGACCCAATGATTTGTTACTTAGGGTATCTCCAAATAACCTAGAGTATCTTCTCTTGTTACCTCAATTTGCTCAGCAGTTCTGATTCCTTCCCTAAGAAGATCAATCTAAAGCCTATATATTCTATTTCAAAGAGAGATGCAAAAAACCAATTCAGTTTCTTGATAATCTCTATGTTATCCCTGAGCATTCCTTTTGCTCCTTTGTTGTCTGAGGGCCGACCACTTCCTTAGACAGTTGTCTGCTTCAAATATATATGTGTGTGTGTGTGTGTTTGAAAGTTTAATGTTTAATATTTCTTGCTATATACTCCTGAAATTCTTTTTTGCATTCCATATACTTTTTGTGCTCCTTTTTGTTCTTCTCCTTAGGGCAGACATTCTTAAAGGAAGCCTTCTGAAGTTTTACAGCTTCCAGGACATGACTAAAGAGCCATGCTGGCCTCTTGTGGGCTCAGCATTCTTACTGAGACTCAATTATTGTTGTTTTAAATATCCTCTAGATCTTAGAGAGAGATCTGGTCCTCCTGGCTTTTTCTTTCGGTCTTTTACATCAGTTCCCTCATTTTTTGTTTTCTTTTGTAGTAAAAAGTGAAGTATTGGACACTCTTCGCAGTTTCTCACACACGTAACAGCTTTATGGTAACTGTTTCCTATTGGTCCCACAGAGCTTAAAATCTTGCACTACATCATGCTATCACCTAGAATTAAATCTAGAATTATCTGAAGCCAGGAGCTGAGAAGAGTTAGTATGTTGGCGTGAGGTTTCAGCTGGGTTTCAGAGGCCAGGGCTGCAAGTGGCCACAGTGTGGCCCCACTCTCAGAGTGCTGGTGTGCATTCCAAGCAATAAAAGGGGACTTGAACTGGTAGCGAAGGGACCATGCACCCATATATATCCCGTGTGTATTTGCCATGGATCAATTTGGATTGTAGACATTTGTGACCATTGGGATGGAGATAGACTGAAGTAGTAGTGAAGATTCAAAGCCAAAATCCTGTGTTCTTTTTTTTCATCTCTGATGATGAGGCAGGCTGTTAGGAAAACAAACTCTCTGTAACTAGCACTGCCTGAAATGCCAATAATGCATTTGAGATGACTGGCTGGGAAGAAAGTATGCTTGGAATATTAGTTTGTTTTACAGTCTTTGTAACCCTCCTTAATTTGTGGGTTCAAGTGGCATAAAATAAATAAAATAAAAGCAATATCGAATACCCATGGACAACCAAAAATATTCAAGCAGAGATAAAGGCATGGTATAATAGAATCATTTTCACCAATTTATGTCCACCCCTGGAGGGAGTGAAGTTGGGGGCCACAATATTAAAACCTGCTGCCTGATCCCACGCATTACTTCTAGGAGGGAATCTCAGCAGTCTTTCTCAATATGTTCAGACTGCACAGACAGATTCAACTGTTGCAGGGTAGTTCCTAATGTATCCCATTATAGAGGTTGGGGGCTCATGACCAGCACTTTGAATTGGGTTTGGGAGCCTGTTGGTAGTCAGTGCAGTGTTTTCAAAATTGGTGTTTCCCTGCAGTGACAGGGTTGACTTGCCAACAGTCTTGCGTTCCAAATCAACTATAGTTTTGCAGTTGTCTCCAAAGACTGCGCTTCATAGAGTGCATTATAGTAATCCAAATCTATGATGATTAGAGTGCAAGTGACTGTCATCAAAGCATTCTGGGCCAGGTAGTTTTGTCACTACTATACTAGCTAAAGCTGGGCAAGGACCCCCTGGCCATGGCCTTCAACTGCTGTTTAAGCAGGAACTGCAAACCCAAATAACAAGACATCTCCATCTAAAGTAATTCCAGGGTCAATATTACCTGTTGTTTATTGACATACAATGAGAGGATGACCATAGAAACAGAAACTTCCGTGCTGCTTCTTGCTTCCACTCCAATGATGACTTAAGAAGGACCCCACTAAGGAGAAAAGGGAACTATTTCCTTTGAAATTAATGCAGCTTTTTCAGCAGGGCTTGCTTGCTTGTGAGAGCATGGGAGGGGAACTGGCTTTCAGAGTGTCAGAAAAAGAAGCAGCCAAGCCAAAAGATGGAAGGGAGAAGAATGTGTCTCTCGCCCTTTCTTTTTGAAGTGGTGTGACTCTGATTCTGAATTGTGGCTCATGACATGTACGTAGCTAAAGTAGAGGAGACTCAGGAGCAGTCTGGATGGCTAGGCTGATTGTAGTCCAACCACAATCAGCCATCACCAATAGCCAGCTGTACCAGCCGAAATCGGCCACACCACCAACCATAACAGCTAGAGCGAGAGAGGCAGCAGAGCTCCACAGAGCACAGTTGAAAAAGAGAAGTCTGGGAGAAAGAGAAGTATTCAGGCTCTAGAATGAGGGAAGAGGACCAACAGCACCAAGAAGAGATGATGAGAGAAGCTGCTTTTGCAGCAGCAGCAGGCAACTTAAGGGAGCCAGGAAGCATGGTCATAGAAGAAATAGTAGAAACACTGTATATTAGGAAGTGATGGGTAGTCTTTCATGTGCGTGTATGTGGAGGGGGGGTGTATAATTATAAAAAAAAATTCTAACTAGATCTGATGTGTGTGCACCCTGCTTGGTGTCTGTACCATCCCTAAACCCGTGACATAAAGCAACTTGGTTTTGGGGGATTTAGAGGGAACTAAGCTTATTTCACCCATCCAGACATTGACAGGCTCCAGAGACCAATTCAGGCTTTCCATGTCCCCACCTTGGTCTAGGATAACGGTGTACAGCTAAGTATTATTTATATACTGATGACATCTCACCCAAAATTGACAAATGACCTCTCCCAGCAGTTTTATATAGACTTTAAATGGCATAGGGGAAAGCACCAAATCCTGTGGTACCACATATAAGAGCAAGACATGCTCCCCATGACTACCGGCTAGGAACACCCACTCAGATAGGAAGGAGCAGAGCTGCCAAAGCACAATGCCTCCAACTCCCAACCTTTGTAGGGGGTCCAGCACGATACAGTGCCATGGAATGCCAGGCTCCTGATGAGCTTCATCGGTCAGGGCAACCAGTGCTGTTTCCATCCCATGACCAGGCCTGACTGACAGAGATCCAGGTAATTGGTTTCTTCTGTGAGATGCCTCTGTAGAAAGAGAAGGTTGGAGGCTGGGCAGAATTCACCCAAATCAGTCAGATCAAGCGAAGGCTTATTCAAGACAGGACACATAATCAACTCTTTTAATGCAGTTGGCATTACTCCATCCTTCAAAGAAGGGTTGATGGTTTTCCTGATCTAGGCACTCACAATCTGTTAAGCCACCCAAAGAGATCTAATTCACGGCTAGCAGACTAAAAATAAAATGGCTATTTTTTTTTCCCTTTGTGGAAGCGCTTCTGTTCAAAGGAGTGGGATGAACTTTACAGACTTTGGGGATGCAAGAGGTGTGTGTGATATTCAGGAAGTGTCTCAGATGGAACTTTTGTCTCTTTCATCAGAGGCATTATCAAGCTCTTTACAAGACCCTGGATGCCCTGCTATGGCATGTCTGAATTGTTCAGATGTGTTTGAAATGTTGTGGTAGCTTGACCCAATAGAGGAATCCCAACACATGGAAAAGGCTACAAGTTTCAGGCTTCATCCTCTTGTCCAGGTTGGATCTCATCAGCTTTTCGCTGAAATACAGTGCTGTGGCAAAACCTCCACCCTCGCTTTCTCTTGCAGGACAAAAGCTGGATGGTGCAAGAGAAAAATCAGAACAAAGACAGCTTGGAAGAGGAGCAAAATAGAGGCTCTGCTGTGGCAACAGAGAGGTATAGAAGCAAAAATCCTTTGCAGAAAACATGGGTATTACACATCCCTTACCAAAGAACTTACATGCTGACTTTCTGCAGTACTCTCTTCCTTTAATTCCATCCTGTCCCCACTAGTATCCCACCCTCTTTCTGGCAGCACCACCTGCAAGTGCTCATGTGTAATGGAGCTTCACTTGGACACATTTTGGGGAGCCAATTGTTTTGCCTGCTATTGCTGGTTGCCACTTTATCATAGGCTGGCATTGTGGATTTAATGGCCAACAACTTCATACTGGGCTGCTGGAAGCCCAATACTGGCCCTTCCTGAAGATCAACTTGTGACCAGGGGTTAATTGAACAGTCTCTAAGAAAGCAATACCTCTGAAAACAACAGCTTCTGGGCACTGATTTTCAAGATTGCATTTGAGCATAGAACTGAGACTTCAGTGACACTATACATTTTATTTATTTACTTATCCATTTATCATTATACTACTGATGTCTCTTGATAGTTTATAGTGAAAAATAAAAGGTTAAAGCCAAATATTTATAAATAAAATTGAAATAATCAACTATTAAAAGTCTGCTCAAAAACATGCATTTTAAACATTTTTTAAAATGCCAGTAAAGCGGGTCAGTTCCTTCACCTTAGCAGGGACACCATACCAGAAACCAAGAGAAACCGCAGAAAAGGCTTAATTCTCAAGACCCTGCAAGGCAAGCTGTTGAAGCTATAGGCAAACTTTTTCAAATGAGCTTAATGAGTAGGATGAAGTGTGAAATCATATAGAAAAAAGTGGTTTCTCAGGTACCCTGGCTCCAGCTTTTTAGGCCCTTAAGGGTAATAACCAATGCCTTGAATTTCTCCCAGAATGTAATGCTTTTAGTATAAATGAAATACACTTTCTTTTGACTCCTTCCAGAGACCAGTTGGCTGCTGAATTCTGCAGTAATTAAACTTTCTAGACTAGTTGCAAAGGCATTCCCACAAATAACTATTTTGAGGCTTGTAAGGCATGCCTGTAAACTTTAAACAAGCCAGGAAAGTAAAATGAACATATTAACAAAGAGCCTTTTTATACTGTATCACATTAGCACTTTTCCCCCGTAATGTTGGCATCCAGAGTCCAGGTGGTTAGGAAAATTAAAAACTACGCAGGATGCATTGCATTTAAAGAAGTTCAGACCATTCATAGAATGTGCTACTGCTGTGTGATCATGATATTCTGCAGTAAACCTGTTCTTTATTTTGTAAGAAGAGTGTGCCACAGTACTCTTCTTCTGTGAAAGCAGGTACAAAAATGAGCATCTAGGGAAGGAGGTTCTCTTCCCCGTCTCTCTCCTAGGGACTTAGAAAAAAGAGGCATTTTACACTGCTGCTGCCATAATGGGGAAGGGTCCAGCAAGTGTGCAGAGAGAAGCCTCACTGCTGTATTGAGTTGAACAATTGGTGGAAGAGTGCTTTCTGGGTCCTTGCCACGTTTGGATTCTCTGGGTCACCCTCATGTTGGTATTTGAGAAACTCACTGGCTGCAGATGTAAGGAAGTTATATTACTGCAGGAGATAAAAGTAATTCTAAGATTAAAGCGCATCAGACTGAAATGATTATTAATGTTCAGACATTTTGGTGTGAGCTGGAAGCAACCCGATGATATCAGAATTGATTGAATTGGCATTCGCCTTGTTGAATGGCAAAGAATTGTCCTAAGGAGGCTTCAGTTTGCTCATATGTCTGTTTCTGCATCAAGGGTCTTTTTCTTCCTGAATCAAACTAGCAGCAGCTGCTTCTTGGTTTTTTGGAACAGCAAAAAGAGAATTGTAATCAAGTCAAAAATTGCATCCCTCTCAGGTAGCAAAGGGGCATCTTCATTTCCTTCCAGCCTTCTGATGGTTCTGCCTTTTCCTGTTCTTCGTACCTTGTCAAGCCTTGTGCCAGTGCACTTGAACAGGACTTCATTTTGCAGAATAGCTACAACAAGCCTATCATTCAAGCCTTCCTCTCAAGGAATTCCTCAAGAGAAAATACCATTGCCTGTCCATCAATAATAAAGGAATGCTTCATATAGAATGATGGAGAGATCTGAATGTCTCCAAGGCTTCTGTATTCTACCCTGGTCAGTTCATTTCAAGCAGCAATTAGTGTGAACTTGTTTCTCTTAATAGCAGGAAGTTTGAGACTGAAATTAAGCCAATAAAGCCCTGGAAGATCCATACTGGGCGGTCGCTGGAGGAAATAACCAAAGTGGAAGAAGCAAACATGTATTTGCTGCAAGAAAAACAGACACATGTTCAGAATTTGCAGGAAGAACTGCAACAAGAAAAGGAAGAGGAGATCCAGATGTTACCTCCACAGAAAGAGTCTGCCCTTCGGTGAGTTTCTTTCCACCTACACTACAGATACTTGCTTTCCCTCCCCTCCCCTCCCCCCCATGTTGTAAATGCCAGTAGTGGTCATCTTCTGTCATGTAGGTTAAAGGTGCAAGTCCAAAGCCTTGATGTTTTAGGATTCTTTCCTGGAAGGAGGCAAGGAGTATTTGTTGCAACACTGAGTTCCAAAATCCCAACAGAAAACATCAAAGAAACTACTTAATTGGAAAGTTTTTAGGAAAAGGCTCATCCATTAAGAGAATAATTGACTGTCTTGATGTCACTTTGTGTGTTCAGTACAGGCTACAGCTATGTGACACATCCCCTGGGCTTCTGGTATTTTGGGGGGTTGGATCTGTACTGATTTATGTTCTGAGTAGGACTCTGGAGTACATTGGCATCCAACTCTTGCATTCCTTGGTATTTTGGTTGTTCTCATCCTTCTACTTTTTTTCCTGTTCCTGCACTGAGGTTGTATGCATTTTTTTGACCAGAATAACTTACAAAGTAGTAAGTTTTGAACATGACACTTCTATTTGTGTTGATCATGGCAGTTGTTTTTATTATTACATTATATCCTGCTTTTCTTCTGGGAGCTGAAGGTGGCACATCTTCCTTTATCCCCACAAAAGCAGCCATGTGAGATACAGTAGACTGAGAAATAGCAACTATAAGGAAGTCACTAAGTGATCTCTGTGGCCATGTGAAGACTTGAACCTCCTTCTACTAGGTTTCATTCTATAACTTTCAGCACTATACGACATTGGCTCTCAATTACCAGTGCTTAAAATCATAGAGTGCAAGGACTAGAAAGGACGTGGTAGAACATCTGATCCAAGCTTCTGCATAGTTCAGGAATTCACTATTTCAGCATCCATGGGAAGTAGCATGCAGCCTGTGTTTAAAGACTTCCAGTGAAGAAGAGTCCACCTCCTCCCAAGGTAGGCTGTTCCATTGTCCAACCAAGCTTTATTCCCATTGTTTTTTGTCTCATCTTCTGGAACAACTTTGAACAATTCTGCCTTGTCTTCTACATCAGCTATCATGTCTCCTCAGAGTTTTCTCTTCTCCGGGCTAAACGTCCAGCGCCTCTGTTCCTCAAAAGTTTTTCCTTCCAGGTTCTTTATCACTTTGGTTACTTACCTCTGGATTCACTCCAGTAGGTCAATATCCCAGAGTCCTTCCTAAAAAGTGCCAGCCAAAACTGGACTCAGTTTTCTAGTCTGATCAATGTACAAGGAAGAACAATGACTTATCTTGATTTTGCCCTGTACTTGTGATCCATACAGATGTTTTTTAATAATCTGCTGCCCAGTATGTTCACCCCATCCTATATTCATGCCTTTGATACTTCCTATCTTTTCCATTAGTCCCTGTTGAAAAAACTCACTGATTTCTGTCCATAGTTGCAGCATGTCAGGATCCTTCTTAATCTTGAGCCTATCCTCCAGGAGGTTTGTTTTTGTCCCATCTTTGTTTTTGTGCAAATGTTATAATCATTCTTTCTGACCCATTTTCCAAGTCATATATAAATGTGTTGAACAGAGCTAAGTGGATACATCATTCCATTGAGTACAATTACTCAACCATCTCTGTATCCATTTAATTGGTAGTGTAGGCCAGGCCAGCCCACATTTTCTGTACTGGATTCTCATGGGAGACTCTGTCCGATGGTTTGCCAAAGACATGGTGTGTTCCCATGGTCAACTAGATTTGTCATCCTCTCAAAAAAAGGAGATCAGTTTGGTTTGACATGATTTCTTCTTGATAAACTCATGCTGGTACCTGCCAAGCAATGCATTCTTTTCTAAGTGCTCACACACCAACTACTCAATAATCTAATCTAGAGTTAAGCTTATCAGTCTGTGTTTACTTGGGTCTTCTTTTTTATCTTTTTTAAAGAAAGGAACAATATTTGCTGTTCTCCAGTCTTCTGATACTACATCTGTCCTCCATGATTTCTCAAAGATCACAGAAGGGGACTTGAGACTCTCAGTTTTAGTTTGTCCTGGAGATTTGTTCATGATAGCCAGATGCCTCCTAACTATCTCTTTACTTATCTTAAGTTGCCATTTATTCCTTTTATGCATTGCTCTGCTTAGATCCATTTGAGCACAATTCTCTTTGAGACTGAAGCAAAATAGTGGTTGGAGCTCTGTCTTACCACCTTCTACCAATAGGCCCATTTCTTCCTTTTTCTTTCTTTTACTACTGAAATAGAAAAAGTAGTCACCTGCAAGCCTAAGTTTCTCTTGTGCTTTAGCCTTTGTAACTCACTTTCTGCAGTTATTAACCCCTTGCTAGTACACCTCTAATATTTATACACATATCCCATTCCATGTCCCTTTTAGCTCAGCTCAATCAAAAGCTCCTCTTTGCATCTGGAATGCTTTCCTAGCTGTCCCCCATTGTTTTCTTACCAGAATGGTCTGTAATTATACTTCCAATATCTTATTTCTGTGATGTTCCCAAACATCCTGCAGTCCTTTTGACCCAAGAATTTCTATCCATGGGGTCCTGCCTAGTACTTTTTTAAGCTTGTTGAAATTAGCTCTCCTGAAATCTAGTGTGCACATAGAACTGTGAGCCAGTTTCTCTTGCTATAGTATCTTGAACCCCAAGATGATGTGGTCACTTCCTCCTAAAGTTCCCACTGCTTTTACTTCCTCAACCAATTCTTGCCTACTGGTTTGGATTAAATCTAGGAAAGCTGATCTTCTTGTCTTTTCTTCAGTCTTCTGGGAAATGAAACAGCAAGACCACTGAGGGATTTTTGGCACCTTGCAGTCTTGGTTTTTTAACAAACATTCAGGTGGTTGGAGTCTTCCATTATTACTGCGTCTCTCCCTGAAAGTTCTGCAATATGATCCAGGAACTAGTCAAAAGCCTTGGATACTTTTGTTGTTTCTTTTTCCTTCTATTTTTACCCAGAGTCTCCAAACCTAATAACTTCTTTAAAAATTGTGGTCTCTGGAACAATGGCAACCAATCCCATTTAGCTCTATCCTGTCAGGGAAAAAAACTCATTAAACACGGGAGACAGACACACCATAAAACAAGTCACCTCAAAGTTCTAAGTTCTTCTAAGAGCTTTATTAAAAGTTAGTTCAGCAAGTAAGCAAAGTGCAATCAATAACATACAAGGTACTTACTTAGATACACATTGCAATGCGGACCGACAGGAGCAAGTCGTCACTGAGACAGCTTGACCATGTGGGTGCAGACCCCCAAATTGCAATCCTTTTTATCCTTTAAAACCACAAACCACAATCATGACTCTTAGGATTTTCATAACGTTCCCAGAGCTAATTTCACCCCACTTTCCTGTTCCCTTTGTCCCTGTCACATCTGTTCTCATCAACAAGTTTGCTTATTTAACAGTTTGCTCTAGTTTTGCAAGTTTTATTTCCTGTCAGTGCCCCAAAGGTCATCTCTAAGCTAGCCCTTGCTTTTATTATTAAATGTGATTAAGCAATATATATCTATATTAAAATAAGTTTTAGGCTACTAGCATTTTTCCTCTCACAATCCTCAGGGAGAAAAATAGGGGCCATTTATCTTGCATTGTACTTAATTATTTATTTGTTGCGAAATTTGTATAGTATCCCAATCACAGGAATCTGGGTGGTTTGCAATAATGAAAAATCAGTGACCTCCCCCCCCAACACTAAAATAACCATACACTTTGCAACATCACAATATAATCCTTCCCCATAGCAAAAAACATGGCACAAGTAATGGTGTTGGGCTGCAAATGCCTGCTGGAATAGCAGTATTTTGACCATCTTCCTAAAATAATCCAATGTGGAGGCAGCCCAAACTTTGGGTGGGAAGGGGAGGATGTTCCCAAGGGCTGAGGCAGCCACCAAGAAGGATTGACCCCAAAGAAAATTAGTCCTTGGATGGACTACACAGGGCAGGAAGATTTCCTCTGAAGGAAACAGTCCCCAAGGTAACTGGAATCAGGCCCTCTAAGGCCTTATAGATTAAAACTAGCATTTTGAATTGTACTCAGAAACTGATCGGTAACCAATGCAGCATCAGCAAGACTAATGTTATTAAAGCAGTCCTCACCTGCTAGCAGCCTGGTGCATTTTGGACCAACTGTAGTTTCTGGGTAGTTTTCAAAGCATATTGTAATAATCCAACCTTAAAAGTGATGAGAATATGAGTCACTGTTAGTAAGACCTCCCACTCAAAGAAGGTCCACTACTGGTGCACCACCTGCCACTGGGCAAAAGCTTCCCAGCCATGGACTTCACCTGCTGGTCAAAAAGGAACTGTAAGTCCAGGAGAACACCCAAGTTGTGGACCTGCTCCTTCAAGGGCATGCAACCCCATGCAGATATAAAGTAATCAGGAAGCTAGATAGCTTTGTGGAGTCCTTGGGGTTCTCTGAACCAAGCTCAGAGAATCCCAAGGGCTCCACAGTTCAACCCTGAGCTACACATATTCGCTTCTGTTGGTACTAGATAGCTTTGAATGAACACTAGCACTTCTTGTGGGGATTCAATTGTTTCATCCTATCCTATCCATCACAGTTTCCAGTTGGTCTGGAATAGAAAGTACAACTGGGTATCATTAGCATATTGATATTTCACCCAAGCCAACAGAATGCTTACCATATTTTCAAAATGCAAAGCAACACAGCTGGCCTCAGTGTCTCTCTTGAGCTGGGAAAGTGTAGAGTGTCTTTCTCAAAATTTTATTCCATGGAGTGCATGAGAAAGAGGGCAGAGATTCAGCAAGCTGTGGGATGGGAAAGGCAGACTCATCTTGACCAGTCCATTTTCTGGTTAACTTAGCAATACAGGTAGTCCTTGCTTAACAACCACAATAGGGATTGGGAAATTCATTGTTAAGCGGGCAGTTGTTAAGCAAGTCATGCCGAATTTTACAACTTTTTTGCAGCAATCATTAAATGAATCACTGTGGCCATTAAGCTAATCCCATGGTTCCTTATTGGTTTTGCTTGCTGGAAGCCATCTGGGAAGGTCAAAAATGGTGATCACATGACCCAGGACACTGCAACTGTCATAAGTGCAAGCTGGTTGCCAAGCACCCAGATCACAATCACATGATCATGGGAGTGCTGCGACGGTTGTAAGTCCCTTTGTTCAGCACCACTGTAACTTCGAATGGTCACTAAATGAATGGTTGTTAAGTGAGGACTACCTGTAGCTGTAATGGCAGGGAGATGGTAATGGGAGGACAGAAAAGCAGGAAGATTAAAGGTCAGAGTGGTGATGGAATTGCCTGGGACAAGGATGTGGAAGGAAAACTTAAGAAATGTTGAGTCAGAATAATTTGGCATACCTTTTGCAGGGAATGAACTTGCATATTACTAGGAGAACCATGACTTCTATATCAAAAAACATCCAGAAGAGTATGTACCACTTAGAACACAATGGGGTTGACCGCAGGAGCAACCACATATTATGAATATGTCGTGTTTTTCTTTGTACTGCTTTTGTAGCTTCTTGATATGGTCAAATGACTAATCAATAAACAAATTCAATTAGAAGGGAAGGGAAGGGAAAGATGAGACTGGAGGGTTCCTTGGAGACTTCTAGTTGTAAAGGCTAGAATGGCATATGCAAAAATGTCACAACTTACTGGTTGATTTTGCAAACTGTTTTCCACTGTTTTTCAAGCAAGCATGTTTCTTCTCTACATCTGCCAGTGTCTTTATTGAACATCTTCTGCTATAGGATATTCCAGGAAGAGCTTCAAAATCACCAATGTAGACACATTTGTAAATGGTGAGGCAAGATACCTAAAAGGAATGTTGACAAAGCTGACTGCTAAATACATGCATGATGAGCTTTTTAAAATCTTTCTCTAAAACCATATTGGCTTTACTCATTCACAGATCTTGCTTGCTTGAAAATCATGCAGTAGGCTTTTGCTGTAAATTGCTGAAGTTTTCTCCCAGACTTTAGTGGTGCTCCTTTGGTTTTGAGGAGCTAGTTTCATGCCCAAACCACCATCTGTTTATCTGTTAGGCTATTGAAAACTGAGTTGGAGAGAACCAGGCAGGAGAAGGAGATATGCTTGAGGGAAGAGGTCCAACTGGAACTTCAAAAACTCCAAACTGAGATGCATTCTGAGATGGATGCAGAGAAGGAGAAGATCAGGTATCAGATTGCATTTAAGTCTGTGTATTGTCCTCTGCTGTGGAAGACATGGTGAAAATTGTAGGACTGGAGTCAGCCTTATGTTTAGATTAGTACTGCCTGATGTGTGCATTCTCCCTAGTCTGAAACATTTGTGAATGGGAGAATGACTGCCTCTGCTTTTTATGTCAAACAAGGGCCTTTGGAGTTATAGGTAAAATAGGATTGATTTTGCAGTTTCATCTCACTTAGGCAGCAAAATTCAATAATTATGTATTTATTTGTTTAAATTATATATATATATGAACACCCATCTCATAGCACTGTACTCTGGGCAGCATACAAAATTAAAATCAGCAATAATTACATCTACAATCCAGATAACAAATACCTGAGGTCACAGAAATCATTCCCAACTTACAGAAGAAACAATAGCAATAAAAACAATCACCCAGCAGAATTAGCTCAGTTTTCCAGTCCATATGCCTGGGGGAACATCTAGGACTTTAGTGCCTTACAAAAGGCTGTCATAGTTGGTGTCATCCAGATCTCCAGAACAATGTTGTTCCACAAGCAGGTGCTGCAACAAAGAAGGCAAGACTCCAGGATCCAGCAAGATCATACTGTTTAATGGGAGGGACCCAAAATAGGCTCTCTCTGTTAAATTTGGTGGGGCAAGCAGAAACGGTTAGAGATGGGCAGTTGGCCCTATGCTATGTAGGCCTGTATAGGTGATGTCCATACAACCTTGAATTGCACCCTGATGACTGCTAGAGAATTGAGCAAAGGAAGGTAGTATTTCCCTGATCAGCCTTCTACCATTAACTGCTAGTCCTCCTTGGTCTCTGGGCTTGCACTTTATGAACATCTTCCTCTATTACTTGATGCTGGATGTTTCTTGGAATTGGGAAATTCAGAGGCTGAGATGTGAGGGTCTCTCCTTGAAATGTTTACACTCTGTACAAATGGAAGCACTCACAGGGTCTCTTCATGCACAGGTATACTTGGTCTGATCACAGAGATCTGTGATAAAATCTCCTCCAGCTTATCATCCCTTACTGACTTCTTTTCAGGCTGGCCCAGGAAGCCACACTGAACCAGCTGAAAGAGGAGCTAGAATCCTTTCGGCAATCAGAGAGAGAAAAGCTTAAAGAGCAGAAGTTGCTTTCTCTGGAAAGAATAAAAAAAGAAGCAGAAACCACTGAGCAGGCTGAACAGATGGCACTGGAGCAGAAGAACCAGAGGGCCCTGGATGAATTGAGGGAGAAGCTGTGCAGAGAAAAGGAATTGGTGAGGAGCTCCGGGTTGCAGATTCAGTATCCCCTTTACCACCAGAGGCTGGGAAACAAGAAGAACACCTCTGGTACAAGACTGAAGCATTATCACACTGCTTGGGAGCAATGCTCAAATGGAACATGTGGACCAAGTAAAAACTGCCATATTACAGGGGTGCAGTCTCAAAGGGGAGACTCATTCTTAGAAAATGCGTATGTGAAGAAATTAATTCAGTGAACTGATAATCACGAGGTTGAAACCCTTCCAGGAAGTTTAGTGATGTTAGAAAAGCAGTGTCTTATAGTATTAGAAGGTTGGACCACGATGGAAAGATCCATGCTCAGGTGTTCACTTTGGATGGCACTCACTACGTGATACTGGGTGAGTTCTATCTAGTTCTGGTCTTACTAGCATTGAGCAAAGAATTTGGCTGTCAGTGCAAAAACCGTTTCTCATCCCTACTCGTAACCATGAAATTCTTGCCTAGTAAGGAAAATTAAGGAGATATATTCTAGTGGTAGATTAGGACGTAAGTCAGGAATAAATTTGAGGACCACTAGGCATATAGATTACTGTAAAAATGTTTATGGATATGTCAGGGATATCTGCCGATCTTCTAATTTGGAAGCTGTAAATGGTTTTAGTTACTAGGTATCGTCTTGATTCTTTGGCAGGCCATGCAGGAACTACAGGCGCAGTTTGCAGCAGAGATCCAGCAACAGAAAAGTGCAACAATAGAAGAACACCAGAAGGTAATACATATATATCAGAAGGGAAGGAGCAAGATATGTCCTTTTTTTGCAGCTGCAGTGGATTCTCCAATTCTCATCCCAGTTTCAGAAGCTGAGCAGATGCTTCCTTTTCCTTCATGCTGCTTCTTCAGTCTCACAGAGAGGCCCGTGCAGAACCTCATTTGTGAATTTTCTAAACCTGTAGAAAAGTTTTGGAGGCCCTTTGTGCCTCCTGCCCAGGTGGAAAAGAGAGGCCACTGCTGTCCCTCATATTTTCCTTATTTGATGATCTGGCTCTTTTAGTTTCATTTTGCCTATTTTGCTATTTCCTGAGGTGCTGATAACTGTGTAAATCTTTCTCTTTTTCCCCCTTTAATTTCTACACTTAAGCAGCCATCCCCTGTGTCTCTTATGCCTGGCTGGTATTAGTGCTGTCTGTCAGGAGTTGTGTGGGGTTCTCAGGATCAAACAGGCAAAACATAGAATGCAATGACATTCTTGTCAAGCAGATCAGTTTTTTCTTTTATTCCTAATATTTCAAGATATAAAAGTATGGATTTCTCTGGGTTTGGCTTTTACAGCCACAAACTGCAAGCAGCATTCAGCTAAAGCAGATAAACAAATCTCTCCTCCCTCTTACACTTTCCAGCAAAGAAGGTTGGTATGCTTTCAACTGATTTATTGCCATTCCAAGTTAGCTATCTCCCTGGCCACAATAATAAACCTTCTGTTTACTATTTCAGTATCTGTGCCTCTTCTGAAAGGTAGTTGGGCATGCAGCTATAACTACGTTTCCCTTAGAATTATCAAGGGCTTCAGATGACACCTAACTGCAATCTTTCACAGCCACTAGAATGTTGATCATCGTGTTGTTTCTTCAGATCCTATTCTCCTTCTGATTTTTGCACCAGATAGACATGATCCCTTGAACCATCATCTTCTCTGCACACAATGGCCCCAGTGATCTTTCATCACCTAGTAAGCTGTCATTTTTTCAGCAGTCAAGATTGCCTAAGTCTAACATTGCTTGTTAACCATCTTCTTTTCTCCTTTCTGGTAGCTTCCTCCCCACTTGCCATGAGAGATTTTGTGTATATGAAAAGCTAATCTGTTTCTCTATCAGCCACTTTCCTGGACAGAGTTTATCACCTCTAAGCATGGCCCGTATGGAAATCATGCAATAGGATGGCAGTCATTGTTTACCTGCTCCATTCTGCCACACTGCTGCTATTACACTTTCAGATAGGACTTCAGGATTTGTACGTTTCCTTTGAGAGGAGGCTCTGAGGTTGTAGATTCCAGTTCCCCCATATTGGTACTGAAGGCAATTAACTAAACCATAGAATAAAAAAAAATTAAAGCATGTTAAAAACACCTCCACAAGCAAGAACTTTACTCAATTTATGAAATGGGTCCTAGTGCACCAGCTGAAAAAGATTTCTGTGGTAGATCAAGGACTGTTTAAGTCAGTCTCAGGTGTTAGCATCAGTCCAGCAAGTGAATCAGCTGGGTGGACCAACAGTAACTTCACCTCAGCTCCCATCCCTGTGAGTGAGAGGTTTGACTCATGATGCCTGTTAATAGTCCTTTCGGTTGGGAATATAATTTCTGCTGAAAGATGTGTCATTTGGTCTCTTGACCATGGGATTTTCAGCCTCATTCGGAAGATTTCATGGATTGTTGCTGTTTCTTCTACCACACTGTAGCCTTGATACTGATCCCCAGGAATGACTCATGTACTCCCTGTTTATCATTACATCTCTACTGTCACAAATATGAGGCTGAATATCCCATTCCCTTCCCCATCTGATTATGAGCACTCTTATTCTCAGTTAGATTCTCGATAGTTCACACAATCCTGGAATGATAATCAGGATTTACCCTTCTGTGTTGTGTGGTTATCAGTATTGAAGCATGTCGTCACTGCTACAATATCATCCACTACACCCAAACCTCCTCTGTTACTATCAAGACCGCAGTTCTTTTCCTATCACCTTGCTGAGTTCAACAGTGGATTCCCCACTCTTTTGCTCCTGTCCATGGGCTTGATGTTGATACCAATTGTTCCAACAGGTCAAAATAGTACTTTATATCCCTTGAAATTCTTAAAGCTATATCCTTCTCTTCTACAACCTCAGCGATGTTGCCTTCTACCTTTGGTTTCCACATTCTTCATGTTAACCTTGTGGTTGTTTGTTCTCCTAAATCATCAAAGGTGATTCCTGTATCTGTAGGCCTATCTGCAATCTTCATGCTATTTTTCCAGAATGAAAACTTTTCTGTCATGTTTGGAATCATGAGCTTATTCCCTCCATTTAATTTCCTAATGCTAACCTTCTTGGGAAGATGAACTTCCTATAGCACCTTATACAATTCTGGTGCATTATACTCAGAGCAGAGGACGCAGTGGCGCAGCGGCTTAATGACGCTGAAAGTTGCCGGCCAGAAATGGTCAACACTTCAGCAGTTCAAGCCCAGCTTTCGCGCAGCAGAGTGAGCTCCTGTTTCCTCCCCAGCTCCTGTCAACCCAACAGATCAAAAACTTACGTGAGTAGATAAATGGGTACTCTCACTCCGGTGGGAGAAAAAATGCTGGCGGCGCCTTGCAAAAGGAGTCGAGAGCAGTTGCCGGTAGCGCAGAACCCGCGCACGCCCGAAAAAGGCGCGAAGCAACGGAAACCCCGCCTCCTCCGCTCGCCAGCTGGGCTCTGCTCTAGGAAGGAGGCACTGGCAGACCACTTCCAAAAACACATTGCCTTGAAAACTGCAAGGACTCGTCCAAGCAGTCACCGTAGAGTCGGTAACGATTGAGTGCGGATACATACATACAGTGGGGCGAAAAAGTATTTAGTCAGCCACCAATTGTGCAAGTTCTCCCACTTAAAAAGATGAGAGAGGCCTGTAATTTTCATCATAGGTATACCTCAACTATGAGAGACAAAATGGGGGGAAAAATCCAGAAAATCACATTGTCTGATTTTTAAAGAATTTATTTGCAAATCATGGTGGAAAATAAGTATTTGGTCAATATCAAAAGTTCATCTCAATACTTTGTTATATATCCTTTGTTGGCAATGACAGGTCAAACGTTTTCTGTAAGTCTTCACAAGGTTTTCACACACTGTTGCTGGTATTTTGGCCCATTCCTCCATGCAGATCTCCTCTAGAGCAGTGATGTTTTGGGGCTGTTGCTGGGCAACACGGACTTTCAACTCCCTCCAAAGGTTTTCCATGGGGTTGAGATCTGGAGACTGGCTAGGCCACTCCAGGACTTTGAAATGCTTCTTATGAAGCCACTCCTTCGTTGCCCGGGTGGTGTGTTTGGGATTATTGTCATGCTGAAAGACCCAGCCACGTTTCATCTTCAATCCCCTTGCTGATGGAAGGAGGTGTTCACTCAAAATCTCACGATACATGGCCCCATTCATTCTTTCCTTTACACGGATCAGTCGTCCTGGTCCCTTTGCAGAAAAACAGCCCCAAAGCATGATGTTTCCACCCCCATGCTTCACAGTAGGTATGGTGTTCTTTGGATGCAACTCACCATTCTCTCTCCTCCAAACACGACGAGTTGAGTTTAGACCAAAACGTTCTACTTTGGTTTCATCTGACTATATGACATTCTCCCAATCCTCTTCTGGATCATCCAAATGCTCTCTAGCAAACTTCAGACGGGCCCGGACATGTACTGGCTTAAGCAGGGGGACACGTCTGGCACTGCAGGATTTGAGTCCCTGGCATTGTAGTGTGTTACTGATGGTAGCCTTTGTTACTTTGATCCCAGCTCTCTGCAGGTCATTCACTAGGTCCCCCCATGTGGTTCTGGGATTTTTGCTCACCGTTCTTGTGATCATTTTGACCCCACGGGGTGAGATCTTGCGTGGAGCCCCAGATCGAGGGAGATTATCAGTGGTCTTGTATGTCTTCCATTTTCTAATTATTGCTCCCACAGTTGATTTCTTCACACCAAGCTGCTTGCCTATTGCAGATTCAGTCTTCCCAGCCTGGTGCAGGTCTACAATTTTGTTTCTGGTGTCCTTCAACAGCTCTTTGGTCTTGGCCATAGTGGAGTTTGGAGTGTGACTGTTTGAGGTTGTGGACAGGTGTCTTTTATACTGATAACAAGGTCAAACAGGTGCCATTACTACAGGTAACGAGTGGAGGACAGAGGAGCCTCTTAAAGAAGTAGTTACAGGTCTGTGAGAGCCAGACCTCTTGCTTGTTTGTAGGTGACCAAATACTTATTTTCCACCATGATTTGCAAATAAATTCTTTAAAAATCAGACAATGTGATTTTCTGGATTTTTTTCCCCATTTTGTCTCTCATAGTTGAGGTATACCTATGATGAAAATTACAGGCCTCTCTCATCTTTTTAAGTGGGAGAACTTGCACAATTGGTGGCTGACTAAATACTTTTTTGCCCCACTGTGTATATATATATATATATATATATATATATATATACACATACACATACATACACATACATACATACATACCGTATTTTTCCGACAATAAGACGCCCCCATGTACAAGACAACCCCCACTTTTCCAACCCAAAATTAAGAAATCAATATTTTAAAGATAGTGCAGAACACATTTTTATTTAGTAATTAGTTAACATTTACCTGATACACTCGGTGGGAGGAGGTCCAAACCGTCTCTCTGCAGCTCTGTTTCCAGGCTCTTTTGCATAACTGATTACATTCAAGCACGAGTGAAACTGCCAATAGCTTGTCTCTGCAAACAGCCTTCCTCTAATTGGTTTGTTCAGCATCAGCTGACGTCAGTTACATCAGGCTCGTGATTGGAGGAAGTCTGTTTGGGAGACAAGCTATTTCACTCGTGATTGGAGGCTAGCAATAGGAGGAAGCCTCTCTGCAGAAACAAAGTACTGTATGGGCAGTTTTGCAACCGCGCGATTCTCGGCTGACTTCCTTGAATAAGACGCCCTTCAATTTTTAGGGTAAGGATTTTAGAAAAAAGTATTGTATTATAGTCGGAAAAATACAGTACATACATACACTCAGAGCAATTTGGGACATAACTATCAAGTGTGTGTGAGCTGAAAGCGAGGCAGAACTCCTTCACAGATATGCTCCTTAATGCACCAGGCTCATTCCTATAGCTTTCACTCCTCTCCACTACACTGTCCCTCTTTTAATTTACACAGTGACAAAGATAGTTTGCACTTGAGCATCTTTCATGCTGTTTGTCGCAGCTTCACTGTAGGGCCTGTAATTAAACTCTCTCTCCACTCTGCCCTCCCAAGCAAACACAAGGTTAGGTAATTAGATATGCTGCAAAGAATTATGAAGCCATGTGCATAAAGAAGCTCTCCATTTAATAGCATTCTGGAATCCTGTCCTTCCCCCCAGTAGGTATATGTATGTAAATATGTCAGTCCCAATCTTTAAATTCTTGGCCTCTTTCTCGTGCATTTTTGAGCCAATGGCTTCCTGTCTCTTGGTTTTGTCCTGTCCTTTGTTTAAAAAAACTGTTTTCTCTGGTGTGAGAATCAGAGATTACTACTTCACTCTTGCAATACTACTTAGAAGCTTTTGGAGTCCTGGGTGCTCTCTGAGCTTGGTTGTTTGCTTGCAGACATTTCATTACCCAACTAGGTAGTATCATCAGTGCTAGCGAGTGTGGCATTTGCTCCCTATAAAAAGCTAAGAAGGAAACAAAAAGACCAGAACACATCCCCTCCAGCAGCCAACACTCAGATAAGCAAGGATTAACACCAGACAAACAGTCAAGCAGAAAACAATACTCTAATCAAGGAACTAGGAAGAAGAAAAATCACACCCCCACCAACACTGGCAGAGCACACCACTGTATATAAACGGAGCAAACCCCACACTCACTGGCACTGTTGATGTTACCTAGTTGGGTAATGAAATGTCTGCAAGCAAACAGCCAAGCTCAGAGAGCACCAAGGACTCTGCAGTTCAATCCTGAACTACGTATATTCTCTTCTATTGGAATTTAGAAGTTGCTTCATCAACTTTGTTTCATAAATGGATGCATCTCTCAGATGACAGCAGTTACTGGCTGTTTTCAAAAGGAGCTATCTAAATGAACTCATTGTTTCTGCCAGCCTTGGCCAAATTATTTTTCCCCCTTTATTAACCTGCAGATGAACAGTTCCTAAAAGGTTTGCCCAAACTACATCTACCAGTATTTACCTGCAGCCTGTCACTCATTTTCACACTATTCACAAAGCCATGATTTGAACTACTTGCTTCTTATGTTATGCAACTCATGTCTTGGAAAGTTGCATTTCTACTATAATAACTCTATAAAGTAGACAAACAAATCTACTGTTAAATATCATTATTGTTATTCATGTCCAGTTAGGAGGAAGGAGGTCCTAAGACCAGCCATTTCAGGTCTTTCTTGCAGATTTTATTGAGGTAGTGTGCTTTCAGTCTTCTGTAACCTGTCTTTATGTCCCTGTTCTTTGTTCTGTATCTTAGATACTAGTAGGTAGGGCAGGTAATAAGAAACCAGATTATAGAGTTTCACAGACTATAAAAGACTATTCTTCAATAGTGATGGAAAAGACAATCTGTATGCAGGATTTATCCCACTGAGTCTTAACTGTCCTAATTCTGCCTATTGGTTAAGATCTCTTTTCCAGTGATGATTAGAGTTGCAAATATTTGGAGAATTTTCTATGAGGGACCTTGGCCAAGGTGTGATATGGTCACAGCACTCTGTTTTTTTGCTTGAATGAATGCCTTGCCTGTCAGTCACCTCTTTTGGAAGCTTGATGTTCTCTTCTCAAAGATGTCAGGCACCTCTTTGGCTTCTTAGCATCTGCTGATAATCCCTGATAATCTGCAAGGTTGCACAGAGCCCATGAAAATGAAAGACCAACTCCTTGCCTTCAAGCCATAGTTTTGCCAATGGACATCCATGTAATCTATCTTGACCCCCGTAGTAAATGCTCCACTTCACAGCTTTTCTTATAGGCACTGTGTGGATTGGAATTTGAAACAGCAAGAAGGTGCGAGCCACACTTTCTTGAGAGTGCAGTCGGGGGTGGTGGGAGACACTGTCCAAACTCTGCTTGAGCTTCTTAGGTTTCTCATGCAGGTACAGAGGTTTATGTATGTGAGTGCACACTTAAACGCTTAGTGAAGTACAGTTAGTTTAAGACAAGCAATCTCTTTCCTACTAGCCAGGAAAAAAAAAACTCTAGTAGGCTAAATACATGCATATTGGATGGAAGTCTCTGAAGGTTCCTGCTTTGCCTCCTGGGCAGGTTATTCTAACCCTCCAGATGGAAATAATGGAGGCTCAGAGAAGAGAGGAAGCAGAACTTCAGAAGGAACTCGAGAGTGTGGAGCAAAAGGTTCAACAGAAGAGACATCAAGTAGCAGAGTATGAGCGAGAGGTAATGAGCAACTGCTAACGCCTCTTACAACATGGTCTCTAATGTGCAGTATCAAATTATTCTGCACTGGCAGAGGATATACTGCTTAGATTCTTATACTCCTTCCCTCTCAGAGTATTGTGACGGAATTGAAAA
This sequence comes from Python bivittatus, assembly GCF_059951505.1. Classification (NCBI taxonomy): domain Eukaryota; kingdom Metazoa; phylum Chordata; class Lepidosauria; order Squamata; family Pythonidae; genus Python; species Python bivittatus. Next base: position 87,883 of record NW_028277052.1, read on the forward strand.
TTATGCCCTAAGTTCCTTATTTCAGAACAGATTCTTAAAGGCAGGCAGGCAAGTGCACCACCACCAGGGGCTTCCGGATAGGACAGCCTTGTTAAGGGCCTGTCGCTTCTGCTGTGCTAAAACAGAAAGACGAGGGCTATTAAAGCCCATGTGGTTCCTTTTATCAGAAGTATCCTGGGGCTCTGATGCTCTCCTAGGCTCCAATGCTGTTGTGGAAGGCAAGAGAAGACAGTGTAGAGAGTAAGGGAGGTGATCTTGACATAAATATGTAAGAAATATTACCTAGACAAGGGAAGCTGAGACATTCTTTAAGCCTGGGAAACAAGATAATGTTAGGAAGTGGCTCAGGAAAACTCCTCCCTGATTGACTGGAATATAAGAAGGAGGGGAGGTAATGCAGAGTCAGATTTGCAAGATTATTACAGCCAATCTCAGTAAAGTATAGTTCTGGTCTTCCTGTAGGGTTGATTTGGTGGTCTGGTCTACCTAGTGGGTAGCACTCTGAAGTCCCAGAAAGCCCCAGCTTCTTTCTTGAAGAGGGGGATGGAGGCAGGTGGTACAATGATGGCCATTCAGAACTCAGTTGCTGGGCTCACTTGACACATTGGACAACCTATGCCTGCACAAGTGTCACAGCAACTCTCGTGTGCTGAGAGGTGGTGTACTGTGCTGATCCTTGACTGCAGCTTTGGAGCATTTTTGTTGTCAGTGTGTGATGATGGTGGGAATAATAGTAGTTTAATCTGGATGCCTTTATCCCAACTGTAGCTCAGTGACCTTCTGAAGGAGAAGCGTCAAGAGGTTGAGCGGGAGCATGTGAGAGAGTTGGAAAAAATGCAGAAGATACACCAGGAGGCACTAGCTAGGATTCGGGTGCAACATGAGGACCAGGTAAGCTTACAAACAAGTTGGATACATCAGCAAAAGTTCCAGTGGGCATATAGCTGTTTTGCTCACAACATCTGAGGAAGAGATGGGGCTAATGTACAGGCATCTTTTATTTATTTATTTATTTATTTATCTGACTCACTATCAAACTTTTACGCCACTATAATCAATTACAGACTATCAGCTGTTAACAATAATGAACATCCAAAATAACATCCGCATTAAGAAATAATAAAATACAGTATAAAACATCAGTTGTAAATTTCATTAATAATATGAACAGTGTGCAAAACAATAGACATACAGCATTTATTTATTTATTTATTTAATCATATTTATATGGCCGCCCATCTCACAAGACTTGACTCTGGGCAGCATACAATAACAAAAACATATAATAACAGTATTAAAAACATCCCACAATTTTTTTTAAAAAAATAATATTATTATTAAAAGGCTAGGAGAAAGCATTACATGTTACAAACAATGTAGCACCTCACTAAATCGCCATTTCCCTGAGACCCAAGCCTGTTGGCACAGCCACGTTTTGAGGGACTTCGGGAAGGACATCAAGCATTACCTGAACTATCCCTATACAATCTCCAGAAAGTTAAAGGGAATTTACCTTTGCAGGGAGGCTCTTCTGTTAAGTGGGTGCTGCAACTGAAACTTAGGGTTTCGGGCCTCAGCCCCCTGCATCTCCCAAAAGTGGGAAATCCCAAGCAATGTCTCCTAGGAAGAATATATTGATTCAGGCTGGAGAAGTAAGCACCAAGCCTTATAGGGCTTTAGAGGTTAAAACTAAGGCTTTGAATTGGACTCACAAGCCTACTGGCAGCTAATGCAGGGCCTGCAGAGCCGATATAGCACTAATGAAAGCACACACCCTCCGGGAAGAGGCCACTGCGTTCTGCACCATCTGGCCCTTCTGGGTGGTCTTCAAAGATTTCCTCGTGTGGAGCATATTGCAGTGCTCCAGACAGATGGTGATAAAGGCCGAGTTACTGTTTCCCTCCCTCACCTTGAATAATGTCAACTCTTGTACCTGTGGTACGTGGTAGGAGAGGAAGCAGAAGGCTGAGCTGCTTGCAACACTGCAAAATGAGCTGGAGCGCATGAGGCCGCTCCACCAGGCAGAGCTAGAGGCTTTGCTAAAGAAACACGTGGAACAGCTGAAGGACCTGCATCAGAGCCATCAGGAGCAGGTAGGGAAAAATGGTGAGAGGGGAAAACCTAAAGCCTCTGTACCTGGACCCTTTGGAGGGCAAGACCTCCTTCTCTGCAGTTTTTCATGGGCCCTTTAAATGTAGCTCAGTTCATGAAAAAGCCATTTCCAGTGGACCATGGCAATGCTTAAAGAGCTTGAGGGTGCCTCTCTGAAGCATCAAGGATGCAGGAAGGTGGTAGCTGTAACTTCCACCTCTTTGGACTGCCTCTTAAATTTCCCATGGCTAAGAGAGGGAGGCTTCGCTTCTTCCTTAATCATTAGCTCATCTCCTTTCCTCATTCCTCGTGATGTGTTTGTCGTGGTTGTCTGTGTCTTGGCAGATAGGTCATATCTTTGTTGGCAAATCTTATGGCTTTCTTCATACAGGAGAAAAAGGCCCAGGATGCGGAATTGGAACTGGAGCTCCGAACTAAAGATGCCCAGACAAGAGCAGCTCAGCTCTGTGCCCAGGTGAGTGCATGCATGCACGACTGTGTGGCTCATTACACCAGTGGTGAAGACTGTAACATGGCCTGTTGGACCACTAGTTGAAGCACATTTCTCCACGTGTATCTTATGGGAGGACTGGATGAGTTCTTTTCAGAAAACCTCCATCCTCTGAATGCATTTTCAACTGTTTTCTGTTTGCTTACCAGTTTCTCCTCTAGAGGAAAAACATTGTCATAGCTCTGACATAGAATTTCCTGCATAGGACCTGAGCTGAAACTTAAGGAGCTCTTGATCCTTAGAAGCTTTGCTGTACTCAGTCTTTGGTGTCCTGAATTGTTCTGTGTCCAAGGGGCTGTGTTGCACTTCTGGCAAATAGATGTTCTGGAACATAGATGTATAGCTGGTCTAGTCTCTTAGCACCTGTAAATCTTTGTCCCTAGGGAGGAATTTCATGCTCTTCCCAGCTTACTTGAATTATTTCTTGATTATGTGTAGGAAGAGGCCTGGAAGAAGAAGAGGCAGCAGGTCCTGGAAGAAGAGAAGCAGCTGGAAGAAGGAAGAAATGTATGCACTGGCAGCTCTTGCAATGGGCTAGGAATCCCCTTTCCCTTATGATGAGATAAGGGAAGTTTCACGCCTGGAATTAATGCAAATGACAAGTGTTAGGGAGGAGATGGGAAGGCAGGAGCAGCACAGTTCTAAATGCAGGTTTCTGTCCCTCCAAGACTACTTGGTCTCTTTGCACTGTCCTTCTTTGGCTGAGGGCTAAACAGTCACAGGCTGGCTTAAAGCTGAGAATTATGAGATTCTGTTGTTCACCAAGATTCCAACTAGTATTAGATTGTCTTCTCTGGTGGTAGCTTTCCAAAGTTTCAGACAGGAACTTTTGCCTGGAGAGGTCAGCAGACTTTTGGTCTGGAACACCTAACATGCAAAACATGCATTTTACCAATGAACTGTGAACTTTTCTCTAAATATAAGCAGGAAGACAACTGTAGAATAGAAACAACCTGAGGGGATGGATAGCTGGATCAGAGATGCCCTTTTGCATTGTTGCAGTACAGTATTTGCTTTTTCTTGGAGGATACCAACGCTTATCTCTGGCAGAGAACCCACTAACCTTTGCCAGAAAACTCTGCAGGTCAGCCAGTTATTTAAAGCTGCATCTGCTGGATGCTCTTCTGCTACTGTCTTTTAATCTCTCATTCTCTCTTTTGCAATGACAGGAGTAGTTTGATGCCAAAGCTGCAAAAATGCATTTTTCTGCCTTTGGGTATTCTACCCTGGTAGCTCAAGTGTGTAATTGCATTCATATATTAGGCAGTGGAAAAGCAAATGCTTTTAATTTTTTTAGGAAGCAGCTTTGGCAGCTCGTTCCCACCTTGAGGAGTCCCAAAAAGCACAGGCGAATCTTGAAGACACTTTACAGCAGCTGCACAGAGCTCTGGCAGAACTCCAGGACCAGAAAAAAAAGTTGGAGTCTCAGGTGGCATTGCTACAGTTACAGAGCCAGCAGTTGGAGAGGCGTACCAGGTGGGGTTTGTTCTTTGCTAGACAAGCTGGATTGAATGGGCATCATATGGTAAGCCATGTGACAAGTAGATACGGGGATGTGTGAGTGACTGGTGGAGAATCCTGTCCTTATGTATGTTCCCAAGGTCTAGGAAGTGTGGGAAGCTAATTGGCTCTCTAACCAGGAGGCACCCATTATTTTGCATGCCCATTTGCCACCACACTTAAATTCAGCAGTCTTGTGTCCCCAACTTTCACTTTCCAAATGTTGAATAAGAATTTGCCACTTCCTGAAGTCAGAGAGGACCAGAAGTGCTTGCTATCAGACGCATGTTGATCCTGGATGGCATCTGACTTCTTCTTTCTGTGGCATTTACAGTGAGCTGGAGGAGACCATCAGGACCAAGCAAGAGCTGCTAAAGAAACTAGATAAAGAATGTAGTGAAGCAACTTCTCCGAGGAAAAAGGAAGAAGCACTCCGAGTTGAAGACCTGCAAGGGGACTGTCCAGAGGTCAGTGGAAACAGGGTCAGAGATGAAGGGAACTGGACATAATGGGAACATTCTACTCCACGGAACTTGCTTTCAGTTTCATGGCTCAACCCGGACTTTACAGTGAGGAGATAGGACGAGAAAACCAATATATATAGTATAGCATATCAATCAAACAGTTCTATAGCAGCATTCTTATTAAATGCTATCAACGTGCATGAAATTTTACAATTCTGCCCACAAAAGGACATGGTAAATATTTGAGGAATGGGAAAGAAAACCTTTCCTAAGGGAGGCCACTCCAACCAGCCTCTGACAACTGAGATGAGACTCTCACAACCACTTCCTCGGCCATCTTGAAATTGGGGGGCTCACATGTGGCTTGAACTGCAGTGTATATCTTAAGAGGATGGACTTCAGGGGCTGGAGGAGAGAGGCCTGGGGATTTGGAAAAGGCCTGGTGTATGGGGGCTGCAGTACCTAAAAATACGGAGTGGGGAAGGAGATAGTTTTATTAAAGATGAGTGGGATTCAGCTTTGGCTGTTTGGTCATGGAACTGGGAAAAATAATTCTCCGCTGCTGACAACTTGGAGGGCTTTGCTGCCACCAGCTGGAAGAGACAAATTAGGGTCTGATTCCATACCAGTCAGCTCCAGGTGTTGGTGTAAGCAGAGCAAAGATCCTCTGGCTGAGAAGAAATGGGAAATAATATTGCCTACCTAATACTGAATTGCTCTGATTTAAGCCCCCTCCATTAAGGAACCACATGCTATATTTTTCCTTGATCTTTATCCTTTGTTTGCATGTTACTTAACTTTAAAAACAATTTAATCCTCAAGCCTTCCTCCAGAGAAATGGCATCTGAAACACCAAAAAGCAATGAAGAAAGCAGCCTTCTCCTGAACCAGTAAGTGAGAAAAATATTCATACCCTGAAATAACGGTATGTTTGGTATCTGTGACGATAGGCTTTGGCATCTGCTGGGGACAGGATAGAGGAGAGTGGCTAGTTGGCCTTTTTCTGAGGTGCTGCTGGTGATGCCGAGAGACCCATGGTGGTTTTTGCTGAAAACATGATAAGGGTAGCACTTTTTCATCCGCAGCCTGAGCAACAAATCTTGCTCAGGTCTTTTTCTTTCTGTTCTTACAGAGTACGGCACTACATTTCTGCTGAGGGAGCCTCACTGAAGACAGCCAAGGAGTTTTTGGTGCGGCAAACTCGTTCCATGAGAAAAAGGCAAACTGCCTTGAGAGCAGCAAAGCAGCACTGGTATCATGATCTGCAGGGAACACAAGCTGTACAAGATTCAAGCCATTCTCAGGTGTTAGAGGGAGTGCTCAGGAACCTGGAAGAGGTGAGTGGTGAGCTAGGCAAAGCAAGGCAGTTCTGGAAACAATCAGCCTGGGCTGAACTTCAGAACAACTCCTGTAGGCTGTGATAACTATGGTTTTCAAGCAGATTTGGTGGCTGCAGGAAAAGGGACTGGGAGGGAGGGGGAAGAGGTAGATAGGTGGCTGTGGAAAGCTTGCTTTATCCTGTTTGGGGTTGAGAATGCCACAGAAGGGGGAACCATCTGGCTTGCTTTGGACTGCACCTCGCTGCAGATTGGCAGCTGGACAAGCGGCACTGAAGAAAACAGCAACCCTAAGTCAGGAAGGATTGCCTCTTCTGCCTTCTGCAATGAGTCAAGCCATCTTCCAGGGGAAGGATTGAGCAGCAGGCATGCTCCTCTCCTGCAAAACAGGGATCCCTGCAAGCAACAGCTCACAGATGACAAGACAGTGCTACTAAGAGGACTTTAAAGTCAGCCAACAGTGGCAGCAAAGTTAAAATCACTCCTAGCAAAAAGTTCCTCATCCATTGGCCTGTGATCACAATATGACTTTCTTTCCCCCCAGGAAGGGAGGCAGCTAGATGAAATGAAATCTGCCATGCGGAAAGGGCAAGAACTGCTGAAGAAGAAAGAAGAGAGGCTCAGCCAGCTGGAATCCTCTCTTCTGGAAGAGGTAGCTCTCTCATCCAGCAAGGAAGCACACAAAACCTTCCTTGGTGTCATAGCAACTGCCTGACTATCATTCTGGAAAGGAGTAGAGGGAACAACTTTTGTTTCTCTCATTTACCCACATCCCAAGGGTGGGAAGGCCCCATTTGATTTTTGTTGTCAGCCAGGGCATCTACCTGTCAATCTGCCTATTCAAAACATGGATGTTTTTGGTGGTATATGTTTTTTGTTCGTGATGGAGATCTAACCATGGGATGGTGCTGAACAAGGTGGAACTGGATCCACCTCTGTGAATTTGTCCTGGGTGCTTCAGTCACTGGCTCTGCCAGTAACCTGCGACCCAACTGGGGACCTGCTAACTGTGAAGATCTGGCTTGAGTGCTTGTTTTGGCCTGGCCAAAGAAGCTAAGCAAGCTGGCCTGGCCCTGCCTGCTGACGAGTGGCTGTTTTTTACCCTGAGTGGTTGAGACACAACAGTGAGGAAAATCACTTCTTCCTTACTAGTTTTCTGATGAAGATACAATCAAGGGAATGGCCTGCAAGAAAATGGTGACTTTTGACCTCAGTGACTCTGAAGACACAAGTAGCCTCATGAGTGCTGATCAATCTCCCCACAAGAGTAAGTGTTTGGACAAATGCTAAGACCAGCATCCCACAACCTGCAGTCTGAGCTTTTTCAATCTGTGAGTTTGCACTAATGTTTCTCAACCTGGTTACCTTCCAGGTGAATAGACTTTCACTCATTTCTGCTCAGCTAGCATGCCGTTGCTGAGAATTCTGAGAGTGGGTCCATGCATCTGGAAAGCACTCTGGCTGGAAAAGGGTGGTCTGTGACATACCAATTGCTCCACTCTTCTTACCTCCCAAAAAGAAATTGGCATGTGTTGCGATCAGGAAACATAGCTGTCCCTATAGAACCGGGTTCCTGAACTTTTTGCCATCGCACCTCCCTGTAGTGTAATCTTAATATACACATCCCCTAAAAATCCAAACACCAAAATAAATGCAAGTGAACAAGGAAAACAATACAATGAAACTTTGGGAAAGGTGGATTTATTTTAACAATGTAACCAGAAGGCCCTCCACCCCTCCCCTGGGCTCCCTCTGCACCTCCCCAAGGGAGCTACACCTCACAGTTTAAGAATCCCTGCTGTAGAAGTTGGCAGGTCAAGAGAGGCTCTCCCATCTTCCTTGTTCTTCCTTGATGGGATTTGATGAAGTCCTTTCTCCTCTAGTCTCCTGGGGTTGATGAATTGCTGGATTAAGTCTGTCTGAATTACAGTCTTGGGCCTTCTGGAAAGCTACCTTCCCCCTTTATGCAGGAGGCCTTTCATTCTGAATTGTGCATGGATTTCAGTTTTGTGGGTTCAAGGCTCTACCACCCCTGTATTCCTTGCCCAATAATAATCAGTAGTTCTCCCCCTCCACCCCATCTCCTTCACAGTAGCTGACTTGAAACCAGACATCCAGTTTTCTCCCTTTGACAAGATCCAGTATTTGACTGATTCACTGCAGCGGATCACCAGCGACCTGAACTGTGTCCTTCGTCTCCTGAGTACCTTCAGCAGCCAGCAGTCTCTCTTCACTTCCACCCAAGGCCAGTCGCTCGCTCCGTTGGCCAGAGACGGAATTCCTCTGACTGCTTATACCTCTCTGGCACGTGCCTATTCTGCCACACCATTTGTACCTTCTACTGGACCTCAGTCGGTCTGGTGTAGCAGCTCAGGCCCCAGTCCTGCAGCTGTGAGTGGACAGTCTGTGGACAGTATGTTGACGGAGAAGTGGCGTAAATATTTCCCAGGTGAGAATGGATTCTTGAGCTGTTTCTTTCTTGTGACCCAAAGCCCAATCTGGCATTGGATCCCTGAGTTTGCCAACTTGTTTGGGGGACGGTTCTTAATGCCACCTGGCACTAACCTTGGTTGGAGGGCTCAGTGTGTGAGCTACTCTCTGAAAGGACCAGTGGAGCTCATTTTTCCTCCCTCCTCTTCCCCTTCCCTGCTCCCAGATGAAGCATGATTGCTAGATTCCAGAGGTGGGGTTTGGATTATCGAGAGCCGTAATTTGCAGCTGCTTTCCTCCTTGTCTCCTGTGCTCCTGACTCACAGGATCACTGTACGGAGTGCATTCTTTGGGAGCAATTTCCTTTTTCTAGAGTCTACTGCTTTCCATTTTGGAATTTACCCTAACCCCTTTGCTCTTATAGCACTCATAATGAATTCCATTCTGGGGTTTGAGAACCAAGGGTCCCCTTCCTTCTCCCACAGTTCTTCTAGCTTTGGCTAGTCATTTGAAAGCTTTACTCCCCCCCACCACACACACACAATATTTGGTAATGGCTCTTGCCTTACACCGCTATGATATACTCATATTGCCCAAAATGTCATGAGTGTTAAGAAAATGACTTTAAAACTCTATCTTCCAAAATCAAACCAAAAACTAGAAACATATAGTACTGTGCAAAAGTTTTAGGCAGGTGTGAAAAAATGCTGTAAAGTAAGAATGCTTTCAAAAATATATATTGTAATTGTTTATGCTTATCAATTTACAAAATGCAAAGTAAGTGAACAGAAGAAAAATCCAAATCAAATCAATATTTGGTGTGACTATCCTTTGCCTCCAAACCAGCATCAATTCTTACACTTGCACACTTTGTACACTTGCACAAAGTCAGGGATCTTGTAGGATTAGAGTCAGGTGTATGATTAACCAGTTGTACCAAGCAGGTGCTAATGATCATCAATTTCATATGTAGGTTGAAACACAGTCATTAACTGAAACAGAAACAGCTGTGTAAGAGGCTTAAAACTGGCTGAGGAACAGCCAAACTCTGCTACTAAGGTGAGGTTGTGGAAGACAGTTTCATGTCACAGGTCATCCACCATGGCAAGACTGAGCACAGCAACAAGACACAAGGTAGTTCTACTGCATCAGCGAGGTCTCTCCCAGGCAAAAATTTCAAAGCAGACTGGGGTTTCAAGATGTGTTATTCAAGCTCTTTTGAAGAAGCACAAAGAAACGGGCAACGCTGAGGACCGTAGACGCAGCGGTCGGCCAAGGAAACTTAATGCAGCAGATGAAAGACACATCATGCTTACTTCCCTTCGACTTCGGAAGATGTCCAGCAGTGCCATCAGCACAGAACTGGCAGAAACCAGTGGGACCCAGGTACACCCATCTACTGTCCGGAGAAGTCTGGCCAAAAGTGGTCTTCATGGAAGAATTGCGGCCAAAAAGCCATACCTCCGATGTGGAAACAAGGCTAAGCGACTCAACTATGCACAAAAACATAGGAACTGGGGTGCAGAAAAATGGCAGCAGGTGCTCTGAACTGATGAGCCAAAATTTGAAATATTTGGCTGTAGCAGGAGGCAGTTTGTTCGCCGAAGGGCTGGAGAGCAGTCCAATAATGAGTGTCTGCAGGCAACAGTGAAGCATGGTGGAGGTTCCTTACAAGTCTGGGGCTGCATTTCTGCAAATGGAGTTGGAGATTTGGTCAGGATCAATGGTGTCCTCGATGCTGAGAAATACAGGCAGATACTTATCCATCATGCCATACCATCAGGGAGGCGTGTGATTGGCCCCAAATTTATTCTGCAGCAGGACGACGACCCCAAACATACAGCCGATGTCATTAAGAACTCTCTTCAGCGTAAAGAAGAACAAAGAGTCCTGGAAGTGATGGTTTTGCCCCCACAGAGCCCTGATCTCAACATCATTGAGTCTGTCTGGGATTACATGAAGAGACAAAAGAATCTGAGGCAGCCTACATCCACAGGAGATCTGTGGTTAGTTCTCCAAGATGTTTGGAACAACCTGCCTGCCGAGTTCCTTCAAAAACTGTGTGCAAATGTACCTAGAAGAATTGATGCTGTTTTGGAGGCAAAGGGTGGTCACACCAAATATTGATTTGATTTGGATTTCTCTTCTGTTCGCTCACTTTGCATTTTGTAAATCGATAAACATAAACAATTACAATATACATTTTTGAAAGCATTCTTACTTTACAGCATTTTTCACGCCTGCCTAAAACCTTTGCACAGTATTGTAATATTCCCACAAGTTTCTCCTAGCTCTGTTACCTGATATGCCAAGAGGCTCCTTTTAAAATCTCAAGACATTCAGATGCTCCCATAACAGACAAAGGGCTTTTTAACCTTCCCACATTTATTAAACAGTGGTAACCATGATGCCTCTCAGTGGGTTTTGTTCAGTTACAGCATGTTTGAATGCATTTTATGTAACTTAGAAAAGGGCTAGGGTTAGTTTTTTTTTTTTTCCCCCTCTTTCTCTATATCCTTAACTCTTTAGTCCCATTTGGCACTCCGTAGTTCTATAGTCACGTGATCTTTCACAACTTTCCCTTACCTCTTTGTTTAAGGAAACGGAGCAATCCTCTTTAGCAAACTTTGGCAAAGTTTAGCAAACAGTCGTCCTCATGGAGGCATGTATTATTTGATTATTTAATTCAAAAGTGCTTTAAAGTAAACAATATTCTGAATTCAGCTGTCCCCTGAGGCCTTCAGTCTGCCATTTTCTCCACCCAGAAGTCCCAGACCAGACCAAATTTGTTTCAGAGAGACCTGGCATTCAAAAGCACCAATCTGAGCCCAAGACTTCTAGTGATCCAGCTCCCTGGCTGTTGAGTTAAGAAAGGGGGACCAGAAGTAGAATTTCATAATATATGTCCAAGCTCTCCTCCTGCCTGCCCCACCCTGCCAGCTCCTGTCCTACTATTGCATCTTCAGCTACCCTGGGAACTGGGCTCATGGCTGTCTGTCTTGCCTGAGACTTGTAGTTCCCTTTCAAAGGGGATGCTTCAGGTTTTCTCCTCTGGCTGCTTTGTTTTTCTACCTCAAGCGCCCTGAGCATTTTGTAAAGGCAATATTCCCAGTAGTAGGTTATATTTAGAGCCTAGTGCAATTGTGTGATCACATTAGCTCCCCTTGAAGTTTATTCCATCTAAATTTCTGACATCACAAAGAGAAAGACTGACGTCAAGATATTGCAAGAGTATGGGGAATTTTCTTTACAGTTGTTTCTTCAGATGAACACCTTTGCTTTTAATCACCAATGGGGTAAGGGTAGAAATAAGACTATCTTCAAGAGCTGACTTGAGATCTACAAGTTAGGGGTGTTTAAGAATCAGTTACATCTTTGGTCCATGGGCATAAAATCCTTTTCCTCAAAAGGAGTGCAAAACAGCAAGCTGGCATTTGTTAATGCTCTTGTTTAGTAGAGATTTTATTTGTGTTTGTTGGTTTGTTTAGCTTTTTATAGCAGTGATTCCCACTATATGGAAAGTGGAGAATTTCTTTACCTAGAAGGTCTGTTCTATTTATTGACTAGTCAGCAGTCCAGCTCCTCTGATCTAGATTTAAGGATGAGGGTTGAGTTGGGTTGTATGATGCAATAACAGTAAGAAAGCCTTTTTATCCATTGGAAAGATCTTTCCTAATAGGACTCTGTGAAACACCCAGTGCCTGGACCAAAATTAAATTGTGTTTCCAAACATGGAGTTTGGGGGATGGAAGCATCTGAATACACCCCTCTGCAAAAGACTGCAGGCTGCGAGGACAAATCCACCCAGCTCTTGGAGACTAACTTTGGAATAAGTAATATGGCTCTTGGAGTGGATTGATGTCTGGATGAAAAATAGGACTTGTTTCTAGTCTCCCTATGGTTCTAATAATGGAAAGTTCTTTGTTATTTTGTAAATGTAGTCTCTTCTGTTCAGGGAAGTTCCCATTGCCCTGTGGTGGGCTTGGTGCCCAAGATGACAAGCTGGACTCCTTAACCACTGGGTAAGGTATCTTCTCACATCCATAGCTGATATGTCAGGTGAGATCATTGTGTCTTGCCTTACAGTATTGACTGGGTCAGCTAGCACAAAACAAGATCTGTCTCCTGGGGTGTGTTGTAGAGTAGCCATTTTGCAACTTGCTATAGTACCTCTCCTCTGGCTCAGGAGAGAGAAGGGATGTCCTTATATCTGAGGAAACCAGCAAGATATTCTCTAGAGAGAATTAAGTTTGTTCTGACATCAACAGTCCTCTCAGAAGAGCAGAAATCCTCCCCATAGGTCTCCTTGTGTCTGCTGGGTCTTCACCTGACCTGATTAAGGTTGCTGCATGAATGCAACCAATTTGTCTGCTGCTTGACTGCTTTTCCTGGTTGATTTTCCCCACCCTCCTGCTTCCCAACAGCGAGCAAGTCTGCCTGTTCCAGCATCTTCCTTTCCAGGGCTCCAAGACTGAGAAGCCCAACATCCAGAGCATGATTGACGCCAATAAGAAATGGCTGGAGAGTTTCAAGCACAGTTCCAAAGGGTATCCTTTTGTGCAGGCGGGCTTCTTTCTAAGCCCCACGGCCACTAACAGATACCTCCCACTGCAGCAAGTTCCCTCACCCAAAAAGGCATTGAGATCCATATCCAGAGATGCTGAAAACAATAAGCTGTATCTATAGTGGCCAGGTCTAATAAAACTGACCTGCATTATAATTCGTATCTGTGGGTGAGGGAGGAGAGTTACAGCCCAGCTGTGGGCTTGGTCTGTTAGGTGGACAGTTTCTTGCCCTTCTCATTTTAAGTCAGAAAGACTTGCTCATCAACAAGTTTTTCATTAAGCCGTAGAAAAACAAAGCTGCCTGTCCTTCCCTTTCTCTCCCAGCCCTTGTTCTACAGTCATGTAAAAAAGTAAGTACACCCCACTGAAATTTTTGACTTTTTCAACATATTTCAACATACAGATATTTGATCTTCATTTCAACAATATTGATAGATAAGGATATGACATGATATGATATCATATGATACGATATGATACGATACGATATGATATGATATGATACGATATGATAAATATAACATACTTGCATCATTTACATTTTATCTTCCATTGTGTAATTTAAACAAACATAAATGCACATTTCCCTTGTGAAAAAGTAAGCACACCCCATGTAATTTTTTTTCTTTTTTAACATATGTAGATATATCAATATTTTATCTTCACTCCAACAGTATATAAAGATAAAGGTGATGTAATTGAACCAAAAAACTATGAAAATTGACTTTGCAATCATTTTCTCAACAAAAAATTAAAGATATGCTATTTCCTTCTTTGGAAAGAATAACTACACCCTTGTCCCTAATAGCTGGACTGCCCCCTTTGGCAGAAACGACCTCAAGTAGATATTTACAGAAACTGTCTATCAATCTTTGACATTGACTGGGGGGAAATTTTTTCCCACTCCTCCATGCGGAATTTTCTCAGCTGTGTGGTATTTGAGGGGTTTTATGCATACACCCCACAGCATCTCAATTGGATTTAGATCTGGGCTTTGACGTGGCCATTCCAGAACCCTCTGTTTCTGTTTTTTTCAGCCATTCTTTGGTGGATTTATTGAAGGTTTAGGGTCATTGTCATGTTGCAAGGTCCACCTTCGGTTGAGCTTCAGGCCTCTGACAGATGGTCTTACATTATTTTCAAGCACCTTCTAGTACAATGAAGAACTCATAGTGGATTCTGTGATGTGAACTGCCAGGTCCTGATGCAGTAAAGCAGTGCCAAACTGTAACATTTCCACCACCATGCTTTACAGTTGGTATCAAGTTCTTCTGGTGAAATGCTGTCTTTGGCTTTTGCCAAACATATCTTCTGGTACTGTGGCCAAATAACTCTATTTTGGCCTCATCTGTCCAGAGCACATTGTTCTGGAAGTCCTGGGTTTTGCTTAGGTGTTTGTGAGCAAACTTTAGTCTTGCCCTGATGTTCTTTCTGTACAGCATACCTCCTGGCACACCTCCCACGTAGCTCTAACTCGTGCGGCATCTTTCTAATGGTAGACTCATACGCTTTGACATGAGTAGTGGTGGAGCTAACTGTAGGTCACATGATGAAATTCCAGGGTTCTTAGAGACTTTTTTCAGCATCTTGTATTCTGTGGAGTCCTTGGGGTTCTCTGAACTTGGTTGTTGTCTTGCAAACGTTTCGTTACCCGGCTAGGTAACGTCTTTGGTGCTGAAGATATTACCTGGCCGGGTAATGAACCAAGTTCAGAGAACCCCAAGGGCTCCACAGTTCAACCCTGAGCTACACATATTTGCTTCTGTTGGTATCTTGTATTCTGTTCTTGGGCTAAACTTCCTGGGACAGCCTGGCCCAGGCAAGTTGGCAATTGTTTGAAACCTTTTGCACTTGTAGATTATCTTCCGGACAGTGGAATGATTGATGTCCAATTGTTTGGTGATCTTTTTAAATCCCTTCCCAGACTCATAGGCATCTATAACCTTCTTTCTGAAGGCCTCAGAGAGCTCTTTGGATCTAGGCGTGATGATACTACACACCACGCCTAGCATGGCAACAACGAGCAAATCAAGCTAAATATCTGAGGTTTCAATAGGACAGGTTCCTCTCAGATCCTTTCTAACAGTGTTCTAATCTTGCACATGATTACAATCTTAGGTATTTGAGATAGTGATCAATGTATGTGTCTACTTACTTTTTCCAGATGTGAAATTTGCATTTATGTTTATTTAAATTACACAATGGATGACAAAATATAAATGGCGCATATGTGTTATATCCCCTTTATCTATCAATACCAGCTGCTTTGCCTTTGCAGGAGTGAAAATGCAGAAATAGCTTCCAGGTAAGCTATTGTACATGGGATTGCATTATTAGGGGTGCAAAAATCTGGGCAACCATTAGATGTCAGCAAAAAGCCACAGAAATCTCTGGCTTTTTGATGCCATCTAGTGGCTATTAGGTGTGGTAGCCCTACCAAAGAATTTGGTTTGGAATCTTATTCAGGGGTTTCTGTAATTGGAGCTAGACCATTCTATCACCACGTCTCCATCCTCTCCATACTTTCCTGCCTCTACTGTTGTTTCCCTAACAGGGCAGGTGGGGTGGGTGGGAGGACTCTACATTTCTATGCAGATCATAGTTCTCTCTGAATTTCTCCTCAGCTATTGGGAGAGATTTACTTCTGAGTGATTTAGTGGACCCTTTTTTTGCTTAGGTAAATCCTGATTCTCTGGAGAATCAGATGAATCCTGATTCTCTGGAGAATCAGATGAATCCTGATTCTCTGAATCCTCCTAATGAAATGTATCCATCCAACTCAGTCTATGATCAGTTGCATGGTAGTAGAAAGCCCAAGTTGAACAACCCTTTCTAGAGGAGTTCTCTTCCGGTTGTGGCTGCGGCTAAAAGGCTTCTGCACATTCATACCTTTCTAGTTTCCTTTGCCACGTCCTTATGCTTTTCCTTCACTCAAGTTTCCAGCCCTCTCTTGGCAAGTACATCACGTTCCTCTAGCAGTGGCTCTGGTTTGGTGCAGCTTGGGCTGGATGAGAACAATCAAATCAAGGTCTACCACTTCTAGATGGACAGGAAATTTGCCTGTCTGTGAAAGGCCAAGCCACCTGCCTAATAACAATATATGACATTATCCCTGTACCCAACAGCCTCCACATGTTTTCTTGGGCTGCAGTCAGAGATTGATTCTTAGCTAGATTTCTCCTGGGAAATTAATTCAAGCCTTTTTGTAGATTTTCCATCCCAGGAAAATGTCACAAATGTGAAAGAGAAAAGTGGGTTTTGAGTGGAGAGAGCTGGCTAGTAAGTTGTCTTTCCATAGCTAGGAAGCCAGAGAAGCAAAGTGCCCATCTGAAACACATGCATCTGAAGGCCTGAGGCTCCCCCGTCCCTGAAAACAGCTCGTATCGCTTGCTCAATTTTCTCTTCTGAAGCCGTTGTCACCTTCCCCGCCATGGAACCTCCAGTTCAGGTGCGACTGCTGATGGGGCTGGCAGTTTTGTCTTCAGCAGCAGCTGGGAATATGAAGTACAAAATCAGCTTTCTTTGCAGAGGCTGAAGCAGGCCATGAGCATGTCCAATTCCACTGGTGGTTTCTGGATTCTGGAAGTTCATTTCTGGTCCCGGTTTCTAATTCTGTTCTTTTCCTAATGGCTGGTGTGCCTGACCTACTGGTGTGCTGAGTCTGGAGCACTGGCACTGTATCCATGGCACTCATGGGACACATTCATCAGTGCTCTCAGAAGCACCAGAAGCTAAACAGAGATACTAGGTAGATGAGACCAGGCAGTGGCCTACTGTGCTCTTTCTGACCCACTTTTGGTATATCCTTTGATGAAGCTGCCAAAAGAAAGCTAAATTACTCAACAATCTCCCCTCTCTTAAACCGCCCCCCCCCCATTTTCAACTGGACTGCTGACCTCTGAAACTGGGCTTATTTTTCAAGCAATTATCACCATGTGTCTAATCAGGCAACAGAAGAGCAGCATCCCCAAGTGCTGATGCTCTAAGCAGCCTCAGGCCTCTCCATTGTGGGGCTGGTGCTTCTCTGGACAGATCTCTCCCTATAAGCGGCCTGGAGCAGCTTTTCTCCTGTCCTTGCTCACAGCACAATTCAGTTCATACCAGGACTGGAAGGACTTGTTTTATTGACCTTTATTGAAACTTATATTACGGCAGAGGATTGGTGGTGTGCATCCTTCAGCTATCAACTGTATTTTTAAATTCTGATTAAATGTACTCTTTTCTACATCTTTGGTGGTTTTGTTGCTTTTTCCTTGCTGCAGTCAGGAAGAGTTTCTTTCCAGACAGGTTCTGAAATGGGCCATCTCTCACATTTACATTGCTTTGTCTAGTCTCTGACCTTATTTTATGAGTTTCTCTGTTCCCTAATCAAAGCAGAGGCCATAGTGGAGATTGCCAAGAGGAAAATCTGTCTCTTGCTGGATACCCAGCCGATCAGCTTCAACCAGCTTTTTCTGGTGGCCTTTTGTAATTGGAAATATAAATGGGGGTTAGTTCTCCAGGTATTATATTCTGAGTAGAAGTCCTGTGCCTTCTGCTCCATGCCTAATCCCTGCATTCCCCTTTCCCTCTTTCCGTTGGTGCACACTAGTCAGTGAGCGGCATTGGAATGTGACATACCTCAGGCATCATAGATGAAGATTAGAAGTTTCAAAACATGGCACGTTTTCAGGCAGGCCTATTCCCTTTTTAAACTGTTCAGTGACAGTTTGCCCTACTGCAGCACCAGGCAGGTGGCTGGTGAGCCTGAAGAGTGCTGTCTTTGCTGAAGACCTTTTATGATTTTCCATACCATGCTGGCAGCATGATGATTGCACTCTACATCATGGTGAATCAGTCTCTTTTTGATCAAATGCAGAGGGAGGAGGCTGTTACTTTCATCCTCTTGTTGTTCAGGAATGATGGAGTTAGCTGTAGCTATTGCAGGGCAAGGCACTGAGCACCCACCTCAGTTCCCAGGAAGTAGATCACTCTGAGAAGTTTGCACAAGGTCAATACAGTGTTGCACAGCATTGTATGTCACATCTCAGCAGTACAAGCAAGCTGATTGATTGGGAGGCTGTGAACTTCGAACTGTTATGCCAGTCTTGAGGTCCTTATACTGCCATGCCACCAGCTTGCTTGCCCAGCCCAGTCCTCAGCCTGGTTGTCACCATGTCTTGCAGGAGCTTCAGGGAGGCGAGGAGCATTGGCAGCTTGCAATGTGGCTGGCTAGTTGGCTAAGTTGAGATGTGCTGTGTCCCTTGCCCTAGTGCTGCTGCTTGTTATGTCAAAAAGAAGTTCTGATAGAGAAGTGCATGGCCAAACCACTTAGAGGGTCTTCTTCAGTATCTCTGATCAGTTCCAGGCTGAGGTCAACACCATAGTGGCTTTAAACCAGCATTGCTGTCCAGATGTTGGGGGCAGCGTTTGCCTGTGGAAATTAAGGAGCCTCAGCAGGGACCTTGAAGCTTCTAGTGCTGTATTTTGAAATACTACAGTCCTTAGGACACCTTTGTGAGATAAATATTGGTGAGTTGGGCAGGTTGGTCTCATGCTCATCTCATTACTGCCATTGTGTTATCGCTTTCTTGCTTTATTCCCAGCTTGGCCACAGCACGTTCCAGGAAATGTCATTGCCTTGCCTTGTCCACAAGCCCCCCTACCCAGTGTAACTCAGCCTCAAGACAGGGGAATACATTTCTGTTCCTTTTTAAGGAAGGTTGTGGACACAAGAGCTTCAGACACACAGTATTCTTTCAGTTATGGGGCAATGGGGCAAGTAAAGGGGATTGAGGAAGAAGGAGAGCTGTCTTCCTGAAGAACTTAGGTAATGGAAGACAATTCCTAGAACTGGAAAGGTCTGCTGGGAATGGAAGCCAGAAGCCTCAGCAAAGGGGCATGGCATCAACATATGGAAAGATAAAAGCCACAGGGGTGCTTATAGTTACATTTATAGTTACATTAACACCAAAACCTCTTCTTGGGGGCGGCTGCCTTGCCGTAAACAATTACACGTGGCATCCACGTTCTACGTGTATCAGTGAAATCTCTGTTGACCTATATTATTACAACAGCAATTTCCAAGTTTAATGAAAAATTTTTAGTTGGGACTTGGAACCACAAGTTGATTCTGGGATAATTTCACATGTGCTGTCCCTAATCCATGATAAGGACCAAGAGCTCTCAAGGCCAAAATCCCTGCAAAGGGATTAGTTGAATGCACACGGGAGAACATGTCAGTGACTCCTTACAAGCCACGGGTGCCGAAATGCAGCCTTGAGGCGCAGATGTTTTTTAGCAAAACACGGGGGTCTTTGCACTTCCCTTTTGGTCTCCTCGGAATCACTGCCCCCACAGCTGATCAGTGTGAGCTTTCTAATAACTCTAGTTTCTTGGTATGTTTGGAAAGAAGGGTGTTTTAGCATAGCATTGATGTGTTCACAGACCAGAGGGAGAAGCATGCCAAGCTGAGCACTTATCACTGACTCCTTTGAAGATTCTGCTAACTGCTGTGCTGCAAGGGGCTGGGAGAACTAGTTTCTCCTTTGTCAGTCCCTAAATTTGCCCACCAGCATCTCTTGTAGCCACATTCTTTCAGCCAATGCCAATGCTGTTCCACGGGCCACATTCCCCCCGGTCACATTCCTCTTACCTGCTCTTCTGCCCTAGTATAGCAGAAAATTATTCGTAGGCATTCCAAGACATGTCCTGAACAAATGATTTTTCCCTACTGCTATTCTTGGTGCCTCACAATAATCAGCTAAGACGTGAGCAGAGAAGGAGGCAGTAATAGGAACTTAGGTGACTTGCTCATGGCTACCCATCCGGTACTTGCTCCCGCACTGCTGAGAGGAAGCGACCTTGGTGCATCTGGGTAGTCCTTCTTCCCTAGTAAGGTCTCTCCTGCTGCGAATGGTTTTCTTTCTGAGCGCCTAGAAATTTTGCCAAGCAGCGATCCAGTGGAGCAGGCTGCT
The DNA here is from genome assembly GCF_059951505.1 of Python bivittatus. Classification (NCBI taxonomy): domain Eukaryota; kingdom Metazoa; phylum Chordata; class Lepidosauria; order Squamata; family Pythonidae; genus Python; species Python bivittatus. The sequence continues at coordinate 107,737 of NW_028277052.1, forward strand.
ACATTTATCATTACTTCTAGAGCATAGAGTAAATACGGCACAGGAAGGAAACACTAAAACTCTAGACGTGAACTTGCTACCCACTGCTGGACAGTCTAGAGTAAAGCCTGGGTTGAAACTCCCCACCAACGCCTCTTCCCTAAGATACAACTGTCCTTGCACACACACCAGCTGGGGAGCTGATGAAAAGTCTCCAGCTGCTGTCTCTCAACCTGAATCTGCCCTACTAAAAACCAATCCTATTTGCCGTTTGATGGCCTCTATAACTGGAAGCATTTGTTTGCTAGTAAGAAACAAATGGTGGTCTACTGTCGCTCCCTGTCCGACAATTCATATTTTATTTGCTATGTTGTGGAAAGGAAAATGGCACTTTAAAAGGTCATATTAGACATTAGCTTTTAAATAGCTGTGGTGTCTAAGAGATGTATGTATAAAATAATGATCTGCTTGATGTCTGACATTTCATAGAATAGCTTCATCCATGTTAAAACAGGATGAGAATTGCAGGATGCACCTCCTGCACCTGTTCTGGCAAAGTTGCCTCTGCCACCTGCTTCCTTTTTCTTCTTAGAGATCAGCCTACACCAAACAAAGGACTCTCATGTTATAGAAACATAACTTTTATTGCACACTGCGCTGGCTTTTTTTTAAAATAGAAAAAAGTATTAACACAGGCAGATGCAACTGGAAGCAAATCCCATGGTTTACCAAACAGTAAAACAACATGCAGTGTCCCAAAGGGGTCTTTTCAAAACCAAGAGGTTGCGTGACTAGGGCAGTAGGAGGACTGGAGAGAGCGCATGCCCCATCAGATTTCAGCGCCCTCTTCCGCAACACTGAAAACAGCAGGGCTTCTTCAATAAAAGAGATTCCTGCAAATGCTTTGAGCCCTCAGTGACTTCCCCTCGAGTTCTGGAGAAGAGAAAAATAGTTTCATTTATACAAAAAAGAAAAATCCATTCTGTACAAGTGCTCCACTTATTTCAGTATAAATAACTTGGGGAAAGAGCCATATCTCTGCTGTCCTTTCTACCCATCGCTACACCAGCGTATAGGATTTTGAGTAGGCACCAGTTCCCTGCTTCTGCGACCTCCCTACGCCAGACGTGCTCATTTCTAGTAGTGAGTCTTTGGACCCCCCAATCTTGCTGTGCGTGGGCAAGCGTGGCTCAGCAGTAGGGCCTGGGCTTGGTTCAGGGGCTGGGGCAGGAGCAGCAGTGGGGGCAGCAGAAGGGGCACCGCTGGCCGAGCCTGGCACAGCAAGAGTTCTCTGAGGTAAGGTGGTGGCTGCGCTTGCATGGGGTGCAGCCAAGGCTTTGTTGCTGGCATCTAATGTCAAGTGTCTGGCTTGTGTGTGATAAGCCCGAGCCAGATTTCGTATGGAGGCCTCCCGGGGTGGCACTGCAGGACAAGGGTCTTGAAGGTCTGGCTTGCGGAAGAACGTTTCAGATTTCATATACAAAGGCAGGTTGCAGTAGTCACCTGTAGAAGGCAGAAAGAAGATAAGCACAGATGCTGAAGGCAGGCCCAGGAATAGCCACAAGGATATTCAATTACAAACAGGGGACAAAAGGACTAGGGGGAAAATTCTTCCAGTCACCTGAAAACAAGCAAATCCTCCAGGGAAAAGGCAAACCCAGTGTAGCCTAAAGATCCAGCCCACTCAGCTGGCAAGCTACAGCGTCCCCGCTCCTCATCCCCTCAGCACGCCAGCTCTCCACTTGAGCAAGCGTTATCATCCATTTATAAATCTCTCAGACCAGCTCTAGTTACATAACCTGGAGGCTGTGTGGCTGTTTCCTGCACAGAGAACATCCCACTCCATTATCCAGTTTCATTCAAATAGGTTATGGGAAGACTGTCTAGAGGTGCCTCATGAAGAGCTGCAATCAATGGCATCGGGGCTGTGCTCTTCATTTGGGGCACCAAAAGGCAGCAGCTGCATCATAGCTCACTTTTATTTGCTCGGTGAGGGATAGGCACAGCTACACCCTTGCCACGGTCACTGTCCTGTGGTTTGGGAGGAGAAGCTGTGAAGCGGCAGATGCCTGGCTCTGAGGGAGTGCTCATGGAAGTCATGCTGTCAGCATTCTCGTTGGTGCCAGTGGTCATCTGGTCAGAGGAGCTGTCAGAAATGAAGCACTCGGTGATTTCAAACTTGGCATGCTGCAGCTGCTCCTCCAGCTTGGCATGCTCATAGGCCCGTGCCAACTCTTCGTAAGTAGATGAGGCACTCTCTGTGGACACCATGCTGTTCCGGCCTTTGTCTGTGGGAACAAAGAGGGACACAACGCAAAACCCGTCAGGACAACCACAAGGCCAGCTGATGGCACTCCAACTCTCCTTTGTTAAGCTTAAGCAGCTGGGAATGCATGAAAACATTTCTTATACTTCCTGACCCTGGAGTCAGAGGAGATGTGGTTGAGGTGTTATCTCAAAGCCTGGAGTTTCTGAAGATCTGGGCAGGAACAAACTCAGGAGCAATCCTGATAATATATGAGTGGATGTGAGATTGGAAATCAGCGATATCCCATCTTTTGTTCTGGGCAGGGTCATGTCCCCTAAGTCTGAAATGGTTCAGAAATAAGAGGTCCTCCTGGATTCGCAACATTTGCTCAAGTAGCAGGAGGCAGCTGTGGCTAGGGGAGTTTTTGCACCACTCCATCTTGTATGTCAGTTACAACAATTCCTGGATTAGGAGTATCTGTTCACAGCTACTTATTCCTTCATCACCTCTTGATTTAACTCCTGCAATGCCAGGAGCTTCTATCCCAGAAGCTTTTATCTGTTCACTAAGCTCCAACAGGAAGGATACCCTTTCAACCCCACAATAAGGTACCAACTTTTCCATTGCTGCTCTTCTCCTGGTGCTGCATCCGAGGTCAGATCAGCAACAATGCTACTGGTGTTCAGAAAAACTATTTAGACCTGGTTATTTTGGAAAGTCTTTAGGGAATAGTAGATTGACTTACTGTGAGTGACTTTCCTTGCTGTGATGATGAACAGAAGGTGGTGGTAGCTATTAATAGAAGTAGCCTGGTTTATGATGTAATTTTTGTTATTGTTTTTAATTGAATGTACTATTTTGTAGAACCATTTAAGAGTCTAATTTGGCTGTATGCATATAAATTGTAATAAATAAATAAAACCCCTGGAAGGTATAGGCAAAGAGGGGTGAGCCTCAATTTTTTATCCCTGAAAGTTCTCGGGTGACAGGGCAAAACAAATTCCAGCTGTATTTGGAAGTCATGTGCTATGCAGCTATGACTCAACTCACCTGTATCCTGAGACAAACTAGCACTGAAACTGTCACTTTCAGTCACTGTAATGCCATGCTGGGAGCCAACAGTTCTCCAGTCAGAGGCAAGAGTCCGTGCTGGCGTAGAGGCCTGGCACTTGGTGAGAGTCCACTGGCTAGAATATCTGTTCCGGGTGCTATGTGTAGATTTCACACTCTTCCTTGAAACAGGATCTGCAAAAGAAGATGGCTGCTGTATCTGTGCATTAGAAGGAGAAATGAGAACTATGTAGGTGGGACCCTGTGAGATTGGGCTGAAGTCTGCCTCGTGCGGTTGCTGTTGTTTCTCACCAACAGCTTCATTTTTATTAGTTTTCATCAGACCTAGGAGTCAGTGATGCCTTGTATTTAAAATGAGTTTTTGTATCTGCAGACCTTTTTTCCTTTCCTTTTGGATATACTCACCCTGGGATGTGTACAACATTCCATGCACTGAACATGTCATGCAGAGCCTGTGAGATGGACCGTGACATGGACCATGCCCTGATCAAAACAGGTCTCGCCAGGCATGGACCTAGAAGATCCACACTCTGGCCAGAGGCACTGCAGAGCGGGAGACAGCAGGGAAAGTACAAAACCACTGATGACGGTGTACGGGAGGATCAGCTATGCAAAGATAAGGTACGGGAAGGTGCTGAGCAGGTGAAGCAGAGGGGTAGATGAGCCAGTCAGGTGGGACAGGGGCAGCTATGGGAGAGTTAGGGGGTGGAGCAGGGAGCCCGTGCTCCTGGGCGTGCCACCTGTGGTTCTAAGCAAGGCACATGGGAGGTGAAGCAGGCACCGGCACGCAGGCCATGCGGAATAGGAGGGGAGAGAAGGCACCAGCCTTGTCCTACTCATTCATAAGCCCCTGCAGATTTTTCTTGGGCAGGACCTGAAATCACTAAAAGCTGGCCACAAACAGTCTGGCCACATGCCAAACCACAGTAGGTTTATTTTGTGGAAAAAAGGCATTTTCCAGTTAAATGGTCAAGTTCTCAGAACCTCATTGTTCCAGTATTGTCAGTCTAGGTTCACAGAGCCACTTGATCCAAAGCCTCTTTTATCAGAGCTGGTTGCTGTGAGAACCTTAGCTAGAGAGAGATAATTTGGCTATAAGTGGGGCCAACACAGTCCCCCAGAGAGCACTTCCCTTTTTCAAGGTCCAGCGACCTCTCTGCTTTCAGAGGCACTTGATTTAAAGCTTCTCTGCTTGGGCTACAGCCCCTGACCTCTCTCCTGTGGGGTCCAGAGTTGGATATCAGTTGAGGATTGCCTGCAGTGCTTACTTGTGCCAGGACGGATGTCAGACATATCGATCAAAGGCCCCGTGTTCTGGATCAGTGCTGGATGGTGTAGAGAAACACCTGTGCAGAAGCTCTGTGGGTTGACAGTCTGATTGAATTCTGGATCAGAGACTGGGACTGTTGCTTTATCATCTCCTGTGGAAAATAAGTTTGGAAAATGACATCCTATCCTGGGACTGCTAGAAAGTTCCTTTTTGAGATGCAATAGCCTCTACCTTGCCCCTTCCCGCAAGAGAAGTCCACAGAGTTGGATGATGGTGTAACTTTCCTGCTCGTACAGCCTTATTAGGGGTGGAGGGTGTAGAGAAGAAGGCCAGCGCCCACACTTGGCCACAGAGACCTCCCCCGAAATGCTTGCCCAGGAGTCCCAAACGAAATTCACCCCAGTTGAGGCTGGTCCACACAGGACTGTAGTCACATATGCAAGAAGGAGCAACCCTATCCACAGACCCAGGGGAAAGTAACTAGACAAGGACAAACTCCAAATGAGTGAGCTCTGAGGACAGTATGTCTGTAACCTCAACACCGCTGGCCTGAGTCTCAGACCAGGACAGGCCTGTGAACTGGGGTGTCAGGAAGCAGGAGCAAGTTTTGGGAAGCTGCTCACCGATCTGCTTGATCCCCTCCTTGTCCTCAATGAGCAGCTGAACCCGGGGGATGTCAATGTGCAGCCGAGGGCCTTGTGGAGGGCCCTTTACTGGGGTGTCAAAACTACGATTATTCTTACTGTGAAAGAGAAGAACAAGAGCATTTGGGGCTCAAGGTCATCTGTATCCATCCCACATTCAAATGCTAAACCAACAAGACTTGAATGCTGTTACCTTACCCACCTGATGAGCATTTCAGCCAAACTCTTGGCATCTGCAAGGGAAAGAGCAGAGATGCCCAAATGGAGTCAGGCCTGTCAACAGAAGCAGTCCTCTGCCCCGGCTGCTCCTGTGGCGCTTGAATCAGGGCCAGGAGGTCACCACGGGCACTTTGACTTGGGGGCTCCTTTCTAGGAGAAGCTAAGGCTAAAGAAAAGAGACTCCAGAAACAGTCTCATCTGTGCCCTAAGTTCATGGAGAAGCTCAACTGCTGAGAAATGGAGCACGTGCCCACTCTGCCAGCTTTAAGGGCGGTTCTATCCTGCAGCATCTCTCTTTCCACCCCCCAACCCCACCTAAATAGGCAGTAGCAGGGTCCCAGTCCAAACCTTACTCTAGTGGGGAAAACCAGGGTGCCAGTCTCATCTGGCATGGGGATTTCTCTCCTGGTTGCATTCACCTCGCAAACGTTTCAGACGCTTTTCCTTCCGCTTCTTTCGAACAACAAAGAGCAACGCAATGCCAAGGGTGGCCAAGATGACAGGGCAAGCAATGGTGAAAAGTTTCTTGACGTCATCTCCTTCCCCTTGAGCCGACTTAATAGGTGGAATGGTACCTGTGCAGAATAAGCGTCAAAGCACGATCTGTGCACCTCCTGAAAAAGCCTGGCCCGTGGCCAACTGGGGCTTCTAACCTCCCATGCCCGATCCACACTCACTGCCATCGTAGTCCAGTGTGGCGAACTGCAGGGTCTCGTTGCCACAGCCAGCACTGTTACATGCTTTCATGCGCAGCTCATACCAAGTGGCTTCATGCAGATCTGTCAGAAATACTTCACTTGAATAGTTAGCCCGCAGGCTCTGCCAAACCCATGTGCTTTTGGGCCGGTACTCCAGGACGATTGCTATAATGGGGCAGCCCCCATTGTTCCAGCCTTGCAGGCTTAGTCTGGCATGTGTGGAGTTTATGTGGGTGAACAGATGTTGGTCCTTGTTGAAAGATGGTTCTATAATGAGAAGGAAGATGGTGAGCTTGGGTAGAATATAGCAGTTGGTCAGGTTCTAGAAAGTGGCACCAAGGGTTTCTTTCGTGTCACTACTCCTCAACCCGCCCACCAGTAAAAAGTAGAGCACACACAAAATTAATTTACGTCGTCATTATCATCAATTTAGGCACCATAAAACTCAGGGCTCGCGAGGGGTCCTGCAAAACCTCACTGCCTCGGCTTAACTGCAGCACGAGGGTCGCTTGGCGCTGCTGCAGCACGGACTGAGCAGGGGCTCCTGGGGGAGCCTTTTGCCAGGGACCACAGACAGGCTCCTTTGCCAGCCTTGCAGTTGCAGCTGACCTGCTGTGGACTGGGACCAGCTAGAGGCCCACTGGGGGGACCCCAGAGCCGCCTGCAAACAAAGGAGCACCTCCCTCCTTCCCCCCAAAAAAGGTTTAATTAATATCTGTTGAGTTGCAGGCCATGCAATGTCCATGTTTGTTGCTAACTTTATACAAATTTCAATTTTTAAATTACTAATAAAGTTTAAATAAGTTCAGAATACCTCCAGAGAAGAAGGAAAAAATGGGGGGGGGGGAGGCTATCTAAACGCTTTTTGTATGCTTTTCTTTTTCTAATTATCTTTCATTTCAATTCTCCCCTCCCCCTCAAAAGGAAATAATTTTAAATGCTTACATTGCAGTTATCAATTATCAGTGACTAGTGAGTTTATATTATAATTGTAAGCATGCATGTGCAAAACCAGTTTGGTCTATGGTTAGGGCATCGGGCCAGAAACCAGGGGGAGTGAATTCTAGTCCCCCCAGGCGCAAAGCAGCCCCCTCTCTCAGCCCTGGGAAGAAGGAATGGGCAAAACACGTGTGAAAAAGGCCGCCAAGAGAACTGCAGAGGGCAGCTGCTGGGAGTGATCTATAACCTGGAGACACAACTTTTAGGCATGTATACTATTATACTTTCTGGCTTATATACTTTAACCAAGAAATACACAAAGATTTTAACATGTTGCTATTACATGTATTTGCAACGTACTCGTATACTTGTATGGTGGTGCACAAGTTTGTACTTGGTTTGGGAAACGCTACATAAAATATTTTTTTCACACACCACGTTATGTCAGGAATTAGAGTGAACATTGTTCGTGACTCTTCCATAAGGATCCTGTACCCAACAGGAGGCCTTCTTAGTGCAAGGCGATTCACCGTGGCTCTGATCCTAAATGGTCAGAGCCAAGCTTGCAATCCATTTGGTGTGTGTAGTATTTCAATTATGCTTCGCATGGTGCACTTAGTCTATGGCATTCCTTAAACTGACAAACCTTTGAAAACATTGGGGCTGTCTGCAAACCATTATAATAAACTTGTCTGCCTTGTTTAAAATAGGAATAGGCCAAAGGCCCCGCTGCCGAAAGAGAGGATTCAGATTAGCTCCAGCACAAGAGAAAGGCCGGCTGGTTGGCAACCACAGCCACGTGGTTTATTCGGCACTTGCTAAAACACGTAGCTGTGCAGGGACCACAGTCTCTCTCGCTACAGTTTCTCCTTCCTGACGGACTCTAAAAAAGCACCCCCATCGTCTTCTGGCAAATTCCACCTTCCGGTCTGCGTGGGCACCCTTCCAGCCACACCCAGCTGCTGCCGCCACCGCCACCGCCACCGCCACCGCCACTGCCTCACCCGCCCCCCGCCTCCCCATGCCCCCAGTCACCTCTGCCATGGGTCTTGGCCTCGATGATTTCGCTGATGCGGCCGGCTCCAACACTGTTCTTGGCTGCCAGCTTCACCTTGTACCAGGTCCCACATTTCAGGCTCCCCAGTTTGAAGGAACGCTCTGTGGAAGCAATTAATACGTCCTTCCACTCCTCACTATTATCCACTGAGTACTGGAGCACAAAGCCTGCAGGGGTGCAGCAAAGGCATCTGTGGGCATGCAGCAAGTAGGAGAAGAGGAGTCCACCCAGCAGGTGCAGCGGGGGAGCCCCTGCAATCTCCTCATCCCCACAGTTCATGCAGGCAGCAATGCTCACAGCCCAGGTTTAGGTCCCTGAAGCCTCCCCCACCCCACGCCCAGGGGCTCCAGGACCACAGGGTCTCCTCCAAAGGAAGAAATGGCAAACCTTCAGCTGGATGGCCATTCTCCTAAAACAGCCGTCTCCCATTTGGCAAAAGGCAAATTCAGAGCTCGATAAGCAAAGTTAATCAGAACAACAAAATGCCTCATCAAACATGAAGGTGCAACACTGCCTCAGGGCCCATCTGTGCACGCTACGAATGAAGGGTGTGAGCGCCTGTGCATGTATGCTTGTGCCAGAGAGAGAGGGAGAGATTCATTTGGGCAGTCGGGGATCTGATCCCACCTATTCACGCCATGAAGCCCCAGCCTTGAAGTAGAAAACAGCCTCCCACTCTGGCCTCACAGGCTCAGTGCAGTCGTGCTCCTCTGTCCCCATCATTCTTCCAGCTCTCCTCCTCCTCCTCCTCCTCCTCCTCCTCCTCCTCCTCGATTGCTTCCTCATCTTTAAAGTCACACACCGCTCTCCAGCGCCCCAACCAAACAGGGAAACTGTACAGGCAGGTGATTCTACACCCATCAGTTGCACTGCAGCACTTCTGGCTGTATCTGGCTGTTTTCAATTAAAAGGAAACACATCAAGCCACCCAAGCAAATGCTGCTGGCTAGGGAGACTGCCTTGTAATTATTTCCATGTGTTTAATTAATTGCAATGTGAAGACGCCATTCCCTCCTTGTTCTGGGGCTGCCATTGTTTCCCTGAGGGCACATGAAGGGGGTGAGCAACGCACTGGCCCAACACAGATTCACTAAAGGAGTCAGACCCAGACCAGGGAAATCCATGTTGAAGTCTCCACACAGATTCTTGCACCAGCTACAACCTTTCAACCCTACTAAACTCAAGGGCCTGTTGTGAAACTAAAATGGAGGGTAGATCTTCATCCTCCTCATCCCTAAACAAGCTGATCAGGGAGGCACGACAAGGAACCTGAGCCCAGGTAAGAGGGAACAGCCGGCCCTTCCCCGATCTTCCTAAATAGGCTACGCTCAGAGCTGCTTAGAGCTCTGCCCGTCCACCTATTCTCTCTCTCTCTTCCTCTCTCTTCCTCTCGCTCTCTCTCACACACACACATACATCCTACCTCGAATGAAGCTCTGAGAAGTCTTTCACAGAGCCAAGGATACATTTGGTGCTCTTCAAAAGAATGCCTGCACCCAATACCAGCCTCCCTTGGTAAACCTTTGGCCACAGCAACAGCAGGGAGCTGCGCCCAGAGGACTAACAGTGCAAACCCAGAGAAGGAAGGCCTAACCCTTCAGAAATGGGAGACAGAGTTGGGCAGACATTCAGGAACAGCCATGCGCCCTCCACCTACCCCATCAAGTGCAGCATCCCCCCCTTCAACTTGCCTCGGATGGAGCTGCCACCATTGTCACCGGGGATCCAGGCCAAGGTGATAGATGAAGCCGAAGTCTTGGACACCATCAGCCGGGGCTGGTCTGGAGGGACTGGTAAGACAGGCCATTTGGGTCAGCTTCCTTCTGACCCAGCTCCTCCACATTCAGCTCTTGGAGCTTCCAAAGCTGGGCACTCCAGGGGCAGGGAAGGTAGGGAGTCACGTTGGCCAGTCACTTGGGCTATGAGCTGCCCAGCTTCCCTGTCCTAAAGACAAAGCCAAGGATGGGGAAGAGAAGAGCTCCTTCTACTGGCTCACCTTGCACTAGCAAGTTGACGATGATGGTGTCAAACCCCCAGGTGTTTGTTGCAGTGCAAGTGTAATAGCCAGAGTCCTCTGCTTTCACGGAGCGCAGAATCAGGGTGCCGTTGGGCTGGATCTGGCGATGACCATCCAAAATGACTGGAATAGCTGAATCATCACTGCAGAAGAAGACGCGATTACAAGAAAGGTAGGGGCTGGCCAGAGATCTTTCGGGGACCACCCCCCTGGTAAAATTATACCTGTCCTTAGTCCATTTCACAGCTGGGAGAGGCTCCCCCACTGAACTGCATGGCAGTCGCACATCTTTCATCCACGGAGTGGTGACCGTGCCGCCAAATGAGATTATCTTGGCTGGAGCTGGAATTGAAAAAGAGGGGGAGGGGTGGCATTATAGAAGGCATGTCCACTTGGCCCACAGCACCCCAGCTTCCCAACTCCAAGAGGCTCCCCTCATTCCTCTGCCAAACCTTTTCCAGCAGGCTCAATGGTGACTTTCTCACTCATGTTGCCACGCCCTGCTGAGGTGACAGCTGCAACCCAGAGCAGGTACTGCTGCCCACGGTTCAGGTGTGCAATGCGATAGAACAGCTGCTCTGGACTTGTTTCGTACTCGCTGGGAGCCTGAAGAACAGAAGGAGAGCAGCCCTGCAGCTGGATCAGACCTGGGACTGGTTTCCTGCTTACCCAACAGAGGCCTCTCAGAAGTCCACTTCCCCAACAGCTGCCACCCAGAGGCAGCATTAGTCACCCTAACTAGCAAGGACAGTGAGCCATTGCCAGATTTGCCCATCTTGGTTTCAGGGGCCCTAGCTGATGGACACCTGCGTTCCCCTTTTTTTCTGTCTGAAGTCTCTGCCAACTCCATTGGTTTCTGGTCTCAGAAGAGAAGCTCGTCCCTAACTGCTTTCCTCAAGTTCTGCAAGATCTCTTACATTTGTGCAGACACGCTATTCTTCCTACAATGAACCACATTTATTATTTACTCTTCATTTCTTCAAGCCAAGCAGATACTTTTGGAGTTCTTCACTGCCTATTTTTGCAATAACCAAAAAAAAAAGGGTGGCTACCTCAAATTTCACCTCTAACTTGGGCTTGTTCATGAATGAGCGAAATAGCCCCAATCTCTGTTGTTTTCAAGAAGTTAGAGCAGAGTCTTGAGGGGGGAAATGTCTCTGCAGCTCTGGTGCTGGGCAAGGAGGCATCACCCTGTCCGCTGGACCACCAGAGCACAAGGCTTACATTACAGGCCTGGAGCTCACGGATGGTGCCTATTTATGGGTTTGCTATCCTATTACAACTCACAGCATGCTCTGTTTCTGACCCCTGGGGCAAACAGAGAGAAAATTCCACACAGGAGAGGATTCAGGCTGCTGTGACTTGCACTGATTGCCGGCTTGACAGAGTATCCAAGTTGCCTGGCCAGACCACTTTTAAACTGTGGCCCGAGGTGGAACCCTGTGGAGCCAGGCAGGCCGGCAGGCCTGAGCCCACAAGCTCTCAATATCTGGACCTCTCCCTTGGGTCAGGAGAAAGGGAGACTCCTCCAGACAAGCCCCTCAGGTGCAACCAGCCACTCAGGGGAGCCTTCACTTCCAGACTCGAGGCTGCAAAGATTTCCCAGAGCTGCCACCAGTGGGCACATGCAGCTGCCATGGAAGCTCCATCCAGGCCAATGCCAAGCCTGACTGGTAGACAAATGTCTCACCTCTGTGCCCAAACAGCTTTGGCTTGGCATACTTGGAACATGGATTGGAGATCCACAGGCAGTACACTTAAATCTAACCAATGTTTAAATATGCAAGCATAAATATTACATTGCATACATAATTTTAAGCCAAATGGCAGCCTTGACAAGATGCCAAGGAAACAATATCAGATCCCAGCAGCTTCACCAGTTGCTTTGATGAAAAGATTACGTTGCCCTGGAAACGAAGGGCTCAGATGTTAAAATGAACTGCAGAAAGAGATTTTGATAAGCAAATCCTGTCCCCGCCCTCCTTCCCAACCTAACGGACCCCAAATTTTCCCAGGAAGCTTTGGGGGCCAACTAAGATCTCCAGTGGACTGAATCCACTGACGTGTTGCTGCTGCCGCTGGTGCAACAAGGAAGTCCATGTTCTGCATGGACCAGAAGTTACCCTCACAGCAGCCACAGACCAAAGGAGCAGCAGCCCGTTCTGTAGAAAATGTTTCTATTGTATTTTATTTATTTATTACAAGACGGCTCACAGCCTCCTAAAAACAATGAAATGATGAAGCACAAGGATTGCAAAGTCATCATATCTCAGCCGCCATACTGTAATACATCAAGCTTGAAACCAGGCATTCCCTGACAGCTGTCTTGAAGTCTCTACAAGAGAAGACCATCTTCACAGCCCTTCTAGGGGTCCACAGGAGCATCCTAACCTCAGATGGAAAGCTGTTTCAGCGTGAAGCTGTCACAACTAAAAGGTCTGACCCGATCACCTAACCCTCTGGGCCCACATCCTTAACATCTGGGGGTGCAGGCTGCAGCGTGCCCGCTTGGCCTGCTGGTACTGGTAGATTCTACTTGGAGCAGGCAGTCTTGAATGCAACCTGGATGTGAGCCATAAAGGGCTTTACAGGTCATCACCAGCACCCTGGATTGGCCCAGAGACAAACTGACAACTGGGACAACTTTCACAACACTGCTATTAACCAACAATAACTGATCTCCCCTGTTACTTTGTGGGTAGCTGTCTTTTGCGTCAGCTGTAGCTTCTGAATTATCTTCAAGTTAGCCTTCATGCTGGAGAAATTACAGTAGTCCAAATGCCAGATGATAATGGCATGAGTCACTGTCGGCAAAGACCTCTGCTCCCAAAAAGGCCACACCTAGCACCTCAGCTGAAGCTGGGCCAAAACTCTTCCGGCCACAGTCTCTATCTGCTAATTCAGGAGCTGCAGGCCTAGAAGAAACTTCAGACTGTGCACTTGCTCCTTCAGGGGGGATGCAACTCTAGAGCCAGAGATGGAACCTAGAGTCAGAGGGTTCCATCTTTCTGCAATCTTTCATCACCATGGGGTCAGGATGCCATCTCCTGCTCAGCTGGAGAGTGGAAATCAGTAGCTGGTGAGACCTCACCCCGAACCAACAGATTATTTCCCCCGCAAGTTGCATGTATATGTTTAAAAAAATGGGTGAGAGGCTCTCCCTGTTGGAATGGCCTTCTTCCAACCACCAAACCTAGCACTACCAGCTCAGGAAAGGGCAGAGGAACTGCCAAAGAGCATCACTAATTTCCAGAAGGCTATCATGACAAGTGGTATTGGAGGCTGCTGAGAAATCCAGAATGATCACCCTTCCTCACGGTCCTGCCACAGGTCATCCACACGAGTAACCGATGCAACTTCTGTCCTATGTCCAGGCCTGAGCACAGTCGAAGTAATCCACTTCACCCCAGGGCCCCACCACCTTCTCTACAGTCTTCCCAAAGAAGGGAAATGTAGAGATAGAAGCAGATATTCAGACTGGCAATACCATTCCCTCCTTCAAAGAGGCATTTGTCCTTTCTCCAATCCAGCTCCTCATATCCTCCCTGGCAACTCTGAAAAGCCCAGAGGGACAAGGAGCCAGCCTGCCTGCACGGGGCAGAGTTCATCCCACAGGAGACCCTGACAACCTCCCTGGAGTTCATAGTTCAAATGAACACCACACGATTTTGCAAGGCACTGACCTTTGCACCTCATTAGACTTTGCCCAGCTGTCAACTAACTCCAAGAAAGCATGAGCAATTTCATCTGCAACGTGACTAGCCGAAAAAAGTCATGGTGGCTTGAAGGTGCTTCTTTCAACCCAACACAGCTGGGATAGCCTCAACCAATTCCGCTGGTGGAACAAGGGCACAGAAGTAGCCATGCTTCGATTAAGCATGTGGTCAAACTGCCTCCCAAAGCACCGGGAAATCCCCGAAGCATGCTTGAAAATCAGTAAGATCCATAAAGGCCTAAGGCAGACCATCCTAGCTGATTCCGCCCCCTGCAGCTGCCGAAGTAGGAAGCATATATGGCCAGCCTAGCCAAAGGGTAACGGCCACCCCACGGGAGCACCATTCCCTCTCCAAAGACTTCCCTGCAGAGCGGCACTCTTGCCTCAGCCTGCTCTGACAGAGCTCAGAGTGAAAACTGACCAGTCTCCCAGTTTGGCCTCTGCATCCAGCTCTCTAGCAAAAGCCCAGGCCATCCTAGGGAACCCTGAAATGGCCATCACTGGATGACCTGCCCTGGAGGAGACAATCTGACCTCTACCTTCGACAGGCAAGGCAAAGCAGGTGGAGCCAGGAGGATACTCTGCTCGGGTGCCTTGGAGGAAACGCACAGGGGAACTGCCTGCTCAGGAGGTGAAGTAAGCGCTTGATGCCTCCCCACCAATTGGCAAAGAAATATTTCAAGTGGATTATTCTGATAAAGTAAGATTTAACTCATGAATGCCATTTATCTTTGACTTCTACGGGTGTGTTTTTAAATGTTTTATCTTTTAAATATAGATTCGTGCATTATCGGAGTTAGCCACAAGGCAGGATTTAAGTTGAATTAGTAAATTAATGGTGGCCATTTAAGTCTGTTTCTGCTTTGTAAAATAAGCAACAAGATAAATTTGTCAGCCTGTAAGTTATGGGATGTGGTGAAAGAGAAACAGTGGCCAGAGGGAGAGAGAGAGGACAAGCACTATGGGACAGAGGTCTGCCCCGCTATCACATCCTTCTTCCTCACCCCATCCTGGTTTCCAGAACTGACTGAGGGCTGCTCCCGGCAACTCCTGACTGCCACCTGGGGCCGAGGATCCCCGGAGCAAAGCGTCCGGGGCCGTTCTCTCTAGCAGGTCCTTTCTTCAGGGAAGGGATGGTGCTTTGCTGCCCCCTCCCCCCCCGGCTAGACAGCTAAGGCACAGATGTCCCCACTCCCGCAGCAGCCCCATCACAGCTGCTCACCGGCTGGCCAGAGCCCGGGCTGGAGCAAAAAATGGTGTACTTCCGGATGACTCCGTTGGGTTTCGAGGGTGGCAGCCAGGACACCACAACGCTGCTGGCAGAGGAAGGCACCGCTTTGATCCCAGCAGGAGGACCAGGAACTGGAAGAGGAAACAAGCAAAGAAGGGGCGTGATTCTCAAGATGCAGGACGCCTTGTGTCCTCCCACCCTGAGGTCTCTGCATGGGCTGCAGGGCGGCCAGGCCAATGCAGGAGGGAGGGAGGGAGGGAGGGAGGAAGCACAACTACTTCCACTGCCCTGCCCGGGGGGGGGAGCAGTGCTTTGCTTTTGCCCCAGTTGTGCCAGCCACCAGATAGCTCATTGGCAGGACCCCCAACTTCTCCCTTTAGAGCAGCTGCTGCCACTAAAGGGAACGTCCTGGCCGCCTGCTCCCAGGCGAGGCGAGTCTCGAGCAGATTCTTGACAGACTGAGGCGAGCAGAGCAAAGGTTTAGGAACGTGGGCTCCAGCAGAGCGCTTCCATGCCATGAATGGAAGGCTGCTGGAAGGGATCAGCAGAAAGTTGGCCAGCCAACACCTGGGGATCCTGCATCCTCCCAGCTGAGGGCTGTTACTGAAGAGGAGGTAATACACCACAGAACAGCCCCACCCGCCAGGTAAGGGGCTTTGAAGCGGGGCAGAGGCTGGCCTCACACGGACACACAGAAAGGCCTTTCTCTTCCCCAGATCCTCCTCTCTGCGCACCCAACCCAGTGAAAGCCCCCCCCCCACCTGCCAGGGGCCAGGCAAGCAGGCAAGGACGGGACTTGGCTGAGGGACGGGGGAATCCTGGGTCACAGTCCCAGCTGAGGCAGGAAAGGCCCAGGCACCTGCTGGAGGAAGCGGAAACCCTTCCCACCCAACAGCAGTGCTTTTCAGAGGGTGATCAGCACCTCTCCTCACTGTGGTTGCTTCTGCCGAGGGACAGGGCAGACCCACAGACCACCCCACCTCTGGGGATGGGCCCCCACACTCATTCACCCCACGGCCTGGGAGCCACCCTCCCGTTCCCCAGCGGGACCCTCTGCAGATCTTGGGCAGCTGAGCCAGAACCAGCCTCCCTGCCAGTCTTTTGAACTTGGCACCGAGGTCCAGCCAGGCAGCTCTGGAAAGACCTGCCCAGAGCTGCGATGGCCATGCAGGGTGGGAGTTCACTTTTGGACCAGCCTCTGCCTCTGCCTCAGCTCCTTCTCAAAGCTCTCAAAGCCTCCTCAGGCTGCGACCGGCATTTTGAGGTGGGAAGCAAAGGAAGACCAGCTCAAGTCCTAAAACTGACATTTGTTTGTTAGACTGATGTCATGCCTTCCTTCGGGACCTCAAGGAGGCATTCCTAATGCACTATATCTCATTTTTCTGCACAACAGCAACCCTGAAAGGTGGAGAATGACTGGTCCAAAGTCACGCAGAGAGCCTCTAGGACTGAGGGTGGACTTCACCTGGGCCTCCCCAGTGCCAGTCCAACCCCTTTGACACTAAGCACCCTAGCCCACCATTCAAATCATGTCACAGCTCGAAGGAAACCCCAGTTCCTCCTGGCTCTGCTTCATCGCCCTCAACATTTCCCTCCCCTGAAGTGGGGGGCTGGAGCACAGCCCAGATCAAGCATCCCTTTCCTGTCCTGTGGACCTGCAGGTCACCAAAAGGCAGGCGACCAGAGGTCCCTTGGCCAGCCAAACCCAGCAGGACATAGGAAGAGCACCTTGGCTCAATCTTCCCATGCTCACAAGGGTGCCTGGTGATATATCTACACTCATGTTGGTGCAAACGAAAGAAGGCCTCTTTGACCTAGGAAAGTCCACATCAGGAGAGGAAGACCACAGCTGCCGGGTGTCATATGCTCAAGAGGGCCTTTCAGGTCCTGACATCCTCCCTCGATGGGCTGCTCCTTATGGATTCTATTTCCCTTCCACCCTGGAGGTCTCTGTCCTGCCTCCTTCCAAGCCTTGCGGCCACTTGGCTTCTCTAGAGTCCCCAGCACCCGGCAGCCCTTGACTCTCTCCTGCTGTCCAAAAGACACACTGTCTCCTCCCCTGAGGGAGAGCAGAGGACCATGCCCAGTGTCACAGCAGGAACAGGCCAACCCCACCCACTCCAGAGGGACAGGCTGACCCCGGCATGTGGCAGAAGAGGCTGCATTACTGAGATACATGGGGTGAAAAGCTCTGTTCCCCCATCTCAGGAGCAAGGGAGAAAAAAAGGAAGAGGCCCCGGCAATCCTAGCGAGGCAGAGTCATCCACAAGCCCAAAGCGGGCAGCCGTCTCCCATACAGACCTCGTAGGAATGCTCTTCGCAGGCCAAGGCACAGACGCCCCCCACCCGCCCCACCCAGGGGCCATACAGCCCGGGCAGCACTCACTGTCTTCCTTGGTCTGGATGTGGAGGACGTTACTACGGACCCCGTCACCTGCCTGGGTGTAGGCCAGGACCTGCACGCTGTAGTTGGTGAACTTCTCCATACCACGCAGCTCTGCTCGCTCCCGAGTGGTGGTAACGTTCTGCATCTCCCCCCACTCTGCATGGGAAGCAAGAACACCCCGTGCAGGAGACAGGCCGGCTCCCGCTGCCCTCCGCGGCCTGCTGTTGCTTGGTCTTCCCAGCGAACCCCCCTACAGACGGGGGCAAAGCGGCCTGGGGATCTGGCTGGAAGCTGCCCAAAGCCCCACAAATGGACCAGGGGCAGCCAGCTCCCCAAAGCTGCCCCTTGCTACCCAGCCCAGGGGCAAAGCCGAGACACAGTGCAGCTATTCCCCTGCAACCACCGTCTTCGTGGAGGCGCTGCCCTCCCGTCTCCAGCTTGCTCCTTCCCGCAAAAGGACACAACGCCCAGAGCCTCACAGAAGGATCTCAAGGCTGGAAGGCCCCCGAAAACAGCTGAGGAACCCTCTCAAGGGCCAGCCATATTCTCTGGAAGCGTGCGCACACACACACATGCACGCATGCACGCACGCACACATACACAGCCGTTGCTGCTGCCGCTGCCGCTGCCGCCACCACCTAAAAGGCCCATCTAATAATCCAGCCTGTTCTTAGCCATGCCCAGAGAATCCCCCAAAACAGTAAGTCCGCACTGCATGCTGGAGACCAAGGAGAGAAGAAGCTGTTCTCGACCTTTTTTGGATCGTGGCCTGCTTCTGAGACTCATTTACCTCGGTAAACCCCCTCATAGTTACTGTTTGCTAGAGAAAAAAAAGGTACTTGTTTATTGCTCTAAACTGTATTGTAGATTGTAAACTGTGGTAAATTTCAATAGTTATGCTGCTGAAATTAGCAGAGAATGAGGATGGAGGCTCCCCCAGAAACGTACTGTGCCCCCCCTAGAAATATGGCATGGCCCTGGGGACCACGTGGCCCATGTTGAGAACCACTGGCTTACACCCCCAGGACTTCCTGCACAGCGACCCTGATCCATTTGCCACAAGCCCAGCCGGGGGAGCCTCCAGGGCTCAGGCAGGGTGTCTGCTCTCCCTTCCATAGTCCAAGCGGCCACTTCTGCTGGGTGCAAGGAGCACCACGGTCTGCAGGGTGATGACAGGCATTCCTGAGAAGGCACACTGTGGCCACATTGTGCTAAATGCAGCAATAGCCAGATACTGAGATGCAGACGGAACAAGACAAATAGTTGCAAGAAGTCCCCAAAACAGAGTGGAGTTGGATTCCCACATCTTGCCATGATGTGAGAGGCACTGAGTGACAGGCAGCACCAGCTGGGCCTCCAGTATCCAGCGGGAGGGTAGAAGAACGTCGCTTCTGGCACAAGCCATCTGAAAGTCTCATGTGTTAGTGGAGGAAACATAGCCGCCTGCCATCTAGATACAATGCTATAATAAATTCAAATAGTGAAAATGAAATAAATGAGGCACGGAGCACATTGCTCCCAACTCACCACCATCCATGTAGAGGGACCAGAAGATGACACGGTAACCCTTCAGGATGCCATTGAGGGTGCTCCGTGGGGGTTCTGACCATGAGATGACGGCCACGTCAGAAGTGATGGACAAGGCCCTCACGTTTTCAGGGGGCTGGCTGGGCACTGAATACGGAAACACATTAAAAGGGGATATCCCTGGTCCCCACAGCACCCTGGCAGGGGTTCCAGGTTGCCTACTCCAAACAGGCTGGCTGCCTAAAGCCACAGATTCATTTGCCAGGTCAGTCCATGGTTTCTGGAATCCCGAGGGGCACATGCCAGGGGTGAGGTCTCTACAGTAGCACTTTCTGCCAGACCCACAACGTTGTGCAGTTGCTTGGAGAAGGAAAGACTTAGCAAGTGATTGGGGTAGAGGTAATGAGAGCCCGCTGCCCCCAAAGAGAGATCTCTAATTTTTATGAGCATTTAAATGATGATATATCATCCTAATGATCCACTCGGAAAAGGATGATTGTTTCAGTTTATTTAGGTATAAAGCTGAATGCATGGTGTAATTAGGGGCTGGGTGTTATAAACTAATAGAGAGTCCGTTTGAAGAAAATGAAGGTAATATAATTATGGGAAATAACACCATTGCTAAAACAGGGGCCCTTGAATACCCCAGGAGGAGTGCTAATCTAGCCAGGAAATGATCATGCTTTGACAGGCTAATGAGGGCCTTAATTAAGTATGAAAAACTGCTGAACAAACGAGGAAGAAACTTTTATTTTGTTTTCAAAATGGCTCCAAAGCCAGCGCCGATCTGTCCCTCATGAAAACTTGTGGAAAATCCTCAGAGGAAAGGGGAGGCAGCAGCTGGCACAACAGGGCTCCTCCTTGGCAGTGCCACCTGCTGTATTCCACACAAGGCTAGGGTGGAGGAGTAGCTCACAGCAAGGAGAGCATAGAGACGGGGTGGCAGCTGCGTGGGCCCTGGAAACCACCGAAGGCGGCACAATGGATTGGACGTCCGCCTCTCCAGCCCAAATCGGGGTGCTGAGGGATGGCACGCAAGAGCAGCACGCAAGCAAGGCCCAGGATGCCCCTGGGGGAAGGAGGAGCACAGGGCATCAACTGTCACGGAAATCAGGCTGCCCTTGAATAACTAAGCCAGCCTATACGGGCCCTTTTACCTCTAGATGCCACCCTAATACCAAGGAGAGAAGAGGCTATTCCAGTTCAGGGGTTTTATCCTGTGCCAACCTTGGAAATGGGAGGGAAGGCTCTCTCTCGCGCACACAGTCTCACGCCGCTTAGCTTAATGGTGACCACCACAGGATGGTGACCATCTTTTATTCCAGCTCCCACAGAGAAATTGCCACCTATTTGCAGGCACCTAGAACCCTAAAACTCCTGGAAATTTACAAACACCAGTTTAGAGTCAGGGAGCCCGCAGGCTTCTCCCACCAAGTATCTCTGCCTTCTGACGAAGGAACAGATAAAATCCTCCTGTGCGTGGAAAGCGGAAGAACAATGCTTTGTGAGATCTTGGCTACATCCTGGGAATGTGTTGCCAGGAGACAAGAGGGAACTGCCAGAGGGCACCTCCTCAGGCAGGCACCCATTTGCCCAAGGGCACCACAGACGCAAGCGGGCAATAAGCAGAGCCACAATAGGCCTGCCTTTGGGGACAGAGCAGCACCTTCAGGTGCAGGGGTGCATCTTGCGTGACAGCCTGGCTGAACTGAAATAAAATGCAGCAGCAGCCGAACGGCCAAGCAGTCTTGGGTACTCACCGTCCTCCAGGGTGGTGGCATTGATTTCACTGGATGAGGGGCCAGTGCCTGCCCGGTTGAAGGCCTGCACCACCACACCATACTGGGCAAATTTCTTCAGATTGTCGAGGGTGTACACTTCACTGTCCCCTGTGGCCTTCATCTCCACAATGCTGTATTGCCCACTGCTCCCTGGGCTGTTCTCCCGGTAGCCAATTTGGTAGCCTCGGATAACCCCATTCTGGAGCTCTTTCTTTGGGGCCTACAGGGTTGGAGAGGGAGGGGAGGAGGAAGGAGAGTCCCAAGGGAGTCAGACTGTGGCTGACAGGCCCAGGGTGAGAGAAGGGGAATAACTCCCCCATCGGAACACCAGCTGCCCGCATTCCCACCCCAGCTCCAACCAATGGATGCCCAGGCTTGCCTGAATGGCCCAGGAGTCGCCTGGCCCCCTTACATCCACGTGCTCGAGATGACAGGAACCCATCGTGAGAAAGGTGGAACGGTTGTTCCTGAGATGCTGCCACAGGTCCAAGAACAGGGGCCCAGCAGAATGGCCACCGAAAAAATGGGCAAGTGGAAGCCCTCCTGGGCACTCAGCCAGGAAGAAGGACTCTGAGGTGAGGGGGGGATCTTTAGTGCCAAAACCTCTGGCATGGATGCCATTTGGCTTTAGGGCGAGGCAAGAGCACTGCTGTTTTCACACTCCTCTTGAGACCGGGGCACTGGGGCCCCGGGCAACGCACAGCCCAAGTGGGGCCCCTGCCTCACCTATTCAATCTATTCCTTCAACTGAAGATTCAAGGGGGGAACTTTCTGCAAACAGAGCTGTCTCCTCAGTGTGGCTTTTTTTTTTTTTTTGCTTATTTTATTTATCTATCTATTTTTAAAATAACCACCCAGAGTCGCTGGGAGTCAGGCAGCATATAAATTTAATAAATAATAATAATACCTAGAAAAGCAATACCTAGAAAAGACAATACTACAACACGGCCAAGGGCCCTAGAAACTGTCTCCCAATCCTGTACATGCCAGTCTCAGCAAACAACCTGACCCCAATGCCTGCAGGAAAGCCAGGTCTCTAGGTTTTCCAGAAAGCTAACAGATTGGAGCCAGGTTGTTAATTGATCCCATAATGGTAGGGATCTGGAGCGTGCCCACCCTGCCAGATCTGGTGGGACAGACCCAGACATTCCCACAAATAACCCTGTGGGAATGTCAGGCTTCCTAGTAACCATCAGCATCTTAAATTGCTCCTGGAAGCCTACTTGGAGTCCATGCAGCCTCCAAAGCAGTGGCATTACATGGGCATACCATGGCATACCTCACTGCTGCACTCTGGACCTGCTGCAGCTTCCAAATGCCCTTATAGGACACACTGCAGCAGTCCAGATGGGAGGTAATGAAGGCAGGAGAGACCATAAGCAGGTCCTCCATTGCAGGAAAGGCCACAACTGGTGCACAAGATGGATTTGTGCAAACGCCTTCCTGGGCCCGGCTGCCACGTGCTCCTCAAGCAGGAACTATAAGTCTGGAAGGACCACCAAACTGCACATCAACTCTGGAGGGTGCTACACTGTTCAGCATCAAAGATGGTAAATCATTGGAACTCTTGGGGTGGGGGGGCAAAACCACAGCCTCTCAGTCTTGTGGGGGTTGAGTAAAAACCTATTCTTCCCTGTCCAGACCCCCATAGACTTTGGGGCACTGGGAGAGAACTCAGACTGCAACTGATAGTTATTACTTGTTAAATCGTCATTTAACCTTCTGTAAGCTGCCCAGAGTCATTGGCAAGTGGGCAGCCTTAGAAAATGGGGAAATAAATAAATATTAGTCCCAGAATCACCGGGAGTCAGAGGACATATGAATTTAATAAATGATTATTAAATAAATAAAGCATGCGCTCCACCTCTCCACAATGGCTCACCTACCCAACGTGTACGTATGATTTCTATCACTGTGCAAGCTATCATGGACACCCTAGGCTCCCTGGAGGCCGCACCAGTCTGCCCATAGCTAGCAGGTTTAGCTATACAAAACCAGGAAGAGGGTCTGCTCAGCTAGACTGCACCTAGCCCTAACTGACAATCTCCAACTGCTTCTGGACAAAATCAGCAAGGTACAGGAAGCGATGGTGTGCTCCTGTTCACTCATTCTGAGGAGAAGCAAAAATCATTGGTTGATTTTCAGCGTTTTAGAGTTAGCAGCTTGTTGGTAGGGGCAGGAAAGGCCCTGAAGCGGATTCAGTCCTCTGAACAATGTCTCCATCCCCTGCTCTACCAGAGGACCACAAGCATTTCAGGTTAGATGGGCTCAAAGACAGAATCCTATTTCAGAATAGCATTTTTGGTGTGTACTTTAAATATTCTGTGGACTGCACACAAGCAGTAATCAAACAGTCCTGATAATTCTGTGGCTGGAACCATCCAAGAAGACAACTAACTGTGATTAGCTGGTAAAGTGATTGTAGTTGATAGGAAACAGATCAGAACAGTTCGAAAATTAGGTAAGTCACACAACTGTGCAAAGCACACAGATGCCACGCACACACACCCAGCCTTGCCAGATTAAAAAATACAGATGGCTGGGTTAAAATCAATCCTAACAAGATTTCTTTGAAGCATTGACAAATCAATAGAGCTGATTGCAAATATATATTGCAAAGCTGGAATAGTCTCATCTTGCCAAACAGCCTTAACATGGATTGACTTGTGTTTCAAGCAAACCTTATTTTTGGTCAATCTATTTCACATTGGAGTGTTTCCTGGAGAAGCAGCAAACAATGCTGGAACCCTAGATATATCGACCAGCCACTTCATTCTGATTCTAGCCTGCTAACCCGTTTTACTTTCCGTTACACAATTCTGGGAAATACATCAGGGTCAATGTGACATCGCCCTTTGCCTAGGCCCACTGTGGCAGGCAGACAACTGGGTCCCCACCTCCGGCTTCCCTGTCTGCTTCTGCAGAGTCCTTGGGGTTCTCTGAGCTTGGCTGACAAGCCCAGAGAACCCCAAGAGCTCTACTGTTCAACCCTGAGCTACATCTATTCTCTTCTACTGGTCTGATCCCATTCTCAAGGCTACCTAATGTAAGGGCAGGGGTCCAGCCACAGCTGCCTAAGGAGAGTCTAGTGTGAGAACTGTGCTCCAGCAGGGCTGGGAATCCCCAGGGACTTGGAGACCTGGTTCAAACGCTAATGAAGTTCAGCCAGGAACCTTTGCCTAATCTCACTGCAATAGGAGATTTGGTATTTGGGTTTGGTTTTTACTGTATATCCCACAGATCAAGTCTACTTCTCACAAACTGCTTCTTTCTGATTTGAATCCGTGGTATCAGGGATTTTAATACATTTGATTTGGAAACATGATCTGGAGGGGAGACAGACAGACACTTTCTTGGACCCAAGACTCCCAGTCTGAGTATACCCAGTCCTAGAAACGCAGAGCAGCTCGGTGCCAGTATGCCCTGCCCACATCACCCAGCCAGAGCTCACAGTCAAATGGGCAGCCACCACAGCAGCTGCACTGAAACAGAGGCTATGGAGTGACCTGCATGAATCTCAGCATGTTGCAAGCCAGCAGTAAAGGCTGGTGGGCCAAACACTAGGAGCCACAGGGTCTCCTCCCTGCTGCCCTCTAGACTGCATCCCCCGTTTTGCCCCAGGTGTCAAAGGGCCAGAGTCCAAAACAAGAGCAGGGATAGGGGCCAGCCCGGAGCTCTCCTTCTCGGACTTGTCTCCTGGGGAAAGGACAAGAGTAGCTTCTTCCTGCACCACATCAGCCACTGGACCGTGCCTTGTTCCCAATTAGTGTGGTCCTGAGCTGTTATTTTGGTAGTTCAAATAAACTGATCTGATCCAACTGATCCCAGCCCTCATTCAAGCATGGCACACACACACACACACTTGCCTTCCAGGTGACCTGGATACTCTGGGATGTCATTGGCTGCAAGGTGACATCTAGCGGGGGGCCATCAGGAGCTGAAAGAGTAGAAGTCACATTACAAGTTGCACAGAGAGGTTCTCTCTTTGTTCCCAGTCCTTGAAAGGCAGAGAAAGGAAGTGCCCTGGATGTGATGTATCTCTGACTCCTATGGCTTTGCATACCTATGGCTCGTGCCTCTTCAATGCCAGGGGAACGTAATCTAGTAGAATGGATTTGGGCATCTGTCCTATGAACTCCAGATATGGCAGCAGTTGTTTTAGCTTGCCGTGAAGGGGGCGGGGTGGCGGAGAGAAGGGCCAGTAGTGAAGGTAGCAAGCAACAGAGTTCCAAGATAACTGGAAAACCCACAGAGTTCTTCAGCTCAGAAGGTGAACCTCACAGAATGCCAGAGACCACAACTTATGCTGAAAAATAATTATTCTGTGGCACTTTGGAAGACAGACCTGTTTATTTTGACATGAGTCATTTTATCAAATGGATGCCACTCAACAAATATTTTTATTGAACAATATACTGGCCAAGCTTTTAAAGTGACACAAGGCCCAGTTGTTTCTGAGGAACGGATTAACACAGTTGGCTCCCAGCTGAGAAAGAGATCTTCCTGACAGGATCAACACAAGAAAACAAACAAACAAACGGCTTTAGCCCCAAGGAACAAGGACTTCTGCCAACCTGACAGGTGCCCTCACACACCCACTGCTGCAACAGAGGCTTAAGCAGTGCCCGCCCCCCGGCCGCCGAATCCTGTCTATGGAGTCAAGACTTTTAGGTGAGGACAACAGACTCTCAGGCAGAAAAAGGGCGGGCAAAGAAGAAATGGGTCTTAAGCACAGACCGCACGGTGTGTTCCTCAGCCTCCCTTACTTCTCTTTCTCACACTGTCCCCATCATCCTATTTGTTCTGTAAATTATCCTGTGGATGCAATAGGGCTGCAGCCCTGAGATGAAGGGGCACCTGCTTCCTCCGTGCTGATGGTCAGATCCTTGCTTGGCTCACTGCGGCCAATCTTATTGAATGAAAACATGCGGATGCTGTATACGGAGGCCGGGTGAAGGTCCACAATGTTGGCCTGGTTAATGGTGGGAGAGATGTTCCGGGTAGATTGCTTAAAGTCCCAGGAATCTGGAAATAAATAGAACGGCTTCAGGAATTTGTTGATCCAGAGTTCCATGCCCAGCTGCACGGGTATGACATTTTGAAATCACAAATAATTGGGAAGGCGGGGGAGGCTTTATTTTTGAGCTTTCTGCTCACACCTCTAAAATTATATGCTCCTCAGAGGCTGCAGGCTAAGACAGAGAAACATCAGTCAAAGTAGATGCAAAGAAAAAGTTACAATAATGTTGACCAAGGGGCTGAAGTCCGCCCTGGGGGGCTATTGACAGGCCTTGTGCCGGCCGGATTTCACTACCAGATACACGACAGAGAAAGAGGTGCTGACATTCCACAGAAACACTCAAGAACAGCAAAACCAAGTCCTCATTCCCATTCATCAAATCTTCTGTTTCTGCTCTTTCAACAGACAAGTAGTGAAGGAAGCTGCGGTTGTTAAGAGTGCAGCCTGAGAAAAGCATTATCTTCACGCTCGAAGCAGTCTTCTGAGTCCTGCCCGCTCTGAGCACTCCCACCCACCCTCTTGGACTTCCAGACCTACTGCCACCCACTGTGGCTTTGGCAGGTCTGCTGTTTCCTCAAGTGACTCTGCCCAATTTTGTCCCCGCGCATCTACTTCCTCTTTTCTCTGAAGCCTCTGGCACAATCTTTCTCCCCAGGCTATCTTTCATTGCATTCCGTTTTTCTAATCAGTGTTCAATGAAACTTGGTGCCTCAACTTCTGCGAAAAAGTTCCAGAGCCCTGTGTGACCTGCAGGTGGCTCACCCCACCCCACTGGAGCTTTCCCTGGCATTTGGTGGTAGCATTTAGGAATGGACTGGAACGCCTATTCACGGAAGAGTCTGCGCAGATGCTTCGCTGCTCTCTTCCACCAGACACATTCATTCGCCACTCGCAATCCAGCTAGAGGAACCAGCAGTTTCAGGGCTGAACCCACAGCCAGCTTGAACCAGCCCAGTTACGGGCCACCACAGAAGCACCACAGCTCTTCCATTTTCCCCTAGCTTTCCTGCAGGCGCCGACCCTCCCCTCCCAGCAGCTCCTCCTCACTGCAGCAGGAACACCGCCTCATTGCTTTTTACAAGTTCACAAGTGGAACGGTGAAAAACGTGGCTGTTGTTTTTAACAGGGTCGCTGATAGAACAGTGAAACCCCAACTGGCTTTTTTTCCCCCAGCTCAGTGCTGAAAGAACAAAAGGGTGGACTTGTCTTTTCTACTAGTGAAGCTGACAAGGTATCTGCCACTCTCCCCTTCTAGCCCAAGTGGCAGGAAAAACGGGAGAACTGCGGTGTTTCTCCGGTCCAACTGTGGATGTGAGAGGATGTCAAGTCCAGCGGAAACCACACATCCTCAAGGAGAATGACCAGGGAGTCCACCAGTTCAGGCAAAGGGTCTAGACAGAACCATGGCCAAAGCAAGGAAGAGGCGAAGTCCAGAAAAGACCTTCTGAAACCAGTTTCACTTCGCAGCCAGTTTAGACTTCAAGGAGCAAAAGTGCCCTTGGAATATATAACACTCCTTTTTCAAAAGCCTCCTTCCTGTTTACATTGGCCACTTCAGCTGGAAGTCTCCCCCTGTCCCACACTCACAGGGCCCCTTTCTGTGATTTGGGGCAAATCTGAAGCTTTAGTTACGCCTCTTTCTTAAAACACCTTTTTTACTGGCACTGCACTTTGCCAGTAGTGGCAAAGTGCAGTGGTTCAAGGCCAACCAAGCCAACATTCCATTCAAGCTGAATTTCTCTCACTTTCTGGGTCTCAGTAGTAATAAATGTTTTTTTAAATGCACAAGTCTTAAGCAAGGCACTTCCCGACTCCTGTTTGCACTCAGAACATCACCAGTTCTGCTCACCAGACTTGTTCTTGTACTCAATATCGAAGCCTGTGATGATGCTGTTGCCATCAAACCTCTGAGTCCACCGTAAGTTCATACTCCGGGCCTTCACCTCTCGGATCTCCAGTTCTGGAGGGTCTGGTGGTTCTGGGGGGAGGGGGCAGAGGGACTGCAGTAAGAAACAGGAAATGCCAGTTCCCCACACACAGCATACAAGCATCCACTGGCTTGCCAGACCATTAGCCTCCAACCCAGAAAATGAAACAGTTGGAAAATCAGCAAAAAGGGCAGAGATGCCAAGAAGGACTTCCATGTTCTGCAGGTTTTCTTGAAAATGCAGGCAAAAATAAGTTTATATATCAAATAGTGAATAAGCTGAAATTGCATATCAAACAAACTGTACAATGCGTAAAAGCTGAGAGGGAAGATCATTTTGGAAGGACTATGGCACACTGGATGATGGATGAAGGGGACAATTGCTAAGCACAGCTCACAAGAGCATGATGTGGGTCACTGAACTACATCTTCATGGGGGCAAAGTTCAACCAAGGAAATCTGTCCAGCCTCAGAAGCCCCTTGCTAGAATTCCATGTACTCCCTAGCTGTAATGCCAACCCCATTCAGACACGATTGATCTCTGTAGAACGGAGGCACTTTGACTGAGGGCGAGCAGAAGCTTGCCATCTTCCAAAATCTGGGCATTGATTATGGGCGTGCGGGTGCGGGAAGAAGCACCCTTCCATCCCCACTCTGCATTTGAATTCCTTGAGGACATCTAGGCACAGATAGAAGGGGGAAGTTTAGCTTGAAAGACCTCAACAGGGAATCAGACATATTTTAATTATTTTAAATCCATGTTCAAGTCCTACTTTCCTCACAAAATTGTCCATGAGAAATTAGATATTGGGCTGACTCCCTTAAGTTTCTATTGCTAATAGCAGCTTTACTAAGATGTGGTCAACAAAGGCCTGCTGATGGTCTGCAACCCCCAAAGCATCCCTTGTCATAAAAACTGGGGATAACCCCAGCAGAAGCTACACACCAAAGCTGCTAGCAGTGTCTGAAAGGTCTCCACAAAAGGCATTGTTGCATGCATGCATAGACACCTGACAAAGACCAATACCTTGTACAGTAAGCTGAATGAGTCCTCTATCTTCACCATAGGAGTTGATCGCGTGGCAGGAGAAGAAAACAGAGTCTCCTCGTTCAGCTGGCTTGAGCTGTGGACAAGGCAACACTAGCTCAAAACTCAATGTCATTCCCCCAAAGATCTCCGGACAAGACAGCAAACTGGAGTTTTCGCACCAAAGGAAAGTTGCACTCCCCCTCCTGCCCCCATGGGTGGTCCACAAACTCCAGGCTGGCGATGGTCTCTCTTGCCACAAGAAGCCCGCAAATCCCAGCATGTCAGGGGCCCAAATGCAGCCCTGTCCACACCCCGCTTTGCACCACAGCTATGCTTCTTACTTTGAGTGTGGAGATGACCTCGTCACCATTATCCTTAGTAGCAATGGCATATCGGATGTTGCGGTCGGGATCAATTACGGTGTCCCCTTTCTCCCAACGAATGATAATGGGCCGCTCACCACGAGCTGTGCAATTCAGCTCCTTGGCCTGGCCCTTGATGGCGATGGTGGTGTTAGGGTGGGAGGTAATCATAGCTGGGACTGCCGAGAGAAGAGAAAGAAGAGATGCCTGCCTGCGTGGTTTGCAAGAGAGGAACAGCTGAGGAAAGGGACGGATGCTCCCAAAGTCCTTCGCCAGAGAAGCAGGAAGGAAGGGCTGACACAGGCAGTGCCCAAGGAACCACATGGGATCAACTCACAATTGTCTTCTCCTTTCCTCACATCACAGCCCAAAGCAATGGTCCAAGAACAGTGAGAAATTCAAGACAGATAGCACAAAGCACTGCAAACTGTGGGCTGTGCTGTTCTTTGGATACAATTCCAAAAAGGTACTTTAAAGCAGGGGTGCATTTTCCTAGGTCAAATGGCAACTGTATGTTTACTTTAAAGAGTTCGTTTATGAAAACTACACGCCCCCACCCCCATCTGTCAGAACTCTGGGCAATTTGCAAAAGAAGCCAATAAAAACTAACGTAAATAATCGAAAAAGAAGAAAGCCCGTAGAAACCAACAACCACGCAAAGGGTGACCACTGCAACCGAAGGCCAGGGGGAAGACCCAGGTTTGAAGGGGTCATTTAACAGGGCCAGGGGACAGTGTCCAAGAAAGCAGAACCTGCGATACAGAAGGCATGCTTCCCAGGTCCTATCAGATGACACTGCAGAATGGAAGGGACGTGAAGCATGCCAACTCTGCCTGTTCGTGCAGGCTGGGCAGAAGCCACAGAAGACATCCAGTCCTTTAGATAACCAGGCCTGTGCCTTGAAGGGCACCTGGGAGCCAACCAGTTCGGTTCACGAAGCAGAGGTGTAACATGGGCATACCATGGCGTGCCCACACCCCAGCTGCATCCTGGACCAGCTACAGCTTCCAAATGTTCCTGAGGGACAGAGCTGCAGATGGTGCCATTATTCACTCTTGCACACTCCAAAGCACTTTGGAATCAAATGCCAAGTGCAGGACTACTCCGTCAGCTACCACAGGATGTGTGGAGGGCTACCAACTTGGCCAGTTCCAAATTACCTTCAATACCAGTATCAGAAACTCTCTGTCAGAAACTACCAGTTTCCAAGGAACAGGAACAGAATAGACAGGCTTTTGATCAATGTAATTATTTCATCAATTTCTATACTATCTTCAGAATGATTTAATATGGAGCATAATTGAAATAAAGGAAAGAGGAATTGAAGTACAAATTACTATAAATTAAAATAATTCCATGTAAAATATTTT
The DNA here is from genome assembly GCF_059951505.1 of Python bivittatus. Lineage (NCBI taxonomy): Eukaryota > Metazoa > Chordata > Lepidosauria > Squamata > Pythonidae > Python > Python bivittatus. The sequence goes on from NW_028277052.1 coordinate 138,228, forward strand.
CACAGACATATAAATATACAGTTATAAGAGGACGGAGTAGGGAAGGAAGTACTCCCACATAAAAAGATAAACCGTGCACACTCAGCATGCACACAAGGAAGCCTGATAAGGTCTTAATTGCTCGTTATGATTTCCTCTGAATCAAAATATTTGGACAGTGGGAGGTGATGATACCTGAGAAGTACTTAGATTTTTTTTATAGTTACAGGTAGTCTTCGACTTACAACCACAATTGGGACCAGAACTTCAGTTGCTAACCAAAGCGGTCATTAAATGAGTTGCACTCAATTTTACCACCTGTTTTGCTGCAGTCATTAAGTGAATCACTGTGGTTGTTAAGCAAATAATGTGGTCATTAAGCAAATCCAGCTTCCTCCATTGACTTTGTTTGTCGTAAGCCACTTGGGATGGTCATAAATGGCAATCATGTGACCCCAGGACACTGTAACCATTGTAAATACATGCCAGTTGCCAAGCACCCAAAGTTTGATCACGTGGCCATGGGGATGCTGCGATGGTCGTAAGTGTGAGGACCAGTAGTAAGTCACTTTTTCCAGTGCCATCGTAACTTCAAATGGTCATTAAACAAATGGTTGTAAGTCAAGGACTACCTGTACAGCATAACTCTTGCAGAAAAGAAACTAAAAAGCATCTAAGAAACTTGAACCATACAGGTGGAAGCTTGAAGATCTGGAGATTGCAACAGGGTTCCACTTATGAGGGACATGCTCTACAAAAATTTCTGGCAGTCCTTTCCCAATGTGGGGAAAGCATCCTCACTCAGACAAACAGCGCCTTTGAGGTATCCACTTTGCTAAAGAGGAACATGTTTGCACGTTTATGTAACATATCTACCCTTGCAACTGAGAGCTCCAGCCTTAAGTTCACTAGATCCGCAAGATCTGTTCACCAGATCTACCACTAGAGAGCATAAAGAAAAATCTGCCATTTAGCCTTTATCAGACTCATGTTTGGGGGGATGACCCTGCTTTTCTGCTCCAAATGTTTCCTAAGGAGGCTAACGCAAACATGGAAGATGAAATACAACATTATAACTAGCCCTTAAAAAAATATCAGTCAAGAGGGGGCTGCTCTGAGATGCTCACCTCCCCTTGCCTTTCTTTACCCTAGAGGCCAATCCTCTCCAGACCACAAAAACTTGGAGGGGAGAGTTGTTTTCTCTGAGGCACCAGCCCAGGAGAGGAAAATAAGGGGGGAATCCATTATTCCTTCCTGCCCAGCATCAATTTGGAGGAAACCACAAAAACCTCTGGCCTTCAGATGCACGTAAGCAAATGATCAGCGCTGCCCAAAGCCCACTCCCAGCCCTGGGGAGGGTCCCATGCTTTGGTGACCTGGGACAGGACTACGGTTTGGCTAAAGGCCACCTGCTTGTTCTTAGCCAAGGAGTAAGAACGCAAACACTGCACCTAGAAGGAACACCACTGTCTTCCAGAACACAGTTCAGGATCATTGAATAATGGAGCAGATACATTTTATAATGCATAGTAGTACATCTGAATCTACAATAAATTGTGAAAGACAAATAACCAAGTACAAGTTATAACCATGAAAAAGCTGCAGCCACAGTGAAGCGCATATGAATTATTGACTAAGATTTTACACTTTCAAGGATGTGCCCTGGAATATTTTTTCCAACAGAGATCTGCATAATTCACCCTGAGGAACTGGCCAGAATACCGGGGAGGTTTTACGAGACAGACACTTGGCTTGAGATGGAACCCAAGCCTAATCAGCATCTGAGCAAAAGCCCACGAAGGGGGACCTTTCACTCCGGAGTTCCAAAGGTTGTTTGCAGCCGCGGACACGAAAGCCGTGACCAAGGCCAGCCCCTGAGGGCTCTAACCCTCCGGCCTTTGCTTGGCCATTCATCCAGAGCCCTTCCCAAGGGGACCTTCCCACTCCTTGGTCATTAGGATCAAACGGGCCAGGGTTTGGGGCAACAGAGGGACCTCCGTTGCTTTCTTCAGCTGCAGTGCACGTAGCTTCCAAGGTCCTATGTACTGCAGGCATCAGCTGACGACGGGAAACTGGCTGATGGCAGTGTCAGCATGGGGGGCCTACACGGAAGCTGAAATAGTAAGACAGCCGGCATGCAACAACTGTTCACAGCTCTGGGCTGGAGGTGCGGGGAGAGGGGAGGGGGGGAATCGGCAGAAGTCAATGCAAGGCCTTTCCAGGCAAAGAAGCCCAAGCCAACGTGCAGAAGCAGGTGGAACTGGGAGACCCCAGCAGGGCAGGGGGGTTCTCAAACGTTGGGAAGGGTGGCAGAAATGGAAACAAACGAGATGAGAAAATGCAACAAATCTATTCTCTTTCCCTCCTTCTCTACACAAGAGCCTGGGCCTGGCCACCCCAGAGTTTGTGAGCCCAAACGGCCCATCTCTGTTTCTGCTTTCTAGCAGAGGGGCCTGGAAACTCATCCTGTGGTAGTTCAGGTAAAATGGGCTTGCAGGCACCCTTCCGAGTAAACACCCTTTAATGATCCTCCTGCTCCATTTAATCAGAGGCGAGTTGCCATCAAAGAGCACATTCTGGTAGATGACGCTGGGGATGGGTGCTGCGGGTCCCAGGGGCCCGGTTGGTGACCCTGGTGCCTGCAAATGCAGGGGCAGCCGCAGTGCAGCGAGAGCAAGGAAAGCTTGCGTGGGTGCAGGAGACCACGTGGGTGGCCAAAACCTGAGTTTGCAGGATGGATGGATGGATGGATGGTGGGTGGGTGGGTGGGTGGGTGGGTGGATGGATGGATGGATGGATGGGCTCTCTGTCACACAGATGCACAACAGGGCAAGCAGATTCCAGGCTGAGCTGAAGGCCTTGGGGGGCAGGCATTTTTCTTTTCCTTTCTGAACTCTGAGTCTCTGGTCTCTGTTGCTCTTGCATGGCCTGCTTTGGCTGCCAGCTACGTCTTTCCTTACGTGCCAAGGCTCCTTCCAGTACCAAACACTCTGCCCCCCAGCTTATCCTGCCCATTAAGCTTCAGATAAGATTCCAGCGGCAGCCAGGTTGCAGCCAGAACTTCTTGCTCACCACAATGGCAGTTGCCACAAAGTCACGTTACCACACACTGTGCCCTCCAGTCCTTGCTAATCCCAAAAGCACAGGGTGGAATGCTGAGTGTACAGCCAGGCTGGCTCAGGGGGCAGAGATTGGAAGAGGCACAGCCTACCCGAAGAGTGCTGTAATGTATGGTAATGACAATCTGCAAAGGCAACCCACACGGTTCTAATGGGGCACTGGGGGGTTTAATGAGCTACAGCGCCTCTGCTTTCCATGGCAATCTAATTCAATTAGCAGCTGGGAAAAGGCTGCTTTCAGCTTGCTCCCATTTGCAGCATGTGGACAGAACCAAGGATGGATGGGGGAGCCACGTCATGGCACAAAACAGTTGTGTGTGCAGGACTGGAGTGCCACATAAAATGCTGGCTGAGGGCGGGGGGCAGACAATGGCGAGCAAAAAGAAAGGCGTGGCAATGCATTTAAGGCCAGCTGTTCACAAGGGGAAATGCCCCAGCTGGGCAATTTGGCAGAGCAGAAGCAAGGAACGGTCCTGGGATGCCAGATGGCAAGGGAAGCCACACCTCCGTAAAAGGGCTCGATGGGTCACGAGAGAGAGAGAAGGGAGGGAAGCCAGGAAGGAAAGGGAACAAAGGAAAGATGCTGTGGGACTCCATCCGAAGATGGGGAGGCCAAAAGGGGACCTCACCAGCTGCCCTGGGAGCCTGGAGGCATGCAGGTGGCAACCAGCAAGGGGGTCCCCTCTCAAGCATGCCCACCTGCCAATCACAGCCTCCTTCTGGAGATGTCCCAGTTAAGATGCCACCCTTCTTTGCCACCCTTTCCATGAATGCCTGAGCTCTGCTCTCTTCCAAACGTGTGATTGCTATATCAATAACTGCAATGGGTAACCATGAGGGGTAGTTTGTTGGCTGCCTTTTAAGCACCTTGCCAACTTATATTTAATTACTGAGAAAGGGGCTTGACATGGGGTTTTATTAAAATACAGAACATACTTGCTTGGGGTTATAAAAAAACCGTGGGATTTTATTAAAGGACAGGCCTTGCTCACGGTCATCGAGGTCTTAGTCACCTGGGAGGACTTTGGATTCCTGCAATGTGCTCTACATGGGGCTGCCCTTGAAGACCATCCGGAAGCTGCAACTGATCCAGAATGCAGCAGCATGCGCGGTTTTGGGTGTCCCATGGCTCACCCGAGTAGCACCACTGCTGCGTGAGCTGCACTGGCTTCCAGTTGCTTTCTGGGGGCAATTCTAGGTGCCGGTTATCACCTTTAAAGCCCTACATGGCACGGGGCCAGGTTATTTGTGGGACCACCTCCCCTTGAGGGTATCTGCCCATCCTACTCGGTTAGATAGGGTGGGTGCGTTCCAGGTGTCCCCCCTTTAAATGCTGCCATCTGATGGGATCTCGGAGGCGTGCCTTCTCAGTGGCTGCACAGTCCTTTGGACAGGCTCCCGATGGAGATCAGAGGGACCTCTACTCTTTCAGCCTTCCAGAAGGCTGTGAAGACCTGGCTGTTCCCCCAAGCATTGGGCAGGATGGAGGGTTGAGCTATGAGGATGTCTGGTCCAGCCCCTCCGTTCCATGGATTCTTGTGAGCCACCTAGAGTCACTGAGTGAGGTAGGCGGCCATATAAGACCTGTAAATAAATACATACGTACATATTTTGGATAAATTAAGAAAAAATCCACTGACCCCAATTTTTGGCTTGGTTACTAGCTGCAAACAAAATATTTGAACTGAGCTCCCAACCCTAACCCTCCCAAAGCAGAAGCTTATGCCACACCCAAGAATGCCTATCAGCTCTGATGCTGATCTTAAGAGCCCCCAGTATCACAGAGAAATATCTGGAGCTGGGAAAGCGAAAAGAAGCAACACACCCTCATCTACCCTTTGCCCATGCACTGCTCCAAAAAGCCGTCTAGAACCTTGAATGGTTGCCAAGGCCACTACTACTTAGTCTCATCCCTGATTCCCCAGAAACTACTTTTCTATGCAAAATGGGCCCTGGGACCACTTAGTCTTACTAAGTTCATACAAGACGAGGAGACAGTGAGTAGGAAGGTCTGGAGGTCATCCAATAGACTCGAATAATGGGATAGAAAAAAAGAGGACCTCTTCACAGGACAGAGGATGAAGCCATCGAGCAAGACAGGCCCCAGACTCTTGCTGGAACGCTCTTTGATACTTGAGAAGTGAGCATAGCTCAGTACAGCCAAGATGAAGGAAGACACTCAGCGTGCCTGCCTGCCCTGTGGCACTCCCAGCAAGTAAGCCCTTCATCATGAAAGGGTGCGCCACAGGTGTGCCTCTGTAGGCCAGCCCACCCGCCCATGCCATCTCTCCCACAACCCCTGCAAAAAGCCGTCACCCCACACCAAGCAAACCCTGTCCTCCTTTCAGGCTCTTCATTCTGGTGCCTTGTGAACAAGATGCAGACGAGAGGCTGGTCTCATTTGGTGGCCTGAGATAAGGCGGCTACAAAGGGAATTGTCAGTGTTCGGGGTATTCCCCCCTCCTGAGTCCCACTAGAACAGAGCAGCAAACAAAATGAGAACAGAGCAGTGGGAGGGAAGGGAGCCAAAGCAGGAGTGGGGGTGGGGTGATCTTAAGTGCAAGCTCTGTGATGTTAATTTGATTGCACCCTTTTCAGTTTCTTGTCTACACTGATTAGCTGCATTTCACCTGAAGCATGAGATTAATTTAAATTGCATGGAAGCAATCAGTCATGCTTATACAGTGAGGGCATCTCTCCAAGCCTTCATGCACCTGCTGACTACCAGGAGCATGTGAGCAACGGGTGCAAAATGGGGCAGAGGCACTGTTGTGGCTTTGGGGTAGCTTGGCAGACAACCCCCATCTGGCTGTCAGTCCCAAGAGCATGGCATGAGTAGATCACAAAAACCAAAGAGAGGGGCTTCACAACCTATAATCACCTTAGGGGGAAGGTCTTCTAAGAGCACATAAAAAAGCCAATGATGCTTTTAATAATGTCAGAATAATGACTAAGTGGAGAAAATAATTAGGATCAGCCTAAACTCCAAAGCAAGGGATGAAAGAAGAGAGATTCAATGACACAAGAGTGCTTCCCCTGGTGCCATGCCAGAGGACATTACTCCAGCTGGCTCACATATCTTTCCATTCACCTGGTCCCAAACTGTTCTAGGCTTCTGAGTCTAAGGTGTGGAATTAGAGACACCTGCCCTGCCTCCTCTCAAGGTCAACTGGGTGCCTGTTTTTATTAAGGTCAAAGTGGTTTTGAGTGGTATCCCCAGGAGAACATTCCCTTCCTTGCACACTGACTTCCAGGACAGCAAGAGAAGTGCCAGAAGTGATCCAGGACCTTGCCAGGGCAACTGAGGTGCCAAGAGATGACCAATCTGATATGCCAAGCACACAATGCCTGTGGTCAGCTGGGCGACAAACCCAACTGATGAGCAGCCAAGACCTTGTAAAATAACCTGGCAAAAGGTGCAAAGGAGGGAGACCCAAGCCAACAGCCTTATGTTGGGGGCGGCAGCTAATGGATGCACAAAGCACCCAGTAGCGGCCCTCATCCCATGAACAAAAGCAGCCTCTTGGTTGCCCACAAAAGCTGTAGCTCACAGAAACTGTGCTCTCCCTGAGAGAAGGGCAGGCACGGCTGCCTCACTCACTCTTCACGGTGAGGAACATGGACTTGCTGATGTCTGTACCAACGCCATTGCTGGCCTGGCACAAATAATAGCCGATGTCCTCTTCTAAAACATGTCGAATGAGCAGCGAGCTGTTCGGCAGGATCTGGATGCGGCCTGTCAGGGGGACAGGGTGGTACTGCTGAGGGTTCCCGCTGCCTGGAAAAAAACAGGAGAGAGAAAAAGACCCCTAAAGGGCTGTCCACCAGATGGGAAAAGAGGGGACCCACTGTCCTGGCCAAACCACCCACCAGATCACCTCTGGCTGTCTTCTCAATGCTGGCCTGTCTTCTTCCAGCTGTGGACCAGCCAAAACAGGGACCCTGCTCCATCCGCTCTGAGGGCGTAGGCAGGCAAGATGCAGAAGCCCTCCTCTGCAACCCCAAAGGAAAGTTCCCACATACCTTTGGCGTGCTTCCACATGACTTTGGGAGGGGGATACCCATCCACCGAGCAGTTCAAGACCCCAGCTTTGCCATAGATCCCATCCTGATTGTTGGGCTGGACCACAAAGCGAGGAGGAACTGTGGAACAAGGAAGCAGATGAGGAACACCACAAGGGTGTTCCAAAAGCCTCCCTTCACCCATGGGCCCCTTGCTGCCAATTCTTCCCTTCACTCCAATATTCCCACCCCATCTTCTTCCCTTTTCCTGGCTTAACATCTCAAAAATGCCAGGCCTGAAGAAAACCTGGAGACGCTTCTCATGAGCCCCCACCTCGCAGTTGCAGCCTCCCTCCCTCTCATTCTTGGGAAACAAGTGCTAGGACAAATTACTCTACAGGCAGACCTATCTGCTCTTTTCAGTTGCAGCACAGACATGTGTGCGTACATGGAGAAAGGGAGCTGTCCACGGGGCTCAGGGACACGCCTTGCGCTGAAGATGGTAGAACCGTGCCACCAGATCAGCATTTGTAGGGAAGTGGCAGGCAGAACCAGAGCCCACGTGGCAGGGTGAACTTTTCTCCTGCCCCAGAATAGCATCCGAGATCAGTAACACCACGCAGAGCACCATTGCTGTAGTAGTCCTGGAAATTCAGTTCACCAGAGTTTTCCCGTCTTGGCATATTTTTTCTTCTTTCAAAAGCATAACATGTAGAGGAAAAAATGTTCAGATCAAATATAGCATAAGCGTTCAGGAAGGGCTGTCTCTGGAGGAGGGGCTCTATTACAACAGACTGTCCTTTTTGTTCTACAGCTTGCTGAGCTGACTAGGTGCTGATTTGGTAATTCTGCAGTAGTAACTCTTGGAAAACCCCAGATACCCCCTCCAATGTCTGTCCACTACAGCTCAGCTCAGCTCAGCCAGAGAATCCGACACACCGGGTGATATTGGGTTCTCAGTCACAACCCCCCAACTCCTCTGACTGTGCCCCTGCAATCGTCCCTCTGCAGCTCACTCCCTGCATTCATTTTTGGCCCAACCCTCTCTTTTTGCTGGGAAGACAGCACCCCACATCTTCGGCCCCTCTTCCACAGCCAACTCTTCAGTGTGCAAGGGGCCACCCAAACCCTGCCTCGGCATGGCGTTAGCCAGGAGGGCTACAGGGGTCTTGGGCAGTGAACAACTGGGGGGTCTCAGCTCCCTGGCTTTTTCCCTTTAGGAAAGTCTCAGGCACACGAGTCTGATGGACCTGGCTGGCTCCCTGAGGGAGCTTGGGGTTTTCCCCGAGGGTCTGGTGGGCAGCTTGCCTGAAGCATCAGCCGCAACCTGGAAGGGGCAGGGGATGGAGGCCTTAGGCCAGATTTTCTCTACGAAGCGTCTCCCCGTACACCAATCCTGAGGTGCACATCGGTTCTGCGAGGAGCTTCAGGAGACGAAGCACAGGAAGAGACACCTGGAGCGTCGTCAGAGGAAGACGAAGCGTGAATCTGACTGAGCACAAGTAAGAGCCCGTATTAGGAATTACACTGTGGCAATAAGGGCAGTGAAACTTTGCTATTTCTCCACCCTTACTGCGTCTGCCCAATCCTTGTGGGGGATGGCCATGCTGCAGGGCCCTCTGCAGGGCCACTGTGAGGAATATTCTTCCTATCTGGCAGATGTAATCACTCAGATACGCAGGTCCAGTTGAGGTGCCCGAGGCAGGGTCTTGTGTGGTAATCTGGAGCTAGTGTGGTTCTGCAGCTCCTGAGGAAGTGGACGGTGTTCTCCAGTCTATTAGCTTGGCCGCCTGCCTGTTAGATCCAGGTTCATCCTGTACAGTTACAGCCACCCAGGAGGTGATTTGTGGTGGGGTCCATATGGCGGTGTCAGCTTCTTTGAGTGAGAGTGGTTCCCTTGGCCTTGAAGAAAGCTGTTCTATGCCCTCTCCTCAGAAAGTCATTGCTGGACCCAACAGTCCTGGACAACTACCGTGCAGTCTCCAATCTCCCTTTACAGGGAAGGTGGTAGAAAAGGCAGTCAGGCTTCAGCTCCAGAGGACCCCGGGGGAAGTGGATTATATGGACCAATTTTGGTTGGTTTCTGGCCAGGGTTTAGTATGGAAATTGCATTGGTTGCACTTGCTGATGACCTGTGGTGGAGCCAGGAGGGTGGTGGTGTGTCCATCCTCATGCTCCTTGATCTCTCAGAGGCTTTTGATACTGTTGGCCATAGTAACCTTTTGGTCTAGCTTCAAGGGGTGGGGGTGGGAGGCACCATCTTATGGTGCTTCTCCTCTCACTGTGGCTGGTTTCAATCAGTGTTGGTGAATAGGGAGAGTTGGCCCCTCACTTGTGGGGTACCACATGGCTCAGGGCTCTCTTCCCTTCTGTTTAACATCTACATGAAACTTCTGGGTGAGGTCATCCATCAGTTTGGGGTTAGGTATCACCAATATGCCAATGATACCCAGTTGTACATCTCAACCCCTAGCCCAGCGGGGGGGGGGGGGGGGAACAGACTCAAGCTCAATCCTAAGAAGACTGAGTGGCTATGTCTATTGGGCCCCCTGGTTCCAGAGATATTCCATCTTTAACTCTCAGTGAGGTGGCACTTCCCAATTCAAGACTTGTGCATAATTGGAGGTCCTCTTGGACTCTCACTTCTTGCTCAAAGAGCAGGTAGCAGCTGTGGCCAAGAGGTCCTTTGCATAAGTGCATCTGGTGTGCCGGTTACACACTTTCCTGGATTGGGACGCTCTTCAGGGACTCACTCATCCCTTGGTCACCTCACAATTGGATTACTATAATGTACACTATATATGGCTGCCCTTGAAGACCATCTAGAAGCTACAGTTGGTCCAGGGGTGCAAGCAAAGATGGGAGCAGTGCATTATGCTCATGTGACCCCACTGCTTCATGAGCTGCACTGGTTGCCAGTTGGCTTCTGGGTGCAATTCAAGGTGCTAGTTAAAGCCTTCCTGACACAGGACCTGGCTGAGGGACTACTTATCTCCACTTGCTTCTGCCCATCTGGGGCAATCAAGCAGGGTGGGTACCCTCCAGATATCATCTATCAAGCAATGTCATCTTGCAGGACCCAGGAGGTGAACCTACTTGGTTGCAGCACCTACCCTCTGGAATGATATCCTCCCAGAGATTTGTGCAGCTCCCAACCTTAGGATGTTTGTTTGTTTGTTTGTTTGTTTTGTCCCCGTCCATCTCCCCCCAGTGGGGGACTCTGGGTGGCTCACAACATATTAAAACAATAAATAGATATACAATTAAAATCTATAACAGTACACGTTTACAGAAACAAAAGGAAAAAAATCCAGGCGGCCGATGGTTCAAGGCAGCACACCAGGCCTCTAGGGGGCTAGCCAGCCCCACATCTGATGACCTCCCTCCCCACCCCAGGCCAGATGCCAGAGCCAGGTCTTCAAGTCCCTCCGAAAGGCCGGGAGTGAGGGGGCCAGTCTCACCTCTGGGGGCAAGATGTTCCAAAGGGCGGGGGCTACCGCAGAGAAGGCCCGCCTTCTGGACCCCGCTAGTCAGAGTCCTTTTGCCGAGGGGGCCCGGAGCATGTCCTCTCTGTGTGATCGGGTGGGACGGGTCCCCGAAAGTATTAAAAACCTGATTACCATATACTCCCAGAACTTGGGACAGGGTGGCTGTGGAGTCCCTTTTAGTTTAGCTTAGTTTTGTTCTTCTGGTTGGCAGTGATTGATTGATTGATTGATTGATTGATTGATTGATTGATTGATTGATTGATTATATATAAGCCACCCAGAGTCGATGAGCCATCAGGCAACCTCGAAATTGGATTAAATAAATTATGAAATAAATCCTGTTTCCCAAAGCAGCTGACTGGAAGCATCCAGGACAGCAACACCACCACACAGCCATTTTCTAAAGCCCCTTGTAGTCTTTCCAAGTCTCCAGGCCACACATCATTACAACTGCCCTTCTGTGCACTTCTGCTCCTCTGACCCACTGAGTCGTACTAAGTCCTATTTCCTTCCCGGGTTCCATAGAGCTGGGGCACCTAAAATCCCAACTCTTTACTGAGTTCACCAAGCGACTCCTCCTATGGTTTCCTGACAGTGTATGGCAGCTGATGCAAACCTTGGGCCAGCTGCCTCTTCTATCTGGATCACCATCTGGGAGTAACGGCAGAAGTGACCCAGCCCCTTCCTGGGCAGATCCTGGGAAGCCAACCATGACCCTCTTAGGAACCAGCAGGGAGTCTTCTCCAGTGGTTCCCACTGAAGCCACCAAAGCCTCAGCAGACTGCTTACCTCGCACAATCAGCTGCCGCTCTCGGCTGATGGTGGCAGCAGCATTGCTGGCGATGCAAGTGTAGTTGCCATTGTGTTTCAGGGAGACGCTGGAGATCTGCAAGGAGCTCATGAACTCCTTGCTCTCGATGGTGATGCCAGAGCCTGAAACGATCACCTGCCCGTCCTTCCTCCAAGTGATCCGGATTGGCATGTCGCCAGAAGAGACCACACATGGAATGTACAGGAGCTGCCCAATGGAGGCCGGAGGGAATTCAAAGGGCTGGATAAGAGGAGGAACTGTCAAAGAGAGGAACGTGTTGGAGACCACTAACTCCTGGAGGGCAAGAAATTAGTAAGAGGAGGTAGGCCGCCCAGCTCAGCCCTCCCAAAGAATGAGCACGTGGCTCGAGGGGAGACCTGCTCAAACTATGGGGAGAGATTCTTCACAGTGGCTGGGAGCTTGGAAGTAGCTCTGGGGGACCAGTTGAAAGCCACAAATTCAGGAGCCAGACTGTCCTCCTTCAGGCTCAGCCTCCCTTCACAGTAAGATCTGCCTACTTTGCAAGACAGTTGCAACCCTTATGGGAAGACTTGGCACACTCAGGCTTGGTGAGCAGCAGATTTGTAAAACAGCTAGAACACAACCTAGATATGGAGGGACAGCAGATAATTCTCTGCTGTGAATAAGTCACTGCCTGTTAGGGTACACAGGACTTATAGGTACACTTAACCACTGCAGGGATGGGTGACCACCAGAAGGAGGATTCTCATATTGAGAATGGCTAGTAACCATTATGTATTATACCATAAGCACAGGAGAAAGAAACTAGAATCCAACGGCTTTGAGTTGCCACATTGGAAAGCAAGGTTACTTGGTAGAATTCTTGTGTTCAACCATTTTCCTAATAAATCTTATTAATCTGAGCTACTTTGCTGGTTTTCTCCAGTCCTGATCGTGGCTAGAAAGATCTGACAACCTCTTAGATCCAAATGGTTTTCTGGCATTTTCAGGAACTATCCTGCCACCTCAACTGCTGATTCTGTCTGGTCCTCTCTGAGATATCTCATAGACAGAGATACAATTGTTCCCAAGAGCCCTTTCCCTGCTAAGGGAGCCATGCAGGCCCCCTGCTCTTCCCAAGGAGCCCAGGATGATGAAAAGGTGGAGAAATAGCTAGAGTGACCCTGGAGAAAGATTCAAGATGAATTGATGAAGGCTCAAACCCATTTCAAGACCTATGGCAGCCCCACAAGGTCCCTTTAACTGTCACTGCTGGAAATAGTTTCCTACCATATTGAGATGATAAATTCATGTCAATTGGAGTGCAAGACCTAAGACAGACACATCACAGTCAAAACACAAACAGAAGTCTAACTACTTTCCCAAAACTGCCCCACAAGTGTGACATGGCCCCATGTAGTTTGCCACCGAGCCCACAAAAAATGTGAAGCTTTTGCCCACCAACATGGCTTTGTGAACTTGTGGGCAAAATGGGTTCATTCATTCATTCATTCATTCATTCATTCATTCATTCATTCATTCATTCATTCAAAAGACTTAAGCGTGATAATCCTGAGCGTACAGGTTCTGGATGGGGAAGAACAGAGTCAGACTGAATCTCTCCAAGATAGAGTGGCTTTGAACCCCTGGTCAGAGGCAATCCACAACTGGGGGGTCCTTCTGGACTCAGCTCCTGCTCGAGGAGCAGGGGCAGCTGTGGTCAGGAGGACTTTTGCACAGTTACATCTTATGTGCTAATTGTGTCTCTTCCTGAATCAGGAAGCTTTGCTCAGTCACTCTAGTTGCCTCCTGTTGGATGATTGTATTATGCTCTGCATGGGGCTGCCCTTGAAAGCATTCAGAAGCTACAGCTGGTACAAAATGGGTAGCCTGGGCAGAGATAGGTGTTTCCCATTATATTTGACTGCTTCAGGAGGCGTCTTGGCTGCCAGTTGGCTTCTAAGTGTGATTCAAGGAGCTGATTGTCATTTTTGAGGTGTTTCATGGCTCTGGACTGGATTATGTGTGGGAGCACCTTCTCTCATATTTATCTGTCTGTCCAATCAGATCAGACAGGGTTCCTCCGGGTCCCATTTCCTGAGAATGCCATCTGATGAGACCTAGGAAATGAGAATTATTGATCGCTGCCCTCAAGCTTTGAATCTCCTTCTCCCTATGGACATCTGGCCTACCTCTTCACTCCTGGGTTTCAGAAGAGCAGAAGACCTGGCTCTTCCATCTAGCCAGGAGGAAGGCATGCTTTGATCATCGGGGTTTATTGGTAGAAGCAGCATTCCTAACCACAATGGTGCCAAACTGATGAAATGGGTTGTGATGCCGCAGTACTAGCTCCATCCTTTTGTATTTGCACTGCAACTTCACACACAAGTTCAAAGAGGTGGAGTTTGCACCATGACCTACGCTTCATCACTTGTTGCCCCCTTTCTCATGGGTACCTCTGTCAAGAGCCAAGATGCTACATCTGAGCAACTCCCATCCCTCAAGTACATCTGAGCTCTTCCTGTCCCTCAGTGATTTACAAGAAAGATACACAGGAAAAAATAAGCAAAAGTATACAAGTAAAAGGAGCACAAGTGACCAAAGATCCAGAATTAAATTAACTAAACCAAATGATGACCAACTAAGATTCAAATGCCCTCTGGAAGAGAGTCAAGGTAGGGGCCAATCCATCTCCCACGGAAAACCAGCGCTGCTGAGCCTCAGCCACACACCGCGAGCATTTCATTTCCTTGGGCTTTAGACAGGCACAAAGAAAGACCTGCAGCTGCTTGTTCCAAAACCAGGGCCTTTCCCTGCTCTGCCCTTTGGGGAAGAAAGAGCCAGCAGGGCAGCTTAACCGTTGCTCCTTCTGTTGGGACCCGCATCTTTGGCAGCCTCATTCCCGAAAGATTACCATGGAGTGCAGGGCTTCCTGCAGCATCCAAGCGTACAGCCATTTGCTAAGAGATTTGCATAGAATCTGTTTCTAGTAGATACAAAGGACCATCAGGGAGCACAGAGAGATGCCTGCCTTTAGCAACTGGGGAAGACAACCTGAAGGCTGGGCTAACCTAGTTCTCCAAAAGCACATGCAAACCTGCTGGGAGCCAGCAGGAACCCTTCTGCAAGGAAAAGGCCAGGGTAGGAGGAAACGGTTAAAAACAAGCCGTGAATTGCTTTCCTAGCACCTTCAAACCAGTCCATAGGATGCAAGGACCGGGGCAGGGGGGCACTTCCCCACACTGCACTCAACCCCAGGGAAGCCAGAGAGCTGCCACATCTTCTCCAGAGCTGCAGCAACTGTCTCCAAGTCACAAGCGCTCACACAGCTCCAGGAAAGACTCAGCCAGAGAGAAGCAGGATCATACCTATCTGGCCCCTTGCAGGAGCTCCTTGCCCACAAAAGGCGGTCCGGCGAGGGCCAGGCAGCCTTGAGCAAAAGAGGAGCGAGCCACTGGGACGGGAAGGCAAGACACGCCTCTGCTTCAATTCATTAGGGCTGATGGCTCCCCAAACGGAGCTGAATAATTGATGAATTGGAGAATGCTTACAATGTTCGGCGTGCTTTGTAGGGTGAGAGGATGATCCTTACAGAGCTACAAACAGAGAAAACCATCCCCAAAGGTGCTTTGAACAAAGGTCAGCTGTTTCAAAGTGCCATGCTTACACGGCACACTCTGCTCCAGCGCTCGTTGGTGGAAACAGATCCTTTGGGCCAGGAAGTGAAGGAGGGAAGGGAACTATGATCAGCTCAGGAACTCAGTTTCACGCAAGGGCAAGCAATGTTTCTGAACGAAGCAGTAAAGGGTGATGGAAAAAAACACAAGGCAAGACTGTGAGCCCCACAAGAAACCAAGGCTGAGCTTATCTGCTTTGCCAGCATGGCATTGCCTAAGATCAGGGCAATTCAGTGAAGGTCCCAAGCAGGAGTGTCATTGAGTCATTTCAGCCTGGTTCATGTGAACCAACTTCTTTCCCCCAACAGAGAGGAGTAGTGTTGCACAGCTGAGAACTGGCCAAGTTGAGTTGCAGGTTCCCCACACAGGATGGGGCTTCTCCCTGCTCCCATAGGCAAAGGGGTGGGGGGGAAGGTGGGACAGCACTACTGAAAATGCCAGATGAGGTCACCTGGGACTGAGGAGGAGGCAGGGGTGAGACACACGAACACACCCACCCATCACTGTAGCGGGAAACCACCTTTGAGCACATGGGTCCTGCCAACCCCATTCCTGCTGCTTGCCTGGCTCTGCCCTTACCTGCTCAGGAACCAGTTGCTGCCTGATTGAGACAATTCCCCTCTTCCAAGGAATGAAAGCAAAGCACACCTGGCTCGCTATCCCCTCCCCTGGCTGGCTAGTTATCAAGGGAAGCCCTTGGCCCAGCCCACAAACACACCAGGACGCCACGTTTTGGAACTCCAGTCACCTGCCTGACACACTGAACAGCATTATGGCGGCACATGTCCAGTTCTGCTCCATCTGTTGGCCAGCACGGAGTCCGCCAGAGAAGCAGCCTGGTTGGAGAGCAGGTCTGCACTGGAAGGAGAGGCACGGGCAGTTCCAGGGAGGGCTCCTGGCTGCAGCCACCCACCTTTCACAGTGACATGGACGCTCTGGCTGATAGAGAGCTGAGGCTGAATGAGGACGCTGCAGAGGTATTCTCCTTCGTCCATCCCCTTCTGGACATCCATCAGCTTGAGAGTGCCGTTCTCAAAGACCACTTGCCGATGGTTGTCCGGCAGGAGTAGCGAGTCCTTATACCACTTGATCGAGTAATAAGGGTAGCCAATCACTCTGCAGTTGATGAAGGTGTCCCGGCCTGCCACAGCTGTGATATTCTTCATGGCACGGATGCTGGGGGGGCCTGAAGCAGGGGAGGAGAAAAGGGCAGGCTAGGGCAATTCAAAGGAAAGAGTGGCTTTGCGTGGAAAAGGTCTGCTCCCAAGAAGGAGGAACATGGGAGAGGGAGAGGGACCCCCCCCCCAAGCAATATTTCTGTCAGGCTGACCTTCTCCAAGTGACTTCAAACACTCCAAGCACATTTCAGTTTCTGGGCCAGAAAGTCCCCCAGCTCAGCTTGCTGAGGAACAGAACAGCCTGCCTCCGCGGCTCTCTTGTCCATGCAGGAGGCCAGCTGCTGTGACAGCCAGCAACAACTCCCTCTTCCTGGTGGGCCATTTTATGAAGGGTGGGGCGGGGCACATCCCATGGGCCTGAAGCCAGAGGATGAACACTTGTTGGCCATTCTGCTGAGGAAGAGCGGAAAGGCTGACCTCTCCCACCCCACAGGCTTCCCAGCTACCCCACAAAGGAGCACGGAGGAGGCATGGCAGATGTCTGAAAGAAGTGAGCAGGGCACAGAACTATGCTGCAGGAACATAGGAAAGAGCCCTCCCCAGCACACAGTGATCAGCTCCAGTTTCCTCCTAGGCTGTTCTGAACAAGACATCTGCCTTCTTCTATGGCCGCAACTGGTCTCCAGCCTGTGACGGTTTCAGGAAGAAGAGAACTTTTGGGAATCATGGACACACCCCTTACAAAGAACCAACATTTACTCTATTGAAACCATTTCTGACAAAATTATTTTGCTCCCACACCCATATTTTTATAGCTTTCTCTCAACTGGTATACATGCTTGTTTCAGGATAGTCAAATCAAGTTCAACTATTTTTAAACTTAAATAAAAAGAGAAGGCATACAATTTAACTTAACATTACCAGTTTTGCCAAGGGGCAGTGCCCAGGATGGCACTTTGCCATGTCATCAAAAGGAAGTTCACTTCCATCACACTGTCTCTTTTGCACTCTCAGCCTCCCACCCAGGTCCCAAGGTAGCAACATTCCAGCTACACTTTGCTTGGACTCTTGCAGCTGCTCCATGAGATCTACATTCTCCCCCAGCACCACCTGCTCTGCCAAAGGGCATCCTATGGCCAAGTAACACACAAAGGAAGGGAACGGGACAGAACAAACAGTACAACCAACCAGAGACAAAACCAACGCAAGAAGAGCCTAGGCTAATATTGAAAAGTAGACAGGCACCTCTTACGTTTATTCGCGCTTGGTATTCGGCGCTGCCCACTGAGTTCCGTGCAGTACATCGGTAGACGCCTCCATCCTTGATGTGTGGGCCTGTCACATTCATATGGCTCACAGTGGTACCATCCGACATGGTGTACTGGTTGGTGCGGTGGCTGCCATCTCTCTGGATGGGCTCATCATCTAGGGACCAGGTGATGGTGGGTGGTGGGGCCCCTTTGGCCGCACACATCAGGGAGAACTGCTCACCAGGGTTCACCACCTTCTCACTGAAGGAGGAGACAATCCGGGGGGTCCCATCTAGGAAAGAGACCACAGCAGGGAGCATGCAGAGGTGTGGATCAACATAATTCCTCTTTCCATCCAAACAAACCTCGTTAATGATAGGAGTGTTGAAAAACTTTGAAACACCAAATTTCAAGCCCTAAATCTCAGAACATGTCCGAAGGCCTGGAAATAGTAGGCACAACCTTTGTAGGGCCCTCAACGTTTTACAGAATAATTATTTTCCTGTCCTGGGAATTTCTACTCTCCCTGACTCAATTTCTCAAAATCCCAGAATTTTTTAGGGATACCATCCATTGTGAAAATATACTAGCCTAGCTGGCCAAATGGTCATCCTGTTCAACAGCTTCCAGTCCACTATTCTCCTTCCACCCCTGTAGTGAATGAGTTTCCTGGAAACTCAAAAGTGGGACCTCAGGGCAATGTATTTCCCTCCTCTCTTGTTGCTATGCAATGGCCCTCTCCCCGGAGATTGCAAAACATTATCCCAACATTTCTCTTCCAGTTCTAATCACTCATTATCAAAACATTCAGTGGTAACCAGTTCCATAAATTTAAGTGTTGCATGAAGAAGATAGGTCTTTGTCCATTATAAATGCTCCATCATTCAGCTTTACTGCACAACCCAACTGCATTGTTGCATTACTAGAAGGGGGGGAAATGTGGCTGTATCAGTTCTTTTCAACCCTTGCATAATCCAGGGTCTGTCTCTCTCTCTTTCACTTATCACCACCAAACTATTTGATATGAACTTTAGCAGGGTTCACAAGGAGGTGGAAAGACATTGTCCTTGCAGACCATCAGCACTGTCCCCCTGCACTATTCACCTGCTGCTTTTGAAGACCCTTCTCTGGAGCTCAATGACTTAAAAAGCTTACTAGAGTCACAAGAATGTTAGAAGTTGTTTTGTTTTTTTCCCCTTTTGGAGGTCTCTATCAACCCCTGCACCCTTTCTTGTTCTGCCTCTGAGCAGTTTCCCAGGCCAAATGCTTATATTTTGATAGTAGAGAGAGACAGGACTTTCTCAGACTTTCCAGCCAGCCATGGAGATGCCAGGAGTCTCTGCTCAGCAGAGAAAGAAGAGTTATAAGACAGCAGCCAAGCCACCCAGATACCTTCACAGCATCTCTCTTAGGAGACCAAAAGGCAGGGCTGGGGAACACCATGGAGAGCCACTTCAGCAGAAGAGGAAGCCCTGAGCTCGATAGATCAAAGGTCTGATTCAGGATCTATCCTTCTTTGAAAAGAACCCAGGAGTAGGCAGAGAGCCACTATGCTGCCTAGAAGCTCCCCCTCCAAGGTTGGGTGCTCACCCTCCAACACGATAACAGCAAAGTCCTGAGCTGTCTGGACCTTCCTGGTGGCAAAGCACTGATAGGCCCCTGAATGGCTCTTTTGGGCAGCCATGATGAGCAGTGTCTCATTGTGGATTCCCCGGATGGAGACAAAGTCATCTGGAACCACCAGCTCCGTGTTGCGGAACCAACGGATGGAGTATTCTGGTGAGCCAGAAAGCGCACATGAGAGGATAACTGTGCTTCCAATACCAGTCTTTAGCTTCTTTGGTGTGAGGGAGACCCGCAGTGGCTCTGTGAAAGACAGTGAGACAGAGACAGAGACAGAGACAGAGCAAGGCCACTTTCAGAGAGGTGAATACCCAAATACGAGCCATTCTTGTCTGGCTACCAGCAACCCAACCTTCTTCCCCATGTCATTATCCACAGCCTTCCTGAAGGGATGCTAAAACAGGGTAGAAACCAAGAGCTGGGAACACCAGGAACAAGACATCTAATTTCCTGCCTGGGTCAGAGAAAAATGCAGCAAAGTGCTACCACCTCAAGTTTTCCAGAGTCCCAAGGCAAGATCATCACCCCGATGCACAGCAATTCCTTTGTGAATTCCAACTGACAGGACAGGTGTTTGAAGGGTTCCCTCCGTTCCCTGTCTGAATCCCAGAAAGCAATATGGCCTACAGCCAGCTTTGCTGGATCAGGATGAGCCCCATCCCAATCTAGCCACATGTCTCTGGAGACTCACAGGCAGGAGGTGGAGACCTTCTCCTCTCCCACCATTGTTTCTCTGCAACTGGTATCTGGAGGCAAGCTGACCGCAACTCAGAGACAACACTGAGTCTTCAAAACCAATAGACTTGATAAACCATGAATTTCTCTAATCCTCTTTTAAGCCACCCAAGCAAGTGGTCATCACCATGTCTTGTGGGAATGATATGAAGAGGCACTCTTCTAAATCTCCTTCCAGTCAGCTTCACTGGGTGACCACTGGTCCTACTTTCTGGAGGGGAAGAAAAACTTCTGCCTATTTTTTCCATGTCTGGCATGAATTACTACATCTTAATCATATCTTTTGTCAAATGTGATGACCAGAACTGGGCAAAGTACTCCAAATGTGGACATTTGAAGAATGTTAATACAACGCTGGCACCTTTATGTTCAAACCATTTCTTAATTATCCTAAGCATGGAATTCATTTTTTTCACAGCTGCCACACACCAAGTCACCGTCTTCATTGACCTGTCTGCTATGACCCCATGATCTTTTTCCTGGTTAGTTGCAGACAGCTTGTAACCCAACAGTATACTATATCTGTGAAGTTGAGGGGCTTTGCCCCAGTGGGCAGTGTTACTTAAGTAAGTCCACTTACTTCAGTGGAAACATGTTTGTTATCTGATTGGGCAATCACAAAGAAATCCTTCTGGAGCTCTTCATGATAATTTTGGTTTTGCACCCTGAATAGTTACATTTCATTCATAAACATGGCCAGCTTACTGGTCTCCCAAGAAGCCAAGTCCCTCAGATGTGGATTCTCTGTAAAAATGCAGAAGATCCTGGAGCACATCCATGCCCTCTCTTCTTGTCCTCTCTCCCCACTTCCCCCTCCCGGTAAAAGTGTTTTGATACACAGCATCTGAGAATTAAGTCTTCAATCACTCACCAATTACTGCCAGGGTCCCAGTGACCTCAGCAGACCCAAAAGTGTTTGTGATTTCACAGATGTATGTCCCACTATCCTCCACACGCAGATCACTAATCGTCAGGCCTGTGATGCGCTTGGTCCATCGACTGTCAGCAGGCAGTGGCCTTCCATCCTTTATCCATCGGATTGCAGGATTCGGATACCCAGAGGCAATGCACGGCAGTTCCACGAGTTGCCCTGCCTTTGCTTCCTGGGACTGGAAGCTGTCTAGAATGGTTGGGATGGATTCTGCAGGGTCTGAGAGCAGAGAAACGAATGGAATTCATGTGGTACAATCAGGCCCAAGGACCCCCGAGTCCAAATTCTATGAGCAGAGTGCATTCATTGCCAGTTACTCTCAAACTCTTTTAAGTATTTAGCCTCTCCTCCTGAATTAGCTTCAAGGTCTCTGCAACTGAAGTGCATCCTTTAAAGCCCACGCCAAGCAGAACACAAGAAGAATCTTTTGGGTCTTCTCACTGGCCCTTGCCCATTTGGACAAATGTTCAGGAACTGCTCCAGATGAGGGTGATACCAGTATGGGATGACTCTGCTCCCATGATCCCTGGGAGAAGAAATGTGCAGGGCGGCTTTCACAAGACAGTAAAAAACATGACATGGAGCCCTCTGGGTCACATCTCTATAATGCCACATATCAAATTTTCTTTTCTTTTCTTTTTATTTAAACAAACTATTTGTATGGGCACCCAAATGACAAAATTCAACTCCAGGTGAGTAACAAGGGATTAAAAACAAAACAAGTCAACAACAATCATAAAAAGGCAACACAATATACAACATGCAAGTAAAGGCCAATAACACAACATATCTAAACCAATTTTCCAGATGGGCTCATTCAAGGTCCTAATCCAGGGCTTGAGAGGAAAAATTTTTGAAGACTTAAGAAAGTCTTAGCAGGGTCGGGACCATCAACATCTCAGGGGGTGTGCTGTTCCAAACAGCAGGTGCCACAACAGAGAAGCCACACCTCCTGGGTGCCGTTAGACGGCATTATTTCATGAAGGGAACCCAAAGTATGCTCAGTCTATCCGATCTCATGGAATAGGCAGAATAATTGGAGGTAGGTGGTCTTGCAAATAACCTGGCCCTGTGTCATGAAGAGCCAGTGCAGTTCACAAAATAGTGATGTTACATGGGTGTATCATGGTATGCTCATAATTATCTGCCCTGCTGCCTACTGGACAAATTGTAGGCTACCAGCTGGCTATTTGCAGATGTGGTAAGAGCAGAGAAATAATCATGTTTTGCCATTCTGATTGCCACAAGGTCATACTTAATAAAGGCTCTTACCCATGCTCAGATTCACTCTTTGTTTTCTCCCAGCGGCGTTCCAGTCATCTCTGGAACACTTCTGAAAACCAGAAAGTTTCCAGGATCCACAAGCAGAGGTGTGATCCAATCCAAGGTCATTGCCACCCCATCTTCCAGGCAGTGACTAAGGTGTATTAGTTGAACCATCAGAATCTCAAGAACAAGCCCAGGTTCCTTCTGGAATCTAACAGGATCTACCAGGTACCTGAGGTGGGCCAATCAAATAGATCCTTCCTCCCTGCAGCAAGGAGCGTCTGCAAAGAATTCTGAGGCCAACAGAGAGTGCCAACCACAACAAGGGACTGACAGTAACGCCAATGCCAGATCACATTGCCGCTGCCCCAGAACAAAACAGGTGACCAAAGCTGTGAGTTGGGCCTTCAATAATCTGGGTCAATGGAAGATGAGAAGCTTGTTATTTGAGACATGTGAAGAGAGGAGAACAATGCAGTTCTGCTCCACACCCAGGCTAAGCATGGGGGCAAAGGAATTGGGAGAACAGCCTCTTGTCTGGCCAATCTTTCAAGAGTCCAGCACATCCACAGACCTCCCTTTCTGCAGGCATTTACTGAATGGCTTCTTTGAGGCCCACCCAGACATGATGAGAGAAAGCCTCTCCCCCTCACTGGCCAGGGTGGGAAGACTGGAGCTTCTTGGTTAAGAACCTGCTTTGGGAGCCAAAGATCCAGGGTCCCCCTTCAGCAGGACCTCCCTGTCAGACTAGGAAGGCTTTTCTCCCCAACATCCTTGAGGCTTCTGCTGCTATTGAACAAGAGGGGTGAAGACTCAGGCTTAGCGAGGGGTAGTTTTTCCTCCAATGCCCCAAACCTTTGCAGTGGCTGAAGGCTGAGTAGATGGGCGGGCTCAGCAGAGGAAGAAAGCCCTGTTTCTTAACATTCAAGAAGCACTAAGGGATTTTAGTATCACCCTGGTTGATGGGAATGTTTCTTCTTAGTTGCCTGAAAGTAGGTCTCCTTTCCATTTTGGGTGTTAACCATCACTTGGTGCTAAATCCTAACTCTGCTGGTCCAGTATAGAAAACAGGCAGGTGTTCAGGCTCTCCTGACCAGGACTTAAGCCTCCTAACTTGTTTCTATGGGTAGGATTAAACAGAAGTCTCACAACACAGCTTAGCTAGACTAGAAAATGATTTTTGCTGCAAACAAGGCGAACACTTGGTTGCCCACTCCCAGTGGTTCAAATCCAGAGTGTTTCCTTCCTGTTTTTCCCACAAATTGAAGAACTGCTTGAGCAGTGTTTGGTGGCCTTGAAACTAAGCAGAATTCTAGAATGGAAAGATTAAAGAGATCTTAGAGATCACCTGGTCCAACCCCCTCTCCAGTGCAAGAATCCATTGGTGGCAACTCCTTCGCCCTGAGAACTGTGGGCTCTCAGGCTGCTTTTCATATTGATAGTTCTTCAGAAAAAGCATCTTACTGCTGTGGGCATGCCTTCTTGTTCTGGAGGGTTTCCTCACTCTGCAGGGCCCCAAAGGGGCAAAAGCAGAAGTCATGAACACTCCTCACATCCTTGCCTGTCCCCAACTGAGGAGAATGCTCAAGAACGACCTCTTGCCTTTGCCCGGGACAGTATTCTTTCGGTCCAGATGGTCACACCTGCTCCTCCCTTCTGGGAGCCAGTGTGCCAGTCATCAAAGCAAGCCAAAGCTTAACCAAACTCCCTGTTCCCTCCCTGGGGACCCAGCAAGACGTACCTGAGACAGACAAGCGGGCACCATTGCTCTGCCGCGTCTCACCACTATACTTGTGTTTTGTAATGCATCTGTAGGTGGACAGGGCGTCTTCCTTCTGGACGTCTGATATGTACAACCCACCATAGAAAGTAATGAAAAACCTATTTTCTGGAAGAAACAAGCAGAGAAAAGGAAGCAATGTCTTGGGTCCTGGAACACCAAAAGAGTCACCGCAGAGGGGAAGCAGCAGCAACACAACCTGAGCCGATACCTTGCAGGCTGTAAACCCCTTCCATCGGAAGGCAAAGAGCAGCAGAGTGCCTGAAAGGGGAGCTCTGGCCGAGGCCAAGTTCTCCTCTTGGCAGGCTGGAAGTCTGGTTAAGCCCCCTAAATTAACAGTTATTTCTAGTCTATGGATACTGAGGTGTCTTAAGACAGCTTTGGGACTAAAACCGTTATTCTGTCAGAGGAAGAGAGGGCAGTTTACGCCTGTCTACAATCTCACCCACACAGGATGTGCATCTGCACAGGTCCCATGGACCTACTTTGAGGATGAGAAAGATGCCAGCGACGAGGCCTCCTTTCCTCTCACAAGCATGCAGCTTCTGTGCTTGCGGTATGACCAAGGATGCATGGGGGCTGTCCACCAAGAGACCCTGACAGAGAGCCACTGCCAAGGAATGCTATGAAGTGCAGTTAGCTAGAAATCTGTAACCACTGACAGAAGGAGACAGATGGGAGACAAGTCACTCTGCAGCCTGCAGGGATGGGCTTCAGCTGCCCAGCAGATTCAGCTCTTCCCCAGGGCACCCCCAACACTTGAGAGGAACACTCTGCCATGGTCCTTCTCTTCCCAGGAGGACCACACACCCATCATCCTTAGTACAAGCCTCCCCATGAGTCCAGGCAGAAGGCAGAGGCAAGCCACGGGTTGTAGTTCAGAGTCATCAGTCCAGAATACAGGGGAAAGGGGGGACAAAGAATCCAGACTCTCCCAGCTGCCTGCAAACCAACAGCCTGGAGCCTGTCTGCCTTGGAATTTGGGGGGGGGGGATGCAGTTGCTATGGCAACAGGCAACCACTGCTTTGCAAATGGCTGCTCTCCCCTGCCCAATTTGTATGCACATTTAATTGATGGAGTAGCTTTTCAGAAGCATCAGGGTCTCATATTCTGCAAGCAAGGAAGAGGCCTTGAGGGAAGGAGGCTGCACTAACAAAGAACATGCTAAGGGATTCCCTGCTCTGGGAAACATGGGGGGGGCAGATCCTCCCCAATAAGAAAGGAACATCAGCAGCCAGAAGTGCCTTTAAGGGAACTGCTGGCTGAGCTCAGCAGCCAGATCCAGAGAAACCCTTAGACCAGTTGGGTCTGGGCCAACCTTTTGCATCTGGAGAGGGTGGAGAAGGAGGACCTTTGACCACCAACTGCTTGGTGTGTAGGCTGTGTCCCAAAGGGCCATGTAGGGGTCATTGCCCTGGTGAATGGGCTTGGGTCTCTCGCTCAGCAAGGTGCACATCCTGTTGTATCTCCAGGGATGGGCCTTCTCCCCAGCTGAAATCAGTAGCCAGGGCTACTGCTGGACTACTGGTCACTCTTTCCATATAGACTTAAGAAACCACAATATGAGAGTTATTTTCAAAAACCCAAGCAAACCAGTCTTACCATGGTTTCATCTGATGGCCTGGTTACCACCATACTAAGGCAAGGACTGGTTCCAACAACACACTGAACTATTTCAGCCTAATCAAGCTGTTAGGCACTCTATGCTACCCAAGTTTTAGAGAGCCAGACAAAAAACTTGAGACAAGACTTCTGTGAAAGTTAACAGATGTATTTTGATCAAGACACAACTGGGTGAGATCAATCAACACCGTGGCAATGAATGCTGATTGAAACCACACCTTGCAAAACAAACATCAGAAATTTATAGACATTTACAAATGTAACAAACTTTTAATCAGATAGTACATCCCCTCATACCCATTCAAGGAAATGCAGGGATGGTCTGGAGAGGAGGGAAGGTGGATCCCAGAAGGAGAAAGTCAGATCAACTTTCTTCTCTTGTTACCAAGGAAATACCATGCGTTAGTACCTCCTTATCTCTGTGGAATTCAGGGGCCTCTCTCTTTGCAACTTTTCAACCTTGTACCAAGCTAATTGTTTATTCGAAGACAATCAGGCATTTAACAAAGAGATGAGGTGGGGGGGGGAAACGCTGTGCTCTTTAGAAGGCAAAAGCAAGTTAAACCTTTATAAGATAGAGTGCACTGTTATATGTATGTTTATACATTATGTGAAATATAGAGAGAGTATAAAAAGTTGTGTATTAAAATAATGCCCTTCAAAGCCATGGTGAGAGTTTTACCTTTTCAATCCAAGCCACCACCAAACGCTGAATGACAAAAGTGA
Source organism: Python bivittatus (assembly GCF_059951505.1). Lineage (NCBI taxonomy): Eukaryota > Metazoa > Chordata > Lepidosauria > Squamata > Pythonidae > Python > Python bivittatus. The sequence goes on from NW_028277052.1 coordinate 164,318, forward strand.
AGAAAGGAGGTTCCCATTCATAAAAGCCTTTTCCCCACCACCCCTGGGGGTTTCACCTCTCCTCAGCCACCAACCTTGCCTAAGCTGGCAGAGGGAAGGGACCTCCTGCCCTTAATCTCTTCTCTAAGTACAGCTCTATCTTTCCCTGATAAAGGATTAACACCCATTCCTCATTCAACTATTGCAATGAGATTTTATTTCTAATTACATCGTAATAAAACTGGGAGCGCTCCCAGGGTTTTCGCCAAATGACTTGTAGACACTCTACAAGATTGGATCCTACTTGGCTGCATTGTAATAGCATTTTCTCTGACATTCATTAGACATGCATGAAGGAGAGGGCTGAAGAATGGAATTGCATTTAAATGGATTTCCTGGGAAGGATGGAGAAAAGGGAGGGGGAGGGTAGGGGATGGAAGGGGTTAACAGAGTCTGGGCTCATTGTAGGGTATCATACCTGGCCCACCAACAAGCAAGGCAATCCAGAGGTCAGAACAGGCAAGACAGGGTTTTGGTAAAATGCAGCGTTTATGAACCCACACTACAATTATTTGGCATACATTTAATACATAAGCACTGTTGCTTACATTTTATGTCATCAGTTCTCACTGCTTCCTCCTTTCTTCCCTCTGCAATACTGTGTGTAATTTATCTGTAACTAGAATAACATTTCATGCACCCAACAGAGTGAAGCCTACCCCCATGGCATAATAGATCAGTGACTGTCTGAGTTGCCACATTCAGATACATTGCAAAGAGGCCAGATAACTCCTCGGTCACAGAAGGGATGCAAACGGCCGCCACCACTCAGTCCGAGGGGTTCACATTCCCTTGGCAACTCTAACCCTTGACCTGAGGCTTTCTAGGAGATGCCCAGCATGCCATGCAGTCACAGCAAATTCGGGTAGGCTTCCCTGACAACTCCACCCTGGCTGAAGTCTCTGTCAACAGGAGGCAAATGCAAGAAGCCCAAAAGAAAAGCAGGAAACTCTGCGGCCTTTGTGGGACAGAGAAGCCCCCTCTTTCATGAGCTTGGGGGCACACAATGGAGCCAAGGAAAAGAGGGCAACCCTCAGCATGACTATTTCCCATTCAGCCTGTTATATTCTTGAGGAAGAAGAACACCAAGGCCGTTTGGAAAGACGGGCCTGCTCCTTGGAGGGGAGAGATCTACCAATTTTCCATCAAGGAGCCTCCAAAGAAACTGAAAACTGGAAGATGCCAAAGAGACAAAAACGAAGATTTATTTCCACAATGTACAAAATTTGGTAGACACCAAATCTAAACGGATTAACAAGTTAACGAAAAGCTAAAATAATCAATAGTAGCAAGGAGAATGGAACCTGTAGGAATATGACTCTCTAAGCCAGTCTGAAGCACAGAGCAGTTCCATGTTTGGACTCTCATGACCTCATGGCTACTGGCAGAAACATGCTGGACCAGAAAGGCCAATACCGGTCTGATCCAGCTGCAGGGATGCTTGTCTATTCTCTTCATTTGATTGTGAACTGCCTGGAGTCAGATAAAATAGGGTGGTATATAAATGATTAGCAGGAAATACCTGCTGGAACAAGTATGGCTCTTTGGCTGGACTGGAGCTGCCATCTTCTGCTGCTGTGCTGAGACCTTCTCTGGATAATCATCCCCAAGTCCCAAGCAGGCCAATGGCCCAAATTTTGCCCAGGATGGATGCCAGGGAGCAGAGAGACAAGGAAATCCTTGAATATATATTGTCAGGATACGTGATGGTGGGGAGCAAAACAAAGTTTCCTATGAATTTTGTCTCCCTGCAACCAACCTCAGCAATTTAAGCCCATTCTAAGAGAGGCGGGCACCATTACTGCTCTTCCATCACCCTCTGCTCTTTTTAGATGATGCACCAAGTTTCCCCATGACAAAAATTCAACCTTTTTTACAAGGGATGCAAGTCTAGCACTAAGGAACAATTTCCCAGAAAGTGGTTTAGCAAGGGAGATGCAGGTTAGAAGGCTGACATTTCTCCAGAAGCATTAGGATTAGGGTTACCTTCTTGGGCTTGCACAGAGGAAAAGCAAACAGAGTCCCCTTGGCAGTGTTTGAAATCTTTTGATTAGAGTTTGGGTTGTAGGTTTGCTGGGGAAAGAAACCCAGTTTTGGGGGAGGGGATGCCCCCACTAATAAGGCAGACTGCTCCCACCTCTATCCACAGATCTCCTAAGAGGCAACGGAGAGATACAGTATGTAACTGTATTATCAGAGCACCTGCAGGATGGGGAACAACAGGCTCCAGCTGAACCCTGGCAAGACGGAGTGGCTGTGGGTTAATGGCTCCTCTGTATCCAGAACGTTGTCATCGTTGGTGCTGGATGGGGTAGCACTGCCCCAGACAGACCCAGTGTGTAATTTGGGGGTCCTCCTGGACTCACAGCTCCTGCTCGAAGAGCAGGTGGCAGCCGTGGCCAGGAGGGCTTTTGCACAGCTCCCGGTTGTGCGCCAGTTACACCCTTTCCTGGATCGGGATGCCCTTCGAATGGTCACTCATGCCCTTGTTATCTCCCAGATAGACTACTGCAATGTACTCTACATGGGGCTCCCCTTGAAGAGTATCCGGAAGCGTCAGCTGGTCCAGAATGCAGCCGCGCGAGCTATTTTTGGGGTCCGAAGGACCCATATAACACCATTTCTCTGTGAGCTGCATTGGGTACCGGTTTGCTTCTGGGTCCAATTCAAGGTGTTGGTTGTCACCTTTAAGGCCCTACATGGCATGGACCCAGGCTACCTGAGGGACCACCTCTCCCCCATGATTTCAACCCGTCCCACCCGATCACACAGAGAGGGCATGCTCCAGACCCCCTCGGCAAAAGAACTCCGACTAGCGGGGTCCAGAAGGCGGGCCTTCTCTGCTGTAGCCCCCGCCTTTTGGAACATCTTGCCCCCGGAGGTGAGGCAGGCCCCCTCACTCCCGGCCTTTCAGAGGGACTTGAAGACCTGGCTCTGCCATCTGGTCTGGGGTGGGGAGGGAGGTCATCAGATATGGGGTTGGCTAGCCCCCTAGAGGCCTGGTGTTGCTTCCATCGGCCTCTTGGATTTTTCCTTTTCCTTTTATTCTTTGTAAATGTGTCCTCTTATAAATTTTAACTTTATATTTATTTATGGTTTTAATATGTTGTAAGCCACCCAGAGTCCCCCATTGGGGGGAGATGGGTGGGAACAAGTTTAATAAATAAATAAATAAACTCCTAAGGTGGACCCCCCACCCCCTTTAATGACCCATGCATGGCTGAGCCTGCTGTTTTCAAGACACCCCAGTCACCCATCCTTTTCAAGACACTCCTTCTTGCAGTCAGTTTTTTGTTTCCACTAAAATGTGGAACTAATCAAATGTCATGCTAATGAACAAAAATCTGATCAAGATGTGCAGAAGTTTGCATCTCAAAGCATAAAACAGGGAACAGACTGGACTGGGCATGGTGGTCTCCCCCCTCCCCACCCTCATTATACCCAGATTATTAAGCAAAGCTTTTTGGCTTGTCAATTCAGTTTCATCAGCCTCAGGCACCTTCACTCCTGCTCCACCCCCAAGAATCTGTTTGAACTCTCCCAATACCTGGATCTTGCAATGCAGCACAAAGCCCCCTGAGATGGAACCCAGAAAAAGATAGTGTCTCCATCTCCCCCTGAAGTTTTCCACCTCCAAAAATCCAGCATTCAGAAAGAACTAAATTTGCACAAATACTGTGCCTATGTTGGAGAATCTTTAAGGGAACAGGTACCGGTGCAGAGAGAGAGAGGGAGAGAGAGAGAGAGAGAGAGATTTTTTTTTCAAAAGCCCAAGCAACCGCACCCCCCAAATCTGAGAATAACAGAAGAGTTCATGCCCATCCCCAGCTTTTAAAGACCAAAGCAAATCCTCTTCTACCTGGGAAATGAAGAACAACAGAGCATCCTGTACGTTCTGTAACCTAGCAGGTCTGTGGGAAAAGGCGGGGGGGGGGGGGCAAATAACATTCCCACTTCAGAATAAGATAAGGACAACTGGCCTACAGGGTCACCACTGAGCTGCCACCCAAGCAGGACACTGTGGCAGTGCCAGGCTGAAAGCTGTCCTCAATCTGCTGGCTACACAAGAAGGAACAAGAAAGAGCAGGGACAACAGCCCGTGTGAGATACTGGCCAAAGCCATAAGAATAACATTGAGGTACTAGAAGGAATGCCAGGCTTGGGGGTCATCACCAAATGCTACAAAGGAAGGTGCCTCTGGAACACAAAGCTGAGAAGAGCTTCCAATTCAACAGCCATCTCTTGCAGTGGAGCACCTTCTGGGGAAGCCATCTACAGATGGCTTCTCTGTCTAGGTGATGGGCTGCTGAACGTATCGTCACTTCTGGCCTTCCAGCACCAGAAGAGACTCCAATGCTAGCAGAAGCCCAGCTCATTGTGCTAATTAAGCATTTCCTTCAGGTCTCAGCAACTGAGACGCTCCTTAGAAGGGGATCCCCCAGTCTGCATTCTCCATGGAGGAACTGTGCAATGCAAGGATTGATGAGCTCCATGGCAATTTCCCAATTTCCTGCTCAGGACACACGCACTGAATCATCCTAGTGGAGAGGAGGACAATTATAAATGAAAGAAACACAAAAGAAAGGTCCTTTCAAGCAAGGGGGAAAGCAGCAGCACCGCACACACAGTGCAGTTATTTCTCAAAAACACGGGCAACTCCGATTTATTATCCTGGGGAAAGATACAGCTGTCACAAGAACTCCCCCCTTGCAGCAGCCCCACCCCCCAAGAATCCTGAGAAGGCATGGGGGAAAGATGGTCATGGTTGCAACTCCATGGCTGCCCAAAGCGGACTGAGAAGAAAGGCATCCATGAGAAAAGAGGGGCAACCCCAGCGCAGCCACCGGCTTTCAGGAAAGGGGCCATTAGCTAAGAGTTGGTTGACCATCGCCGAGCCCCCACTTCAGGGAAGCCTTGGAATTTGGATATGTTCCTGAGAGAATCACAGAGTCAGAGCTGCAAAGTACCCTGGGGGCTTTCTGCTCCCGCCCCCTGCCCAGGGCATGAATCCTCAGGCCATCCCAGACAAAGGGTTGTCCAACAAGCTTGAAATCCTCCTGCGATGGAGCCCCCATGACTGCAGGAGGTAGGCGGGTCCTCTGCTTAGTAGCTCCCGTAGCCGGAAGTTCCTCCTTCTTTTAAGTTTGAATCTCTGTAAAGCTGCCACCCATTGGTTCTTGTCACTACAGAGGAAAAATCTACACCAGTCCTGCACAACTCATAGAGGAGAAAGGGCAACACTGATAAATTAAAAATAGTGAAACTCAAAAAATTAGAATATCGTGCAAATGTTCATTTATGTCAGTAAGGCAACTCAAAAGGTGAAACCAATATATGAGATAGACGCATTACATGCAAAGCGAGATATGTCAAGCCTTACTTTGGTATAATTGTGATGATTATGGCATACAGCTTATGAAAACCCCAAATTCACAATCTCAGAAAATTAGAATAGTGTGAAAAGGTTCAATATTCTAGGCTCAAAGTGTCCCACTCTAATCAGCTAATGAATCCATAACACCTGCAAAGGGTTCCTGAGCCTTTAAATGGTCTCTCAGGCTGGTTCAGTAGGAATCACAAGCATGGGAAAGACTGCTGACCTGACAGTTGTGCAGAAAACCATCACTGACACCCTCCATAAGGAGGGAAAGCCCCAAAAGGTAATTGCAAAAGAAGTTGGATGTTCCCAAAGTGCTGTATCAAAACACATCAATAGAAGGTTATGTGGAAGGGAAAAGTGTGGACGAAAAAGGTGCACAAGCAGCAGGGATGACCACAGCCTGGAGAGGATTGTCAGGAAAAGGCCATTCAAAAGTGTTGGGGACTTTCACAAGGAGTGGACTGAGGCTGGAGTTAGTGCATCAAGAGCCACCACACACAGACGGATCCTGGACATGGGCTTCAAATGTCATATTCCTCTTGTCAAGCCGCTCCTGAACAACAAACAACGTCAGAAGCGTCTTACCTGGGCTACCGAAAAAAAGAACTGGTCTGTTGCCCAGTGGTCCAAAGTCCTCTTTTCTGATGAGAGCAACTTTTGCATCTCATTTGGGAACCAAGGACCCAGAGTCTGGAGGAAGAATGGAGAGGCACACAATGCACGATGCTTGAAGTCCAGTGTGAAGTTTCCACAGTCTGTATTGATTTGGGGAGCCATGTCATCTGCTGGTGTTGGTCCACTGTGCTTCATTAAGTCCAGGGTCAACGCAGCCGTCTGCCAGGAGGTTTTGGAGCACTGCATGCTTCCTTCCACAGACGAGCTTTATGGGGATGCTGACTTCATTTTCCAGCAGGACTTGGCACCTGCCCACACTGCCAAAAGTACCAAAACCTGGTTCAGTGACCATGGGATTACTGTGTTTGATTGGCCAGCAAACTCGCCTGACCTGAACCCCATAGAGAATCTATGGGGCATTGCCAAGAGAAAGATGAGGGACATGAGACCGAACAATGCAGCAGAGCTGAAGGCCGCTATTGAAGCATCCTGGTCTTCCATAACACCTCAGCAGTGCCACAGGCTGATAGCATCCATGCCACGCCGCATTGCAGCAGTCATTGCTGCAAAAGGGGCCCAAACCAAGTACTGAGTACATATGCATGCTTATACTTTGCAGAGGTCCGATATTGTTCTATTTCCAATCCTTGTGTTATTGATGTCGTGTAATATTCTAATTTTCTGAGATTGTGAATTTGGGGTTTTCATAAGCTGTACGCCATAATCATCACAATTATACCAAAGTAAGGCTTGACATATCTCGCTTTGCATGTAATGCGTCTATCTCATATATTGGTTTCACCTTTTGAGTTGCCTTACTGACATAAATGAACATTTGCACGATATTCTAATTTTTCGAGTTTCACCTGTAATTGGGAGCTGCAAACAAATACCTGGTGTGCTGATCAGCTGTTCGGCAGCTGTGCTGGAGCTGCTGATGGCAGTGAGGCTTGGAGGTGCTCAGCAGCGTGAGTTTCAGGGTGACAGCAAATTTATTCCTTTTCAAACAACGCTGGTAGCTCGTACAAGGCTGCTTGGCAGGCCGCGTGTTGTGCAGACCTGATCTACACCCTCTTTCCTGTGGCAGCCCTCCAAGTGTTGGAAAACTGCTATCATGTCTCCCCTCAGCCTTCTCTTCCTAAAGCATTTCCAAGAAGAGATACCCAGTTCCTTTAACAGTGCTTCATTAGGATTTGGCCCCATGACCTTCAGTATCTTTGTTGCTCTTCTCTGCACTCTTTCCAAGTCCTCAGTAACCTTCTTGTATCATAGTAACCAAAACTGGTCCCAGTATTCCAGGTTTGGTCTGACCAGTACAGTAGAGTGGAACTGTCAGTTCCCATGATCTCAACCTTATACCTCTGCTGATGCAGCCCAAGATTGTATTGACTCTTTTGGCAGCCACAGCACACTGCTGGCTCAGGCTTAGTCTGTGGTCTACCAGGACTCCCAGATCCTTCTCCCAAGTATTAGTGCTAAGGAAACTGAAACTACTGGAAAAGACCCAATGTTCAAGTCTATGAAGATCCTTTTGAACCCCAATTTTGAGGTGTTAGCAATCCCCCTACCCCACCAGCTTTATGTCTCCAGCAAATCTGCTATGCATCCCTTCTATCCCTTTGTCTATATCATTTATAAAAAGGTTGAAGAGCATTGGGCCCAGGACAGAACCCTGAGGTATCCCACTGCATATGGGATATTCATGTAGACACAGATCCATTAAGGACCATGTATTCAACTAACTGCAAATCCATCTGGTAGTGGGATCATCCATCCCACGTTGTTCCACTTATGGAGACAGAGTCTATGGTCAACTTTATCCAATGCCTTACTGAGGTCTATGTACACTACATCCACAGCATTCCCTTAGTCTACCAATCTAGTCACTCTGTAAAGAAAAAAAAAAGCAGCAGTAAATCAGCTTGGCACAACCAATTTTTAACAAACCCACGCTGGCTTCTAGAAATAACCTTGTTCCTTCCTAAGTGCTTGCAGTCCCAACTGCCTGATTATCCTTTCTAGGATTTTCCCAGGTATTGGTGTCAAGCTGTTTGGTCCATAGTTTCCTGGGTCCACTTTTTTCCCTTTTTTAAATACTGGAACACTGTTAGTTCTTCTCCAATCTTCTGACACTTCCCTGTGCTCCAGGAGTTCCCAAAGATTACAATTAGTGGTTCTGAGATCACATCCACCAGTTCCTTTCCATCCGTGGTTCTAATCTCCCTGCTCTTCAGATATGCCCCCACCTCAACTGCCCTCATCCATGGTTCTACAGAAGACATTCAACACGTGGCAAGCCAGCCCTGAATTTCCACCATTATTTCTACCGACAGGACAAGAATTACGAAGTGAGCAGGCTAGCAAAGATGTGCACTCTAGCTGCTCATTATCAAAGAAGGAATGAGAACATGCAAAGGAGATGAGAATGGGCAAGCAAATATGACAGCACAGTTGCTCTAAGCCTCTGGCTAAATTATAAAGCAGTTTACTGAGGTGGAAAGCTGCAGCAAAAGCTGAGGGCAGAAGAAGCGAAAGCCATCTGTAGATTTAAAAATAAGCTACAGCAGCTTGGAACACGTTTTCTCAGACATAAAATAAGCAGGAATTCCTTGTAGTTCCAAAGCATTAGGGCCTGGGAAAAGGAATGTATGAAAGATGTTCCAGAACTGTTGTGTCCTGAAGAATGAAGGAAGCAAGAGTATAAAACAGGTTAAAAATAACATCTGTTATTGTCTTTGCATCCACTCTATTTGCCGCCATTACAGCTTGGGGGAAAATGACTGCAATCGGGGCTTGCTGAAATCCAGCGTGAGCGGCATCTCCCGCACACTAACAAGCTCTGTGTTTTCTCCCTGACAAATGCCTCTGCACCGACCATAAATATAGACTGTCTCCCCCCCCCCCTTCCCCGCCGCACACGAAGGCTGTACATCTTAATTAAGCAGGACACTAGCAGCACAGTTAACGATTTTTGCTGCTTACTATGTAAATCTCTGCTCCTTGCCAGGGTTAACTTCCCACCAGGATTTGTGGGAAGCCTCAAGATGCTCAGTTCATTACTTCACCCCAGGAAGCCCACCTACCAAGTCCGAAATGCCCATCACTACTGGCTTCTAACTTCATCACAGAGTGTCCCCCAGTCCTGGAAACCACAGCCCTCAGTGGGATGGGGACTCCTCAAGAAGAGAGCCCGAGCCAATATGAGCAGAGAAGCCCAGATGAGGGCCGGCTAGAGAAGTGTGGTGAGGGTCTTCCAGCATGAACGCAACAAGCTCTCCCCTGCATTCTGGGAAACGCAATTCTCTCCTGGAGATCGTTCAGGCACCCACAATTGTCTGAAGCTTTGTGCTAGCCTGAGACGTAGGTGCGTTAGACTGGCCCCAAAGTCCGCCTGAGTACCCTTACAATCAGTGCTTCCCAAAGCTTGCTGGGAGGAAGCAAACAAGAATTTGTAATCCCTCCATTTGGGAAATACAAATTTCAGGGGTTAAAGTCTAAACTGTTTTCCAAAAATGCTAAAAAAAATTCTATATTCCTTCAGTCTAAAAAGACTTTAAGTGTAGCACACAGGCAACATCACAATACCAACACAGCATAAACAACAGTGAAGAAAATATTACTGTTGTAAAGATTAACGTATTTGACAGCAACCATCTAAGGTTTAGTGCCAAAGTCATTCTCCATCTCAAAGGCCTTCTGAAACACCAGGTCTTTGCAAGCCTTTGGAGAGCCGTGAGCATAGGAGCCTCCTTGGCTGAGGGGCATGCTGTTCCACAGAGCACATCTTCTGGGACACCTCCCTGCTGCCCCCCAACCCCAGTCACATCTTGCCAGAGACGGCCTTGAGCAGCCTGACTCTGCCCGCTCTAGCTGGGCGGGCAGAATCTGATTCCTCAAACATTATTCCCGTATCATAGTTGCCACCGCCACCTCCTCTTCCTCCTGGGTATGATTTTGCTGAAATGCTGGAATATGGTATTTTTGAAGACCCATAAAAGGCTGGCCATGAGAAAATGAAGCCAACTAAAGCAGCAGAAAATTTCTGCAGCCTGGCCATTTTCAAGAACTCTTCAGCAGTAAATGGGACAAGGGAAAAAGTAGAATGCATGTGTGGCTATTGTACCGTTGTTAGATAACAGCGATGGGGAGTAATATGCTAAGTAATTTTAGCTGGCTCTTCCAAAGCTTGCTGGGAAACAGAAGCATTTGTAAATCCTCCATCTTTTTGAAAGATACATCCCACTGTCAAATCAAAACTGTTTCCATCCTGTGGACAGATTTTTCCATTCAATGCACTTCCTTTGGGACTGAATGGGCAAAGTGCATGCTCCAGGTTCTCCACAGGAAAAGAAACACCATTTCACAGTGGTGCTAAATCACTAATTTGCACCCCTTTGTTCCAAAGGCATTATATTTGGGTTGATCAGAAAACCAAAAGATTGATTTCCAGCGGACAATAGCAAGAGGGGACCGCACTGCAGAAATGCAAAGGTGACTGACCGTCAGCTGGAATCAATCCCTTGGGAGACACCAGTTGAGTAGGAGCTATCTAGCAGAGGAACTTTGGGCCAAACTGCAGGGACAGGAAAGACAGCGTGGACAAACAAGAGCCACCCTTTCCAAACTGCAGGAAATGCAAAAAGAGCCAGCTTACAGTACAACCTCGCATTATGAATGCAAAGGAGGCACTTTTAAAACTAAAAAATGTCACAATTCATGAACAACACAAAATAAAAGAAACCATAATTGTGTTTACTTTGACATCAAAATGTTACAATTCAATCTGTATCTTATCCTCCTTAACCATCCGGCCAACAATCTTTTGGGCTATACCTACTTGTGGTGAAAAATACTCCCAATCACAAGTAACTGAGGTTGGTGGAAATGTTCCTGTATTTTCCAACTCTCATACACTTTTTGAATGTTCCTATCCCAGGAAGAACAACCAGCAAACACACCTTTAAAAAACTGCAAAAGAACGAACACAAGGAAGACACCTCTCTCTTCCCGCCTCAAACTTGCCCCCCACCGAACCTGAACACGTTCATTTCAGAAAAGCCACTGCATTGCACTTCTTAGGGCCACCTCTGTACAATGTGGCATTTTCATACCATCTCTACAGAATACACAGTAAGGTAAACATATTTTTCCTGGTAAACCCCAAACTTTGCATGGTGGGCAAAGGCATAAAAGCACATTTCAACACTTGCAGGGCAATTAGCCAAAATGACATACAGGAATTTTTAGCTATGGCTCTTATCAGCATAAAATACTTGCACAAGGCCTTGTGGAAATATGCTGCAAAAGGAATTCAGCTACTCCTTCCTTTCCTCCCACAAAAACTCCATTTTTATCCCAACTTTTCCAATTTAATTTTTCCTGTCCAGGAAATGTCCAAATTCTGAACATGAAACGTGAGGGGCAAAACAATAAACACTTTCTTATTGGAGTGAAGTTGGGACCCACTTTTCCAGAATGTCAGGATCATCAAAACACAACATCTCAAGACCTTGTCTGACCAGCAGAGAGTGCTCTGGCTGGCAAGATACCCAAAGGGCTTCTAAAAGGGCATCAAGAGACCAACAGCCCTTGGCTTCTTGACCAGCTTCTTTCAGAAGGCCTGAAAAAGCCATCCAGAGCAGACTCCAAGAAAGCTTTTTTCAGTAAAACCCAACAGTCCTTAGAAAGCAACCAAGCCATAGCAAGGGCTGATAGTTGGGGGGGAGGGGGAGGGAGGGGCAGGGGAGAGCCCCTCACACACAGATGACCTGGGTGGTTTTCCAAATCTGCAGAAATAAGATGCAAGCCATAGGATTCAGGTCACTTCTAAATGGGTCCAAGTGTGCTCCCAATTTTTTTCTCATATTCCTTGCTTACTCAAAAAAGGTCTTGATGCTGCCTAATGAGGCTATAAGCTATTGAGCATTAATCAGGCTTGGCTGAATAATCAATGGGGCACTTGGAAACAGCTCTCCTTCCCTGATAGAATGTCACAGCCAGACGAAAGGAACGCAGCTGAAGTCAAGACTCTTCTTCTGGGACTGATAGGAAACAACCCAGCCAGGCAGGGCCCTGGCTGAAAGACACCACAGCACGAGCTTAAATTCGAGGGATTCCACGGAAGAGACGACCCTCCTGAGATCTCGCAGGTTGCCTCAATACAGCACCTCCTGCTCCCGTTGAATCAAACTGAGTTCCTATCCCAATGCAGGAACAAAGGCAGCTCTTCCTCCTTGGCGCTGGCCACAGTGCCAGCAGGTGAAGATGCCGTGGGGCAGCCCTGCGGATCCAGAGCTCAACCACCTGCCACCCAGACTAGCCACCACCCCAGAGCGGCCACAGAAGAAATGGAGCAGAAATGGATGCACGATGAACGCTTATTGAATTATTCTGAAATATTTATGATAATGGAGGTGTTGCAATGGTGGAACCCATCGCAGCTATTCCAGTCACAAGCACAGCAGCCTGAGGAAGAGGGAATACTAACAGGAGGAGTCAAGCTTGCACGATGAAAAAAAGGCTCAGAAGCATAAGCCCAGTGCAGGCAACTGATATTACACACTGGGGAGAATGGCGCGGGGGGGGGAGCGGGGGGGGGAGAAACTTGTGTATTGTTTTGCAACCCTATGCCTGGCTGTACCATTCAATCACTTGAGTGAGGCAGCCACTGCAAGCAGCTGGTTCTGATCACCCAGCTGATTCTAACCCTGAAACCTGGGGTAAGGGGATTATTTATTTCCCCCATTTCTAGATTGCCACAGGAGCTCTGGGCCTTGTCTTGGGGGTGAGGAGAGAGAAGGAAGAAGCTGCCTGAGAAGGAAGCCCCACCCCACCCCGAGGAGGAGCCCCCAAAGAGGAGGATGGAGAAGGGCTGGATGCTTGGAGAGCAACATAAGTAGAGGGGCAACTGCAGCATTCAGAGAAGGGTGTTACTAGTCGGACCTGAGAATGGGGCAATGGCAAACGGGAGCAGGCAACCTCCCTCCATCAGGGGCCTCTGACTTCCCGCTGTCACTGGGGACATCACCAGCACCCCTGGAACAGCTGCCTTATTGCTGCTCAAGGCATGGAGCTGGCTGGGGGAGATCCAGCCATAGTTCTAAGGTGCCGGCAGCTGCTGGGGGTTGAGTTGGGAGCCTCAACCCCCTTCCCAGCATGTCCATAACCAGAAGGACACCCTTCCCAATCCAACATTAAGTTTTTGCCAGGAAACAACCAGTTATTTTTGGGTGCTCATAAGCTGGACAGAGACGTTCCCCTCTCCGCAGCTGCTATGTGGAGGCACGCTGAGTCTTCAGGACTTGATAGATCTGTTTAACATCTACACAACACCACAGGGAGAGGTCATCCATAAATTCGGGATGAGAGATTCTCAATATGCTGATAGTACCCAATTGTACATCCCCAACCAGGCCCAGTGAGAGATGCAGTGCAGATCCTGATCCAGTGACTGGAGTCTCTCAGGGTTAGGATCTGGAAAACAAGCTCAGACTGAACCTGAGCAAGATGGAATGCCTATTAATTCAGAGGCCTTCTGAATCTTGGCAGAGCTGGCTGAAAATACGGGGCCCTATGGGACACGAGTGGGTAGAAGCCATGGCCTGGGGGGCTTTAGCACAGCAATTGAGGCCTTACCTGGAAGAGGATGCACAGGGGATGCTCACTCGTGTCCTTGTCGTGGATCAATGCATTCCCAAGGGGGCTGCTGTGGAATACTCCCTGGAGCTTTAGCCAGGTATCTAAGAGACCACTTCTCCCATGTAGATTCTGCCTGTCCAAACCAGAAAGAGAGGGCCTAGTGAGCCCCCCTCCAACAGCAGGTGTGGTGAGAGGGGGCCGGAAACAGTTCCCCTCCTATGGAACAGCCTTCCTCCTAAAGCTGGATGGCCCCTCTTCACAGCCTTCTGGAGGCTGGTAATAATCTGGTTTGGGTTCTAACTGCACAGCTACAGGCTTCTCTCTCTCACGTGCGCACTCTCTGTGGAGTCCTTGGTGCTCTCTGAGCTTGGTCGTTTACTTGCAGACGTTTCATTATCTGACTAGGTAACATCATCAGTGCTGGTGGAGTGTGGGGTTTGCTCCCTGTTTATATGCAGTAGCTTGCAGCGCTGGTGGGGGTATGGTTTTCTCCTTGATAGTTCCTTGATTAGGGTATTGTTTTCTGCTTGACTGTTTGTCTAGTGTTAATCCCTGCTTATCTGGGTGTTGGCTGCTGGAGAGGATGTGTTCTGGTCTTTTTCTTTTGAGCTTTTTTTTTAATTGTCTCTTTTGAATGGTGTGTAAATGTGGTTTATCACTATGTGTCTATTGATAGCGCTCTCTCGCTCTCTCTCTCTCTCTCTCTCTCTCTCTATGTATATATATATATAAAATGTTAGTTTTAATTAAAACTAAATTAATTACATTTATTAATTTAGATTAATCTAAAATCTTATTTACTTACTTATTTCCTTTACTTTTGTATAGAAAAGAATTGTCAAAAACAACATTTTGTTGGAGATATAGTAAGGACAATGCCTTTTTAAAGCATACGTTTTTACAATGTCCTATACTTACTAAGTTTTGGGAGAAAGTAATGGACTATAAAAATATGATTGCGCAACAGAAGCTAAAATTTTCAGAGGATAATATTCTTTTGAACTATATACCTAGTACATGGAATTTGACAACTGGACAACGTAAATGGGTTCTCCGTGCCCTTACTATGGCCAAAAGGCTGATATTGCAGCATTGGAAAGATAAACGTACGGCCCCATTCGCTCAATGGATTGAAGACCTGATTGCGCTTGGCACCTGTGAGTGGATTGCCTAGACACAGATTTTGTATGGACAAGAATAATAAAATATGGGACTCATTTATACAAAATACAGGAGGTTAAAAAAAAATGATAGTCACATAAATGTATTGGAAATATATATGCACCTGAATAATGTTTGCGTTAGATAAATATATAGAGATGTATAACTAGTTACTGTATAATGGTATACTACAATTTGTTTTTGTTCTTGTATTTTTGTCACTTTTTTGTAATACCATTTTTTAATGTTTTCTTTCTTCTTATGTATTATTATTTTTGTGTTTTTTCCCTTTTGTTATCAATTAAAAAGCAATAAAAATTATTTAAAAAATTATCTCTAAAATCTAAAGCTTGCTAGGATTGAAGTAGCGAATAAATGACACAAATACAATACTGTGCAAAAGTTTTAGGCAGGCGTGAAAAATGCTGTAAAGTAAGAATGCTTTCAAAAATGTATATTGTAATTGTTTATGTTTATCGATTTACAAAATGCAAAGTGAGCGAACAGAAGAGAAATCCAAATCAAATCAATATTTGGTGTGACCACCCTTTGCCTCCAAAACAGCATCAATTCTTCTAGGTACATTTGCACACAGTTTTTGAAGGAACTCGGCAGGCAGGTTGTTCCAAACATCTTGGAGAACTAACCACAGATCTCCTGTGGATGTAGGCTGCCTCAGATTCTTTTGTCTCTTCATGTAATCCCAGACAGACTCAATGATGTTGAGATCAGGGCTCTGTGGGGGCAAAACCATCACTTCCAGGACTCTTTGTTCTTCTTTACGCTGAAGAGAGTTCTTAATGACATCGGCTGTATGTTTGGGGTCGTCGTCCTGCTGCAGAATAAATTTGGGGCCAATCACACGCCTCCCTGAAGGTATGGCATGATGGATAAGTATCTGCCTGTATTTCTTAGCATTGAGGACACCATTGATCCTGACCAAATCTCCAACTCCATTTGCAGAAATGCAGCCCCAGACTTGCAAGGAACCTCCACCATGCTTCACTGTTGCCTGCAGACACTCATTATTGGACTGCTCTCCAGCCCTTCGGCGAACAAACTGCCTCCTGCTACAGCCAAATATTTCAAATTTTGGCTCATCAGTTCAGAGCACCTGCTGCCATTTTTCTGCACCCCAGTTCCTATGTTTTTGTGCATAGTTGAGTCGCTTAGCCTTGTTTCCACATCGGAGGTATGGCTTTTTGGCCGCAATTCTTCCATGAAGACCACTTTTGGCCAGACTTCTCCGGACAGTAGATGGGTGTACCTGGGTCCCACTGGTTTCTGCCAGTTCTGTGCTGATGGCACTGCTGGACATCTTCCGAAGTCGAAGGGAAGTAAGCATGATGTGTCTTTCATCTGCTGCATTAAGTTTCCTTGGCCGACCGCTGCGTCTACAGTCCTCAGCGTTGCCCGTTTCTTTGTGCTTCTTCAAAAGAGCTTGAATAACACATCTTGAAACCCCAGTCTGCTTTGAAATTTTTGCCTGGGAGAGACCTCGCTGATGCAGTAGAACTACCTTGTGTCTTGTTGCTGTGCTCAGTCTTGCCATGGTGGATGACCTGTAACATGAAACTGTCTTCCACAACCTCACCTTAGTAGCAGAGTTTGGCTGTTCCTCAGCCAGTTTTAAGCCTCTTACACAGCTGTTTCTGTTTCAGTTAATGACTGTGTTTCAACCTACATATGAAATTGATGATCATTAGCACCTGCTTGGTACAACTGGTTAATCATACACCTGACTCTAATCCTACAAGATCCCTGACTTTGTGCAAGTGTACAAAGTGTGCAAGTGTAAGAATTGATGCTGGTTTGGAGGCAAAGGGTAGTCACACCAAATATTGATTTGATTTGGATTTTTCTTCTGTTCACTCACTTTGCATTTTGTAAATTGATAAGCATAAACAATTACAATATATATTTTTGAAAGCATTCTTACTTTACAGCATTTTTTCACACCTGCCTAAAACTTTTGCACAGTACTGTAGATAAATAAAATCTGGCTTCCATGAATTTAGTACTCCCCTTTTAAAGCTATCCAAGTTAGTGGCCATCACCACAACTTGTGGAAATGACCCATGAGTTACTTTGGGCTCTTCTGTCATGTGACAGCTCCGCTTTCATCCCCAGGGCTCGCAAGGACTGCCAGCAACAAACCAGAGAGCACCTTGCAGAACAAGAGAAAGGATGCAGCATCTCTGTCTCCAGTGCATTCACAACAGGGAAAAATTAACCTTTTGGAACTCTGGAATTATGGCCCCAAAGGAGCAGCTGCTCAATGAGAGGAAGGAGTATCTTCAGACACTCAGCTCAAGGGGTTCTGAACTGAGCTGAACTGAACTGAACCAAATCAGGCCAGCTGTTCATCAACTCCACCCAAAAAAAGAGCACTTCCTGATATAGGAGAAAATGCTATGGACCAAAGCTCTACTTTTCCATAAGGCACTTCTTGGGAGCTTTGACATAGATTAATGATTGAAAAATGATCATTAAAGCCCTATCAAGGTTCCTCCTAACTGCTACTTAACCACTTGCATTCATTGTTTGATAGGTAAGGGATCTGTCAATATCCCTGTCAATATGTATTCCCCAAATACATGAATAGCCAAATAAGTAGAAACATAGTTTTTAAAATAATGAATTTTTGTCTGCATTATTTGGTTTATGTTCAGCATCAGTTACAGTCCAGGAAATGTGAGAAGTTGGCCTGGCTTAAGTAGAAGTATCTTGGCTGCCCTTCATATGGGGCTCAGATGAACAAAGGTCTTCTAAGAGTATAACTCTGGATGGGGGAATTTCCCATGACTACAGTGGCTTCCTGGGTCTCCCCTCCCCTCCCTTTAGCTAGAAAGGGCTCCTCCCTCGGGAACAGGCCATCAGCCTCTTGGGGGCACTGAGGAAGCCTCTTTGGGGTGGGGGGGACTCCAGCTGATCTTCCCTGCCCTGCCCCCATCATTTTCCAGCCAAGACAACCTGCAAGGAGCCACAGATCTCCTGTATCCTGATGGCTGGCACAGCTAGCACTTCAAATGAAGGTTTTTCAGGCTGAGGGTAATTATACTTGGTAGGTTTGCAAATAATGACATAACCCAGTCACCTTACTGTGGATGATTTATTGCAAATAACAAAATGTTATTATACGGAAATTAGTCTCCACTCAAATGGAAGTCTGAGAAGGGTAGTGGGGAAGTCAATTTAATCATACCAGCAGTAACCCAATGCCGTACCCCAAAATGGCCAGCACCTAGCAGCACGTTGAGGTCAGGGTCACAGGGATAGAAGGGGAAGAGTACATGTGTGGGGCAGGGTTCCAAGAGCCTCACACAAAGAACAACGCCTGGCACAAGAAAAGACACCTTCAAACGCTGCAGCGTCACAGGCTGTGGGCTACAGATGGAGGCTTTGGAGGAACCTTGAGCGAAGCCTCCAATGGACAGGTTCCGGTGCCATGAGGTCCAATTGGCAAAAGGAGTCCACCAGGTGCCCATCCTGTTCCCTTGCCTGCCCTCACTCGCCCTGAACTCCAGAACTCTAGTCCTGGCCCAGAAGAGCAGCAGGTCTTGCATATTCATGGTGTCGGCTTTTACGGCCTTCGGCTCACAGCCCCAAGAAAAGGCATTAAAACACAGGAACTGTGAGATTTGCCCCGTTCGACAGAGAAACTCTCGTGACACGTGTGGTTCACAAAGAAGGTTTACTCATGCGTAACGTAGTAGTCACAAGCAAAGCCAGGACTGGCTTGGTACAATTGCATCACTTGTTATATTCCCCCCTTCCCGCGCTTTTTCCCGCCTCGTGATCGCGTTGCGGCTGTGGGCAATTAGGCCCCCCAATGTCCCCCCTGATCGTTCATGATGGCAGGGTCGGTCAGAGTCCATTGTCCTTGATTGCCAGTCCCCCTCCGGCTGGGTTGGCCCCTCCCTGCTACGTGCAGACCCGCGGGTTCTGTGCTGCGTTGCGATCTTGTTTCGCTGCCCTGCGGCCCCGTTCCTTGCTTGCTCGCGCCGTTATCAGTTCGTAATTAAAAGCTTCCGCTGCGGTTTTCCTGTTTAGCTGGCCGCAGGTGGCTCGTTAATTAGCGGCGCTTTCGGTTCCTCTTTTCCCCGCTAGCTACCGCCGGTGGATTCCGCGTGGTCTGGTTGCGAGCTTCCCTGCAGCCCCGTGCTTCCCTGAAACCTCGTGCTGACCGAACCTGACATGCCGCCCCCCTGACGACAACTCCCCCCCTCGGTCCTATTTCGGCTTCCCGGGGTATTTACTGTAAAAGTCCCGCACTAGGTCCGGCGCCCTTATGTGGGCTTTACTCACCCATTCGCTGTGGGACTTGGGGAAATGTTTCCATTGCACTAGGAGCTGGGTCTGCCCCTTGTGCCTCCGGGCGTCCAGTATCCGGTTGATTTCGAAATGCTGCTCCCCCGACCATGATGGGTGGTGGTACTCCCTCCGCCTTGTGCCAGGCGTTCCCCGGCTGGTGCAACTTTAGCAGGCTGCAATGGAACACCGGGTGGATCTTCCCGAGGCTTTTCGGGAGCGTCAGCCTGACGGTCACCGGATTGATGATCTCCGAAATGGGGAACGGCCCCACAAACCTCGGGCTGAGTTTTACGATGCCTGGTGCGTCTTTAGGTTTTTGGTTGACAGATACACCTGGTCCCCCACTTTCCACTTTTCCTCGGGGAGCCTCTTGCGGTCCGCGTGCTTCTTGTAGTCGGCTTTGGCTCTTTGCAATGCCGCGTGCGCCGCTCGCCGGGTCTCGTCGATTTGGGCGAACCAGGCGTCCAGGGAGTTGATCTGGGATTCCGGCTGAGGCAGCTCCGGCATGGGGACGAATTCTCTCCCGGTGGCTACTTTGAACGGAGAGAACCCGGTGCTCTTGTGGACGGCGTTGTTGTATGCCACCTCCGCGAATGGTAGTAGCTCCGCCCAATCGTCCTGTTGGTGCCCCACGTAGCAGCGCAGGTACTGTTCGAGCCCCCGTTCAGGCGTTCCGTGGCTCCGTCCGTCTGCGGGTGCGCCGCGGAGGATAGGGCTTGTTTCGTCCCCACCCGCTTCAGGAACTCCCGCCAGAACCGCGCGATGAAGTTGCCGCCCCGATCGCTGACGATACGTCGAGGTGCGCCGTGGAGTCGGTAGACATGTTGCACGAACAGTTTCGCCAGCCCCTCGGCCGTGGGGACTCGCCGGCACGCTACAAAGTGCGCTTGTTTGGAGAATAAGTCCGTGACCACCCAAATGGCGGTCTTCCCCTTACTCTCCGGGAGCTCCACTATGAAGTCCATGGCGACCTCTTGCCAAGGGCCGTCGGGTTCCGCTACCGGCTGGAGTAGGCCTCTAGGTTTGCCTTTGGCTCCTTTCGCCGTTGCGCACACCGGGCAACCCCCTGAGTACGCCTCCACGTCCTTCCGGAGCGTGGGCCACCAAAACTGCCGCCGGATTAAGTGGAGTGTCTTTACGAAGCCGTAATGCCCCGCGCTCCGGCTGTCGTGGGCTCTCTCCATGACCTCCCGTCGGCAACCCTCGGGCACGTACAGCTTTCCTTCGTGCCACCACAACCCCTCTTGGCCGGTTAGCGCCTCTCGGTTCTGCTTGAGCCAACCGTCCCGCTCCGCTGCCTCCGCGAACCCTTGCCTTACTTCAGACGCCGCGTCCCGTCGCTCCCCCTTGGTCTGGCTTCGGGTCACCGCCTTTGCAGCCAGCCTGCTGGCGGGGATGACGGAGTCCACGATCTCCTCCCGTAGGCTGGCGTGTTGGGGCATGCGAGACAGTCCATCCGCTAAGAAGTTGCGCTTCCCGGGGATGTGTTTCAGTGTGAACCTGAACCTCCCGAAGTATTGGGACCACCGTGCCTGTTTGGGGGATAGCTTACGCGGGGTCTTCAGGGCCTCGAGGTTCTTATGGTCCGTCCACACCTCGAACGGTTCAGTTGCCCCCTCCAGTAGATGCCTCCACGTGGCCAGCGCCCACTTGACCGCGTACGCCTCTTTCTCCCACACCATCCACCTCCTCTCCGTCTCGGTGAATTTGCGGGAGGCGTAGGCGCACGGGTGGATGGCCCCTCCGGGCTGGGTTGGAGCAGGACTGCTCCCGTTGCCACGTCTGATGCATCCACTTGGATTATAAACCGCCGGTCTGGGTCGGGATGGCGCAGGATCGGCTCCGCGGTGAACCGCTGTTTTAGTTCCTCAAACGCCCCCTGGCATTCTGCAGTCCACGCGAGTGCCATGCTGGGCTTGGGGGTTTCCCAGTGCCCTTGGTTTTTAGCAGGTCGGTTAGGGGAAGGGCGATTTGGGCGAAGTTCGGGATGAACTGACGATAGAAGTTCGCAAACCCTAGGAAGCTTTGGAGTTGCCTCCGGGTTCGCGGCGCTTCCCAGCCCAGGACATCCCTTACTTTCGCCGGGTCCATCTCAATTCCCCGGCTGGATATTCGGTAGCCGAGGTAGTCTAGTTGCTCTCGATGGAACTCGCATTTTGAGAGCTTTGCGTACAGCTGTGCCTTCAGCAGTCTCTGGAGCACCGTGCGCACCAGGCTCACGTGCTCCGCCAGGGTCTCGGTGTAGATGAGGATGTCGTCCAGGTAGACCAGGACGCCCCGGTAGAGTAGGTCGTGCAGCACCTCATTAATTAGCTGCATAAATACCCCCGGGGCCCCTTTTAATCCGAACGGCATCACGGAAAACTGGTAGCTTCCGAGCGGGGTGTTGAACGCCGTCTTCCACTCATCTTTTGCGCGGATCCTAACTCTGAAGTAGGCTTCGCGCAAGTCCAGTTTTGTGAACACCCTCCCCTTCGACAGATGCGACATCAA
Source organism: Python bivittatus (assembly GCF_059951505.1). Classification (NCBI taxonomy): domain Eukaryota; kingdom Metazoa; phylum Chordata; class Lepidosauria; order Squamata; family Pythonidae; genus Python; species Python bivittatus. The sequence goes on from NW_028277052.1 coordinate 185,958, forward strand.
GTCCTTCATCAGGGGGAGGGGGTATTTGTACTCCGTGCTGATTGCGTTCAGCCCCCGGTAGTCTACGCACATACGGAGCGAGCCGTCCTTCTTCTCCCGGAATAACACCGGGGCCGCTAATGGTGACTTCGCGGGTTGGATGAATCCCCGTGCTAGGTTCTTGTCTATGAACTCGCGCAGGGCTCCCATCTCCCTCCTCGACAGGGAGTACATTTTTGGCTTAGGCAGGGTCGCTCCTGGCTCTAGCTCGATGGCGCAATCACTGGGCCGGTGTGGTGGGAGCTGGTCAGACTCCTTCTCCCCGAACGCTGCCGCCAGGTCTCGATACTGCCTCGGGATTCCGCCGCCCGTCGGGGTTCCCGGGTCCGGCCCCTCGCTTTGCGGTTGCCTCGCCAGTCGCCGCTGCCTCCCTCGCCTCGGGATCGTGGCGGGTCTCCGGGGTCCCGGCGCTGCTGCTGCTGCTGCTGCTGTTGCTGTCGCCGCCCGGGTCTCGGGCCCCATCTGCTCTCGTCCCGTCTCCCGGTGTCCCGGACCCTCCGCTTGTCCGCCGGTGGTTGCGGCTGCCTCCGTCTCCGCGGCTCGGTCCCCTCTGCTCTCGCCCCTCGCCGGTCTGTCGACCCCGAACCGCACTGCCTCCGCCGTCCAGTCGACTCGTGGGTTCCGCCGCCGCAGCCACGCCAAGCCGAGTACCACCGCGTAGTCGGCCACCGGGACCACCACGAACCTCAGTTCTTCCCGGTGACTCCCGATCGTCATCTGGACCGGCTCGGTGTAATACTGAGCTGGTCCCCCTGCCAGCGTGCCATCTAACTGGCTGAATGAAATGGGCTCCCGGAGGCGCCTCAGCTGTAGCCCGAGCCCCGAGACCACCGCTGGGTGCATCAAGCAGTGGGTGCAGCCCGAGTCCAGTAGCGCCCGTAGCTGCGCCTCCCTCCGGATCTCACCCCCGGACGTGTATCCTCACCCGGAACGGTGGGCAGTCCTCGTCTCCTATTGGGTCCGCGCGCCTCGACTCCCCTGCTCGCACTGGGACGCCGTTCAGTGCGAGCGCGCCTCGTTTCCCGCCGGCTCCGAGTCCTCTCCGGAGGATGCTGTCTCTGGGGTCGACCACCCCCGCGTCCTTTCTCGGTCACCGCCGCCACTGCCCCCTTCCGCGGTCGGTCACCGGTCCTTTTCCCGTTCGCACGCGGGGTTTTGACTTCGGGCCGTGGTGGGGCGCCTTCCCGCTCCGTCGGGCACTGCGCCGCTCGGTGGCCTCTGCCTCCGCATCGGAAACACAGATTCGGGGCTCTGGTCGCCTCTCGCCTCCCGGTGGACTGCCGTCGACCGCTCCGTCTCTCCTCGGGGGTCCTCTCCCTCGGCCGGTCCCTCGTCTGGTCCCGTCGTCTTGTGCTCTGTTGGATCTGCCGCCACGCCGATTCCGCCGTTCCGGCCAGCCAGATCCAATCCTTCACTGTGGCCGGGTCGTCCCGCCCCAGTGCCCGTTCCAGGATCTCTGGGTTGAGTCCCCTCTTAAAATACTTCACCTTCAGGGACTCCGGCCAGTCCGCGAGCTTCTCGGCCAACCTCCGGAACTCCAGGGCATATTCCGATACCGATTTGCCCCGCTGCCTGAATTGTAGGATGTCGTCCTCCGCCCGCTTGGCGCTCAATGTGTCCTCGAATCTGTCCCGGAGCGCCTGCATGAAGTCCGGGAAACTCCGTAGTTCCGCCGCGTTGGCATCGTACAGCCCGATCACCCAGCTGGCGGCTTGGCCATCTAGCAGCTCGGCCACGTAGGATACCCTGTCCTCGTCTCTAGCGAATAGGTGACCACCCCTCTGCATGAACCCCTGACGTGCGTCAGAAAGTGCGGCAGCTGTTCGGGGTCCCCTGAGAACTTCCCAGTGATACCTCGAAGTCTCAGGGCGTCTGCCGCCCGTTGGTCCTCCGACCGGGGCGCCGTGGGTGGTGCCGGCGGGGGTGTCGGACCGCCCCCCCCTGTCGCTCGCCTCCTCGTTTACCGCCGGTGGCCCCACTCTCTGCAGTAGGGTCTGGAGCATCGCCTCCACGGCGTCTAGGCGTCGCTCGACTCTCTCCTCTAGTCGGGCGAATTTCTCGCTCCACTCTCGGTCCCGGAACCCCGAACCCCGGGTCATCGTAACGCCCGAATCGTCTGGTCCTTGATTCACGCCCATCGACCACCGCTCGGATGGAGTGCGCCCGGCCCTGGCCGCTGCCCGTCGCTCCCGGGCGGCTCCGACCGCCCTTCCGCGAGCCTGGATCCCTCGCGCTCCAGCTGACCCACGGATTCCTCGTCGCTGGTCATGCCTGTATTGAGAAAGAAAACGCTCCTCGGTGGTACCGGGTAGCGCTGACGGTGAGTCCTGGCTTTATGTGAGATTTGCCCCGTTCGACAGAGAAACTCTCGTGACACGTGTGGTTCACAAAGAAGGTTTACTCATGCGTAACGTAGTAGTCACAAGCAAAGCCAGGACTGGCTTGGTACAATTGCATCACTTGTTATATTCCCCCTTCCCGCGCTTTTTCCCGCCTCGTGATCGCGTTGCGGCTGTGGGCAATTAGGCCCCCCAATGTCCCCCCTGATCGTTCATGATGGCAGGGTCGGTCAGAGTCCATTGTCCTTGATTGCCAGTCCCCCTCCGGCTGGGTTGGCCCCTCCCTGCTACGTGCAGACCCGCGGGTTCTGTGCTGCGTTGCGATCTTGTTTCGCTGCCCTGCGGCCCCGTTCCTTGCTTGCTCGCGCCGTTATCAGTTCGTAATTAAAAGCTTCCGCTGCGGTTTTCCTGTTTAGCTGGCCGCAGGTGGCTCGTTAATTAGCGGCGCTTTCGGTTCCTCTTTTCCCCGCTAGCTACCGCCGGTGGATTCCGCGTGGTCTGGTTGCGAGCTTCCCTGCAGCCCCGTGCTTCCCTGAAACCTCGTGCTGACCGAACCTGACAGGAACTACAGGAGGACTTGATGCGGGCCCCTTCTAGAATATATTCCTAGACTCCAGGAACTGCCCTCCCCACTATCTTGGCCTCACCTCAGCTTGATGCAACAAGCCTTCCTCAGCCTTCCTCACCTGAGGAAGATCTTCCCTTGGCCATCTGCCCAGAGCAAGGGACGGAGGGCAGGCAGCGGCCTGCCTCTGCTGACAGCTTCCCTGGTCAATTAAAATAGCCAGCGTCGATCAGGGCTACCTGGCTGCAGAACCAGTTTCCCCCTGCCATGCAAAGAGTCAGCCATAGCAGCCCAGGACAGCCGCAGGAGCTACTGGTCAGGGTTCAGCACTGGACGTGGGGCAGAACAGCCCCAGTCCAGAGCAAGCTCAGCCCCCCCATTCATTCTAGACAACATTGCAGCCTTCTCTTCGCCCCAGGTGCCCCAGCCAGCAGAGGCCTGGCCACGGTGAGGGCAGTCACGTGGATGAAGCCTCGTGGCTGGGCTCCGATGCGGAAAAGGATTTACAGATGTAAGCCACATCTCAACAGTGCTCGCAACAAATCCCTGACAGCCATCACCCCACACGGCACACACGGCCCAGCTCTCTCCAGCAGAGCGGAAAGGCAGCAGACGCTGTCCGGAGGTGCCCGTTCGCTGTTTCGGGCCTCCGCAGCACGGCAAATCTTGTACAGCAGGAGGGTGAAGAATGGCAAGTATTTGCCATCAGGGATGAGTCATTTGCCTGTTACTCATCTGCAAGGCTGGCAAGCTGGGAGCCGTCATCATCATTTGGCACCAGGCAGTGAAAGGGGCTGGCACATGGGCACACCACATTCGCACATTTGCTTTCATCTATACTAAAATGACAACAAATCTAGAATAGCAGGCCGATTCAGGACTGCCTACAGAGGAAAGTGCTGCAGAGATGGTCACCGAGACTGCCAACTCTGCCTCATCAAGGACTGAAGGGGTGAAGGGAGGAGAGAGCTACGGAAAGACAGGACCAGGCTGGTAAACATCACACCAGGCCCACGTCCTTCTGTCACCACACCCAAACCTTCCTGCCCAGCAAAGGAGCCTTGCCATCTTCAAGCATCATGGGTAGAATCTCAGGCTGCCCAAGGCTTCCCGGTCCATTTGGCAGAGATGGACCACCTGATGGGGAAGCTTGTCCACAGACCTCCTCTGGAAAGAAGCACGAGCTACAGCTTGTGACAAGGTCCAAGAGGGGTGGGAACTTCTAATTCTTTGTTCCCCAGCTGACAGCCCCTCCACCACAGCCAGCTAAAGGAACCACCACTCTTCTGTCCTTGGAGACAATCAGCGACACAGGCAGGCAGTAGCTCACTGCGTTCCTCCTCCACCTGCTAAGCTAAACCTGCCTGATTCTCACCCAGTGAGGTTTTCCTTCCATGCTAATCGTCAGCTGCCTGCTCAAACCTCCGTCATCCCCTAGACAGACCCGCACAGAAGAAAGGGCTCAAGCCAGTCTCAGCTTCGTTGGACTTGCATACACACCCAGACCCTTCATATAACAGATCCCCTTGCATTCAGAGAGAGGGGCTTTTTCAGCCACCCTAAGAATTAAATAATTTCAGCTCATCACTATCCCAAACTTAGAGTGTTCGAACCATGGGGTCACTTTCTGGACATTGCTGTACAGCTACGTAGCACCCACGTAAACACTCCCTTTACTCAGAAACCTATGGAAGGCTTCACCTATTTGCACGTTCCCACCTTTCACAGAGAACACCCATAGAATCAAATGGCTAGGAAATGGCCCCATTTACAGCTCACTGGTGCTCCTTGGGGTGATTCCTTCAAACATCTTTAGAGCACTTCTCCCTGGGCTTGTCCATGTACTGCAAGGACATCACTGTACATAATGAGAAAGAAGAAAACCTTTTCCTTGATGGTCCTGTGTCCATGGAACACCCCTCCCTGGAACAATATCATTATATCCTATGCCGGTATTATTCTTCCTAGGGAAGGTCAACACCTATCTGTTTCCCCACATATTCTAGGCTGATTCGTTGTAAGCAGTTTATTTTCAAGGAGTTGATATGACCCATCTATTGTACATGCTTCCTGTTGGGGTGCCTAAGACCAAAGGAGATACAAAAACATTTTGAAAAATAAAATAAAACCAAACCTGCCCCTTCTCTAGTCAGTGACAATCTCATTCCTGGCTGCTCTGACATCTTCAAGCCGTGCTCTGTACCCACAGCAGGAAGCAGGGAGGAGAGGAGACGCTGCCCCTTCCCACGTTCCCTCGGCCACAGTCCAAGTATCAGGCCCCTGATTGCCAACCCTGGTGGAGCCTACCAACTATCAGCTTTCTGCTTGACAAAGACACACTGACGTTTATAGCCAAGAGTTTTATTTCCAGTGTAAATAACCTCTTGCAGCATAGGTCATTACACTAATTGCAGGAGACCATTAATTTTCTAATTCTTGTTCACCCACTGCATATCATCTGGAGAATGCAATTTGTTATGCTTCTGGGTAACCGTCACCTGCTTCTCCCACCCAAATTCCTCTTTGCCGGCTAAATGTTTAGGAGACTCCTGGACCTACTACTTGGGTTTAAGCCCGCAGGTAGCACTCTAATGCGACAAATGTTACTCTGAGCACATGCAAACTGCCTTTCCCCAGCTTGGCATGAGAGGACAAGGGGAAGGTGGCTGCTGCGCTGGGCTCAGAGTGGCTTCTGTTCAGGCTGGAGGCAACTTTCTCTGCACTGGTCAGATTGAAATGCATGCACAGTTCCTTTGTTGAAATCATTGCAAATTCTTGGCCCCCCTCAGCATCACACAACAAAGACTTCCACCAAATGTTCCTTCAGAGCCCCATCAAAGTCTCCTCACCCTATCCCAAGCAGGCTTTAGCTATCCCACCATCAATTCTTGATCTCCTCCTGATTTTCTAGAGTATCTCTGGAACCATGTCTGCAGTTCAGAGTCCTGCCCAAAAGCCCCACCCAGCTGACTGCACTGCCGCCCACCTGCTCAGCCCCAGCGCAGAAGGGCTGCGTCCTCAGGACTGGCAGTCTGTCAGCCCCCCGGTGATCTCCGTCTCAGGAAGGCCACCTCCACAGGAGCAAAGGCAGGCCATCTCCCCAGGCACTCGTTATCCACTAACAGGCGGGCTCTTCCTCCAGAGAGGGATGGCTGGCAGGCAAGGGGAACCTCTGGAAAATGTGCTCTCAGACAGATCTTAGCAGCAATGGATCTCAGTGGCATACAGTATAAGGTTGGCTGACCCAGTTAGAGGAATATAATTTTTAAATGAAAAATATCAATGAAAAGCATGTTCTTAATACATTTGCAGAAGTCTGGTGACACGCATCAGTGCAAAGGGCCAAATAAGGTCCCAACCTCGCAACTTAGCAGCCAAGTCATGAGAGAAAGGAGCAAAAGTGCACTTGGAAGACTCTGTCTCTAGACACAACAGCTGCGCAAAGAGGGGAGGGGGTACCCCAACCACTCCGCTCAGGGTGCTGACAGCCAGCACCCAGGACCAAGTGGGACAGCTGTTCCAGGAGAACACTGCCACCCTGACCTGACCTGACCTGACCTGACGTGGCAGAGCTCTTGTATTGGCTGCTGAAGACACGTCCAAGCCCCGTTCTGCAGGAATTTCTGGCAACCTCAGAGATATCCCAGTGCCCCAGTGCCCCGATCAGTCATGGGACTCGGGAGGCTTCCCCACTGGACATCTTTTTCCCTTGACGGAGAAAGGCCAGGCACCTGCACACACTCTAGAGAGAAAGCAACTCACGGGGTGATCCAGTCACAGGCCACATAAATGAAGAGAGGCCGGTGCTCCGCCAAGCACAGTCACTTCAGTCCGTGACGTCCCAGCAGGCGAGCAAGCCTGGCAGGGTTAGCGCCGATGGCGTTGGAGCCCCACCAGGCCAGCAGCGCGGCTCAAGAGGGGGCACTGCCTAGGTCCGGCAGTCAGCCTTAGAAACTAGGTGACAGTGGCTCTGCTCCACCCACCTCCAATTTGTGTCAGAGCGTGGCAGATTTCCCCAGAGACCTCCAAGAGGTAGATCCCCTTGTGGATAGTCTGACAGTTCCTGCAAGCCCAACCTTGCCCAGGCGATTTCAAAGGAATTACATGGCCTCAGTCCTATGGGGGAGATGGGTGGCATACAAATTTAATTAATTAATTAATTAATTAATAGCATATGGATAACAAGACGCAGACAGTCTAAGTCCCCTCAACTGTCCTGGTTTATTTAAACAGACAAGAAATAAACAGGCTGCATTCCACGTTCCAGCCAGAAATGGGCTGAACAAGTCCAATACTGAAGAGTCCCACAAAGCGAGCCTGATTTCCAGGGGTGGGGGGAAGGTAGCAGGCACCGGGGAGGGGACTCCAGCATTAAAAGCAGGCATCAGTGCTCAGGCACCTTGCATGCTGCAGAGAACCAACAGGAAGTCTTCTCTGGGGAAACCAGCTGGAGTGAATGACGTCACCTCTTCCCTTCATCAGATGTGTCTGCAAGCAGGCGCCCCTTTTAAAGAGCTTCTCCCACATCCTCCTCCTTCCCTACCCACAAGCAACGTCATGAAAGGTTCTGCCCGCTTCCTGCCCTAACTGTGCAGGCATCGTTTTTTTTAAGCGGAGTGATCTTGGAGGGCCACTCAGCTTGCCCAGCAAAGCGCACAGGTTCCAAGAACCTTCGTGGCTGAAACCAACATCCCCTTTGCAAGACTAATGTCAGGATCAAGCTCGTTTCACACTGAGCAGGAAGGGATCCCCTTGTGCTGCACCAGCAAGAGCACTGTTACTCCTCCTGAAAGCTTTTTTCTGTGTTGAAAAAGCAACCTCTAAAGCACACAGAAAAAACGAGGCCTTCCTGCCTGACAGCCGCCTGGGTGCCAGATGGTTGTCTTCTCCTGGGGCCCAAGTGGCAATTTCAGCATCTCGTGGGTGGACTGCATACCTGTCGTCTTGGCCCTTGAAGACTCATTCAATGAAGTTGTTACCAAATAAAAGCACTTGCAGCTTTTCCTCACCCCTGGTTGGGGGGCGGGGGGCGGGCAGCTGCACCATGTTGCTACTGCCTTCAGCCACACTTTGTAGGAGTTACTGCAGTAATATAAATGTCACAGCCATAACCTGACTGTATCGATCCCGCAAGGCTGCTGGGGGATCTGTGCTGGGATTAATACGCTGGCAACTCCAAGGGGAAAAATAGAAGGAAAGATCATCTGACACTTTCAATTAAAGGAGCGTGAAAAGCTATTTGCATCAGAGACTCCGACTTCCTCGGGAGAGGAGAGGGCAGCCCAAGGCAGCCTGTTTTCAAGTGAAGCAGTCGGCTACACTTGATGGGCAACAGATCCATGCCATCCAGGGCGGATGAACCCCTCTGCCACGGTGCCTTTTCCCACCAGACAACTCAGGGAGGATCATGTCTGACAGTCTCAAACAAATGCTCAGGATTCTGTTTTCCAAGCCAAAGCTGGCAAGTAAGGGTGTGCAATGGTCCCACACCAAAGCAAATCAGGAAGTAGAAGCATGCCTAGCCTTCAAGCCTGTGTTCTACCAAGAGCCTAAAAATGTGGCACAACCAACCACAGCCCCTTCCAAGACAGGTTCAAACAATTCCCTCACAGTCTAATTGTAATACACTGCTTCAAGGAGGGAGCTCTGAAAGGCTGGCAGCTGGACTGATTGCCCATAACGAGGCTGGGCTCCAGAAGAAGGACTTTGGGATGAATTCTACCACAAAGAGTACATTTTACAAATCTAGGGCCACTTGATGGGATCTTGAAGAATGAGTTCGTGGTCAAAAGCAGAGTCACCACAAGATAAAAGGGACTCAGATGGCGTGTGCTTCAAGGCACTTCTATTAACTGCCAAGCACCCAAAATCTAGCCCAGCCAAAGGGTTCCCTGTTATCTTCTGAACAGGCCAGCAGGCTGATGAGCCAGTAGATGTGGGAATGTGGGATGTGGCCACAGAAATCAGAGAAAAGTTGTGGCTAGGTGGAAGAGCAGCCACAATGGACACAGGACATGTCAAGCTGACACGCTCATGCGCTCGCTCTCTTTCACACACCAGGCTGGGGTGATCCAGATCCAGATCCATGCCTCTGGTCTACTGGACTGGGCCACTGGGGCTCCTTGAGCTTCTGGAAAACCAAACACAGTGAGATATCCTTAACCAAAGGCAACTCCATACCAGTATAGTCTACAAAAGGAATAGCAGCACCTCAGTGACCTTGGCTGATACAGGAAGAAGCTAAGCAGGGTCAGGTGTGGTTAGTTCTTAGATGGGAGACTGTCAGAAGATCCCTAAAGAAGGCAGTGGCAACCCCATCAGCATTATTGGGGGGAAAAGACATAAACATGTCCATATAGTCACCAAGAGTCAGCTCAACAGAGGGAAACTTCCCTTTACCTCCCAAAGGAAGAGCCAAGATGCTCTGCGGAGGCTGCACCTCACGGCCTCACTGCCCTGGCCCTTTTTATAGAAGCACCCATGGGGGTGCCCTCCACAATCCCCTCACGGCCACCGAGGCCACCAAGGATACATGACATTTCAGTTATGTTAAGAACATCCGTTTACTTAAAAGATGCATTTTAATCAGAATTCATTAGAAAACCAAATGTTTGGCATGAAATTGTCTTCACTTGGAGTCTCACAACAATTCTGAGCTAATCGCAGTCTCACTACGCTCCTAGGGATTACAGTAATTCAAAACCCCAAAACGTAGCAAGATGCAAAGGCTACTTCCACAACTACGTACAGTTTTATTTGAGAAATAATTGTATAAAGCAGGCTAGATGGGAAATGTCTGTGTGTGCCTATTATTATCCATCTCTGCCTTTCAATCTTCCAACAACCTGTATCGGAAACTGCAGTTTTACTTGTACTAGAAACCTGGAGACCTGTTGGAGTTTGAGTCCCGCTTTGGGCACGAAGCCAGGCAGGGAGCTGGGGGGGCAGTGCCTGTCTCTCAGCCCTAGGAAGGGGGCAATGGCAGACCACTACCAAAAAGCCTTGCCAAGTAAACCGCAGGGACTAATCCAGGCAGTCGCCAGGAGTCAACACTGACTCAAAGGCACAAACACATAACCTGGTGGTAAGCTCCACTCAACTCAACGGCACTGTTGAGTTATATACAAAACACATTAAGAATTTGTTTAACTCAGAGGAGATTCTTTGATCAATACTATTTGAAGTGCAAGATGTTTGTTACACTTAAGCAGCTCATCTGGATAAGGGAAGCTGTCAAAGAAAACACAACATCCGAACTGCACTTTCCTTGTCTTTCTATTTAAAACTTCTGTTCCTTTGTCCACCCAAACTTTGCTAGGAGTCTAAGCTGCAAAATGCTGCTGTAAACACACACATCCTCAACATTTTTGCTAGCTTCAGAAATAGAAGCTTGCAAACAGGATTTTCAGGAGTGTGCACCTTTTTTCCACATGAGTGTGCAAGTGACTTCGTTTTTTAGGCTTCACTTCATTGTTTGCTGCCCAGAGTCGCTTGTTTGAGATGGGCGGCTATACAAATTGAATGAATGAATGAATGAATGAATGAATGAATGAATGAATGAATGAATGAATGAATGAAGCAGCAGCCTTGATTTCACAAGGCCACAGAAGAAGCTGGCCCAGGGGTTAGAGGAGTTGTGTGCACACGCACACACACAGACACAGAGCCTGAAAAGCAGCGCCTCCCTCGAAGACCCCGCTGCTGAACGACCGTGGTTAGGCACACGCGGCAGGCTGACTGCAGCCTCCTCCACCAGGTTGAAATGCAACAGCAGGAAGCCTGACTGGGCTCTGTGTAGCATTTAATCTTGGTAACGTTTCATCTTGGCTGACAAGCTCATGTAATGTGGTTTAAAAGCCACCGCTGCCCTGACCCCCAACAGCTGGAACAGAGCCGAAAGGCCTCCCACCCAACTAATCCGCTTGCTCAGGAGAGCTGCTGGCTGGATCTGAAGAGGGAGGCTTCTCGCCAGATGGAGCTGCAGGGGCAGATTTCAGCCCCACAACGCCCCCCCCCTCACCCCAAGCAGGAGGGCGCTTCGGCCCAGCCTCCAGTTTTGAAAGTATGGGGAGGGAACTCGTAGTTTTCCCCTTCCCTTTTTGGCCTCACCGAGGGGCAGAAAGGAAAGAAGGAAGATCTTAAAACTGAAACGAAGACAAATGCAGCAGCAAAGCGCGCACTGCCTACCCGCCGAAGGGGGCACCTCGCCAGGAGTGCTTTTGAGGCACAGAGGATAGGAGGGAGGCTACCCTGCCACTCCAGAAGACTTGCCCACACGGGGTTCTGGCCTGAGTGAGTCACGCCGCAGCAGACCCCTTTCCAACTCCACGAGGAGGACTTCATAGCGCACTGCAAGGATGCCTCCTTTCCACATCAGAGGCAGGCTTTGAGCCCTGAAATAGCCAAGAGGAGGCTTCACACTCAAGCTGCTCTGATCAGGCTCTCAGCAAGACCAGGCTTGAGGCGGGGCCCTCGGCTGCCCACTGGCTGCACCAGCAGCCCGTGGGGAAGGGGCGCTGGGGACCCACAGTCTGGCTCTCAGCTCCGCCACCGCTCCTTGGCGGGCCCCAAAGTGCAGGTTTGGGGAAAGCAACATCTCATTTGCATCCGCAGGAGCCACAGATTCAAGAGGCAGTTCCCTCTGCCACGTGAATTACCACGTGAAATGTCTGCTGAATGCCTCTTCCCTGGAAAGCAGCTGTTACCTCCATGCATGGCCACACAATCGTTCAGTTCCCGGAGAAGGGAGGAAGAGCTGCTAGAATGGGGGGCCTGGGGAGCACGGCTCACAGGCACACTGCTCCGGAGACCCTCTCTCCCCAACACAAGAGCGCAGGAGGGTGGAGGGGGGCTTTGCTGCGGTGGGGCTTTCTGGCGCTCACACATCCTCAGCCCCACTTCTGGAAGGGGAGAGACAGCCCCAAGGAGACTGCGGTACACGAGGAGAGTTCAGCCACAGGCATGGCTTGCTACGTGTGAGGACAGGCATGGCCACCCCCAGTAAAAAAGCAAAAACACCAAAGCCGCCACATGAGGCCAAGATTCTAACTTGCAGACAAAATGGTTTCACAAGGATGCAGTGTGAAAAAGGTGACCAAGTAGGAGAATTTAATACTGCCAGATTTCATATCAAGCACTTCATCAAGCGCCACGTTTGTGAGCCATTGCATAGGCAGTGCTACAACTGGCAGGAACGAGCATGGCTTTTCACAAGGAAATCGTGCCAGGCCAACCGGCAGAGCTACTAGCTTAGTAGGTCGGGAGAATTCAGTGGAGACGGTGTGCCTGGACCCCAGCAAAGCCTTCACCGGAGTCAACTGATTCTCGTGCTGTGCTTCTTAACAGCTTAAAAACAACTCAGAGAGAAATGATACCGGTCCTCAAACACCTGCAGGGCTATCAAACTTATTCTCTATTGCCCGAAGGACAGACCAGAACCAGTGGCTTAACATTAAAAGGAGGGGGGTCCAGGCCAGACACCAGGTGGAACCTCCTGGCCACACGCGCTGCCAGCCGGCAGAGCAGGGGGCCGGCGGGTCACCTACCAGAGACACATCCTGCATTCACAGGCGGCTGGACGGGTCTCCAGGGGCCTCCTGACGCTGGGAGTCTAACAGCACCTAGAAAGTAAAGCACCTTCAAGCAGGGTCTTGTAGGCCTCTTCTTCCTATCCCATCGCAGTCTCGCCCATCTGGGTACCCTTCAATTAGTGCCACTGGCAACTCAACCTAAGAGAGCTCTCTCCCCCCTCCCCCCGGCCAGGCTCAGCTCCTTCACTTCTCATCCCATCCGTGGATTTCCAGGAAAATTCTCCTGCCAAAACTTCACAAGGCTGTTCCTGCAGGAAATGGGGCACAGTCTTCCCTCCAGACACATCTGGGAGAATAAGAAAGAAGGCATTTACCAAGTTTCTTAGGAAGGCTACGGTGACCTTGACGCCAGCTAACCTTAGCCGATGCCAGAGTGCCATGCCTGGTAGGAGCTAAAGACACACAAGAGCAGGACTGGTTCCCAGCAGATAAAGTGGGGGTCACAACATCCCAGGAAGAGTTGCTCCTGCCCACGCCTCTGCTCCAGTTTGCTGAACAGCTGAGCCTCGCTTTCTCCGTTCTGGGAGTGTGCCTGGGAACTGCCCACATCCGGGGACGGTGAGAGCTGGGGGAGTCCCTTCTCCCTGCAGAAGAGCAAAATCCTTATCAGCAGAGGTTTTCTGGCCACCCTCGGTGCCACTGCCCTTCAGCAAACACTTCAGGGATTCATTAGCTACATTCCCAAGGGGCACATGATGCCAAAGGCACCCTCCACATCGGCTTGGCCTCTCTGGCCTTGCACACAGCAAGGAGCCCCTCTGCTTCCGGGGAGCCGACCCCCACCCACAGGCAACCCTATGCCCCTTAAAAGCTTAAGCCCACTGGATCAGGTTGGGAAACCTTAGAAACCAAAAGAATCAAACACACAATCATTCAGCGCAGACCATAAGCAGAGCAGCACCTCAGTTTCCATCCGTGCTCACAGCCCATCACTTGCTCCTCAGACGTGTCATCCAGCCAAGAGCGATTATTATATGAATGGAAGAAGAGTATCAAGTACAAAGCAGGAGGGTCAGATGGAGGGTCCCAAGATCGCCCTCCAGCCCTGCCCCAAAGCAAAATGGAGGCCATTCACATTCACATACACACACATACACAAACACGTGACATACATCAATGCTGAGATTGAATCAGATGAACTTCCCTCAATTTGATGCCTTCCAGACGTGTTAGTCCACAGCTCCCACAATCCTCAGGAGAATGGGATTTGAAAGGATGGAAGAGTCCAGGTGGAAAAAAGGGACAGGCTAAAAGAGTCCTCCCCTCCCCACTTTGACTGGCAGTGGGCATCTGGGTGGGCCTCCAATCTTGGAAGAAGGATGGCCCAGAGCAACAGGTATGTCCTCAAAGCTTCCTCAGACACTGCAACCAAATTATTTATGTATTTAATTCAAGTTCAATGCCACTCAATTCTAGAGCGACTCTGTGCAGCTCACAATATATATAAAAAAAATACAAAATACAAATACAATAAGATAAATAAAAATACAAGGGAAATTAAAACACAGCAATCTGGACAACTAACATCAAAACATATACAGCATATGTCAAACATTTCTAACAAGGGGTTTCCATTCACCCTACCCCAAGGCCTGGGAGAACTTACAGAGGTTCAATGTGACACAAGGGAAAATAATGCAAGGTAGGAATTCTATTAACAGTGTTCAGCTTTGGCCTCACCAGTTCTTTTAATTGCTCCCAGACATAAAAGGTTTCCATCAGGTAGGTAGTCTTCCCCTTTCTCTTCTCCATCCATCCTACCTCTGCAGATGCCCAGAAGCTCGGAAAACCAAGGCTACTCTTTGCTGCAGATACAAAGGAAGTACTTTCTTGCATTTATAAGATTCCTGTACTGAATGAGAGCCTGCATTCCTGGATCAGGAAGCCTAGCTCACCATCAGTCATGCCATGATCACCTCCTGACTGGTTCACTGCAATGTCCTTATTTGGGGCTGCCCTAGAAGGCACACACAAGCGACAGCTGGTCCAGAGTGCAGTGGCACAGATAGTTAAAGGGAACTCTTGCTTCGCCCTGGCCAACACCGCTCCTTCGAGATCTCTCCAGTTGCTAGCTGGCTTCCAGATGCAATCGCTGGAATTGCTCCAGTTGCTGCCTGTCACCTTTAAAGCTCTACCTGGCTCAGAACCTGGATGTCTTTGCAACCACCTCTCCCAGCAATATCTGCCAGGCCTATAATGTGGAAGGGGCACATCCTTTGTGTCCCTACACTGAGGAGGTGCCATCTTCAGGGCACAAAGGTGGGTCTTCTCTGTTGCTGGAACAGCATGTATGTGCACATACAGTAGATACACACACAGAGGATTAGAGCAGCTCCAGCCTTGCTGGAATGTAGGAAGGCCAATCAAACCTGATCTGGGGACTGAAAATAGATATGCCTCTCCCCACACAGTAAGTGAAGGGTTTTACTGTCGAGAGTATGTTCCTTGGTGCAAAGCGATGGATGACATTATTATGTATATTGCTTTGTATCAGTTTAACACTTTTTGCTGAAATAAAGCACATGATTCTTACAGTTATTTGCAACTGAAGGAGCATCTAAGCCTGAGAAATAAATACATGAATTTATTTATTTATTAAATTTGTATGCTGCCCATCTCCCCCAGAGTATCCTTACACTCAGCCGGATCTGACCCACAATGGCCAGCCAGGAGCATCTGGAGTGTTCACAATGAGGGGCAGAAGATAGCCTCCTAGGATTCCATGTACCATAGATCAGGATCAGAATTCATGGCCCGGTTCCTCCCGTCCACCACGAATCGGTCCGTCTAAACTAGTAGCTGTCCCCACTACAGCGTAACTGCATAGTGTGAGAGAGACTTTCTTTTTTCTCAGTCCAAAATCTTCCCAAATTCAGTTTCACTGAGGATCCCCCAAGTTCTAACACTGCATGTGAAGAAGTAAAAGTATCTATCCTCATTTTCCAGTCCATACATGATTTTAAACCAGTCTCTGCTTCTCTGACTTCCCATTGGGTTAAAAAACTAGTCAAAGAGAAGCTGCTGCCCATGGCTGGAAATTTCCTGGATAATGCTGCCCACAACTTTCTGCCCAAGCAATGCAAACACCACCAAACTTCTCATCTCAAGAGTGAAGGATCCTTGGATCAACACAAGAGGTGGCAGCCTGCCACGTTCTGAATGGATGGGCAGCGGGGGAGACACAGAAGCCCTCCACCGGGGAATCTGCAGGAGGGGCAGGTTCAGTTTCCTCAACAGGCATCAATTTGCCCAGCTCTCCATGGGCACAGCCCAAAGCTTGGAAAGCTTAGGACACAGCCTCTGGAGATCTCCCAATATAACCCTAAACACAAAACTGGAGAGTGACCGTAGTTACTCATTATTATGCCGTGCAAATCCAGCTTTGTCTTGGCCCCAACCACCGCCTTCCAAAGTGGGTCTGCCTGTGCATTCCAAGGGTAGCCCTTGGAACCGACTGAGCAAGCAATTCTGCGCAGGATTCCCTAGGGCTGCATCATTTCCAACCCATCATTCCCCTGCATTCCCCCCCCACACACACACACACAATCCCTTCCTTCCAGGAAGTCTCCCAGTCCTTCACCTTCTCCTGTTTCTCCTTACAACATTTTCTCAGGGATGCAATAAAAGAGCTATCCATCCATATTCATTCCCTCTGCCCACCTTCTCACCAGCTCCTCTGACAGCACAAAGTTTATGGTTGCATATGGCAACCTTCAGATGATACCCTTGTTTCCTCTTTATTTCCATTGTTCCCTTGGGGGAGCAAAGGTTCATTGGGTTAAAATCACCCAGGAAATATCCCTACCATAGTATAGAGATAAAGGTGTATAATGAATCAGAAGCAAGCAATAAACTTGTCACCTTGGTCCCTCACATCATACATCATGCAGCAGCCAGGGTGAGCCAGCCCCCCTCCCCACCCAACTGCCCTTGGCAGCCCTGCCTCCAGGGCTGATGGAAAAATTGCCAGCCCCACTGGGTGAAAATTTGAAATAGGAAAGTTTTCCAGTGTCCTCGATGAACTGGAACTCTCTCTCTTCTGAACCCTCCCCCCCATTCCAATACTCAAATGAGGCATTTTAAGGCGGTTCAGATGTTCTAATCAAACAAACCCAAAGCTTTGCTTAGAAACTGTTCTTATCAGAAGACTAAGAAGTGCTCTGGAATTTTTGACATTATTAATTTTCTTCCTCCTAGCTTTGCAAAAGGCAGCCACAACAACTCTTTTATTCTTCTAACCTGAGTTGATCATTTTGTGGCATTCATTTTCTGTGTGTGGAGGGGGGGAGTTTGTCTAATTTATTTGATTTTTATAATTCTGCTGTATGCTGCCAATCTTCAAAGCAGAGTAGACTACAGAAGTGTTAAGTAAGTAAACAGCTTCACTATGCTGTAGATGCAAGGCACAGGAACTTCTTAGGATATTAATTCACCCAAAGAATCTTCCATTAAGTCTAATTATGGTAATCAAAAACATTAAATACAGCTTAAAATTGTCTGGTTTAACTCATTTGCTTCCATGGGTTATGCTCCTATTGAGTTTAGAAAATGGTCTTTTCAGAAGAAAATATTCTACCCCACATTATTGATCAATAAGTCCAGAGGAAAATCAAGATTAAAATGATCAAATCTGCAAATGACACGAAGATGGGGGATAGCAAATCCTGTAAAGAACAGTTCAAGATTCAGGAAGATTCTGATAAACTAGAAGAAAAGACAGAAAGTGGATAGTTGTCATAGGGAATCACAAGCTGAACACAAGCCAACAGTATAACCCAGCTGCAAATAAAGTAAATGCAATCCTACGCTGCACCAACAGAAGGATGGTGCTAAAGTCAAGAGAAGTCCCAGTTCCTCTTTAGGCTGCCTTGGTCAGACCACTTGGAATCCTGAGTCCAGCTCTGGGCATCGCATGTTCAGAAGGACACTGACAAAGCGGAGTGAGTCCAGAGGAAAGCAGCCAAGATGACAAGGGCCTGGAAGGGAGAACTGGCAAGGACACGTTTAGATGGAGAAGAGAAGACCAGAGGGAGACATGGCAGCTGTCTTCAAATACATGAAGGGCTGTCGTGCAGAAGGGGGGGCAGAGCAGTTCCAGAAGAGAGAACAAGAAAGAAGGGGCTCACGTTACCTGGGGGTCCATTTCCAAAAGGTAACAGCAGTTCAACAATGGAACTAATGGCCTCGGGAGGTGGTGGACTCTCCTTTGCTGGAGGTGTCTGAACAGAGGGCATTGCTGACTACCTCAGGCAAGACAGTGCCTTCTCCAGCAGGCTCTCTTAGCTCCCTCTGCAAAGACAATTGGCCCCTCCTCAGTGACACTCCAGCATCCAAGAGAAGTGTGTACAATTGGATGGAAACGAAGGCAATGACTTCTGGTGGAGAAGTTATGAACATCCCTCCTCAGATGGAATAGAAACTATGAAAAGTTCTAATGAAGAATGCTGTGACCATGCAAGGATCCGGCATGCACACTGCTAAAAATATGGGAGCATACTAGGGGCAGTTTTTGTGTGATGGAAGCCAAACAGGACTGGTGTCTAGTGGAGAGGAGAGGCACGCACACGCCCGGCCTCCCCTCCCCGGGGCGTCAGGAGTCTCTGGAGAGTGCAGAGGGACACCAGAAGGAGGCAGCACAGACCAGGCTTTTGATCCTTCAGTGGCGACTCTTAACTAGAACAGACAGGAGGACAAAAGCAAAATGGGATTCTGTGCTTGTGCAGACAGATCCACCTGCAATTGTCCTTTGATTTTTATTCCATCCCTCAAATGCAATTAAGACAGAAAAAAGGTGTTTAGTTTATGGAAAAACATGATTAAAAACACCAATTCTTTTGCTTCATGCATTCTCTTAGTGCTAAAAAGTCTTCCCATCCAACAGAAATAAAGATCAAGCACGAACTTTTCTGGAGACACAGTATCTTTTCTGAAATTTAAGAGAAATGCAAGAATATTGACTACCCAAACATGGCTTCATCACAGAGAGGAAAATTGCTGGAGTCTAAGACAACCATACAAATGTGCTTTTGGGTCAACGCTGGACTTAGCACTCAATTTTGGAAATGGCTCCCTTTGACCAAAACGGAGCCATTCAGATCTGAAGAAGCGCCTTGACGAAGAAGTATCAGCTGTTAGCTGTACATTAAACAAGATTCTGGCCAAGAACCTCATGATGGTTTGGAAACCAGGCATTCTAGATCTCAGGCCAGTCGCCAAAGGGATCTCTCTCCAGAGATTACCCTCAAGGAGGCTCAGCACAAGACAACCCCAAAAGATCAAGCATTTGATGACTGTTAGGAAGAACAAACAAATACCAAACGGAATAGCAGAATGTAAACTTCCTAAACATTTAGAAATTATCTGCATAATTGTGATAACTCACACACAGAGAATGACTATGGAAAGCAGAAAACTTCTTCGTTTGTTCGTTTGGCCACACATCTCACACAGGTGACCCCGAGCAGAATTAAAAGAGGAAAACTATAATGTACAACCCTGGTGCTCAAATATAAAACCTCTCTCTCATTCTCCCTCCCTCTCTCTCTCTCACACACACACACTTTGAAAAGCACACATCAACAGCAGTAGACCTCACTTAAACACCTAACCCAAATGCCCGGGGAAGCAGTCCAAGTTCCTCCAAATTACTTTCTGCCTCTTTTGTAGACTGTTTTCCTTCTTTACTTTTCAACTTTCTGTGTCCTACTGAAAATATATTTAATCCTGTAAGTCACACTGCAAGGGCTCTTTCTCTGACTTGCTGGAACGCACCCAATTATTACAAAATCTGCTTCCCAAAAACCTCTGCCCTCCCACCCTGCCTCTCTCCAGAACCTGCTTTTCAGATACCCCCTAAAAGGAATGAACAGCTACCTCACCACTGATGACAAAAATCCATCTTCCTCCTGTCCAACAACACTGAATGCAACTGCAATTCCTCAGCCACCCGAGACATCTCCAAGCCCGTGAGCTGCAGCAGAGCAACACCCCACCCCCGGGGGCAGCAGGAAATCCCCTTCGTGTTTGCTCAGACCGAGCCCCTCAGAGTCACTGCAAGTTGCCAAGCCGTGTATCTTGGGAGAAAGAGCAACGTAGCCAGAGCCCAGCAAAGCCCTCCTTGCCCAGAGGATTTCACGTCCTGAGTCAGAGGAGGCTAGGTGGAGGCATTAGGATCCCTCCTCCTCCTCCTCCTCCTCTGCAGGATCAGCAATGAACTTGGTGGGGGCAGGGGAGAGACCCCCAGAAGCTTGCAAGTCAGGACTCAGGGCTCTTGCAGCCACATGGAAACAGCTATCCGTACGTTTTAAGGAAACCCCCCGTAACCACAACATGAGCGAGGGGCCGCCCTTTCTCACAGGAAGGCAATTCCAGGTTTAAGGTGCATCGCCAGAGTGGCACAGAAGAGCCAGCAGTCGCAAGATCCCGCCTAAAACGGAGCCACAAGGGGGACAGATTAAGAGCAGAGGACTAAGGGGGCTACTGAGGACCATTCCCAGGAACTCAGCATGGGGTCTGTGTGCCCAACTGCTAGGCACACAGATCAACAGATGCTCAGCCCAGCAACCAAGCTTACCTCCTCAGTCCCCACATCCTGGCGGCTGCGCGTTACTTGCAGTTCTGCCAAGTCGAGGGCATCTCCGCTCCTCCAGATGCCAGATGGTGCGGCCACTGCTGTCCACGCTTGCATGTTTGCACAGCTCCTCCTTCAACACAGAAAGCCTACAGCAACCCAGCAGGAACAGGCTCGAAGCAAGCGCTTAGCCTCCAGTTGCAGTCAGGATTAGAAGCATTTGTTCTGTCCATGAAGATCCAGGCAGGGACGACAGCCAAGCTGCCAGTATTCTGTGGGAGGGGGGTCCATTTTCAGTAGCCTCCTCAAGATCCACAGGCTTGCTGTAAATCTGAAGATTAGCCTCATCCGAAGCAAGCCACTCAACTCTTTGATCCTGAAGACCATCAAGACAAGCTAACACCATGAATAGGAAGAAGGTAGCTAGACTTCAAAGGGAAAGCATTGGGGGACCCTCAAAGATTCCCTGATGCTCGGAGCCTTTCCTCCAGAAACCATGTCTCTGAAGCACTGAGGATTAGACAGTTGCTAGGAATACTCCTGAGCTGATTCCCAATGGCACAAAACATTCATGCCAAGCAAGGGAGGCACAGAAAACAGCACTCTCTGCAAGGGAGCAGAGCAGAGCAGAGCAGAGAACAAAATGGCTGCCATCCATCCACAGCCTGATGCAGTGTTGGAGCTGCCAGCTCTCTGTGCTTCCACCATCTCCACTGGCCACCAGCTTCTGCTGCCTTGGGCCACATCCTGCTTGCACCTGACCTCAGCCTGCCCCCCGCCCCAACGCCCTGGGGATCTCATTTTTTCTGCCTGTCTCCAAGGCCCTGCCTTGGCCTTGTCCCCAGCCCAAGGGTGAAACAGGCTAAAGTTGTCCTTAGCCAAACTTCCCCCTTCTTCTGACACTACCCAAGGTAGTGCATAAAAGCTGTGAGGGGTTGCCAAGCATTTCCTTGGGCGGCATCAGGGGTCTGGCATGGGCTAGGACAGAGGCAGAACAGGGAGGGGCAATGAGAGCAGCAAACTTCCTCCTGGTCTTGTTTTCTGCCAGTTCGAGGATGGGTAGAGAACACCTCAGTGCCACAGTGGGGAAGGGCTAACTGACCAACCACATGGAGAATCCAGGTCAACGGAGCGAGAAGCATGGCTCAGACAGATCCTAGACCCAAGGTGGGCGCACTGTCTAGCGCCTCTCTGGCATCAGTACTGAATGCTACACACCTCCACTCAGCTGCCACTGACTCACCAAATGTGCTTTCTCTGAATGCACTTTACTGACTTTGGATGAACGGGCAGCAATAAGTTAGGGGAACGTATGGAAACTCTTGCAGGCTAAAGTCACACTTGGTCTTTGGGTGGCAAGGTCACATTCTAAAAAATGGGCAGGGCCAGGACAAAGGGAAAGCCTCATTTAAGATTTAATAATGACACAAAATGGACACATTAGGTATTCCACCATTCCCCCCTCAGCCATATTAACAATGTTGGAGACTGCCCTCACGCACCCCTGGGGACTCAGCTTGTGGCCCTCTTAGTGCTCTCACTACTCTGGCAGAAAAGGGCAGCGGCCTTGAATTAGCTGCTTTCTCCCCTTCCCCCCCCCCCGTGCCCCCACACACATAAGGGCTCTATCTCAGGAGAAGAGGAGTGGCCCAGTCACCCAGGTGGGCAAGGAACCAAGTCTGGAGGAGGCTGTGAAGCTCCCTCCAGAAGGACGGAAGTAAGGGGGTCAGCACAAGAAGCGGGACTTCCCCCTTTGCACCCTCCGGGATGAAAATAACACAGCGCTGGGTCAGCTGCCTTCCCGTAAGCTGGAAGGCTGTGTTCTGCAGGGCAGAGAAATAGGGCTCCCCTTGTCCTAAAACGAGAAGAGATGGAGATGCAAACAAGGCGACCCTCTCTCTTTGGGGAAGAATGGGCTAGCAGCCCACACATCTGTCCCTCCTAGAAAATGAAAGACTTGGGAAGCAGGAATAAAGCCCAGCCTGTTTCAGGAAAGGGGCAGGAGAGGGAGAGAGAGAAAGCCAACGTCCCTCAGCTTCTGCCACTGCACACATTGTACAACCATCTTTGCACTGCAGGTGGGGTGGAGACATGCAATTGTCACCCATCCAAGGGTTCAGCACCTGCTCTTCACCACCACAAAAACATACCCCCTTTGCACACTTAGGAATAGCACAATGTTGGACTTGCTGTGAAGGCTCCCTTCCCATTGTGAAATAGGTCCCTCCCTTCCACTAGCTCTGTTGGCAGGGCTGGAAAAGCGTCTGACATTGGAGGAGAGGAGAGCTCCTTTCCCCACTCTCAAAATGACACGCCAAAGAGCTCCAAGAAATAAAATTCGAGAAATCAGGGATACTGGAGGGATACAACAGACTCCATGACAGGTTGCCAGTACTGATGGGCCTCCCAGCGATGATCTCTCTTTTTTCTGGCAACATTTGGTTGAGCTGCAAGAACTGTAGAAAAGGGACCTTCGTGGTAAAGCCAATATACTGTTTTCCTACAGTGGAATCAGGGCATTCCCAAGGGGAGCATTCCCTGGGAGGAGACTAGTTTTTGCAGGGAATTGTTTCCTGTAGTACCCTCCTGCTGAAGGATGCTTCAGCCAAGATGTACAAGTTAATCTTGCAGCGCTACATAAAGGAAGACAGATGGAGCTTTCGTTGTGCGGGCAGCCAAGGCCCTGCACTTGTAGAGGAGACAGCCACAATCTCCTCCAGGCCAGGCTTATTCTGAGTCTTGTAGGCTAGTTTGATGCGGCCTTGATCCAGAGATTATGGTGAGGTAGGTTTCGGAGCCCAGGTGGGGCGTTAAAATGAAACTAGAAGATTGTTCAAGACTCTGAATTCTCCCATTCTGTTTGGGTAAATCCTTTTGGAGTTGGAGCAACCAAAGGGAATTGCTACAAGGTCCATTGATGAGTTCCCAAAGATCAGCACAATTTAGTCAAA
Organism: Python bivittatus; assembly: GCF_059951505.1. Lineage (NCBI taxonomy): Eukaryota > Metazoa > Chordata > Lepidosauria > Squamata > Pythonidae > Python > Python bivittatus. Next base: position 209,012 of record NW_028277052.1, read on the forward strand.
CAATCTGGGATTGAGGCACCATTTGCCAGGATCCAACTTCTTCAAGCTAAGCCATTCTGATGCTGTTTCATGGCTCCCCTAGGCAAGTTCTGCCATGACAGAGGGTACACTTTCCCTTGCCCAGGGCAGGAGTTTGTCTGCCTCCATCTTCTTCAAGAGCTGCCTTGACATGTTTCCTCCCTCTTTCTTGATATGGGTTTTAATGGTCACTCTGTTAGGATATACTGGCTTTTTAGGATAATCTAGAACTTGTTCAGACCCCACCATGCTGACTAGAGTTCCAGGAAGTTTCTGTTGTCTTTGGCTTCCATCCAGACCCCTGGGCTGCTCAGCCTAGGCAGTAAGGTCCCCATCCCCTGAGGCTGGTGTCTGTGATGAACTGGATCTGGTGCAAGGCTCATGTGTACATGGACTTGATTGGGACAACCACCACTTGAATTATTCAATTTGCTGCTCCTTTAACACGGGGATCAGGCCTCTTCCGATATTCAAGATGGGACCAAGATGCTGTAGGGTATGTGACAATTGGAGGATGCTGTTGTACCAATTGAAGTATGACCTTGAAATAAGCTACAGTGCTCACCATCACATTCATGAATATTCTGGGAACTGACAACAGATCAAAAGGGAAAGCCTTGAATTGGTAGTGGGCTCCCTGAGGAACTTCCTGGATGGAAGTTGTAGGTAGGCCTCCTGCAAGCCCACTGAGATTCACACATTTTTTTTCTGGAGGTACTTTATATGGTTCTGAGAGTTTCCTTCCACAACTAGTAGTATTTGATTGGATACTGCATGCACTCAAGGTCCAGGTTGGCATGCCATTCCTTGTTTTTCTTGGGAATGGTGAAGTATATGGACTGTGAGCCAGAAAATCTCTCATTTTGTAGGATCACCTTGGGTAGCCTATTCACACACACCCCGCTTCCATCTGAGATTCCTATGTTCTGGAGGGATGAGTCATAATAGCTTGTCCTCTGGATGTCTGGGGATATCTTCCCCAACAGTGTTTACTATGGCCCCTGAAACCCTTCCTGCCACAAGGGCAACCACTGGGTACTCCTGAACAGGTCTAGAGTGAGTTTTGTGGCCAGGGAGGGGCCTGCCCTCCCCTCTCCCCAGGATTAGAACAGGAGAGGCATAGAGGGGTTACTAATCATAGGGAAGACTTCTGCCTCAAATTTATATGGCAAGGAAAAAAAATGAGTTGAATACAAAGTGCTTGTTGTTTCGTCTGGATGAAACAATGGATGTTGCTGAGAAACAAGAGACGTTTCGAGTTAGAAAATCATGACCTGAGGTTTGGATGGCATGGATATTTATGGTACAATAAAGTTAAAGTTAATATGGATTTCAGAAATCGTTTTCTTAGACTTGCCATATTGAGAACATGGAATAGATATAAACCCAGGCTGTGCCTGAAAACACCCTTATGGATCTCAGCTCAAGAAGCATACAGTATCATAGAAGAGAAACAGCAGACAAGGACAAATGGTTGACGTATTGGGAATTATTGGAAAACCATCAAGGGGAATTTAAAATTAAATCAAGAGAGCAATTAATAGCAGAAGTTGTCAGTGGTTTTCCCATTTACAGTTATCAGAAAGATTCAAAATGGACAAGAAGATTTATGGTATGGAGCAAAGTAAGACAGAATTTGAAGTACAATTGTACACTGATGATGAACATGTAATTGCTAAAATGTATAAACTTTTGTTCAAATTTGAAACAGAGGAAGTACAAGTTAAAGAATCTATGCTAGTGGGCTAGGAATTTTGATTATAATATACAGATGGACCAATAGGAAAACATGTGGTTAAAGGGGTTGAAATTTACATTGTGTTATGATATTAAAGAGAATTTCTATAAAATGATGTATTGTTGGCATATGACGCCAGAGAAATTAGCTAGAATGTATAAAGGTGCTTCAAATGTATGTTGGGAATGTGAACAACATGAAGGGACATTTTATCATGCTTGGTGGATCTGTAGAAAAGCTAAACATTTTTAGATTCAAATACATACTTTCATACAGAGGGTTTTAAAGATTAATATTCAATTGAACCAGAACTTTTCCTTTAGGACTAATGGATAAACAGTTAGAAAAAAGCCATGGAAGATTATTTCAATATATGATTACTGCAGCAAGGTTATTATACGCACAGAGATGGAAAGATTCGACATTAGCCACTATGGAGGAATGGTCGTTGAAGTTGACAGATTTTGCAAAAATAGATAAATTGACTTCTTTGATTAGAGAAAAGACATTATCTACATTTATTGGTGACTAGAAACCTCTTATGGACTTTTTGCATAAGAATGAAAAAAATAAACTTGTGATTTATGGTTTTGATGTTTAGATAGGATAGATTATAGAAAGAAAAGTAATATGATGTAACTTTAGAGAGAGAGGTTGAGATATAATTGCACTTATAACTGCTTATAAGTACTTATTGTATTTATAACTGTGAAGAATATCGGAAGCCACTGCTTTGTATCTTTTTTCTTTCTTTTCTGTTTTTCTCTGTTTTTTTTTCTTCTTATACTTTTTCCTTTCTCTTTGGTTTCTTTCCTTTTCTTTTTTATTCCTTACTGTATATTAGTTTGTATTAGTTTTTATCTTCTTTTTAAAAAGTTTTAATAAGAATAATATTTTTTAAAAAAGGAAAACTTCTGCCACCAACAGGTCCAACAAGAGCTTTAGAGGGATGGGTGGCTCAGAGATTCAGGTGAATAGCCAAGAAAAATGTTGGAAAAAACAAAGAGCAAAGGAAAATGAAGGTAAAAACAGCAAAGATCAGCGGCTGGGCTGGTCCTGGCCATAAGGATGGCAAGCGAAGATGGGCAGGGCATGCATGCGTTCCAGGGCGAGGCAGAGATGGAACCGGGGAAGGGAAAGATCGCATCCCACAGGAACTGAGGCCATGACCTTTTTTAGCTCTGCCCCGGTGCGAGCAAGAGGGAGATGCTCACATTAGAGTGCCCTGACCCGGCCTCTCTGGGCATGGCAGCGGGCAGTGGTCCTCCACAGAGCCTCCTTCTCAGCTCTCACAGGCCACCCTGAAAAATGGCAGTTAATGCCACAGTCTCCTGGCAGAGAAGGAAAAGGGGAAAAAATCATTTTTCTGAACACCTTTTACTCTCCAGGCCCCAGTTTGGACATGCTGCATATTGCCTTGAGCAGGGAGAACAAAAAACAGAAATTATCATGACCCGAAGAAGGGAGAGACCCCAGCAAGAGGTGGGCATCAAAGCTTCTTGGGAAAAAAAAAATCACTGGGGGTCCAAACAGGCAGAGATCTCCTTTCTCCTTCACCCTCTCCCATGTGCTGCAATCCAAGAGCAAACCATGGCCCCAGGTCCACTCCTCTCAAGCTTAGCTTTTTGCACAGAGCTCTTGAGGCTCCTATCCTCATCTCAGGACCCAGCCCTGAAGGGAAGCCCAGGGCCACAAGGGAAGATGACGTTGGAGGTTCCCCTCACCTCCATTACCTTGAAGCTCCTGTAATCTATGGACATCTTTTCCCAGCTCAGCTTGCCATCTCTCTCCCTGCTGGCCTTCTCTTCCAGTTCCTAAAGACTGACACCCAGAACAGCAAGCCAAGGTGATGAGAAGCCAAAGGCCACTTAACTCACTTGTCTGTCCGCCACCCATACCCCCTTCAGCACTCTTGGTAGGCGTGCACAGCCCCCCACCCTACCCATCCTCTGCCTGCCTGGCTGCAAACGACCCCCCTCACTCTGGGCCCTTGGCAGGCCAGTCGATGTGGCTGACAACCCCAGCCCCTGACGGTTGATCCATCTTTCCATGCAGGCCTCATCCCATGCCCCCCCCTTTGTGGAAATGAAACTCTCCTTGGCCAGGGCCCCCTCTACAGAAGCATTCAGCCCTGCCCCACGTAGAGGCCCCTGAAGTGAATATGGTGGGACTCAGAGACAATCTAGCCCCACTCTGAGGACCAACATGGAGAAACAGCAGTTGCAACTACCACCCCTGGGGAGATCATCCTCCCTCTGAGATGCTCCATCTACTTTGTGGAGCTGGTCTATGTTCCCGCAGCACTTATAACTTTAGAATGGTGGCTTTTAAATCACCAGGGTCTTGCTCTTGACTGATACTTTGCTGAATTATTCATCATCTGGCCAGAGGTATTTCAAACACATTGAAGGTAACCCTGAGTTTCCTAGAAATATGGTCCACCCCACGAAGCCATAAGACAAACAACAAACAACAAGCTGTCGCTTGGGGAATCATAAATATGCTGCAAGTCCCCAGAATCATCAGGACCATCTTCTTACCACCAGGTCAGGGATCTACCAGGGTCTCCTCCCCACTCCCCCGCTGGCTCCACTCAGAAAGGCAGGGAGATGGGCAAACACCTCTTCCTTAGCAGGGTTTGGCTTTCACTCGGGAGAGCAAGGGCTCCCGGAGACAACTCGGTTCCTTATGCCCAAGGCAAGAGATACCTGAGGCAGCCAGAGTTAATTGGCAATTAAAATTCAAGAAACAGGACATACTGATGGGGGGAGGAGGCACATGCAGCAGCTGGGCACTGCCATGTCAGGGGGGCTTTAAGCAGAGCAGACGGGGGGGGGTGAGAAGGAGAACAAGGAGCTCAAGGCTCAGCAGAGGGGCAGTGCTCAAAATGGAACTTTTGAACCTCTCTGGGCCCTTGGGAAAAATGGTGGCTGTTCCCAAGATCCCTATTAGGGTAATACTTTTATGGGGCCATCCCAATGGTTATAAAATAGTGTGCAAGCTTTCAAGCCATCATATTCAAGAAGCACAGGAGCACCAACAGAATGCAAACATCTCTGCCCTGCTTAAATATGAATCTTATTTAGGTTATATGTAACAGCTGCATCAAAATGAAACTGAATTATTAAGGCACATTTGACAAATTAATTGTGTTTCAAACACACGAGCAGGCAACGTGTTGCCCCCTCCTCCCTCAAAAGGGCAGGATTATCACACACCACAGCACCACAGCACCCACAGCAGCATTCCACGTTTTGCTGCTCCATTTGAAATCCTCATCTCCATCTGATCTGAATATCTAAATCTGAATTATCACAGTAAAGGAGACGTGGTATTCACACTTTTTTTATCTTGTTGCCATGGTGATTAGATAAAATTCACACCAAGACTGGGGGGTGGGGGTGGAATTATTACAGACAGAATCTCATCCTGCTTGGTGAGATTGGTGCCAAGGATGCCACACTTCTGACCTCTCTTGACTGGCATAAGCATTGGGAAGGGGCTGGTCAGCAGCGGGGGGAGGAAAACACAGGAATGGCCACCAGGTGCACGAGCAGGCGGCTTTGCTGCAAAGCCCCTACGGGGTTTCTTGAATGCATCAGACACACGCAGGAATTCCCAAGGAGACACAGAATATATTCAAATGAGGACTGATCATTATTTCACATTTCACAGCACATATCCCACCAAGGAGCTCGGAAATGTTTTTTTGCCCACATGTCAAGACTTGCATCATTTGCCTAGCTTGAGCAGAATAAAAAACAGAAGGTCTTGCCTAGTCTTCCAACCAACAAGCTTACCCAATGCAGCTCAAGCGCTTTCAGCGGGAACCCTTCCCTTTCCAAGTCAATCTGGCCTTGAATTTGGGGAGGGAACCACGCTGACCACCCGCTGCACATTTCCCCCGGCTAAGTTCTGGCCGCGCCCCACGGCCACCTTAGAAATCTGCTCCTCTAGCAGCTGTTAGGGGACCGCATGTTGCATTCCACCCAAGCAAGCAAAAGGGGAAGTCAAGCCGGGGCACCTGGGGAACCGGAGGAGGGAATCCCTGCAGAACGTGATGCTTCTGCACCAAAATATGAACTCCAGGGTCAGGGGTGGGAAGGGACGCAGAGGGCAGCCTGCGCCCACAGAACGGCACAGAACAGTGACTTGCCAAGTACTGCTACCTCTCCAGGCAGAAGCGGAGTGCCAGGAGAGGACACTCTGTCTGGAACTTCCCCACGCACACCCCAGGCCTCCCAGGCCTTACGCGCGGAGGGAAGGCTTGCCTCTGCAGTCTGAGGGAAGAGAGAGACTAGGCGGCAAGCGAGGGGCACGATGCAGCGGAAGACTACTGCCTGCCGCCGTCCTGGAGATATGCGCCCCCTTTCTCTTCCTGCCATGGGGCTGCACAGCCTCTGCGGGGAGCCAGAGGTCACTGCCCCTCAAAGAGAGGGTCCATGGAGAGAAGACGGGGCAGAATGATGCGTGCCCGGAAAACTGATTCCTTGGATCAGGCCGTGAGGCAGGACATGGCATTGTTTGAGACCTCTGGGCACTCTCTGCTGAGGCTGGCAGCCAAACTATGATGCAAAGGCTTGGCTCAGACAGCAGAATATGAATGCGGGTGCCACGGCCATAAATATCACCGGCAGCTTTAATTTGGTGTAGCTTCATGCTGAATCTCCAGGAGTTCATTACTTTTGGAGAGGAAATAAACATCTTCCAAAATAGAATTTTGTGAAATTCCCAGATTGTTAAAGGCTAAAAGTTAACCCATGACAGGGCATCATAAAAAGGCATTAGAACAGCTAATGCCTTGAGTGGACTCCGGGATGACCCATGAGCTCTCCACTGCCATGAGTGAGGCTTAGAATGAGTAGGGGTGGTCAGGATGGGGAAAGGAGGAAAAGTCTGGGGCAGGCCAGGGACTCACGGCAGGGACACGGGAAGCCTCTACTTTTCTTCTCTGGACAACGAACCTCCTGCCATCATCCGACAAAACACGCCCCCGGCAAAAGGGCTGTTACGGCACAGCCAGCTTGGTCGGACAGAACGGGAGGCCTGGGTTGCTGCCGGGTCACTTGAAACCCCTGCCTCAGAAGGCTGGCCCTCTGGCCCTCTTCCACTTGACTCCCAAATGCTTCCCAGCCTTTTGCTTCAGAGGGGCCCCCTCCCAACTAAATGTAGCCTGCCTGTCAGCTTTAAATGATCCTGGGATGAACAGCACATTTTTCAGGCCACCTATGAACCTCTGGAAGAGGCAAGGACACATATCCCTACAATAGCCAGGCCCCAAATTCCCAAATGGGAATAAGGAATTCAACACCACCCCTCCACCCACCCAAAACGCACTGCCTCCAGAACGGAGGAAGCTTCTCCCCACACACTGAAGAAAGATGGCCTCCCTTATTCTCCAAGATACCCCATGAGGCTTCAAAAGGGGTGCAACATTACTTTAGCTGGGTCTACTTGCCTCCGCAGAACAGAGTCAACAGAATGATACAAAGGCCTAAAAGAAGAGGAGGGAAGGAGAGAGGAAGAAAGGGGAGGCTCCTGAGAATCCCCACCCCTATAAGTCGGTGGAACGTCTGCGTTTGCTTCCTCTGTACGTGTCGCAAAACGTCATCTCGCCTCTGCCCAAGGATGTGTGCCCAGGCCAGGTTTTGCTGCTTAAACTGAAATCTCACGGTGAGACTCCCAGCGCGTTATCCGGGCTTTCCGGATTGCGCCATGCCTCCGATTACAGCCCCAGCAGATTCAGACGCCTGTCCAGCCACCGCGGCTGTTCAGCGATGGCCTCGGGCCCCACGACCTTTCCCTCAACTGCCACCTCTGTAACAAGGACTTCTTGGCAGGGGGAGTCAGAACTCGAGGCGAGACAGATCTTGACACGAGCACCAGCACAGCAAATGGGTTTTCAAAAACCCTGTAATTTCTCCGCAACCCTTGACTTGACTAAACACACGTTTTTAGACGGAAGCACAGTGAGATAGGCATTAAACAAAAATGAGGCAGACTAATAGTGGTTCGTGTGTAGGATAACCTTCCATAAGGGAATTTATCTTTGATTTCAGGGTAAATTTCAGTGTTGCCAAGTTAACCAAATAATACAGCCAGCAGTTTAACAAGCAAGGGGGAGAGGAGGAAGCTACTGCAACTGCAACTGCAGCAGCCTGGAACTGATGCAAAACAGGCAGTTGCAGCCATTAAAATATTGGCTTTGAAAAACATGCCATGGGCTTGCCCCACGGCAGACAGGCTCCCTGAAAAGGATGGCAAAGGCACTGGCACTTAAAGGAACATGGTGGTAAGGAACAAAGGAGGGCTCCAAGGGGTCGCAAACCTTCTAGCCCTGAACCTCATTGGTACAGATTAATGGAAAAGGAAAGGAAAAGGACCTTTATGCTAGGAAAGCAGATCACACGAATTCTCAGGTGAGGTGATTTGCTTCTGCAGCGGGATATACAAGCCACTGAGTGTGAGACACCTGAATCCTACATAGCCAAGAGTGGGGACTGCAGCACCATACACACGCTTTATAAACATCTATGGGCAATTCAATGGCTGAACAGGAGCATCACCATAAATCTCGGACAACAATGATGTCAAGGCCAGATCATGATGTGAAAGTCTCCTTTCTTCAACAGTGGCAGAATCTTCGGAAGAGCAACAGTAATTTGGCATCTGGATAAGCTTGCTAAAGTGTTGCAGGTCAACCATCAGATGTAACCCCCTCTATTTTTCTTGGTGAAATCTGTCAAACAGCATATCCAACACTTACAGTCCATAAGTCAACAGTAATCATTTCCTGGCCAGCCTAATTTCAGAGATGGGATGGCTCAAAGGTACAGGTGAATTGGAGGTGCACCCACTAGAGGACTTGCTAAAATTTCCCATAAGAAATGGTATGGGAATGTGATGTGGTATGATAGGAGCAAGAAAGAAAGATCCTCATTTCCTTTTCTAACATTGCAAGCAGCACATGAGACACATGGAAACAACTCAGTTACCACAGTCAGTACTAACAGCTGAAATCAAGGGTTAGGATTAAATACCATTCCTCTTCTGGACCCAATCCATGGTGTCATCAGTACTCCAATTCAATAGACTCTCTACTTCGAGAGGAAGGTTGTGGATGTGAATCTCCAATATCAGGGTTCAGACCTGAAAAAAGTGTGATGTTTCAGGGAAACTGGACCTGCTAGTGCTGTCATACTAAATCAGCCATGTTTGGCAGCCATGCTCTGTTACCTGGCAAGATGACAAGCCTCAGAAAAGGAATTATTAGCCAACTCTTTTTTTCCCCCTCTGGCAGGACACTTTTCCCAAAGAAATTGCTTAAAATGGCTTGTACATGCTGGGTAGTTAACAATACAATAGGAAAGGGCAATAGTTGGATATTAACACTATCCTGTCAAGCTGAGTTTCCTGTCTTGCTTGCCAATTGACACTGGATATTGCCAAATATTCAAAAGTGATGTTAAACTGCCTCAAGGACTAAAGACCTGGGAGATGGATGAATGAAAAAATAAATGAACATTTTCAGTTTGACAGTTTGACTTGAATTCTCAAGTCACCTAGAAGTCAGGGGCACAGTAGCCAGCTTATGCCTTACATTATTTACCAATTTGAACAAACTTGTGCACAAACCAGAGGTATCAAACCACTTTAAGATATCAACGCAAACAATGGATTATCCACAACTGATGAAGATTGGAAGAACCTCAGAACCAAGAATTTTTCTCAGATGGAGAAAGGCCACCTACCAGTCAGTCTGGAGAAGAAAGGGATTGCTGGTTAGAAACACTACCCTTCAAAACTGACTATGGTCCCTGGTTTCCAACAAAGACGACCATGGGATTTCAGAGAAGGTTTTGAAGTGTTCTGCTTGTATAGCCAAGCAATAGATGATATTAGAGAAAGCTGAATTGGAGCCACCAAAGGAACCACTGATGCTAAAAAGAACAGAAATTAAAGGTGCATCTGTAACCAGCAAAAAGATCAATCAAGTCCTCTGATTCTTCTGAAAAAATAGGAACCAAAACTTGAAATTTTATCTTGAAGTGCAATCCAATGTGGAAAAGACAGGTAATGTTAAAGCAACAGGGAATAAGGATCCCTTGCAGTATAATAACCACAATCATAGCATGGAGGAGGAAGATCCCAGTGAGAGAACCAATACTAGTCATAAGGATAGAAAAAAATGGCATTTGGGAAAGGAATCTTGATACCAAGACTCTCCATATCTTGAAGACAAGATGTCCCTACCTGGTTTCTTGATAATCAGAACCATTTCCAAACCTAAGGTCAAAAGCAATGGACTTGCAGCCCTCAACAAGAACTTAAGATTGGATGAACTATTCTAACAGGCTTATTTCATAAAGTACTGGTAATATGAGCCAATATCCATAACAACGGCCTCCTCTGAAGAAAAGGAGGCCACTACCATCGAAAGGCATTTCACACCTAAAACATTGTTGAGAAGATGTCTTTGCTGCTGCAAGTTCTTGTCCTACAAGAGTGAACAAAGAGTGAAGAGAGCCAGTTTGGTCTAGCGGCAAAAGCTCCAGGCCAGAAAGCAGGAGACGGTGAGCTCTAGTCCCGCCTGAGGCATGAAAGACAGCTGAGTGACTTTGGACCAGTCCCTCTTTCTCAGCCCAACCCACCTCACAGGGTGGTTGTTGTTGTGGGGCAAAGAGGAGGAGGAATGAGTATTGGGTATGTTCACTGCCTTGAGCTATTTATAAAAGTAAGAAAGGTGGGATAAAAAAAAAACGGACATTGAACATGCAACAACCAAGGTAATCATTATTATCGTTAATATATATATACAACTGTGGCAAGAGGGGATACAGATAGTGGGAAGAACAATCCAATATGAAAAGTCTGAAAAGATCCTCACCTAATTGAGAAAAACAGAGAGAACAGTCTGAATGAGTTAGTGTGCGGGTGCATCACCCATATGTTTGATGCACAGCAACCATCTCAATTAATAAAGAGCCCTTTTTCCATGCAAACCAGATCACAAACAGAACCAAACAGAATCAGTCTTGACTGGCTTTATTCTAGGTTTCGCATGAATACCACAAATATCCACATCTCCCTCTGCCTGTTCACTCAGGAAGACTCAAATATGACCCAAGGAAACTTGAAGAACCAAGAAACCCAGCCACCTGATGAGGCGCTCAGAGCCATCATGCAAAAGTCAGGCCAAGATGTAGTTTAACCACTGCACTCCAGACCCATCCTTGGGGAATTAAGGACTCCGGTATAACACATGCATTTCATGTGCCCTTCCCAAGTTCCACTTGCTCCTTGAACATGAATCATGTTCCACCAACAGCCCAAGGGACTTGCCAGGTACTACAAGAGACTCTAATGCAGAAACTGTTTTGCTCTTCAGCTCACCCCCAATACACAGCACAAGCACCTTGCTCAATGGCAGGTCTCTGCCACAAAGCAGTCAGCTTTGCAGCTTTTTTGCAAAGAAGGTGGAGGTCAGGAAGGCAGATCTCCACACACATATGAAAAAAACAAACCTCGAGCAGCAGCAGCAGCAGCAACATGGACAAGAAGGACAATCCCCTCCCAGCCATCACCCACCAACTTGGAGCTGGGATTTCACCATTAGTTTATACAGGGAGATTTCTTGGGTAGAGACTCCGGGTTTCTGAGATGCCTCAACAGATGAGTACATTCCACTCACTTCACCCATGCCTTTGGGTTCACCCAAGCCACCAGCATCTAAAATCAGGACTCCAGGATCACAAGACCAGTAGGACCTACTCAGAATTTCCCAAAAAGGGACCACGTTTATCCTACCAATCAAGCAGAAACTGCTCCAGGCAAGCACAACTCACAAATCAATGAGCTATTTATAAAAACAGTTTCCCCTTTCTTTTAATAATGCAAATCGTACACTGGAAAGGTCAGATAGCGGTGTGAGACACATCCCTTTCCTCCTCTTCCAGGCCTTTTCAAACTCTGATAGTCTCTGCAAAACTGAGGCCCATTAAATCTTCTCTTGCATGGCCTTGGAGGATCCACCAGCAGGGCATTGTAAAATGTTGCCCTCCAATTCATTCAAGTACAGTATTTCACTGTAACACAGCTCAAAGAAAGCCGCCCATCAGCCATCTATGGTGGGTTCAATTCTAATGCATTTCCAAGTCGAACACAAACGTTGATTCTGTATACAGGTAATTCCCGCTAAAAGACCACATGTTCAGCGACTGTTTAAAGTTACGACAGCACTGAACGAGTGGTCCTTACAACCAGTCCTCATCGCTCTGGCTGTCGCAGCATCTCCGTGGTCACATGATCGCGATCTGGGCACTCAGTGACTGGCTTGCAATTACAACGTCCCAGCAACCCATGGTCATGTGATGTGTCCAACATGTAAAGTCAATGGGGAAACCGGCAGGAGGCCACAAATGGCAACCATGTGACATCACACTTAACAACAGTGAAGGATTTGCTTAACAATGGCAACTGGGAGTGCCGGAAGTGCCATCACTAAGCGGTGTGGTCATGTGACATTGTGCTTTATGACTGCATCATTTAGCAATGGAAATTCCAGTCCCAACTACTGTCGTTAACCAAGGACTACCTGTAGCTCCTACTGGATAGGCAGACGCCTACTTCATGACTGCAACCATTAATTCATCACAATCCTCTTATCTCTTGACATGAACAAAAAATCAGCTTCAACCTTCCTCCTTTAAATTTAATGCAGGAATGGCTATTTCCTCAATTTTTGAATGGGATGATATGCAGAGTTGTATTATCACACAGGCAATTTATAAGAAAAAACATTAAAATATATATGAGACAAATTTGAAAGATAAATTAAAAACACTTTGGGCATACATGGCCAGATGTCCTACCACAAGTCTACATAGGGAGATACAACCAGTTGCATTATTGAGTTGAATAATGCCACAACAAACTAAATTTGTGTTAACATGCTGAGTCAAACATACTGAGAATGGTGAAAGACTTGGTAGGATCTTGGCAAACTGCTTGAAGCAAAATAGATCCCCAGAGGGATCTACTCATGGGGAAAACCTAGCCAAGGATCTCTTACTAGTGTCCTTGATTATGATCAGCCTGATCAGATTGTCACTGATCTTTGATACACCCAAAAACAGACCTTCAGGAGGCCCCTAGCGTGCAATAGGAAGGTTAGGGTTAGGGTTACCTAATCCTAACACAAATAACATGCAATAGGAGAAGGGGGAACACTGCCCCCCCCACTCTTACCAGAGATGATAGAAACTGTATCTTTCTCCCAGGACACAACATTAACATATTCTTGCACTGAAGAAGGAATGAGGCACTTAAAAACAGCCACGTTTCCACGCATTGATCTTTGATCCTCCACTCGAACTGTGTAAGGTTCCCTGAACACTGGAAAGAAAAACAATAGGAGCAGACAGATTAGCAACTTGTGTACTTCACACAAAATTAATTTCACACATTCCCACATCTCTTCACCCTACAGGGTATACACCCAAGAATGCCCCAAACCATAGCTTCATAAGCTGGGATAAGACTGCATCTTATATGCGCATTTTACCCTTATCCACTGTTTTTCCAGCTTCAAAAAACTCATCTTAGTCCAACACAGAAGAGACACAGAAGAAGGCAAAGTAGAAAATGCATGTCCCATCATAAGCTGAAGGCTGACTGAATATCTGCAGGTTACTGATTTGCCTTTGCTGTAACTGATTGCTCTGGATGGCTTTTAACTGAGATTTTAAAAAATAAACATCCACAATAAAACAAATCAGTGGAAAGCTTATTAAAAGCCAGCACAAAATGAAAAAGCAGAGTAAAGAAATGAGCCTTTGCTGGGGGCCAAAGTGGCACCAAGACAGGTGCCAAACGAGCCTGGGGATGGCATTCCAAACCCCTGCTATGCCTCTCTTGGTAGCTCAACCCAGAAGTTCACAGGATACCCTTTGGTCTCAACTCCAAAAGATCTTTAGAGATCAAGCTGGCTATGCAAACTGGAACTGCAGGGGCCTGGGCACATGACAAAGAAGATGCTGTATCCAGAACTTCATGGTGTCAGAGAACCAAAGAGCTAGAAGGCATCTTAAAGGCGGTCTACACAGTGTAAGATCCGCTAGAGCTTCTCTGACAGACGGCCATCCAGACTTGTATTCAAAGGTGGCCAGCATTAGTCAAAAGGCCTATAGCAAGGTGAACTTGTACTTTTTGACTCACACCTCTATTGCTTCCCTCTTGGCAGTCCTTGCCTTTTTCCAACCTGGTACTATCAGGTGTCCTCGATACTGAACAGTACAATCCTTTATGGGTAGAGTGACACCCCCTGTTTTAGTTTTCCTGCTAAATTGGATGTATGATACTTGGAACAAAACTCTGAAAGTTAGACCTAGCAGGAGTTATAGGGCTTAACATGCCCCAAATACTACTTTAACACACAAAGAATTATTATAGTATGAAATATGTTCTTAAAGATCAAACTGAACACATCGGGAAGCAAAACAAAAATCTTAAAGCACTTCCCTTCATATGGCCCCTTTACTTAATCATGATTCTGACTTGTTCCATCTCACAGGGAACTTTATTTGACCAGAGCCGATCCTGCTCTTCTGCATTCTATCCATCATCAGCTCCCAACCTCCAGTACACCTTCCCTTTCCTAGGAACGTTCTCCCACTACCCTTCTTGAGAAGAAGGAAGAACTGAATCCTTTCGGGGAGATGGGCCACTCCAAGCCAGCTCTGCCTCTGAGAAGTCCACAAGCAGAACGTGAGTGCCGAGCCCACTCTCACGCGTGCACACCTGCTGTTGCTGTTCCTATCAGCTACCAATTCAGACAAGCATAGCCTTTATCCTGAACGGAGCACCAAACAATTATCCTGCCACTTGCCACTGGCCATTGTATTGTCCTCCAGGAATCTATCTAAAGGCAGCAAGTTTCAGTTTAAAATGCACAGTGTGAAGAAACACTTCCTCTTGACTGCTTTCAACCTCTCCCATCCATTTATCTCGGACAACTCCATTGGGTTCAGATTTAACGAGATGAGGGAAAAATGCTTTAATCCTTTGTTTCAAAGCACGCATAACTTTATATGTTCTACCACGTCCACATTCACTCACTTATTTTTCTAATTAACAGAGCCCCAAACATTCGAACGCTTCTTCCAGGAAAGTTGCTCCAGTCACCAATCAAAAGGTTCTGCCCTTCCTCCTGACTCCACAATGTAACTTTTAGGGGGCAGCAACTGACAGTCCAAACTGAAGCCAGACAGTTCCCATCCAGACAGAGTCACAGCACTGCCTCAGCCTCAGCTGGGTCACCTGCCTCCCCCACTCCTACCTGGGGTTTGGCCTTTGGGCAGAGGGGCACCTCTGTCCTCTTCACCAGGGCAAACAAATCTTCGAGTTTGCTCCCTCTCCCCTTTGGGCTGAACAAATTTCCCTTCAGCATGATCAGATATACTAGGTGTCTCCAGGGGCCCTTCAGCAAAATCTCATTCCCAAGGCGGAAGCTGTGCCTCAGCTTCCCCAGACAGCCCTGAGGTTTCTTTGCACTTGATCCTGCTCCTTTCTGTGCTAGGCCCCAACAACTGAAAAAATGAAGAAACATAATTTGGGACTCTAACACCTGGGGGGATCCCCACAGGTCTGACCCTTTCTGAGCCTCCAGTGCAATGGAGAATGAGCCAGTGGATGCAGGTCCCAGATATATCGTAAGGGCAAGGCAGCTCCCGTTGCCCACTGGGCTAGGCTGGATTTCCAGGCACCTCTTCTAAAGCAGCCGCAGACAAATGTGTTCCAGGATGCTTGTTTTCCAAGCAAGAGTGAGCATTGTTTTCCAATGCTAGTGAGAATCCAGAAAAACATTTGACACATCGCAATATTGCATGGTTGACATCACCCAAGAAAGACCAAGGATCTGGTCTTAGTATTCCAAAGATTTAGCTGGGTGCCACAGTGCGCTTATTTGGCCAGCCCCATATGCAAAAAACTGAGCTAATTTCCCAACCAGGAGGAGGCAAGAAATGAGGCTCTACAGCAAGTGTATTTAAAAAGTGCCATCTTCCCACTTGCTCCTAATGCCCAGGAGAGTAGGACACAAAGGAAGAAGGATAAAGACTGCCTGCTAAGAATTCTAAGGAAATTACCATGTCATGGAGCCCTCAAAATAAAAATAAAATCATGTGCACATATACAAATGGTTTTATAACCAGTATTGTAGTTCAAGTAAATAATTCACTTCTTGGTCTTTAATGTCCTGTCCTACCCTGCAAGGCATGGAAGGAAGAAGCTTGGATACCAAGGTGGTGCATGCACTGTGGCAGCCAGTGTTTAATAGTTTACCTAATGGAACCAATGGGGCTCCTTGTCCACCCACTTGGTTGATGATTGACTAGAAATGGTCTCCCACATGCTCCTCACCTCCATCTGCTTAATTATCCCTCCAACTGCTTAGCCTAGAACTCACAAAGGAATGTGCCCAGGACCTAAATGCCACTCAGAAAGCAGAACCAGGTCTCCCCCATAGCTAGTGAAAACTAAGAGTTCTTGCAACCCAGTGTATTCTCCCTCCTCTACGAAATGTCATTCTCTGGGACTAAACATAGCTTCAGCTGTCTAGGACCACCCTTCCCTGCCAGTCAAGAAGACTTGCCCTCCATCAGCCAGCCAATACCTGCTTTGACCCGGATGTTTGGGCTCCTGATTTTGCCCATGGCGTTCTCTGCAGTGCAGAAGTAAACATTGTCGTGGATAAAGCTATTGAAGGCAGATGGCGAGAAGGGGTAGAGTTGAAGAGTCCCATTGGCATGGACGTGGCGGATGTGTGGGACATCATAGATGTCATCCCCAGTAGCAAGGTACCAGCGAAGGGTGGCACTGGGAGACCCTGCTGCTGGACAAGGGATGACCACTCCCACAGAGCTGGAGAAGGTCACCTGCTGAATGGAGTCGTTCACAAAGTAGAGGCTGGTACCCGCATCTTCTGTGTGCGCTATGGGGGGAAAGAGAAAGAAAGTAAACGGTGGTTCCAAAAGTACAGAGAACAAGGACACCTGAACCAGCCAAGCCCCTGCTTCCCCTACTTGTACCTCTTGGCTCAACACTGCCCTTAGCCTGAGTACCATGGGCCCCTTGGAAGAAGGAGAGAGGCAAGTTGGGAAAAGTGCAGAAAAGAGCAACCCAAATGATCCAGGGGCTTAAACACCCTTGCTATGAAAAGAGATTAGATGCTTTTGCTTAGAAAAATTGGTGGGGGGGGGAGGAATGCAGTCAAGGCTTGGAGCATGATGCCTCGCAGGAAAAAAATGGACCATCAGAACTTCTTTTTCCTCCTCCAAACAGTTTGGTTTGCAACAGCCAGTTCAGTATAGTAGTTAAGGCACCAGGCTAGAAACCAGGAGACCGTGTGTTTTAGTCCCACCTTAGGCACAAAGCCAGCTGAGTGACCTTGGGCCAGTCGCACTGTCACAGCCCTAGCAAGCAGGCAGTGGCAAACCACTTCCAAAACCTTGCCAAGAAAATTGCAGGGACTTGTCCAGGCAATCGCCAGGAGTCAACACTGATTTGAAGGCACCCCCCGCCCCAACAGTAGGATCAGTGGTCACTTGATGAATCTGACAGGAAGGCAATTGATTGAGTGACTGATTGACTGAGTGATTGATTTTTAAGTGTAAATCACCGAGAGTCATTCTGGAGTTGAGCACATCAGTAACCTGCAGAATTCATTCCCACAAGATGGGATGATGATGAGTAACTTGGATGGCTTAAAAGAAGATTGAAGAAATTCATGGAAGATGAGGGCTACTCAGTCTTATCTATGAGCTGAGGTTGGCTTGCATCCAGATACCAGTTGCAGGGAAACAATGGTGGGAGAGAGAAAGGCCCCCACCTCCTGCTTGTGAGCCCCCAGAGGTATCTGCTTGGCCACTGGGAAGAAAAGAAGTGCTGGAGTAAGAAGGGTTTGGGCCTCCTCCAGCAGGTCTGTTCTTGTACTCTTAACTCACAAGCCATGCCGCAAAGAACACAATGGGGGGAGGGGGCATGATAGCACTTTCCAAGCCCCTGAAGGCGTCTCACCCAGAATTTCTCCATCATCCCAGAGAGGAGAACACAGATAACACATTTTACTTAAAGGAAGACACATTCCAACTAAATGCTAGGAAAAGCTTTGCGAGAGTAAGCACTCCAGGGCCTCAGACCACCAAATAATCACCAAAGTGCTCCAGACCAGGGAGTGGGATCAACTTTGACCTGAGGGAAAAAGATCCACTTTCTCTGAAGCTCAGGATCAGGTCAGCTTTTCTCCAGCCCAGCCCATCTCTGAGGCCAGCCTTTCCTAGCTATATCTACAGGTGTGCTAAGACTGAAACTCCCAACCCCAACAGACCTTCAGCCACACTGACAAGAAATCCTGGGAGTTACAGTTATTTCAGAATCACTGATGAATATTGTTGGGATCAAGAAGCTGGTCAGAAAAGAGGAGGAATTCAACAATCCAGGAGGCAAGACCCCCACCCCCCAAACACACACACAACCTGCCTGCCAAACCAAAGGACATTACATTCAAACTCTGAAGGTTTAGTCTGGCCTAAAACAATTCGGCCACTCACAGCCCACGCTACCCCCACCCCCATTTCTCGAAATCTGCAAGACCTCCAAGCTGCCTTCCAGGGAACAGAAATCGCCTGCTCTTCCAAAGGGGAAGAGCCCAGCTTTCCCCACTGGTGCTGGCCTGAGTCATTCCCTACAAGGCTTGGATACAGGCCCCGGGCACGGAGGACATGCCCCCCATCGCCCCCTTGCATCCACAGGCCTCTTCCTGTTGGCTGAAGCGTTCAGTGGGCAGCCAGCTTTTCAGCTGGAGGCCCCAAAGCCCTTCAGATTTACTCCTCTCTTTAGCTGCGTTTCAGTAGGTGGACGGGCAAAGATGGAAGACAGTGTTCAGGGAGGCAGCAGCTCTTCCACCAGCCCCACAGGAAAGGGACTTCCCACGGCCTCCCTGTTTCCCTAGCATTACTTCTGAGGAGGGAGGCAGAGGAAGAACAGTAGGAGCCGCAAAGCAGCTCCTCTATTAATATTCCAAGCCAAGTACTTTACTGGCCCTCCAGGGAGGACGCATCCCAACTGCTCATTTGAGGAAAGGAATTAAAGCTGTATTGGGCACAGCAATTCACATCCCATCACAAAGCCGTGATGAGGCCATTAGCGCTAAGCAAGATGGGAAAAAATATTTGTCTTTTCATCATCATGGCAGCCACTTGGAAGCTGTTGCACCAAAGCCTTTTTGGCTGGTGTTGGGTAAAAAAGTAACCAGAATGTTCCCCAGTACAGGATCATTAATGCACCTTGGAGCAAACAGTTAATAGGTCTCAAAACAGCAGAAACTGTCCCATGGAAAACCACCCATATTGTGCACTCTTGCAACAGATAATCAGAATTTCAGGAAGTATCTGCCTGAAAGAGCTGCAGACGGAGGCAACCTCCTGCACGAGAAAAATTTCTGGGGGCAACATAGCCCTAGCTCTTTTACGCAGGCCAACAGATGCTTCTGCTACTCCTCTCAGCCTTCTTCCTAACTCTGCCAGCTGACTCGGAGTGGCCAGTGTCCTCCTAAAGGAGCAAGCACTAGCCAACTGCCACCATTGCCACCAAGCCCCCCCACTTTCCTTACCACCATTCCACAGGGCCATTACAAGCACCAACCGGCAGATTTCAAGTGAAGTTTACCCAAAACAGAGCTGAGTCCTCTGTCCCAAAATAGGCAATGGCCTACCTTTAGACTGCCTATACTTTGCCCAGTCTTCACTTCTCGCTCCTGTCCCTTTTCCGGGGGGGGCGGTTTAGTAGGTCAGGGGAGCACAGCAAAAGCAGTTCCATCCCAACACAAACTGAGCATCCATTAGCCAACTTCTACTCCTTCCTCCTGGCCAGAGAGGTCGCACACATAGCCAGATGGCGCAGGCCATCTGCACTCAGCTCATCCAGAATCGCACCAGCAAGCGTGACACCTGGAACGCCCCGCAGAACTACACCCCTTGAGGCTCCCAGAGGTTCTCTGGCCAAGCGAGAGAGGGCAGAATAAGCAGAACTTCTCATCAAAGCTTGATATGATCTGACACCTCATGGCTGCATTGTACTCTCTATTTTACTTCACTAATAAGCTACCTTAGGTAATTCATGGAAAGTTTATAGAAATATGGGGCTGCCTTTGAAGATCACCCAGAAGCTTCAAATGGCCCAGAATGCACCAGTGCAGGCAGTGACAGGCATGCCTTGGTACACCCTTGTGACACCTTTGCTTCACAAGCTGCGCTGGTTACCAGTTTGCTTCCAGGTGATGTTTGAGGTGCTGGTTATAATCGATAAAGCCCTTCACGACACAGGGCCTGGCTATCTTGGGGACTCTCTACCTCCTGTAGTGTCAGCCTGGCCAGTTTAACCCAACAGAGTTGGTGCGGTCTGGGTTCCTTCAGTTAAGCAGTGACATCTATCAGGACCCCAGAAGTGCACCTCCGCTGTCACGGTACCTGCCCTCTGGAAGGAGGTTCCCCCTGAGATCCCCGTGGCTCCCACCATCCCAGAGGGCCTTAAAGGCCTGGATGTTCTCCCAGGCTTTGGGCTAAGATGGCTGGAGCCCCTTGTCACGTATGTGATATGCTGTGCTGACCGGTTCTGCCATCTGCTTATTACTACGCTTTTATCTGGTAAAATTGTTGTTCTATTGATTGGAGTCAGGTTAGGGCGGCGTCTCGGTTGAAATCATAAATAAATAAATATAAAAATATGCAATGTACTTACTTTTATACTGTATGCTTATCAACACAAAATCACATTTATATGAGAACCTTCATTAATATCTCTACCCACTTTTATTATTATTCATAATAAAAATATAAAAATTACAAAAAGGCAAAGAGACTAAATTCTATGAAGAATGGTTAAAATAACTGGGTCTGTTTAGCCTAAAGAAGAGAACGCACAGTGGAGACCTGAAAGCAGTCTTCCAAACCTTGAAGGAGGGAAGAAGGTGTGGACTTACTCTCCGCGGTGCCTGGGGACAGGACAGGAACCAGCGGGTGGAAGCTTTATAGAGAAAGATTCAAACTCGGAATAAGGATGATACCCCATGATTCCATAAGGCCATTAACCCTTGCTGTACCCCTGCTCAACAGGGCAAAACTATGCAGTACTTTAACTTCTTTTGTGTTTCTAAACCACCGGTTTTGACTTGTTATCTCTTTTAGCGTAAGACCCTTGGGGGAGGCTGACAAGTATTCAGTAAGTATTTAATGAAATGGACACATCGTCTAGATTGCAGAACGGAGCAGCTCCAGCCCCCAGAGCCAGCGAGTGCGCCTCCGAGAGACAAAGGGGCTCTGCCGAAGCTGCGGCTGCCTCCTGCAGAGCCCCTCCATGCAGCCAAGCCCTGCTCATCGCCCACCTTCCTTGACAGGGAGTCCCCAGCAGAAGTGCAGCGGAGAGTGCAAATCCGGGAGCAGGGAAACGGCAAAATATCTCACAAATAAAGAGAAGACGTTCAAATTGCTAGTAAAGCTTCTGTGGGTCAAAAGGGGCAGAATGGATTTTTCATAGAAAATGGAAGTTACTGGATTGCTAGTCGTTATGAGACAGACGCATAGAGTTAAATCCATCTAATCTCCTTTACCATTTAACGGTGTACACCATCCTAATTCCATCTTTCATAAAACTGCCTCCAAATCAGCAGGAGAGATTAAAAATGTAGAAATAGCCAGCAATATTTTTAAAACAGAAATCACTTCTGGCATCTGGTCGCAAGCCTTGGATGTAACCTACATACCAGAGGCATTAATTTGGACTCTGCCTTCAGAATGGATGTGGAAAGGGGGCTCCCTACAGAAACGAACGTGGGGAATGGCAGCAGAACAGTGATACCAGCTAAATGCACTCCCCCTGCATTTCCAGCACTGGAAAAAACACGTTTTCAAGTTCTTGGAGAGCAATCTACCAAAATTGCAGGATATTGCAACCTGGAGGTATTGAAATATTAATACTTCTGCTTTGTTCAAGGAAGGAGATTCGTTTTGTCATCATTCCACTCTAATATTGATTTGTCTTCCTCACTCAACTTCTGTAATGTTGGCAAAGTCAGGCTAGGGAAGCCACCCCCCATTTACAGATATAAATCACAGAGATGTCTCTAAACCTAGCCAACCATCAGTTTCTCGGCCCTCCACAACTTGCAGCTGCCTCTGACTTTGCAAATGAGACCCTGCCAATGTCCCACAGCCGGACTCAGAGGGAAGCACGCTCCCTTGCAACCTGTGCGATACCTGTGCCTTGCACAGCAGGTTCCTGGCTGCTCACCTTCAGAGTAGGCTGGCTGACTGGTCCAGGATAGCCAAAGCGGGAAGAACGTAGATACAACTGTCAGTTGGCAGTCTGTCTTCAGGGCGGATGTGGTATTGGTGAGTTAGCTGCTCTTGCACAAAGACTGGGAAAGCAGGATGCTATGCCTAACCAACGAACAACACTCCCAAATGAAGACGGTTTAGCTGACCAGAGCTGAATTAGTGCAGCAACACCGGATGGCAAGCGTAGAAGAGCAAATATTTGTCCTCTGAGACTAGAAGAGGTAGGTGCAAGCCTGTCCCTTCTCCTGAGCTTGGGCAATTGGTCCAGTCTAAGCATAGCCCCTCCTACTTTACCCGGCCTAAGTTAGCCACCTACAGTCTTCAGCAAGATTTCTGCCTCCTTGGAAAAAGGCATGGGAGAGCAGGCAGGCCACAGACAAGCCTCTATCCTGGCTCAGCAGGAGACAGACGTGGCATAGCATGGCGGCACGGGCAGCACCCCATGGAGAGTGCTCAGTGGCCGCCCAACCAGCCTTTCTCTGCCCAGGTACCGCTCACAGCTGGAGGCACGTACACATGCTGTGGGCAAAAAGAAGGCTGCACCTCCCTGAGAGGTGGCAGCCTTTGTCGGAACGTGAGAAGAGGAGCTGTGCTGAATGAAGGCGGGGCCTGAGCCGTGGGGCTGGGACACGCGGTGCTGTGGCTCACAGGGAACACACAGTCAGAGTGAGTGGGGTGGCTACATCCAAGCGAGCCTCCACCTCCCACTCCTGACAAGATAGACTGTGCATGCCCTTTCCAGGCCTGTCTTATTGTTTGGGGATCAGATGGGCAAAGGAAGGTGGAGTGGGCTGCCCCCTCCTCTACCATTAAGGGCGAGGATTTCCTCTCTGGGATTTATGAGCAGATGGGGGAGGGGGAGGGGGATAACTGAATTCACCAACTGCATGTGGCCCCTTCCCCTGCTCACATCAGGGCAATGTCACACCCACTGGGCACTCAGGAGACTGTATCCGGCCAGGGACTTGGGAAGACAAGGCTTGACCACAGAATAAGCTGCCAATGAGCCAGCAGAGGGACCCTTGCAGACAGTGCCTTGAAGTCTAGCTGCCAAAGCTACAAGAACCCTAAAAGAAGCATGCACAAGCAAAGTGTGTCCTCCAAAGGCCATAAGTGAAAGA
Source organism: Python bivittatus (assembly GCF_059951505.1). Lineage (NCBI taxonomy): Eukaryota > Metazoa > Chordata > Lepidosauria > Squamata > Pythonidae > Python > Python bivittatus. The sequence goes on from NW_028277052.1 coordinate 232,279, forward strand.
AACAAAACATTCCACAAAAATAGAAGGACCTCACTGGGATCAGCAGGTTCCTTCACATCCATTGAGATACAATAAATGGTTTTGCCTATTTCTGATTTCCCAAGGAACTGACATTGACGAGGCCTTTGAAAATGTAATTCCTTTTTCGGAAATTGGGCCTCTCTCTCCTGCTCTGGGGACAGAAGCCTCCTGGCTGCCGGAAAGTGGCAGGTGCTTGGTCTGGCTGCTTGACCAAGGGATGAATTCACACCTCCCAGCAGCACACTGCAGAACGTGTGGGCCGCCATGTTGGGAGGATCTCGACACAGAAAGGAAGGCATCTATTTTTCCTCTCCCCCAGAGCTTCTGTGCTGATAGGAACAGGCGGGGAGGCTCACCCCCCCCTTCTCTCTTGCCATGCTGCCAGGGGCAGGAGGTGCCTACAGTATGAATCGGAAAGCTGGAAATTCTGCCCGGCTCCCTCTAGACGAGGGCGACTTTTCTGGGCGGGAAGAAGAGCAGGAGAGCTCCTGTGGATTCCAGCCAAGAGCTCTTTTGCAGCCACTGGTTTTGGACGGCCTTGAGGAAGGCCCATCACTGCTGGGCAGTTGTGGGGAAGGTGCAGGGGACACTATCCCCTGCCTCATCTGTTACCTGCTCTGAATGCGGCTGCTCAGCAGAACTTGGAACGTGTGAAGCCAGTTTCCTCTCAGTTTAACGAGGATCCCATGTTTAATTTCCAAGGCAAACAAAGCAAAGCACAATGAGGGGGAGGGAGGGAGGGGGGAGGGAGGGAGGTTTTTCAGTGGAGACTCCATGGCTGCCTGAGCTGAATAAGAAGACAGAAAATGGCAGGTGCTCCCATCAAGCCAACCCACATGGACCATCTCCAGCCTGTGACGGGAACATGTGCCTGCCAGAAAGCCAAGGTGCTCTTCTCCAGTCATAAAAGCAGGAGCACCTGGCTCCGCCCGGTAAAATCCCAACCTGTACTTGAAAGCCACCCATTTGGAAGTGAGGTTTTTTTAATAACCAAGAAAATAAAATGGGCTCTAATCTACTGAAGGATATTCCCAAACTTCAGTGTTCTCCTGGAACAAACATTTGGGTTTTTTGTTCTACAGGAGCCCTTTTCATACAGCACAAACCATTAATCTGCTGCGCTAATATATTAAGTATCCAAAAGGGTTTTCATGCATTAAGGCATTCAATTTCTTTTCTTAATGTCACCCAACCTCCATTGCATTATTATTCACTTTCTGGAATTGCTTCGGTATAATACTTTCTAACAAAGAAGCAGTTAGGGGTCCTTATTTTTTAATCATGGCTTCCAAAAAGGGATGAGGCTGTGCAAGATTCTCTTTTGGAACGAAGGTTCAATTTGGTCCCCCCAAAAACCAGACCAGCCCTGATACCTCCCAAACCACTGGCACTGAAAGCAATCATTCCATCTCATGTGAAGTTATTAGTTTGGCTGCGAAAAATCAAAGGGGTTTGAGCTCGGATTGTGTCTTCTTCTTTCCTCTGCCTTTCACACAGTCAAAATGCAAATGAAGGCAAATGAGACACTGGCAGGGATGGCAGCGGCAAGGAGAAAGACCTGGGCAGCGTTCTGCAAAAATAGGCTTGCCCTGGCTTCAATTAAAAAGTTATGGGATGATTAATAGCCCATTTTCGGGTCCATGGCCAAGTCCCTAGGAGGAACACCTAGGCATTCTTCCTTGCAAGGGCTCCCCTGCTCCTGTATCGACATCTCTGGCTGAACCAGAGGGAGAGACACTTGCTCAGCAGGAGAGAGCGAGCTGATGCCAGAACCTACGAAACCGGAGGAAAGCCAGTCGCCCCCGAAATGGGGGCTGCACGAAGGGGCTGGAGGCTCCTGCGCCAAACAGATGGCAGAAGCTGCAACTGCCCGTTCTTTTATGCAGCGCAGATCGATTACTCTAAATCGGGTTGTAATTTCATCCAAGGCAACATCCAATTGCCTTCTCGTTTCAACAGCTTCGTTAGTTTGGCCCCAGTTTTTGCACACAAGATCACTGCTCCTCTGAATGAAAGAACTGCATTTCCCTCCCACTCACCCACCTAAGGTCCCCCCTCATCTCCATCCACTCCCTATCAAACTGCTGGGTTCGACTTATTGAAGCACTTCCAGAGGAGCAAATGGGATTTTAAAGGCCCATCAGGGTTTGGAATATGTGCTGGGTTTCAAAGATGGTTCTCCATCTACTTTGAGAACTGGAGACACAGGAACAAAGCTCTAAAAGTAACGCGCTCCTCCGCTTTAAGCCTTGAACATTCTCGCTTGGAGAACACAGAAACGCTGCTGCGCTAGAGTCTATCTGACATTCATGTAATTAAGAACGTTTCTGCAGAGATGGGCTGAGGGAGGGGGGTGGTATTCATTTTAATTTCCCACTAAATGATTTCAGGGGCTCCCAACAGCTAACGGCGCGACTGCCAGCTGGGATCCAGAGGAGCAGTCTGCTCACTCCCGGCTAGGCACCCTTTAGCCTCTGCCTGGCAGAGGCCGGGAGGCAAGTGGTCCCGCGGCAGACCTTGCCTCTTCAGAAGGGGCTTCCTGCAGCAGGACAAATGGGCATCAGCCGACTGGGGCTAAAGGGAGTCACCATCCCTTCCCCAGAGGGGCAAAGAGGGGATCCTGTCACCCCGCCGGCCCAGAGCAGCCTCAAGCCAAGCCTGAGCTCGCCCGGCCGCCTAGCCACCCGGGGAGGGCAGACGGATCGCAAGCTGCTCCAGCCCGTCCCGGAGGAAACGACGACCGGGACAGAGAAGCAGCTCCCGCAGAAACTCCTGATCGGCAGGAAGAAGTTACCGCCCCGACGGGGCGCCCCGCCGCCGCCCGCGCGCCCCCGCCGCCGCCGCCTACCTGGGCTGGTCCAGGAGTTGAGCAGCAGGAGGCAAGAAGTGACCAGCCACATGCCATCCAGGGGGGCCGGTGCCGCGGGCGGGCGGGCGCCCTGCCTCTGCCACTGCCCGTGTCCCCGGCCGGCCCTCGCCAGCTTCCCCCGTCGTCGGATGCTCCGCGCTCGGCGCCGCCCGCCCGCCCGCCCGCCTAGCGCTGCGCTCAGCCGCTCCGACTGTCAGCCGGCGAGCGAGCGAGCGAGCGAGCGAACGAACGCGCGGGCGAGCGAGCGAGCGAGCAGGCGGGCGGGCGGGCGGCGAGGGAGGAGGAGCGGGCGGCCTCCCACATCCCCGCCCACCAGCCGGGAGGGGGAGAAGGGGCGCCTCCACGCCGAGCCCTGGGCAGGTGCCCCACTACGGCGGGCGGGCGCGTGGCGCATCTTCCATCTCGCAGGGGTCTCTGCGCGCCCCGGAAGCCCCCGGGCGCCGCTCCGCGTCCGCCGTTTACCTCTGGCAGCAGGGAGCGGCCTCGCCTTTCCGAGGAACAAGACAGCGAGAAAGGAGCGCTCCCCGAGAACCGCGGCCGCGAGTTGTTCCGTCTCTCAGCCGAACCGGGGCCGGGCAAGCGAGTCTCCGTCGCCGCCGGATTGCCTGCCGCGCACTCGCCGATTCCGGCGCTGCGCAGCTGGTCCCCCCCCCCCCCCGCCAGGTCCGCCAGTGCGGAAGCGACTGCTGGTGTCTTCTCTCCGCGGCAGGCAAAAGTTTTGCGGACCCGTCGGGGACTTCGCGGCCGCCCCACCGGCGGCGTTGGGTCCCCTCGAAAGGCCCAAGCCAGACGACTTGGGTGCTACTGACTCGCCCTCCCTGGCAGCTGCGGGACCCGAGCCCTTCGGATATCGAATTAGAATCCCCAATCCTGCCCAGGCCCAGGGATACGGGGACCCACGGTTCAGTGCCCTCCGGAGGCCACCGGCTTCCCGCTTGTCATCCCCACTAGTGGAGCGTTGACCAGAGCCGGCGAAGCGAGTCTCCGCTCCGCTGCTCGCGGGGCCGCGTTTCGCGCCTCCGAAGTGCTGAGACTATTCGGCACGCGATGAGGCGGTCTGAGTCTGAGGAAACAGGCCAGGCGCGCGCCTCGCAGAGCCCCCACAATGCCGGGCTGAGCGCTGCGGGGACACAGGTGCCCCGGCGGAGGGCCAAGGGCCCCGCGGAGCGGACACCCGTCCTCGGCCGACCACGTTGCAGTCCCTCAGCCCACCCCGGGCTACGCCTCAGCACCGGTGGTCTCATCCCGCCAGCCGCAGGGCCGGGGCAGGTCAGTAATCAGGCTCGCAACACGCTGCGGCCCTCCCTTGCGCGGCCGGCCTCCCCTTGCCCATCCCCCCTGCAAGTTCGGCCCGCGGCGGCCGCACGCCAGCCTCTCGACTCCCAGCCAGGACGTTCTCCCTCTGAGGCGGACAGCCCCCTGGACCCCGAAACGCCCCGTTCTTCCTCTCCCGGCGCGCCGCCCCTGAGCTGGGAGAAAGCGCTCACCTGGTTTTCTCTGGCCGGGCGAGCTCGGCCCCCCGGCTAGCCCTGGGTCGACTGGGCGAGCGGAGCGGACGGCCAAAGTCTGCAACCAGGCAGAGCGCCCGCGGCGAAGCCTTGAGCGCGGGCGCGTCTGTGGCGCAGAGGAAACGTTCCTCTTTTCCTCGCAGCCACCCGGCCGGCTCCCCCTCTAACCCCGGACAGCGGGAAGCCGCGACGCGCGGCGACCTGGGCGCGCTTCCTTCCCTCTCGCGGCCTGCGCGCGCCCCTTGTCCTCGGGCTGCCCTCCCGGAGCCCGTTATCACCTCCCCGAACACTGGACCTCTTTTTGCGGGGGGGGGGGTGTCAATGAGAGAGAAGCCTTGCAAGGCTGGATCCCGCTGCCACTGCCAGCCTCAGTTGTGCCCACGGGAAGCGAGAGACCGGGCCATGACACAACTCCGAAGTTCTTCTGGGCAGGTTGATTTCCTCTGCAGCTCCAAGATTCCCCTGGATTGGGAGAGGTTTCTGGGGGACCTTGGGGTCTGTGTGATTGGGAAATGAAGAGCAAGCCAGGCTCAGCTCAGCTCAGCTCAGATTGGGCCTGCTCACTCTGTGGAAATGGAGATGTGATGCCAAAGCCAGCTCAAATTGGATTTCTTCCCCTTAATAATGCAAGGGCAGAAGCATATTCTGAGAGCTCCTCCAAACGGCACCTCTCACCTGCAAGGAATTTTCAAACTCTGGAGCTTCTTGGTCGAAAGCTCCCTCAGAAATGAGAGTGAATTAATGACGATTTAGCCATCCTTGTAAACCACGTTTTGCAAGTTTTGTTGATCGTATATTCTGAAATCCTTTTGCAGTGGTGGCCCAAGTGTGATTGTGCCTTGGCGCTGCTGAAAATAGAGGAACTGTGGCTGAAGAAGCAAATCTGGATTTGCACTGTCCAGTTCCCCAGGGTGAGAGATGGGGAATGTTTTGGGGTCTCCCTCTGGAGTCAGAGAAGGGGAGGATCCTCCAATCCCAATATCTTAATGCAGTATTATCCCTGTGAGAGAAGGTTCAGGGGGAAGGAGTTATATGGGGGGGGGGTGTACAGTATCATTCTCTTCATATTGGGGGTGGAATTGGAGGTAGGAGTTGCCTGGGTACGAAGTGACTCCTCTTGTCTGTGTGAGGCAGGTGTGGGAGTGCTAGATGTGCATTAGGAACAAGACCTCAACCATACATAACAAGGGAGCAGAAGAATAAGCCCACTTGACATGTATCAATCATGTTACCTTACTGGACTCCCTAGAGTAGAGGCAGGTTCCACCCGATAGATAAGTGGGTAGTTGGGAGGAGCAACCAAGCAAGTGGGTGCTTCAGTGCTAGGTAGCTCAGGGTTCAGCTTTCTCCCCGCCTTTGCTAGTTTGGGGTCAGGTATCATCAATATGCTGATGATACTGTATGTTACAACATCACCTAGGCCGAACTAGAAATGTAATGGAAAGGTCTAGTCCAGGCCAAAGCAGGCTGAGACTCAGTCCCAGCACAATAAAATTGGTGTTTGTCCACAAGCACTCTGGTTCCCAGAGAGTAGTCCCAGCTGTAATTCTGGACAGGGTCACCCTCCCTTTAAAGGAGCAAGCTGCATCTTGGGGGTCCTCCTGGACTCACAACTGCTGCTGATACAGCAGGTAAAAGGCATGACCAGATGAGGCGGGCATGCCAGTCGTGATCTTACTTAACCAAGATGCTCTGGCAACTATGATTCACATGCTGACCACCCTGCAGTTAGATTACCATAGCACACTGCACACGGGGCTTCCTCTGAAGATAATTCAGAAGCTTCAGCTAGGTTGGCCGGACTGCTAGTGGGAAATGGAAGTACAGTGCATTATATCTGGTCTTGGGTTCTGCCTGGGTTGCTAATAGACTTCCATTCAAAGGGCCGATTTTGATCTTAAAGCTGCGCATGACTTGGCTGCAGATTACCTTCTTTTGTATCAGCCAGGCCTGGAAATAGTTAATCCAAAAAGCAAGTCTCTCAGAGCTCTGATTAGTAATATTTATTGGAAAGAGGTTTGATTCCAAAAGGTACTCTACTTTCAGATGAGAAACCTATATATAGGCAATTTAAGTTGACAAGATTCTGATTTTTTCAGTTTTTGATGCAGTGGGGATGAGGCTTGTCACTTTTGTGAAGACACAACAGCCTGCATCTATTGACTGTTTTGAAAACAGCTGCTGGAGTTCCTTTTAAAGTGAGAACAAGTTTCACAATAACTTGGGGACTGTTGCATCCAGGAAGAACTGTCCTGTCTGTGCATCATGCAAGCAGAGTTGCTGAGAATCCCATCTCTACAAGAAGGGGGGGGGGCAGGGGCCTGAAGATAGCTTTTCTCCATGATGGACAACCCCCATGCTTTCAAATACTCCCCCAGCCCCCCCGCAAGGTTTGCCTAGCATCCTCTCTTCTAGCCTTCCACAGGTTAGCAAAAACTGTTCTGTTTCTGCAGAGATTTGGAGTCCAGTAGGGTGGTTGACTATGCAGGCAACCATTTTTGTTTTCATTTCTGTTTTTGTACTGGTAGAATCCTGTTGTTTCTTATGTTTTGTGTAACCCACCTGGAGTCAAGATGGAGCTGGACAGCATAAAAGTGCTGTAAATAAATAAATAAGCAGCCAATGGAGCATTGCTGAGGTTTTGAGACACCTTTTTCTTTCTTTGGGTCTATAACATTTGGCAGTGGTGGAGCCTGCCATGCCCCCCCAGGCAGGGGGTTCCACGGTCAGGACCCCGTGACTGAGAAGGCCCTGCTTCAGCCACCACACTGAGGCCACCTCTGTGCATGGGGGCTTACTCGCTTCACTGTCTTGCTCGGGGACTGTGCAGAGACCCAGGCCAGGCTCTGTGGAACCCTGCGGGGGGCCTGTTCTGCATGTGAGGAGGCCGTTGCTGTATCCGGCTTCTGGCCGAACAGAGCCAGCAAAAGGGGCCTTTCTGTCCCTCTTGCTGGCTCTGTCAAGTTGATCCTACTCTTACTGTCTTACTTACTTACTGTCAAATTGATCTTACTCTTAAGAAGGTGCGGGGGGGGGGTTGTTTGTTTGTTTGTTTTTCGTATCCCTGGGAACTTAAGTTACATTCCCACCTTCTCTTCCCAAAGCGAAGCTTTCCACATTCCTTCGGTCTCTCTTCACTGAGCTTGAGCTCCACTCCCTGATCTCCTGTGCTGCCTTCTCTGCCCTCTCCCCTTGTTTTCCTTCCTCGGTTCCTTTTATGCCAGCGGCCTAGAAGGAAGTGGGGAACAAGACAGAAAAATGCTTCTTTTCCACATACTCAGTTTATTGGAATATACAGTTCATCTTTCTGGGATAAAACCAAACAAAAGGCACAGAAAAGTAAAAGTAAAAGCCAAAGCCACACAAAATTAAAACTAATTCTAACAACAACATGAGGCAAACCCGCCCAGCAGTAAAACTGTCTCATAAAATGCAAGCAAGCTAATTCAAATGATCAGAGGCTCTTAATTGTTTTAAACCATGTTAGAGTCAGAAGTCTTAGGGGCCCATCTGAAGGTAGGCAAAAGAATAGAGGGGTATTTATTCTGCTTTGCTGCATATGCAGCACGAAGTGCAAAGTGCGAGGTCGCAGGGGATGGCCAGCGGCTCCCCTGACACTCTGGCAGAACATTAATTGGACCCGGAGTGGCTTCTTTAGAAGAGGACCTGCACCCTGTTGATGCTCCGAGGAGCCTGCACGTCCCAGGGAGGTGCCTCCCTGTTCAGAGAAGTCCAGTGGCCATGGAATGGCCCCCACGAAAGTCTTTGCCCTCAACCAGGTAGGCAGCTCTTTCACTCTTACAAATCAGCGCTTGCCTCTCACGCAGCTGGACTGCTGCTGTGTTCTCCTTATGCCATGTGGTTGTCTTTACTGTCCTTAATAAACTCATCTTTGATTTACTATAATTGGACACAAAGCGTTCTGTGGTTAACAGGAGGCCAGCAGAGATAAGCTGGTCAATTCTGGGCTAATGACTCCCTGGAGGCAGTGATCTTTTTTCTTCTCCAGGCAGGCAGTTGTCAGAGATCCCCACGGAATAATCTCTGGCGGTGATGGAGGTCACTAGTCAAGAGACAGTAGCCGCTAGGCCTTGAGGGCTGCTCCCAGAGCTACCTTTCTCATGGCAGGTCCCGCAGGTCCCACCACGCTCAGAGAAATTGGCCACATCCCTGAGAGCTTCCTTGAACAATGTTCTCGTGGAGGAGTGGGCAGACAGCGACCCGAGTTGCCCAAAAGCCACCCAGAGTTCAGAGTGCACTTGGGAAATGGTGGTAGAGCCCAGCACGCCATCAAAGAAAGATGGAGAAGGGAGAAGCAAAGGCTGCCTTGTTGGGTGGGCCAGGGGGACCGAATTGAATGCAGCCAGAGGGGAGGTGGAGAAAGGATGTAGATCCAAAGGGGTCAAGGGACGCAGCAGGGGTAGGAGGCAGGGATGACAGCCTAGTTGAGCAAAGAGCACCAGGAAAGGAGCAGATCAGAAAAAGAGACACGCGCAGAGAGAAGCTCTTTTGACATGGATCAGAGGTGGACCTGGTAGAGTTCAAAACTCCTCATTGTTCTGGAGTATCACTTTAGCCCCAGAATAGATCCTCAAATCTGTCTCTGTGGTCTGATAAAGAGATCCACCACTCCCAAAGCATAAAACATGGGTCCCTTATGAGTCCCCCCAAACTGTTGCTGAATCATAGATGTCCTGTTCATCTACAGATGTCATCTGTAATTGATGGATTACAGAGATTCATGGAAACCATTGTGGTGGATTTATTTTTGGTGAAATGGTAATGCTGGTAACTGCGGGATCTGATTTCTCATGAGTGTACTGCAGACACTGAAGCAAGCTTTAATCTAATTATGCTTGGGGGAAGGGTCCTAGATCTGTGGAATTTCAAGAGCACTTACTGTAACTCTGGTTAACTAGTCCAACCAGCCCTGCTGCCCAGTAGCTATTTTGGCGATTCTGGTTCTGCTCCACAGCTGTACAGATTAATCCTGTGCCACATTTCTCAGTCTTGGAACTTCTTTCAGAGCTCCAGATATGGCCATTGTGGGCCCTGGTGCTGAGACTCACACATGCTAGTTGGTCAACGTAGTCAAATGAGTGCTTAAGGAGCACTGCTAAGGAGAGAGGGGTTTTCAGTAGTTGTGCCACACAGGTGGGAGGCCAACTATTGGAGCAGTCGTTGTGTCATTTTCAGCACAAACTGTTGAATTAGTGCTTCTGAGGTGTTGAACTTGCTATATTCTTATTTCGATATTGGTTTTGCTTTTATTTGTATGTGCTTTAAAAAATTTTCTGCATATTACAAGAAAACCTGCTGGGGGCTACACAGATGTTATAGATAAATACATATTTGTTCATCCTCCGTTGAGATAACAGTCTAGATAGAGAAGCCCACTTCTGCTACTGACTGCAACTCTTTGAAAATCAGTACAGTCACTGTTTTCATGAATAGGGCCCTATCTATCTTGGCCCAGTGGCCCCAAAATTTAGGAACTCCAGATCTCCCTCCTCTAGCAACCTAAACATGCATTTGCTCAATCTGTCTGTGGTAATTTAAGTCACCATTCTTATACCACGGCCTGCTTGTATTAATCCTCCTGTGGAAGAGCCAGCCCCTCTGAGATTTCTAGTCTGACTCAGTGCTCTATGTCATTGGGAGAATGACCCGTGCCCTTCCTAGGGCAGAGCTTTCACCTAGCTTTTGCTGCTGTCCAGGTTTCTGAGATGCCTACAATATTTACATTGTCCTTGGGAGCTTGGTTTTCTCTTTCTTTGGCTCAGAGACTTATAAACTCTGGAGTGCACTGCCTCTGTCCAAAGATCTTTGGTGCTCTGTGCATTTTCTGTTTCACTAGCTCTTTGCCTAGTTCCTCTCAGGGTCTCATCTGGTCAGGGGTAGAAGCTGACACTTTGATTCCCTAGAGATGATTCTCCCCAAATTAGATACACCTCAGTTCCAGAGGTGATTCAGGGAAAGGGAATGTCATCCTTGCAAAAAGGCCTGGAACAATTAGGAGGGCAAAATCTATTCTCCCCTCATCATGGGGGAAGTATCTGAGAGTAGACTCCCATCTGTCTTTCCTGCCTCTTTCTAGACTTTGTCAGAAGAGGCCATCAAGGACGAAGAGAGTTATGGCTAAGTCTTTCCTGAGTTACCTTGCAGGTGTCCAATTGCAATAGCTTACCTGGAAGGGACCTGCCATATGGTTTTGTGTGAACACAAAGGAAATATAACCCCCAGTGAGGATCACTGGCAGTGATGGTGACTTGTTCTTCCATCTGTGCCTGACACAGAATCCCATTAGGTTCTTGGAGCAGAATAAATGACTATTTGTAAAGAACTTTTTAGCACGGGAGGGAGGCAGAAGGTGTTGGCCCTCCACAACACATATTTCTCTAGATATAATCCCATGAGATTTACAGCTCAAACACTCCACAGAGGTTGGGGCAGATGGTCTCTCTTCAGGAGGGCAGGGGATTAATTATTTTCTTCCAAAACAAACAAAAAGCTGCGTTTAATTTGCAGAAGCCGAAATAATATGATTGAAATTGATTTTTTTTGTTTTGTGCCAAATTCTCATAGATGGCAGCGTTCAAATGGCTCCCCATAGTTAATGCACCACACGATGGAGAGCTGATCACGTGTACGGGTACAGCTGAGCCGCCTTCCCAAGGTGGGGTCCGGTGTTCTTTGCTCAGTGGAGGCTTGTGGTGAACTGCAGGCAGGGTGCAGTTCTGCTGTTTAAGGAGGAATCCTGCCAGGCTGGTTTTAACTCTTTTTGAATTTCCTGAAAGCCCATGGAGAATGAGCTTCCCAGGCAGAAGAGAAGGTTAAGGCAAATGTTAAGACTTTTTCTCACTAGGTGAAGATGACATGCTCTCCACCCATCCTTGAGCTGGCACAAATATAGACCAGCATAAAAGTTGTTGTCCCGTTGCCAATGCCTATCCTGTCTCTGTTGCCTCTTTCTGAGTCTGTGGCCTTGTCCGGATCTGTGAGCATGCCAATTTCTCCTCTGGCTTTGCTGCTTGCCCCCCACCCCGTCAGTAAAGAAGAGACCCACTGGTCTGGACACAGCAGGAATGGGGAGGGTCGAGCTTGGGGACCCTGCCTCGGCTTCTCTAGGCCGGTTGCCTGGCCCTCCGGCCACAGACCCTCGGGGTAACCGGCTAGGTCCTGTAGAGCAGGAGAACTGCAACTGACCAGCTGCGGACAACCAGATCTCTGGCTTCAGGGGAGCGGGAGAACGGACTGAAACTGACAGGCAGAGGGACACCGGCAGATCAGCAGCAGAGCCCAGTCCCCCCCGCCCCCCGCTCTCCCAACACAGCAACAAGCAATCACAGAGCCGCGACATCGAAAAGCGAAGATGCATTTCAGGGCCTGCGGAAGTGAAATGGCCCTAATATGGTCCCGCTTCTTCCCCAGTGAAATAGTGGAACTCTACGGTCCTCTCCTCTCCCGAGTTGGGGTCAAAAATGGGGGGGGGGGCAGTAGGCCTCCGGAAACCAAGGGCTGATGGGAAAGGGCAGGGCCAGAAGAGAAATGGCTGTACACCTTGAAGCTGTGCTAGGATAGAATTGGTTTCCCAGTTGAGGGAAATGCTACTTTTAAACTAGTGCAGCTACAATCTGCACTCTGAGATTTTCTGGTGGTCTCCTATCCGAATATTAATGTGGTCTGACCCTGCTTGGCTTCTTGAGATCACCCAAGTTTAGCTAGGTGCTATTGATGATTGGAAAAATCTTAAAGACTACCTTCTATTTTCAAAACTGGGGGGGAAGAGGGGGAGCACACCATTCTCTTTGTTCCTGAATGCTAGATGAAACCTGACCTCAGTTACACCTTCTGTTAACAAATACATTCAGTCTGACCCATCTCTGCAGAGTGAGCCTTTTGCCCAGTTTTTATATTCTAGCTCATGTTTTGTTACCATCTTCCCTGATTTAGTGTTCCAGAGAAATCAAACACTCACCCACTCTCATGCCATTTTGGAAGACCTCAATCAAGATACTAGTCTTTTCACAGGTCCTACCAACACAGTTCTTCTGCCTGCCTTTTATAAAGCAAACTATGAGCCTAGGCCGACCTCTAGTGGCTGTTCGTTGAGCTGCAGCTCTTGACTTCGCACATCACTGGGGCCCTCATTCAATGTCCTGCATCTCAGAAGTAGTCTGGACTCTCTTATCAGAAGGGCTGGCACCCACCCCACCCCGGTTCAACAATGGTCATCACAGCAAAAGGTAATGTACATGAGGGACCTGGAGTGACCTTCGTTCTCCTTTACAGAGTATTGGTGTCTAGTTCTGTTTTGGTTTGGAAGTGATGGTAGGACAAGCAACATTTCAAAAAGGCATGGTATGCCTTGCTTCTTGCCAGCTTCCCAGTGCCTGTATGCTCCCATCCCACTTAGACTCACTTGGAACAGTCCAGCGTGCCCTGTGTGAGGGAGTGGGGTCAATGCCCTGTTTCCCCAGCCGAGGATTCCCAGTGACTGATCCACGGCATTGCTTGGGCTCCTAATGGGACAGGTGCCTTTTCCTCAGGTTCTGCTGTGGCTGAGGCACAGGAGAAAGTGGGGGACCAAAGAGAGAACCTGCGGTTCACTGGCCTTCACCATCCCCGCATGCATTTACCACAGCGCTGTCAGCACTTTGAGGTAGGCCAGGTCAGGAAACTACCAAGCCCAAGAACTACTGGAACTCTATTGTTACAACAGAATCCTAACTTCCTAACAGAGCTCCCCCCACCCCCCACCCCACTTAGCCAAGGCAGAACAAGTTGAGTTTCTTCCTCACCCACGCCTGGCTTTCAGGGCTGTCACACATCTTTGCCAAGGCTAGCTCTATACTCCTCTACAAGCACCATTATAGCCTGTCCACCCCCTCCCCCTCCTCAGTCACTTTAAGCTGTCCTAATCTTATCTCAAGCCCATGAATGAAATAGCCTTAAGTCATTGCAAATGAAAGAGAGAGAGGTGCTAGTCTAGCCCCACAGTTTCAAGGTGTGAAACTCTTGGGCTCCCTGACTTGTAGGGGTGATCATGTGTGTGTTTGGGGGGAATTGGAAGGAGCAAGCCAGTCCTTCCTTTCTGCGCCCCCATGCCCCAGCCATTTCTCTCCTGGCCTTGATCTTCCCCATTATTTCCTGAGTTTCTCGGGCCAACCTTGTCCCTCTGTCAGTTTCAATCCATTCCTCCCACTCCCCTGAAGCCAGAGATCTGGGTGTCCACAGATGGTCAGTTGCATTTCTCCTGCTTTGCAAAGACCTAGCCGGTTACCCCAGGGTGTGTGGCCGGAGGGGCAGGCAAGCAGCCTAGGGAAGCCCAGGCAGGGTCCCCAAGTTCGACCCTCCTCATTCCTGCTGTGTTCTGACCAGCGGGTGTCTTCTTTGGAGGGGGGGGGTAGCAAAGCCAGAGGAGAAAGCCAACCATCAATCTGGCATGCTTGCAGATCAGGATAAGACAACGGATTCAGAAAGAGGCAACAGAAGCGGGATATGCATTGGCAATGGGACTTTTTTTTTTTTTTTATCTGCGCTCAGTCGTTACCGACTCTGCAGTGACTGCTTGGACGAGTCCTTGCAGTTTTCAAGGCAATTGTTCCAGAAGTGGTTTGCCAGAGCCTCCTTCCTAGAGCAGAGCCCAGCTGGCGAGCGCAGGAGGCGGGGTTTCCGTTGCTTCGCGCCCTTTTCGAGCACCCTGTTTTTCGCGCTTACTGGCAACTGCTCCCGACTCCTGGCAACTGCTCCCGACTCCTTTTTTGCAAGTCACCGCGCCAGCATTTTTCCTCCCACCTGAGTGAGAGTACCCATTTATCTACTCACGTGAGTTTTCGAACTGTTGGGTTTACAGGAACTGGGGAGGAAACAGGAGCTCACCCTGCTAACGTGAAGGCTGAACTCAAACTGCTGAAGCATCGACCATTTCTGGCCGGCAACTTTCAGCGTCATTAAGCCGCTGCGCCGCGCCACCGCGTCCCCGTGGGGCAACTTTTATGCTGGTCTATTTGTGTGCCAACTCAGGGATGGGTGGAGAGCACTTAACTCAGTTGTGGGGAAAGGTCCAAAAAGAAAAGAGAGGGACCTTGCTGCGGGGGGGGGGGGCAGGGGGACAGGGTGGAGAGCCAGTTCCTCAGCTGAGCACTACAGCTCACATTCCATGGATTCCCTGTGACTGCCAATGAAACCAGCCTGCCCCCATTAAGATGTCATCAAAGGGCACAGCAGATGTCTGGGGATGTGAGAAAATATAACCCCCACCCCCCAGGCTCTAGGGGAATGCACATGGTCTTCTGGCCCATGGATCTTTCAGTAGCAGCAGCTAAAGCATGTTGGTGCCCACAGTAAAGTTCACTGCACCCCCACCCACCCCCCGCCGTTAGGGCCACTTGCCACCACTTTCAGACTCCTTCCATCGATTTTACGGAAAGGCAGCCCGGCCCGGCCTCACCCCTGACTGCTCTTGAGCCGCTGCGGAGAAAAACCCTCCTTTCCCCCCACCCCCGGCCGCCCGCCTCTTGGTTGGCAGCTCTGTCCTCAGACCAAGCGCAACTAGGGCAGCGAGAGCCCCCGCCCCTTCCTGCCCGCGACTGTGACCGCAACCGCGACTGCCACTGCGGGCACTTCGGTGGAGAGCACGCCGCGGCCGGGAAAACGTCGTAGCTGTTGCCCGCTTGAGGTGGCTGAAGTGATCAAGGAAAGAAGGTCCCGCGGAGCCAGTTTGCTCGGCCTCAAACCCGCCTTCGAGGCGGCCGCTTTATTTCATTGCCCCAGGCGGCGCGGCAGCAGCCCGGCGCGGCTCAGGCCCGTCGCTTCCTCGGGCGTGCGCCGGGAGACGCGTCCGACTGCGCGTCCACAGCGAGAAGCGGCGCCAGCGCGGTCCGAGCTCCACGGCTCCCGGGCGAGAAGACGCATCCCCCGTCGCGGGTCGCGCCACAAGCGCCGGCCAGCCCGCAGCCCGCCGTCTCAGCCCGAGGAGGAACCGGAGGCCCGTGGAAGGGCTGCGCCGCGCTGAGCCGAGCTCACAGTTCGTCCGCTTCGCCGGGCCTGCAGAGAGAGGAGGGAGGGCGGCCGGCGGTCAGGAGAGTCCTCCGGCCCCGGGGGTCTTGGATAATGGGGTCAGGGATACCCACCGTCGCTGCTTCTTCCCTCCGCAACGGAACCGCCGACCTGCAACGCAAGAACTTGGTGAGACCTCCGGCCATCAGGACGGGGCCGCTGCCGGGGTGCTCCCTGGCCGCCTCGATGCCCTTCCTCCCGCCTGCTCCCTTCTTTCCCCTGGAGGCCCCCCGGGAGACCGAAGACTACGGGACAGCGGGTCCCTTTTTCACCGCAGGAAGGGGCGAGCCAGGCGCGTGAAGAGGGGCGTCGCTCTCCGCCAGCGCTCTCTCCCCCTTTCCTGTGCCCCAGAGCCTCCCTCGCCCCCCGGCCCCCCGCCACTTACTGAAGATGATAGCGAGCCCGATCAGGAAGGCCGCCACAGCGAAGACGAGACCTCCGTGGCGGACGGTCTCGTAATCTGGAGAGAGAAGAAGGAGCGCTTAGCGCAGCCTGCGGGCGGGAGAGAGACGGGGCGGCCACGGATTTGCGGGGGCCTGCCTTTGTCTGGCTGCGACCCGGGAGAGCGGGCGTGTGGTTCCAAGGCAAGGACTGCGCGTTGAAACTGCACAGGAGGGGCTGCTCGAGGGCGGGGAGGAGGAGCCGTCCCTCCTGAATTCCCCGGCTTGTTACTTACCAGACGGGCTGTAAATCAAGCGGGGCGGGGGCGGGGGCTGGGGCTCGGATCAGGGCGGCAAGGGTAGGCGAGGCTCCTCGAGAGCTAGAGGAGGGTCGCAAAAGCCTTTCCTATCCCCGGAGAGCACGGCTGCTTTCCGACTTCGCTTCCTCTGGCCCGGAAAACGGGGGCGCTCGTCATTTTTAATTGTTTTTTTTAATTGTGTCGGAGTGTGTTTCCATATTTATCGATCTGTCTTATTTAAAAATGTTTTTATTGTGTTTTGCTCAGAAGGGAAGCGATATAAAAATGACATTAACATTTTGGAGAGGGAAAAGTCTTTGTTGTGCTCGAGGTCTCCTCTCAATTCCCTTCTTATTATTTACAGTGTTATCCATCAGAAGTCTTTTGCACCTGGCTTGGCATTAACGGACAGGTTGCCTTCCCTTTCTCTGGAGCCCCTGTGTGGGCAGCAGAGGGGGCAGCCAACTGCCTGCCCAGTCCCCGCCTGGGGTCAGCCCCTTCACCACGTCTTACCGTAAGAAAATACGTCCTTCTCCTTCTCCGGCAAACTTTCTGGTGGGAACGGGAGAGAAAAGAAGCAAAATCAGGGGCCAGGCAGCCACGGGGCTGGGCTTCCGAAGATGGGACAGCTGCGATCAGGGGGCCCGGAGCCCTTCGTGTTTGGCAACCCAAACTTTCCGGCCTGGCCTGTTCATGGAACGACTGCGAAATTAACTGCCTCCTGTCCTGCCAAACCCCCCACGGAGGAGCCCCAGCCAAGAAAAGATGCAGCAGCGCAGAGCTGCTCGGGGAGGCGGGGAGTGGCAGCAGCCACCTGGTGGGCCCTCTGCATGAGGCACCCTTTGTGTGTGCAAGTACAAGGAGAAACCCACTTGCCACGTCGGTGGGGGTGAAAGGAGCTGGTCCCATCGTGCCACTGTCCCTCCAGGCTGCTCGGATCTCGCTGCAGAAAGAGCTGGAGAGCAAATGTGCAACACAACAAATAAAGAGGGCCTGCACCACCCAGAGCAGGGGCCCCCTCCCACGACTGATGGGGACGTCCCTTCTGGGTTTTTCCAGCTCTCTAACACCCGCCCGCCCCCTGCCCCCGCCTCTGGCCCTGGAATAGTGCCTCCAGCGAGCATAATCTGCCCAGGGTGGGGAACCCAGAGAAAAGGCAGCCTTTTCAAACACTCCTCTGTTGACGCCAGAGTCAGATCACCCCTCGACGTGGAGCTCCGCTTGGCCAGCTCAGCCCTCCGAGTGGGCTGGTTTTCAAAGGAGTCATGAGGTGGAGTTTGCTGTCTTCTCTGACCTTTGCCATTCAGCTGAATAATGTGGTGATTTTATGCTGGAGGAAATGGGAAGGGGGGCTGGTGGAGAGGGTGGTTTCTCTCTGGCTGTGAAATGGAAAAAAGCCCCAAGCAGGGCAACTTTGAAAAAGAAGGCCTAGCCTAGCTGGGAGGGGCGCGAACCACCTGCCCTTCTCCAGCCTGCCTGGCAGCTGGCCAGAGGGCCTCAGCTCGGCTCAGCTCTGCTCTGCATAAGGTGCACAGCTAGAGCAGCACAGCGGAATGGGGAGCAGGGAGGACAAACACCTAATTAAACATTAACGGGCTGCCTGTAATGTTTATCCCAGTCACAAGGCAAAGCGTGGGGGAGGCTCCCCTCCCCTCCTTTGGAAGATCTCAGTCTCCTTGAAAACAAGGCACTGGGCCGAGGCCTGGACCACCTGAGTGCCCAGGAACACTGTCCCATCTCTGCTCTGCTCCATCGTGTTGCCACTCGCCGTGGGGTGCAAGAGCTGGCTGTCCCCAACATCGGTGCTGTGGCTAAGGGCTTAGAGGCTCAGCTGCAGTAGCAAGCAAATGCCCCAACCAGAGCAAGATGATCTGCTGTTGACTCCTTGCAGGTGAAGCCAGTGCTGGCACAGAGAACCTTGATGGGTTTGTTCACAGACTGCTCCTATCAAGAGGTAAAGGATCCAATGTTGGGAAGAGAAGCACGCTAGCCCCTTTTTTTCCTGTTCCCACCCGCTCCTGAATGAGCAGAGGACTAACTGGTGGCCTTGGGGCACAGATTATTTGGATGGAGGCTGATCTCCATCTCACAGAGAAAGACTGGGAGTGCTAAAGCCAACCCTCTTTTGGGGAGCAGCCATCTAAGCCTTCTCCCCACCCTCCAGCAGTATCACACTGAGGATGTGAGTGGAAAGGCCTGGATCTGGACCATAAGTAGTTCTAGCCTCCCTATCAGTGAAGCACATGAGGTCCCCCAAAGCTTCAGAGCCAAGAGGCTGGAGGGCTGCTCCCCCCCAAACCAGAAGTGCCCTTTCTCTCACTAGCCTGGAGAAGTAGCGAGTGAGGTGGCAGGAGCGAAAGGACTGCAGAGTTCATGTTGGCCATTGCACTCCCCCTGGAGCTTCCCTCTTGGCCCTTTGCTGGTGGAACAAGGAAGCCTTTGGACTGAGGTCCTGGCTGGGTCCCCCCTTCTGATGGCTCTTCTGGAGTCACTGCTAGACAGGTCCTGCTTGCTTATGGCTTTACATGTTTGTTGTATCAGTAAAGAAAGGTTTTAAAACAATCAGCTGTAAACCTGTGGGATACTGGGGTGGATACCGTGTGACTTGCAAACAATCTTTCCCTAGCAACCAAATCTTATGGTTTTTAAAGTTCACCAACATGTTTATTTTTCCATCAATTGTGATCCCCTAAAACATCTGCAATAATCCATCCAAGTCTTTAAGGCGCCAGCAAATGTGGTTTGCTATAATACCACCACCCTGGTTGCTGCTCATTACAGGGAGACCCCAAAAGCAGACTAAAGCAGCCCCAGTTTGCACCGTGGTGCTGAGTCCAAGGGTTTCCCAGAGGTCAGCAAGGCCGGCAAAACACCAAGCACCAGAAACGCGCTAAGATGGCTCCCCAGCCATCAACACACTGACTAGAATGACATCCTTGAGGTCATTCATTGGCCGCCCACATGGGGTTCCAGTGGTGGCTGTGGAGCACGACGCACGGGAGACCCCATAGCCCCAGGAAGGAGCGACTGCAGCCCGCCTCTTTTCAGCAGCGCCACCTGATTAGCACCGTTTTCTGCTGCTAGAAGACAGGATGCTCCACCACCCCAATCCCCACAAAGCTTTGCATTTTGTCCAGCTCTTGCGGGACATTGTCTCCTATGGCTGAGTGACGGGGGCAGCCTCAGGAGGTGCCTATGAGCAAGGTTGCAGAATCTTCCAAGTCAGCCAGACACAAACTGCTGCGTCTTCCTGCATTTTGTGACCTGGCAAGGCCCACGCTTCCAGGCCCCGCGAGCCCTGCCCACCAAATCCTGTGCTGCTGCAGTTTGGCTATAACCTCTGGCTGGTTTGGGTTCAATGCATGTTTGCGCAGGGAGCCCAGCAATCTGGCAGAATTCCAGCTGCGTGCTGTTGTGACTGCAATGGAGGCCAGTCTGCCTGCCTGGCATCTCCTTCAGAGCTTGGCCTTCGCTGCCAATCGCCAGCACACGCTGCTGCTGTTTCCAGCCAGCCTCATGGTCATCTCAGGATGGCACGAGGCTCAAGTCTGCCACCCTACCAGCCATATACCCTCCGGCAGAGCGAGGCCCCTTGGCATGAAGGCTCAGCACAGCTCAAGCGGGTATTCACACATGCAGGGAGGCGACCAAGCTAGGGCTCCTTGACAAGGCCATGGGGAGGCTTCAAACTTGATCTAGTTATCAGGAAACAGGCAGAGCTGCATAACTATGCGCCAAGTCTTCTGAGGGAGAGTAGCGCTGCTCCCAAGGGCTGCAAACGGAAGACTGATTTCACTCAACAGGCTGAACCATGGTTTATCCTGGTTAACCAAATAAACCATGGTCAGCTTGGTTCACATAACTTGCTATGCCAAAACCAAACCAATTACATTCGTTATGTGAACTAAGATGGTCATTGCTGAGAAGAAACCGCTACCCACATCCAGGACACCCAGCCAACCAAGCACACCTCTTAGAAAGACTCTGCCCAGCCAAGTTTCTCCTTCGCTGGCAGGAAAAAGGACTCTGCCCTGCCTTGCTGAGCACTGGGCTAAAGGGAAGTGCAGGAGGCATGAGTGACTGTGGTTGGCATCTCTGGTCCTGGACCCACTCCTAAGGGCCCATCATGCACTGCAGGAGGACACAGAGGCACTGAAATAGAAACAACATTTTATTTGATGCCTCTTGAGCTTGGGACACAGCACAAACATGTGGGACTCCTTTATCACAGCCACACAGCAGGAGAGCCTACACCAGGGGAATGCGCAACCAGGGTTTTGGCTTTTGGAATTACAACAGTTGTACAGGGGTGTTTTAAATGGTTCTTACCTACTGCACACTATAGCCACAACAGAGTCACGTGGCAACACAAGTTGTGGTGAACACAGCAAAGACAAGGGAGGGGAGGGGAGGGGTTGGCTTCTCCTCTGCTCTTCAGAACTGATGGCATCAGACCAGGTGACTGCAGAGGATGGGAAGTAACCAGGGAAGCCTTCTGGACTGGGGAGATTTTTAGCGCTGGGGAACAATGCACGAAGGCCAGGGCAAGCCCACTGGCCAAGTCCCACCCTCATCTGGAAGAGGTGACCTGTCCCCTTCCATCAGGATGCAACTGGCTTCTGCTCATCTCTGGGCTTCCAATGAAGGCCGTCTTGGGATTAAGCGAGTTTCTCATCTGTTGCCAGTTCTGCTAAGCGCTTCGGAACAAGAATCCAAGGTCATCCAAACTCTTACAGGGTATTGTGCTGCGACGTGCAGGGGTGTAAACTTGACACACCCAACACCCCTAACCAGATCAAGTCAATGTTAGCAAGAATAACCCCACCCACCCCACCCCACGGCAGCCTTGCAGAGAATTCCAAACGCGTGGCCCCACCAGCAGATCTCCACACCAGAGAACGAAGGTGCGCTGGCAGACCACCCTGCAGAGCTGCTGGCATCCTGGGGAGCCAGTTGAGGACTTCTGAGAAGACCACCCTCCCATCCCAACTCCTTTTCAGGCCCTTCCGTCTGTCTGGCATCAGAGACATGCGGGGGGGCGGGGTCCTTTATGGCCTTGCTGACAAGCAGCTACTGGAGGGACTCCACATCTACCACGTGGGAAGGGAAGAGGCAGCGGGCATGGGAAGGGACACCACGTGCTGTCAAGGCTGAACCCCACTAAGGTCCTGAACTCTATTTGCTCTCTGTCTCAGCCCAGTTCCTCCCTTCAGTCTTTACCCTACAAAGAGCTCCAATCCTCCCCTTCCCTTGAAGAGACATTTCAGCACAGGCGGGCAGCCACAGCCTTTGTGCACACCAAGGCAGGAGCAGCCAGACCTTCTCCTGGGAGGGTCAGAATGTCAAACCAGCATAGGAGAGAGGTGGGGCGCAGAGAACACAGTTGCACGACGACATCAAGGCAACAGCCATGATAATGACAGATGAACATTATGCAATCAGACAAGGGGGTGGACTTGGTGGGGAATAGTTAAGCGGAGGGCTGATTTTCCAGGGCACAGGCCAACATGGACACCAAAATGTCAATATTCCCTTAGAGGACCAGGGGCCATCACCTCCATGTCCCTTCATGTTGTTTGCACTCGAGATCTACTTGTCCAGCATCAGTTCTCCTTTGCTGAAGAAGAGAAGGAGAGACAAAGAGGGTTGCAAAACAGAAAGACTATCTGCAGCACACAAGGATGCACCTGGCTTTAAAAAGGATAATATTCACAAAGGCTTGTCCAACTGTAGCCACTCTTGAGAGACAGCAAAAATAATTTTTCATGCAAATGTCCCAGAAAGTCCAGGGCCAGAAACTAGGCCTCTTTTTCTTTGTCCACCCAGGGTCCTCAGTCAGCTACATCCTCTCTCCTCCCCAGTTCAGTCCCTGAATGTTCAGTTTGGGAAGAACTGCCTCTTTCTGCCATTCAAAGCCCCAAGAACCCAAATTCTGCACTCAGAAGACCCATAGGTTTCTCCTTGACCTTGAGGAAGGGCATTAAGTACCATGCTGCGGAATCCAGCCTTTACTGACTCCCTGCACGTCCAGCCCAGGGTCTTCTCAAAGTCGCCGTGGATAGAGGAGCACCCTCCTTGGAGAGATGTGTCCGGAGCCCAAAGCCGAGCCCTTCCCACCTCTCATTTTCACCAGGGACAGAGCCCCATGGCCCCAGGAGGCAGGCTCTTCCACCCACTGGTTCTCATCCTACCCTCTTCCCTGTCCCCGCTTCACCTTCTCTTCATCAGGCTAAGCATATCCAGGTCTTTAAACCATTGCTTTGTAACACTTAAGCTCTACACTCCCCACCATCTTTGCTCTTCAGCATACCAGTTCCTCAGCATCCCTCCTGTACTGTGACAGCCAGAACTGGACAGAGCATTCCAGGTGTGCAAAGAGCGGAGGGATCCTGGCTTCGCTGAGTCACCCCGCTCACTTGCGCAGAGGAGGCCTCTCCCTGAGGCGGGGAATGCGGGAAAGTCCTGGGACTGCTTCTCCTGTGCTCTGCTAACCAAAATGGGGCGGGGCGGGCCGGGGCGGGGCAGCCCCTGTCCCTGCCCCGCACGCTCCTTGGCCCCCACTGCAGCAGCAGCAGCACCCCCCCGCAAACACCCCTCCCGCTCTGAAAGCTCACCTCGCACTCCGCTTCAGTTCTCCGCTTTCTGTGCTGCTGCTGCAGCTGCAGAAAGCAAAAAACAAACTACCGTTTCTGATGCGTTTCTGGGCCCTCCCACGAGCCAAACTCCCACGGCCCACACAGGGGGGTCACTCCGCCAGCAGCCGCTTTTGGTGGGGGCGCCGCTCACTCCCTCTGCTTGGCGGACCCCGCCCAGCCACAGAGAAAGGAATGCTCCCCTCCCCCCGTGGTACGCAGGGCCCTTTGCCCCCCAAGTGACAGAGGCGAGTCCCGCCTAGGAAGGATAAGCCCGCGGCTCCTCTCCCACTCGAGCAAGTGGCGGAGAGAGCAGGGAACGAGCTTGGGGGGGCGGCAGATGGCAGACTGAACGGGCCCTGCAACACCTGCGTCCCCTTCCAGGGCCAGGAAAGCTTTCCCCGAAGTGGGGCAGGGCGTGGCAAAGGCCTTACCATTTGAAGCAATCAGATTCTCAGCCTGGACCTCCTCATCGCCAGAAGCCCTGCAGGGCAAGAGCGCACAGGAGGAGTCACCAACCCTCCCACTCCCCAGAAGGGTCAACAGGAGAAGTGCAGCTTGAAAAGCTCTTCCGCACCACATACCTGGGCTTCCCGTTGAAGGTGCACCTGCATCGCCTACCTGGGAAGAAAACACAGGGCATGGGGAGGCGAGAGGAAAGGCTTAGCTGGAGATGGGCCTAGACCGGGGGGGGGGCAGGGGGGCGTGATGGAAAAGCCTGTCTGTCCAATGATTCTCCTGGCACTCTGGGCCTGGGGGGTTTCTCCCTTAGGGGCAGAGCAGACCAGACACTGAGCTGCAGTGGGGGAACTTGGGGGGGCTGCCCGCTAAGCGGCAAAGCAGCTGCCTTGACCAGGAATGGGTCTCCCTCTTCCACTGTGCAAGAAGAGAGGGCTTTGGCCTGGGCGCCTTCCCGAGGAAAGCCGGCTGCATCTTCTGGCGTCACCCCCAAAGCCATCCTAGGCAGCTCTGGCCCACCAAAGGCAGTTGCGAGATTTCTTTCCAGTCCCATCTCCGTCTTCCAGCATGGTGAAACCTTTATCCCACGAGGCCCCTTTCCTGCCCCGGCCTCACCTTCGCCAGAGAACCCGGGCGAGGCGAGGCCATCGCCCCCTTGCCTTCCTTTCCTCCGCGAGGGAGGCCAGCTGGGCAGCGCCAGGTCTTGGGTGAATGGCACTGCTGCCCTCCCTCTGGAGTTCACTTACTCAGAATGAGCAGGATCCCGAGCGTGAAGAAAACCACGGCAAAGGTCAGGCCACCGATCCGCAGGGTCTGGTAGTCTGGTGGGGGGATGGGGGAGACCAAAGGGAAGTGGTGTTGCAGTTCCAAAGAGACTGCAACACTCAGAGATATCTGAGCAGCTCACATAAAGGTGTCTGGGGCTCACCATAGTTGAAGGGATCCTTTTCTTTCTCTTGATCAGTCGCTGGAAAGAGCAAACAGAACGCCCATAAACATGGCAGCTCTGGGGGCAGCAGAGGAGATGGGAGCCAAGTCTTGCTTCTCTGCATGTGCAGAGCGCACCTGCAGTGCAGCCAGAGCGAGCTGGATCCTGGACCTTACCCCTACTGCTCTGGCCCTCTCGCATGCAAGGAAGCCACCGAAACCTAGTCCTCCCAGCCCCACTGTTTGCCGCAAGGGTAGCCTGAGGCAGGGGACGTCCAGGACAGATAAAGGAAGAGGCCCCTCGCACCCCGAGCTGTACCTACCATCTGCCAAGATCACTGGAACCAGGAAAGAGCAGAAGAGAAGCAGCCTCCCGTCCATCCTGGCGGTGCTGCAGAGGACAGAGAGAGAAGGCATCAGACGGCCTGGGGACCTGCTTCGTGGGTCTGGATTGCACCCAGACCCAGGTGAGGTC
Organism: Python bivittatus; assembly: GCF_059951505.1. Lineage (NCBI taxonomy): Eukaryota > Metazoa > Chordata > Lepidosauria > Squamata > Pythonidae > Python > Python bivittatus. The sequence goes on from NW_028277052.1 coordinate 256,910, forward strand.
TGGTGGGGGCTCTATGGGAGAACTCTGGCTATGGTTCCTGGGCTCATAATGCCAGGTGGACTTTCCAAAACCTCACAATCCAGGCTGCATTTTGCAAGCGGTGACCGTGTTTCTAATAGTCTGCAGCTTGCAGAACTGTGACGTCCTGTCCACACAACTCATTTCTGTTCAGTCTTCTCTTGCGCAGAAACCAGCCCTGGCTGGATCGTGACAAGTGCACTGGCCTGCAGCTCAGGCAGAAGGAAAGACTCTCTTGTCACCTGTTGGCCAGGCTCTTTGGAGGAGTCCCAGATGCCAGGCAGAGCACCCGGGTTTCTTCTCTTGCCGTTCACATGGGTCAGATACTGCAGGAAACCAGAACTTCTCACCCACAGGCCACCATTCCTCACTCTGCCTCAACCAACAAGCGAGTAGAAGTCTGCTGGCTCAGCAAGGCAGGGAGCCAAACCTGACCCAATACCCTTCAGAAGAGATCCCTGCACACGGAGAGGCGTGCTCCAGATGGCACCTCTCTCCAGACACCCACAACGCTTCCACGGCACCGTCTCAGCCCAGCAAGAAGCAGATTCTGCTCTTCCAGTTGCCTTGGCCAGCCCCGGTGCCCCCCTCCCTCCCCTCCCACTGGGTCCCCATCCAAAGTACAGTGCACAGCCCAGCCCAGCCCAGCAGCTTCAGCAGCTGCACGGCAACAGAGGAAGGGGAAGACACAAGGGCCCTTTGTATGCTGCAACAAAGCCTCCCCAAACTGCACTCAGCCCAAAGGCAAGTGTTGCCAACCACACTCCTCCTCCTCCTCCTCCTCCTCCACTCAGATCCCTCCCCCCCCCCACACACACACATGGGGACTGCCTGGAAAGTCTGTGGCTGCTTCTGTCCTTGGCCTTCAGCAAAAGTTCTTGGTGTAATGGTCCTGAACAGGCAATAGCTCTCGGGTGCATTCCATGGGGGGGTGGGGGGGGACCCAACCACAACATTCAATTGCCTCAGGTACTCATCTGACCCATTCTTCCATATTACCAGGCCTCTGCAACACAAGAGTTGGCAGCTAATGCAACATTTTCCATATATATCGCTTCACTAAGATTGGCTGTGTAATGAAAGCTCCCTTCTCTAGGGCCCCAGAGCAGGGAGCGCTTGGCCCAGGTTGCCTGGGCCCTCACTCCCCCCTTCGGCCCTGCCTTGAGCCCCATCTCCACCACAGGGATTCTTGGCCAAGCCATGGAAGAGAAACCCTCTCCACCCTGAAGGACAATGGGTAGGGGGCACTAGCCCTTTCAGCCTCAGCAGCCACGCTTCAAAATAGCCCACTGGCTTTCCAGAACAGGTTCTGGCATAATGCAGAGTCCTACCAAACTGAGGGTTCCAGCAAAGATAGTCAGGCTTCCTCCGCATCCCAAGACAGCAATGGCACAGCCAAAACCTACAACACAGCATCTGGATGAGAGCAAGGCTCACCTGACCCAGTATCTTGTTCCTACCAGAGTCTGGAAGGTGACCAACAGAAAGCTTGTAGGAACAGTAGCCATCCTGGTAGCCTTGTCTCTCATGGAGCTCTCTAACCCCTTTCTAACGTCACTCTCTTTTAACAAGGAATTCCATGGGTCAGCCACGCTCTGTGTGAAGCAGCCCTGTTACTTGTCTTGACTCCACCACTGCTAATCTATAGTCTGGGGGACCACGAGGCAGAGGACCTCTCCTAGAGAGGTATCACCTGCGGTGGGGCGTCTGATGGCCGAGGGAGCCATGAGATCAAGTCAGGCATTGAAAGCCCATCTGGAAATGTCATGGGAGTCAGGGGCAAAATCCTTGTCCAGAAAAGATATCAGAACTTGTTTTCCTCCTGAAGCAGGAACCGGTAGAGCTATAGGACAACTTCACTTCCTCCCAGTGCTGCCGTTATTCTCCCAGAAACCTTGACGGAATCATAGCTGGAGGTCAGCTAGGCAACCCGTGTTGGAAGCTGAGGAGGAAACAGGAAGCTCTGCATTATGGCACCATTTGCAGCAGAAAAGGAGGAGTTCCAACACTCAGGTGCTGTACTACCTGTCCATGGAGTGGGCTTCTAAGCAATAAAACTGAATACTGGCGGAATCAGGACAGACAAGAAGAAACATTTTTTTACACAACACATAATTAAATTTTGGAATTTGCTACTATGAGATGTTGAACTGATTCATAAAAGTCCTTGGGATCAGTGGGTATTCCCCAGTCAAGAGTTGAGGTCCACCCATCTTAAAGTTGCCAAGGTTGAGAAACACTGCTCTAGGCTAATACTCACTAGAAGGCCTCACTGGGCAGCTGATTCGCCATTGGGAGAACAGGTTGCTGGACTAGATAGGCCAGGGGTCTGATCCAGGAGGGCCCAGCTTATGTTCATCTCAGCCTCTAAATGGCTCCCAGCAAGTATGAACGGCTCAGTGGCAACAGAACATTTGTGGACCTTTTACTATTTGCAATCCTTCAGCACTGTGACCCTACAAGGTGATCAGAGCTTCATCAATGTCTTATCAAAGGTAGTCCTTGCCTAACAACCCTAATGGGACCAGCAACTCCACCACTAAGTGAAGCAGTTGTTAAGGGGGAAACCACCTGACTGGGACCCTGCTTTCCGGCTGGAAAGACTAGTCAGTTTCACAGCTTCCCTTCTGTTTGCCTCCTAACCACTCCCCCCGCTTTGGAATGCTCCAGTGCCTGCTTACTGACTTTACACACTGAAAGCAGTCCGATCGTGCTGGGAGCCCAGGGCTGGGAGCCAAAGGCACATTACGCAAACAGCTTACTCTCTTGTAATCCCTTCCTCTCCAATCTGTCTGCTCTGCAAGGAGGGAAAAAAGAAAAAGCCACAGGTCAGGCACAGGACAATGCATACTGACTGTAATGGCAATCACATGACTGAGGGATGCTGCAAGGTTGTAAATCGGCCATAAAGTTATTTTTTCAGCACCGTCATAACTTCGAACAGTCACTGAATGAGTGGTCAGTAAGCAAGGACTACCTGTAATAGATAAGCAGTTTCTGGTTAAACAAACAGCACTCAAAACAGTGTACTGTGTCATGTCCTTATTGAACACTAAGCCAACATTCATAGTCTTTGCTGGAAAAAGTATATGAAGCCCTAAGATAATCCACTCTTCTATGGCGGTAAATTGGGTTAGAGATTCTACTCAGTGACACAGGTGTGAGTTTGAGGGGTCATCCCCTATAAAAATGCATGTATACACACACATTGTTTGTCACCATCAGAATCTGCGCTTCAAAACACAGATTTATGGAGATGAACCATGCCCTGATCAAAAGACATCTCTGCAGATCCCAGGAAAAGGGTTGGCAATGCTCCTAAGTCTAGAAAGGGCAACAAAATAATTTCTTTGGCCTTTATCAATTCATTGTCAGGCAAATAGTGGACAAACAGAGAAAATGCAGTACCAGGAATAGTCCCCCCCACACACACAAAAATCACCTAAGAACAAAGTATACAATAATTCACTTGTATAGTGAAATGGGCGGCATATATAAATTTGAAAAATAAATAAATTCAGGAGGTTGCAAAGAACCCTAAGGTAACAGCAAAGTATTTGCAGGCCACTCTTGCACTGTCCAATATCACTGGTCATGAGTTCACCCTCAGGAAAATAATGAACAAGAATGGTGTGCACAGGAGGATGCCAGCACCAACCTCTGCTCTCTGGAAAGCACCCATCTCACGGTTAAGTCCACCCAGATCAGTGATGGAGACCCTTTTGCACTCGGTGTGTCATAAATTCGGAAAATGCCTAACTTGACTCTACTGACTTGTCACCCCCCCAACCAAAAGAGAAACAATTTTTTACATATTCATTTATTTAAAAAAAAAAGACAGTCCAATCATGTATGGTACTATGTATTACCTAAAGAAATGTCAAATAATTACAAAAATGAAATACGAGTAAAACAAACTCAGTTTCTTTGGTAACTCAAACAGGGAGAAGAGTTGTTGGGTGTTGGTGAACACTGGTGTGTCACCCAAAATGTCGAGGTGTGTCACCTATGACGCACCTGTCATGGGTTCGTCATCCCTGACCTAGATGATTCAGCAGGTTATTAGAACAATGTTCTGTGGACCAGAGAGTGGAACTTTTTTGCATTCATGAGAAATGCAATGTTAGGGAAAAATGAAACAATGCAATCCAGCAAGGAACCTCATCCCAACAGTGAAGTAACACAATGGGATACCCTTTGTGGTCTCTGGTCCTGGTTGGCTCACAGTCCCTGAGTAGACAATGGATTTGGGATTGCTCCAGGAAATTTTATAGGGCAATTTGGGGGTACCTGTCCATGAGCTGAAGTTTAAATAAATGTGGGGCATGCAGCATGACAATAAAGCTAAACACACAAGTAACTCTATAATGGAATGACTGAAGCAGAAGAAATTTGTTTTGAAATGGCCAAGTCAAAGCCCTGACCTTCACCTCAATAAGCGGTTGTCGCATGGCCTGAAGCAAACAGTTCATGCGAAACAATGAAGACATGACCATGGTACCGTTTTCCCTGTTGTTTGTTTAACTAGAATCTCTTTATTAGTAGGACTAGGATGAAGTTTTGATCACCTTGCAGAAACACAGGAGAAAGACGACATTTGATCATTTGAAGGTAAATTCAGCAACACAGTTAGAAGGTGCAAGTCCTCCAAAATCTATGCAGAAATGTTTGAGGAATTAGGAAACAAGATGAACATATGAAGAGATAAATGCAATTATATAGCTATCACAAAGACCTTGTGGGAGAAGATTCAAAACTGGAATCTTGTTGTTCAAGTGGAAGAAGCCCATCAGAAGGGAAGAGAGAAGTACTTCATATGTCAAAGATATGGGCACCTGCAAGGAAATCTACTCATCTCTGAGCAGAAACACTACCAATAAAGTTCAATTGTTCTGCGGCCCTTGGTTGCAGTAACAGAAGCTGGATGTCCAGATTACAGGAAGACACACTGACCAAGCTGCACCTGAAATCCAGTGCTGAATGGCTATTTTCAGGGCAGACCGGGGGATAGTGGGCTGGAAGCCTTCTGGAATATTTTGTCTAGAGAAGGTCAAGGGAAGACATGGTAGCCACATGCAAGTATCTGAAAGACTCCCTTGCAGAAGGTGGGGCAGAGTTGTCTCTAGCGCAGCAGCAGGCAGGACAGTCTCCAAAGGGTGAAACTGCAGGAGGGGAGGCAGATAGTGGACCTTCCTAGTGGCGTTACAGAAGGAGAGCTATGTTAGTGGTGGCAAAAAAAATAGGAGTGCGATAGCACCTTTTCCAAATAACACATTTTATTAAAAGACATCAGCTTTCATGAGCTGCAACTCACTTCGTCAGAGCCACAGAGTGGCTAGAAGGATGTATGATTGGGAGTTCTTCTTCATTAAAGGTGTTTAAGCAGACAGTAGATGGCCACCTCTCCAAGGTCTTTCCAACTCCAGGCAAACTATGGTCTCATAAAGGAGACTAGGTCAAGCAGGGTATTGCAGAAAATCTTCAGGAAAAGGAGTCCACTTTACTAGGCACACTTATGGACATATATACATCGTACACATGGAACAGCCTGAGATCCTATGCCTAACGTGCATTCAGGAAGGGTGAAATCAAGTCTCCGTCTTAAGGATAACAAAAAATTGTCTGGTCCGAATGCTAGAAGGTGCAGCTTTCAATGCAGACCGTGTCCGGTTTGTCATGATTAACCCTTTCTATAAGCACAGACATTATTCTACCAGCCAGGGGTACAATATATTTAGCACTTACTGAAACTGGAAGGGAAAGATTTTGTCACCTCTCTGCAAAACACATACAGGTAGTCCTCGACTTACAACCACACTTGGGATGGGAATTTCCATCACTAAGTGAAGCGGTTGTTAAGTGAGTCACGCCAGATTTTATGACCTTTTTTCCCCACAGTCATTAAGTGAATCTGGCTTCCCCCACTGACTTTGCTTGTCAGAAGCCCCCTAGGAAGACTGCAAATGACAATCACATGACCCCGGGATACTGCAACCATTGTAAATACATGCCAGTGCCTGAATTTGATCACACGACCGCAGGGATGCTGCGACGGTCTTAAATTCGAGGGCCAGTTGTAAGTCACTTTTTTCAGTGCCATCGTAACTCCAAATAGTTGTTAAATGAATGGTCATAAGTCGAGGACTACCTGTACTAAGGAATGAATTTTGGGGACTGCACAAACATCGGCCCCTTTTTGCTTTTAAACAATCTGCTGTCCAAATCAATGTTTCACTCCTGCTCAGTGCAGGATCTGCTAGAGCATCTCTGAAGACTTCTGTCTTCATCCCATCTGCCTTTGCCCCTTTTGCTGGCTTCACAAATAGCTGTTGACACACCTTCCAAGATTCTGTTTTTACCTCCTCCTTGATTCTTCCATGTGTGTGTGAGAGAGAAAGAGTTAAAGAGTGTGGCGTGTGAGTCTGAAACAGAAAACAGGGAGGATTGTGAGGATTTAGCTGACTTAGATGATGTGAGTTATGGGGCTTTTAGAAGGGGGCATTTTGAAGATTCTGGTGGCGTTGGAGCTCTTCAGCCACACGCCCATCTTGATGGCTGAGCACAATCTTCTACTGTGACTTGCTAGCCAGGCTCTCCTTCAGAAAAATGTCATTTGCTAGCAGGCCACAATCACTCCAAGCCCAGATGGGTGCAGCTGACTTGCTCCGGGTCAGGATTCTCACTGGGCTAAGAACCAGAGTTGCGAGCAAAGTGCCTCAGTACACACTGAATTTAGAGCCAGTTCTGGGAGGAGAAGGGGTCTCTGCCGGCCCCCCGAGAATGATCCATGCTCCCCACCCTGTCTCCCTGCCCAGAATGATGTTGGAGCAGGTGCAGAAACACCAGTGCCGCACCATCATCGCAGTCTGGTCAGGTGCACACCCCTTCTCCCTGCCAGCATTATCCATCTGGCTTTGCGCAGGAAGGAAGTGCAGCCCAGAGGCCTTGCAATCACAGGCAGTGGGAGGAGATTCCAGAAGAATCACAGGAGCTGCAGACTCTGCTGAAGAGACTGCCATAAATGGTCTGGTCTTTCCAGCAGTGCACTGAATACATGACTGTTAGGAGCAGTCTTGAACCCCACATACTGGGCTCAAGGTCTGGACAAAGCAAACAGCGTTACAAATGAAAAGTCACATGGATTCTCCTTGGCATATCATAATTCAGGGCCCTTTAGAGAAGATATTGCACGTTCCAGTACAACTGGCCCTTTTTCTTCATCTGTCCCTTAGAATAGGCAGGTACAAAGCTTCTATTTGCTACCTCACCTGCTAAGAAAAGGGACAATTCACCTCAGCAACAGAGCTGCAAATTATTTGTCAGATCCCAGAGGATAAATGCAAGGTTACCTTTTCTAAGCAAAGAGATCCTGCTGAGCTGCCACGGACATCACAAGTCCCACCACTTTTCAGGAGGCACCACCAATGACAGGCCTGACAAAATCACAACAGGCAACGGCTGAGACCTCCAGCATTGTCTGGGTAACTTATCCACCCTTAGAAGGAAGGGGATGGGGGGGGGGACAATCCAGAGGAGTGTTTTCAGTCCCTTGTTCCAGAGGCTTCAAATGGTGGGGTCTCTGCAACAAGGCAAACAGGTCTCCTCTACAACCGTTCAAGACAGGAGACAGGAGAACACTCTTGCTTGAGTCTTGCTAGGAGGGAAAAGAAAAGCCTCCTTCTCAAGCAGTAGCTATTCGGGCCTCCACCCCACCCCACCCCACCCCATCCCACCCAATGCCAGAGGGAAGAACAACTCACAGAGCAAGCTGTTGTTCTCACAGCCACACTGTCCCACATTTTAGCAGCTTCTGCCCTATTTCCCTCCCAGGTTGTAGGAAGTCAGTAAAATACCTTGCATGCTGACCATTCAGGCACCCAAACCCTCGCCAGCAGTTCCTGCCCCCATCTGGGCTGACTGACTGACACCATGGGCAGCAAGGCCACAGGAAAGGCCTCATCCAGATACCCTCCTGCCCCTTCTACCCAAAGCAATCATGGTCTAAAATAAATGACCACAGTCAGAGGCAACCAAGGGCCACCCAGCTCAAGACCAAAGCAAAAACTATGGGTGTGCCCCACTATAAGCACTGGTTTGCTTAACCATGATTTTTGAACAAACCACAGTAGACTGGGATCTTTTAGCATACTGAGTCATAAGCCGAGCTGCCAAACCACAGGAGCTGAGTAAGTTACAGTCAGTCATGCTGTGTGAACTTGCCAGAGTACTGTAAACCCAGATGGGCGCAGCTGACTTGCTGCCGCTCAGGATTCTCAAGGAGCTAAGAACCAGTGTTAGGCAGAGAAATGTCTATTTGGGAGAGGGGCACCTGTCCTTGGCATGAAACTGGGGCAGACCCAGAAAGCCTGTCTTGCCCAACCCCAATGGCGACTATGCATTTTCCTCCTGTCTTGGATTGTTCTTGCTTTTCAGGGCTAAACAACCCTCTCAAGGCAATACACAGAACCATCATAAAGCAGATTAAAAATGTAACGTGCAATTTGCGGTAACTACCACATGCATACAACTATTTCAAAACCAGAAGAGCAGCCCCAGCAGTTCAGATTCAAGCGCGCGGGCCGGGAGACCAGCCTGGCTGCTCAACACAAAGTCTGCTCAAGGCACCCTTTCACTAGAAAAGGGCCGCCCTCCCACGGGCAGGGCCGGGTCATCCATCGGGAGCCTTCCTTCCCTGGACTGGAGCCTCATGAAGGGACGGGCAGTGCCAGGTTCTGGCCAAAAGCCTCCCTCCCCCCTCCTCTGGCCAAGAGTGGCCCAAATCATACTGTTCTTTCAAGAATTTTGGCAGCTGGTGGGCGGCGGGGTCAGGTTAGTTCTCCTCTGGGCACAGGCGAAGAGGGCAGAATGCCGCTCATGTCTCAAGCAAGTGCATCTCTCAACAATAAATGCCACTGTCCTGGCATCATTATTCCAGTGCAGACGGGGGGGGGAGAGAGAATGTTTTACGTCTCTTAAAATAGCTGCCTCACATCTATTGAACTTTGTGAAGGCCAGACAAGTCTTCCGTTCGGCCTGTTAACAACCACGCTGCCAAATGCCCTTCAGGCTGCAGCCTTGCAGCGAAAGCCCCCCCCCGCCCCCGCCCCCGCCCCCTGCACGCGCTCACAACCCCACCTGCGCAGGCGGAGGCGAGGGGATTCCGGGCCGGGAAGCGACCTTGGCAGCTTCCCGCGCAGCACTGAGGCGCCCTCTGCGTCCTGCTCGGAGGGCAACGCCCGGGCGAGGCTGCGCGCGGTTTTCTTCGCCCTATTTCACGCTGGAGGCCAGCACAACAAGGCCGGCTTCCCGCTTAACCAGCCGGCGGTCGGCACGCGCAACTACCGCTTCTGAACTGTGTGGATCGGGGGAGGGGCGCTTGTGTTCCAACACAGAGGCGTAAAGGCTCGGCGCATCCAGCCCCCGCCGCCCCCCGCACTGCCAAAATCGCGGCTGCGCGAGATGCTTTTCTCGTGACGGCGGCGGACAGCCTGGCTCGGATCCGCCGGCCGGCCGGTCGCCCGCCACCCCCGGACGCCGCCGCGTCCCACAGCCGCGCTGCCCCCCGCCGTCCCTTTCCGCCCGAGGCAGGCAGGGCGCGCCGGGGAGGCGGCGGGACGGCCGTCGCCCGCCTCTCCGGGAGAACCGCCTGCGCGTCGCCCTGGGCCGAGGGTCCGCGCCGCGCGACTCGAAGGGACGGGCGGGCGGGCGGACGGTCGGGCCTCCGCCGCGGCGCGACAGCGGCTCCCTCTGGGCACGCGGACGGGCGGGGGGCAGCCGGACGAGGCGCGATTGCAGACCCGGAGGGAGCGGAGCGGTAACCAGGCAACTCCGCGGTTGGCACGGCAACCAAAAGCCAATTACACGCCTGGGCGGGAGGCCTGCGCCAGACAGACGCACGCGCGCGGCCTCCCCGCCCCGCCGGCGCGCCGACAACCGGGGAGGACGCGGCGCAAGACCCTGGAAGGGCGCTGGGGGGGGGGGAGAGCGGGCGGCAGCCGGAGCAAACCCGGACGGGCCGGTGGGGAAGGACGGCGCCACGGCGGGAAAAAGGAGCCGCCTGCCCACCGCCCCTCGCCGGGTGGCTGCGCGCAGCAGGTGGACCGACGGCAGTCTGTACGTGCCCAGAAGCACGCTTCTCAGCGGAGCTGCCACGGTCATCGTCCCCAGGCGTTCCTCTTCCTTTGCAGAGCGGACCTCCGGAGTCCGAGACGCTGCCTGCTGAGCCCATCGGCTGCGCGCCCAGAAGAAAGGCACTCGAACGAGAGAAACGGCCGCCGGAGGGGCCGGTCGCCCGCGTCCACGGGGCGCAGGACGCCTTGGGCACGCAGTCGCGGAGCCCCCAGCCCGCCAGGCCCGGGAGGGGGAGGGTGGGTCGCGCGCGACCCTCCGGTCCCGGCCGTTTGGCTGCGGGTCACGCCTTACCTTCCGCCGGCCTCGGGCTTCCCGGGCAGGCGGCGTTCGCTCAGTCCCCGGCGGGACGGGCCCGCGGTCCGGCGGCGCAGCGTCCGCAGAGCAAAGCCGCGCACCAGGCTGGGCGTCTCCTTCCCCCCGGGCGTTGCTCCGCTCAAGCCTCGCGGCTGGCTCGGGTTGGGCGTGCCACGGGCTCGGGCATGGCCGCGCTGGGCTGGGCTGGGAGGAAAGGCGAGCGAGGCGCTGCGCGAAAGCGGAGACCCCGGGCGCGCGCACGGAGGAAAGGCGGGCGGTTGCTTGCTTGCCGCGTTCGACGCGCCCGGGCGGGGTCGGGGACCCCTCCCCTCCCCTCCCCTCCGCGCGTGATGTCAGCACGTGCTTCCGCAGCGGCCACCCTGCTTTTGGGGTGGCGGGCCCCGGGAGACGCCTCGCGCGGGGATCTGGGGAAAGCGGGCAGCCTGCGCCCGCAGCCGAGTTGGCAGAGGACGGCCTGGCGGCCGGGACACAGCCCCCGCTCCCTTCTCTTCGCTGGGCCTGGGAATCCGGGGCCCCCGGGAACCGCCCCTGGCTTTGCGGGCACGGGCCGTTCCTGGAGGCGGGGGCAGGGGGGGCAGAGGAGCCAGCGTTCTGCCCGGAGAGAAGGTGGATTTTGAGCCCTCCCGTCGCCAGCTGCGCTCCCAGACAGCGCGGTCGCCTGTTGGGCATCCCGCGCGGCCCGGCGCCTCGGCTGGGCCGTTTGCCTCGGCCCGGCTCGAATCCAGGGCCCGAAAGCCCTGATCCTTGGCCTCGCGAGGCTGCTGGGAGAGGAAGCCAGGCTTGGGACCTAAAGCCCCGAGACAGCCCGTGCCGTTGCGGCTTGCTCTGTGAAGGGCATTGTTTTAGTACATGGTTTTGTACCGTGTGTGTTTCACATAATGTATAACATCCATTTAATACTGCATTTTATCTTACATTATGTTTAAAACTTTAACTTGCTTTTTGCCTTTTAAAGAGCACAGCATTCCCCCACCCCATTTTCCTTTGGTTTTCTTTCGCCCTGAGGCAGCCAGCCGATTAGATACCTGACTGTCTTTGAATAAACAAACCATAAATTAGCTTAGTACCAGGCAGAGAAGTTGCCAAGAGTGAGACCCTGAATTTCAAAGAGGAACAAAGAGATAAGAAAGGACTGACATGGGGTGTTTCCTTGGTAACAAGAAGAAGAAAGATGAACCCATTCTCACCTCATTAGGACACACCTTTACTCCCCCCCAAACCATCCCAAAAAGCCCTTGTATGGGCAGGAGAGGATGCACTATCTGATTTGAATTTTTTTACACCTGTACCTTTCTATAAAACCTCTGATGTTTGCTTTGCAAGGTGTGGTTTCTTTCAACATTCCTTGCCAAGATGTTGACTGATCCAACCAGATGCATATTGATCAATAAATATCTGTAAATTGTTACAGAAGTCTCATCTCAAGTTTTTGTTTGGCTCTCTGAAACTTGGGTAGCATAGAGTGCCTTACACTCTGGGTTAGTGTGGCAGATTAATCCAGCCGGCTGCCGCTGAGTCAACCAAGCACGTCAGCAGAGTCAACCAACTATGGCTCCCAGGCGGGCCTGAACCCGAGAAAGAGGCTGAAGGGGGATGGAAAGGGTGGCCTGGCGATATGGGTGGTGCAGGAAAGGCAAATAGGGGGTGGAGCAGAAAATCTGGCACTGGCGCTGCTCGCGGCACCCTGGTTCCTGTGGGCACAACGCTGCCCTCATCAACCCAGCCGTGTCACTAGTGCATGGGGAGAAAAGCAGCATTTCCTTCTCTGTGGTTCTATCCCAGCAGTTTCATGCCAGGCTTTGTCACCTGTTACTAAGGAGGTCACCTGACTTGTGAAGGTGATTGGAGCTGTGTTGGGGGGGAATTGGAAGGAGCAGGCCCATCCTTCCCCACTCCTGGCCCTGCCCTTTCCTATCAGCCCTTAGTTTCCGGAGGCCTACTGCCCCCCCGCCCATTTTTGACCCCAGCTCGAGAACAGAGAGGACCGTAGAGTTCCACTATTTCACTGGGAAAGAAGCGGGACCATATTAGGGCCATTTTGCTTCTGCAGGCCCTGAAACGCATCTTCGCTTTTCGATGTCGCAGCTCTGCGATTGCTTGTTGCTGTGTCGGGAGAGCGGGGGGGGGGACTGGGCTCTGCTGCTGATCTGCCGGTGTCCCTCTGCCTGTCAGTTTCAGTCCGTTCTCCCGCTCCCCTGAAGCCAGAGATCTGGTTGTCCGCAGCTGGTCAGTTGCAGTTCTCCTGCTCTACAGGACCTAGCCGGTTACCCCGAGGGTCTGTGGCCGGAGAGCCAGGCAACAGGCCTAGAGAAGCCGAGGCAGGATCCCCAAGCTCCACCCTCCCCATTCCTGCTGTGCCCGGACCAGTGGGTCTCTTCTTTACTGACAGGGTGGGGGTGAGCAGCAAAGCCAGAGAAGAAACTGAAAGTGGAACTTTCAGAACAGTGGGGCAAGACGGTGAGCACCATCTGGTTATGAGATGCATTAGGTTGGCCACAGATGGGGAAAAGGAATGCCCTAAAGTTTCCTACTTAAGTGTGATTTCAAAAGAAGCAGTTGCACCTCTTTCGTGATCTGGTCAAAGAGGAGGGAATAGGAGGGCCTGGGCATGGACTGGGGCCTCTCCTGAGCACTGCTGGCCACAGCTCCTTTGGGCAAGCAGTACCTTTGGGCACGGCTACCTCCCTGCTCACATCACCATCCTCTGATCTGCCCCATGTGTCAGGACCTTTGACCTAACACACCCATGCACACCCCAGCTTTCGGGCTCCAGTGGTAACACCAGCCAATGCTCAGGGTACTGCCCTGGACTGTTGGCAGTGGAACCTCAAGGAGACCCTCTCTGGCCTAGAAGGAGAAGGTGATTTTCATTCCAAGGTGCCAGCCAGCCTTTGGGGGGTGAGGCAAGGGGCAGCCGCTACCATTATTCGGAGAAGCAGAATTGGGGCAAAGAATCCGCAGAACAAGCAGTGTCACACTGATGCTTCTGTTTTCGGAAATAAGGCGTTCTAGCCCAGGAGGCACATCCTTTTCAGGAAGATGCTTCAGAGAAGGAAGGAGATGTCTGATTAGGGAGAGGGAAGTCAAATTTTAGGGGTACATGCTCCTTCTGCAACTCCTTCTCCAGGTGGGTGGTCACAGTGGGTCTCATGCCATGCGCTCAGCTCCCGGGGGCAGAGAGACAGAAACACTGAGGTGGTGAGAGGGGTGGTACCCGGCGGCAGCAGAGGGCGGTCCTAATGAGCCCAGTTTCCAGGGCCTGTAGTGCTGCCAGTCAGATCCTGCATTATGAGGAGTTGCAGCTGACCCTTTCCTGTCAGTTGAGGGCACCTTTTGGTCAGTGCCCTCTGATGCCAACAGCGCTGTCAGATCTCAGAAAGGCGCTACCACAGAGCAAGGTCTCTAGGCCATCTCACCCTACCCCATGTGACCCAGCGTGTCTCGCCAAATGCTCAGCTCCAGGCTCAGCAGCTGCATCCTTCAGCCCAGAGTCCCCAGCCGGTTCCAACAGCAGTTCGGAGGGCACACAGACCGTGGGGAAGAGCCCAGCTGTCCTCCGCCCCACCGGTGTCCTTAAGTCCCAAGAGCAGGAAGATACAGTCGGTCCACCTTTGCCAGGTCCTTCCACTTCCCCGGAAAGCGGTGTGGGGTGCCCGCCTCTTCTCACTTGCTCTGGCTCTGCAAGGCGAGGAGGGAGGGAGGGGAGGAGGAGGAGGTGCCTGGGCTTAGCGGTGAAGCAGCTCTCACCTCGCGGGAGAAAAGCCACGTCAGGCCAGCAAGCATCTTTGTCCGGCCAATTCAATTAAAAATGCAGATGGAAAGGGTGTGTTCCTTGGCCAATGAGCCAGCTGGAAATTCACAAGCCAGTGGCAACATCGCACAAACATTTCTGTCTCAGGCTGTCAGCTAAATCTCCAGGGACCCCGTTTGCACAGCACGAATAACTCTGCTCTCCCCTCTCCCAGTCATAGGGAGGAAAATCTTCCTTTGCTGGGCCCCCAAGCTAGCACCAGGGGGCTGAGAGGCTGCTGCTTTCTCCCCACTTCCCCCTTTTTCTGAGAGAAGGAAAGTTGCTACCCCCCACTTGTGCATAATTTGGGTTGGAGGGGCAGTACCTGCTCCATCATTCCTGCCTATTCCCCCCCCCCCCCCGCCATAGCTGCAGGAAACAGGATGGGGACAGGAGAAACATACCTAGGGGACTCCGTTTTTGCAGGGCCTCTCTCAGACGTTGTCTCCCTCGGAAAGGTAAGGATTAATGTATTCTCCCAGACCGCAGTTTGCAGGAGGGAGGGAGCTATTTTGGCCCCAAGTAAGACCAGGCCTAAATCTAATCCCTGCCGTGTCAACTGGGGGGGTCAGTTAAGCCTGCCTCTGCCCCACAGCTAATCAAATGTGCTATTTGAAGGGGTCACCAGGAGTGAGTGCACAGTGCCCTACTTTCATTGCACGCCCATCTCCAACCTTCCCAGGCCACCTGAGTTCCCCCCTCCGCAGCCCTGCCGCTCCCTCCAGCGAGCACGCGGCCCCCTCTCACCTCCATCTGGCTGTAAATCCAGCCCAGAAACTTTGCGACTTGGGTGTAGACGCCTGGCTTGTTCCTCTGGCCGCAGCCGGTTCCCCAGCTGGTGACACCAGCCAAGTACCATCGGCTGCTGTCCTGACAGACCAGGGGGCCGCCGCTGTCGCCCTGGGCAGAGAGACGCGGGCATTAGAGAGTTGGAGGCCAGAAGCCGCCCGGCGTTCCTGGGATTGGTAGCTGGCCCTGGCCTTAGAAAAAGGCCCCAGCGCTGAGCGGAGCACGCTTCCGCCAGGCCCTGCACCGGGGGCCGCATTTCCTTCGTCTTTCACGAACTCTATCGGCGTGATACTGTTACTCAAAGGATGCCATTCACGATGTTCCCTTGTGGCGCATCTATCTTTCCTCAAAGTGCCCGAAACCTGATTTTTTCCTGAAGCATGTAAAACTGCACAGGTGAGGAAGCCCTTCAGCTGTGATTGTGTGGGCCTATCACAGCTCAACATGTGGGCGCTATCGCCTTTGCAGGTGGCACCTTTTGATCACCCCATTTCTTTTTTTAAATTGATATTTCCATCAGCTCTTCTGTCTGTAATTTCCAAGTTTAATGAAATATCATTTAAATGAAATTGTTCTAAGTCACATAACACAATACTGCTGACCCTTCAAAAATTATTTTTTAAAACCCTTTTCTTAGTATTATGCTCAACGGGTGATAGAAAAGTTTTTACTTTTTTGTGTTTCCTTTTAAGATCAGTATCTTAAAGTACCTTCTAGTATGAAAGCTATTCTGTCAGATATTCTGTCAGATAGAATATTTTAAAAATCATAGAAATACAATTATTTTAAAACTAATTTTAGATGAGTAAGGTGTTGCATGATCAAATGAGTTAAAAGGGATAGTAAGACCATTGTCAAGTGAGTGGCATTTGGTAGCTGGGCCATTGGGGGGCAGGAATGTTGGGGGCCAGAACAGCAGAAGATCTCCCAAACTTGAAAGTCAGCTGCAAGTTTGCAAGATATCAAGAAGGGTTAGCACAAGGGAGGGCACCTCATCTTTGTTCTTGGTGTGCCTCAGTGATGGACTCCTCTGATTCTGATCAGAACCTGGTGGACTCCAAGCCTCAAGTTGAGGAAGCTACCGGATGTCTGCCACTTGCAAGGGATGAGTTAGACTCAGCACGTGTAGCTGCTGATTCAGACAGCAAGAGTGCCAAGCCCTCAATCGTGCCACCATTTAAAAAGGGCTGAGCAGTGGAGATGAGAGTCGTCGGGAGGGAGGGAGTCAGCTCTAATTGGGAACTGTGAATATAGAAGAATATTCTCCAGACCACCCTTTCCTACTTGGAAGTAAGTCTCCTGATTCCTGACCTGTTATCCACTCCAAGTGTCTCCTGTTCCTTACCCTATGATTGGACCTTTGGCTTGACGTCTGGATCTGCTTTCATGGAACTCTCAGGGAACCCACAGACAGTCTTGGATGACTCCGCTTCCTTTCTTCAAGTGTTGCGACATTGATATAATTTACAAGGCAGGAATCCTCCCTTTGACTTCTCTAGCCTTTGTTGAACTCTGCCTAACAGTCTCCCCTTATCTGTGTCTCAGCTGGTATTACAAGTCAGTAAAAGCTCCCAGACTTGTAATGGTTTGCATCAGTCCAAGCTTGCACCGGACAGCCCTTCCCCACTTCTCTTCAAGCAAGGAAACCTCTGTTACCTGGCAAGAGTCTGTGCCCCCTTGCAGAAACCCAGCACACATCATCCGGGGGGTCAAGAATCCCTCGTAGACATTACGGCTGTTGCAGAGCCGATAGTCAATGATTTTCACTTCTGCTTCCCGCAGCTTGGGCGATGTATTCTCTGAAAAAGGCAACCGAATGATGCGATGAGCCCTGGATACCCCAAGCCTCTCTTGCTGGAACTGGGTTTGGTCACAGAACCTGTCGGGCTCAGCCCAAGAGCAGCAACGAGGCAATCCGGTACGGTTCAGTTCCTTTATTAGCTTGCACCTAATAGACAAAATCTCGCCAGACTCAACCTATGCTGAAGCAACTAGTGGCTGTACCCCGTGAGACTCCAGGGAAGGGCCAGCCTCGTCCTCTTTGTCTTCCCACACTCCTGCTGCGGGCTGAGGAGGCGCTTGCCTGGGAATGCCTCTCCCCCCTCCTGGCAACCTCGAGGTTCCATTCCAGACTCTTCCCCACTCATGCCATCCATTACAGCACCTTAGAGCTGGAAAGAGCTCATTATAGCCAAGATGTCCACCCAACTCCTAAAGCACATCAGCAGGTGGCTGCCTAGCCTCTATCAGAGCATGTCCAGCGACAGGAAGCTCATCCCCTCTGTGGAAGTGCCTTCCCCGTCCGGCTTGTGGGGGGACTCCCCTGTGTTCTTGGCCTGAGAGCCCCAGCCTAGCAAAGGAGGCCCCCTCACCCAACCTACCTTCATTTTCACTGATCTTGCCAAAGCCTGTGATGAAGCATGTCCTCCCAGGAAGAAACCTTTGGCCTGACATGGGAAGGCAGGCTGGGCGAACATGAGCTGGAACAGAGGGAGAAACAAGTGAGCCTTCCCTCGAGGGAAGACAAAGGGTCTCCCAGCGCTTCAGCTGAGCCACTCCGAAGGCAGGCTTTGGATTGCTCGGCCGTGTGAGATCTTCACCTGAGAGGACCAAGGGATGGGAGAGCTTCATCAGGGCAATGTCGTAGTCATCGTGATCATCACTGTAATTGGCATTAATGATGACCTCAGAGACAAGGATCCCCTCCATCGCCTGCTTGAGGTCAGCGGCACCAGCATATACCTTCCACTCATCCAGGATTTTCACACTATTTCTGAAAAGTCCAAAGGCAAAAGGTTGGGGGGTGTCTGCCTCAGGCTCAGGGCACAGGTATCCAGAGGGAGATCTCTCTGAGACTGTGGGAATCAGCCCTGCTCCCATTCCAATTCTTCATTTGGAAAATCAATCCAATTTAATTATTCAGACTGAGACAGCAAATTGGTCCAAAAGAAGAAGCTGACAAGGGTTTAGATGGTTGTTGGGGGGGGGGGTGGCACGGGGATAGCATCCTTACAGCAGGTGAATTCTTAGCATGAACCATGGTAGGAGCAGCTCAAGAAAATCATCATGCGGTACATTTCTTTGCTGGGTGTCAGGAAAAGGTTGGACAGGCAACCAGATGGGAAGCTCTGCTTCTCTGCAGCAAGACGGCCCTTCAGGCACCTTCTTCTGGCAGAAGTCCTGATGATGGGCCTCCTTTTCCCTAACAGCACATCCTGCGCCTCCCGCTGCCCTCCCAAGTCAATCTGGAGGTTGGCCTCACATGAAGAAGCAGTGGGCTGCGGTCAGCACCCACTGGGGGTCAATGATAGTGCCACCACAGATGTGAGCGGACCCATACTGGAGGCTCACTTGCCAAGGCCATTTACTGGCAGATGCTTCGGTGCCACCCACGATGCGGCCGGATATCCGTTGCCCACAGTCTGCAAGGAGAAACATCCAAGAACCTCAGCTGTAGGAACACAGAAAAGCCATTTCCCCATTCCCTTCCATGCACATGCACCACATCAACCCACCTGGAGATCTGTCACAAGGCTCTCTTTTATTAGCCACATCTTTACCTTACCTTTCCCCCCCCCGCCCCCCCCCAGTGCAGAACCCATGCAATGTGCATACGTGGCTCCTGGGTTTTCAAGAAGGAACTCAGGGGTTCTCTCCCCCCTCTGACTGGCTCTGCTCCATCATTTTTATTACTTTTATTACTTTTCAAAGTGTTAAGACAGTATTCTGTTTATTTATCTTGTATGTTAGGAATGCAAAAGCATTTGGTGGCATTGTTTTGCATGCTGCTTTGGTGTCTTTAGATAGGAGCTTATGAAAGAAGGAGAAGAAGTGCTAGGATAATTGAACACTAGTTCTGCCCTAGGGCAATTCTCTCCACCTCAGGAATGGCGCAATAATAAAAAAGCCTCATGGAGTCAGACCCAGTCTCTCCCTGTCCACCCCCCATCTCCACCCATCTCCTTACTTGTGCATCGGAGAGAAACATACTTTCTGGAGCTGCACTGGGAGCTGCAGTGGAGATCAACAAACCAGATGTTAGGTGAGAAACCCAGAGCCTGTGGCCAACAGGGTCGTGCATGTGTCTTGGAGGAGCAGAACCCCCAAGTCGGTCTGCCTGGCCGGGAGAAAGACAAGTTCTCTCGAGGGCCCAGCAGGAGGCAAAGCTGCAGAGAGCAACGAGGGACAGGTGAGTCCCTTCACATTCACTTCCCCACAGATGAACCTGAGGACTTGAATGGCCCCAAACCCTCCATGAAAGGGGGTCTGAAAACACAGTGCTCCGGCCCCTGCCTTCACAGAGGTTACTTGACATCTGCCAGCCTATAGAAAGTCAAGCCAGGGCAGAGGACTGGAGACGAGAGATTTGCTTCGTGGGGGGAGGTGCCGCAAAGCCAAGTGGCAAACGACAGCAGAATTTGGATTCTGGCAGGAAGGTACCTCTGGTGCTCATTCCGAACAGGAGGACCAAGTACATTCCACCACGGCACGACCTGAGAGTAAGCACTAACTGTTACACTCGGTCTGGAGATTCACACTTCGCAAGGTGTGGATGTTCTAATTTTTCACTGCTCCATTGATGTAGGGAAATCTTGTTCCTTAAAGGAAACTCATGTCCTCAGTAATAATAGGGCATAGCTCCAGTCCCAGGCAGCACATGGCAAACTATCTTGGAAAATCCACAACTTCATTTCATAAGCAATTTCTGGACAAACAATGAACTTCTAATCCAGTGAAAGACAAACTAGGGGGTTTTGTTTCTCAGTTGGAAAAATTCAGACTAGAATTTCATATGTGTTTGTGCGTATGCATTTATGTGCTACTTATTAAACCAACTGCAAACATTATCATATCCTGTTACTTCTGTGACTCCTCTATGACACCTGAGGGTTAGGGGCACAGAGCAAAGGATCACTCCGCCCTGGTGCCTGTGGCATTTCCTGGGTAGAGCAAGTCCTCCTTGGCCATTGAGCCTCATCTGCCCCCGATGAAATGGGTCTGCCAGCACTAGGCAGGGGTCATAAAAGAGGGGACTCCCTTCTAAACCACTGCCCTCACCCCCGGGCAGCCGTTACCTGTTGAGACTCTGCTGAATGGTTTTTCGCATCCCTCCAGCCACCAGACTTTTCCCAGAGAAGGACAGAGGGACATATTCTGTGTCAGAAGCACTGGGGAGGCAGAAGAGAGTCACGGGCAAGAAGAGGCCTTGGGAAGAGGCCCCCTGTGTTGGAGCACGGAAGAGCAGCCGCACTTTTACGTACACACAAATGTGGAGAAGCTCCCCAGGCCGCCGTGCAGCTCGGCCCAACCAGGGGTTGGCACTGGCTGCAGACCCAACATGATCTGTGCCATAGAGTGTCCCTTGCGCAGCTCTCGGTTCCTGAACAGCCCCCTCTCTTTCCTTCATCACAAGGGCTCCCCCTCCCCCACACTCATCTGAAGGGGTGCAGTCCACAAACAGGTCCTTCCACTGCTTGTAAAGTTGCCGCCGGGGGACTCTGCGTGTTAACAGAACCAGCAAACCAAAGCGAGAGGCTGAGAGAAAATGGGAGACAGGCTTTTCTCTAGTCCCTTCCTTCCGCGGACTCCCTCCCCACCTTTCGAGCCCCAGAATTACTTTAGGAATCCAAGCTGCTGACAGGTCTTTCGGGAGAAGGCCTCGGTCCAGGTGTGACTGCAGACAGGCAGCCACTCCCTCTCTGCTCCCGAGTAGACATGGAGCAAGGACTGGTTCCACCCAAAGCGCACTGCAGAACAGGAGAGAAAGAAGAGGGACGGAAGGGACACCGTGTGGGTATTCCTGGGGCAGGTACCCTCTAGAGGGAGTCCCCCAGCCCCAGCTCAGTCTTCTCACTCAAGCTCCTCCCGAAGACCTTCCACCCACGTGTCCCTCCGGCTCTCCAGCCCCGGATGCTTTACCACAGCCTAGTTCATCGCTCCGCTGAGAACAGTCGGGAACCCCGTCACACCGCACAGCGTGGCCACTGCAGCTCTCCACCGGCTGCTTGTACACAATGCCGGTGCTGGACCGCCAGAACAAGACTGGGAGCGGGACAGGAGAGACAGCAGTGAATGAACTGGGGTTTAGGAGAGTTTCAAGGTGGGAGAATTGCTTCTCACATTGAGAAAAGGTCTGACGGTTATCAAAGAGGGAGCCAATGCAGACGGCCCCCGCAGAAGAGGCAAGCCTCCTGACCCTTCCCTAGAAGGTGGGAGAAACAAACAAGGGACTCGTTGGAATTCTTGCGTGTCTCCTCAGCTTTCCTTCTAATCAAGACTTGGGCTTCTCATTCTTTGGATTAACTGTCTCCTTTCTAGCCTGCAAGGAGGATCGTCTGGCACAAGGCGCTTGCAAATGCACCCCTGCAGCATTGGCACTGCCAACTGAACAGGCTCCCAGTTCCTGTTGTCACTGGGCAGTTGGTGGTAGGAGTGGTTCCTCCAGAGAAACGTCCACAGAATTGGAAGCAGCATTTACACACACAGACCATTCCTCAACATTGTGACTTGCAGACATCACCAGAGATGAGTCTCTTGGGGGAAAGTTCTAGAAGGATATCTGTGGTAGACCATGATAGCCAAAAATCAGATGGAGCCTGGCAGCACCTTTCTGACCACCAAATTTCATCCATGCTTCAGGTGAAGTGAGCTGCAGCTCATGAAAGCTTATGCCTTTTAATAAAATGTGGTGGTGTAAAGGATGCTAGCAGAAACCCCCTGATTCAGGGGAAAGTGCTCTGTGGCCCAGAAATGCGATGGTGCCTTTATTCTTCATCTGTTCAGAGATATCCACGCTATTAGAACCAGCTTGTGCAGCAGGACCAGCAACTGAAAAGGAAGGAGGACATGGAAGGCCTCCCCTTGTCTCGCCACACCTGCCAAGAAGACCGGCTGCTCCTCTTTCTCGCCTCCTTCCCCTTTCTCTCACGGGAAAGGAGGGCGCAAAAAAGAGGGCCGAGCCAGGGCTGCTCCCTCTGCCACCTCGCTGCGAGTGGCACCAGCTTTCTGTGGTAATTGTGCAGCGGGAGAGGAAGGGGAGGTGAGAAAGAGAGTCAGCTGTGCTTCTGCCCCAACGTTTGTGGGGCATCGTAAACTTCTATTAGTAGCATTTGCCAGTTTCCAAACCGAGATAGGTCCCATCCCGGGCGCATCCCGAACACATCTCAGAGGCCAAGAAGCAGAAAGAGCCAGGCTTCCAGCACAGAGGTGGTCTCGGCATTAGTTGCAGCTTCCAAAGCACACAATGAATCGTTTCAATTTATTCTGTGTTGGCCAGCTCTGGGCATCGTACTTCTGGGCAGCTTCAGAGAAGGGCAACAAGGAGGCTCATGGGGCTAGACACTAAGTCCTATGACAAGAGGCAGAAGGTTTTTGGACAGTTTAGCTCTGAGGAGAGAAGTCCAAGGGGAAATATGATTGCCCTCTTCAAGTGCATCGCCCCAAAGAGCCTGTCCTCTGAAATCCCAGAGTGCAGGCCATAGAACAGCTGATTTAAGTTACCGAAAGGCAAAGTCTAACTGAACGTCTTAAACAGCTTCCCAACAGTAGGCACAGCGTGACCCAGAGGGGGCAGCTTCACTTGGCCGGGCACACGCAGGTGGAGACTGGTCAGCTGGGATGCTTCGGACACAGAGCAGGGTTTGGACGCAGGGGCCTTCGTGGCCACGGCCAACTCTGGCATCCTTAACAGACTTTGGGCTTGGGCTCTTGCGGTCATCTCCACTCCCAGGGCTACTGGCTCCAGCCTCTCCCTGCCCCATTCCACCCCCAGCCATTCAGAGATCCAGGCCTGAAATCCTGCCTTCAAAAGATTCAGGAGGCCTAGTCTTAATTTCATGACTTTGCAGAATCTGGGCCTGATGATTAGTACTCCCCTGGGGAGGCATGACCTGGCCACTGCCCTTTCCCCATTCATATGGCTATATCGCACCATGTGAATGGGGGAGAAGCTGCATGGTGAACCTGGGGAATGCACTGGGTCTTCCTGCATGTGCAAAATCCATTGCAAATCCAGATGCTGCTTATCGGAGGAGAGCAACAAATAGATGGCCTTATTAGGAGCAGTTGTCTGAACGGGACATGTATGGAAAGAGGAAGAGAGGGAGACAAACAGAGTTCTGGCATGCAGCTGGTCTCCCTCCATCTCTTTCTCCTCCTCTGTATTGATTCCAAAGTCAACAATACAGAAAGGAAGATGGACATTTTCCAGGAAACATTTCTGGCATGTCCTATGAGCAATATGAGCCCTGAGTGAACTTCCATGAAATAGGAAGAACTATGAAACCAGGTCACAACCTGGTTGTCTCATCGAGGCCCTGCAGAGTCACCACTTGGAAATGTGGGGCACCTATTTACACCAACTCACTTATCTGCATCAGAATAGGCTCTTTCCTTGTCCAGGAATTGCTGCCTGTCTCCGTTCCAGAGGACAATCTGTGAACCTCTGAGAAGGAGAAGAAGCTGGACCTCTCCCTGCTCGGAGAGTCCCTCCCCAGTGTTTGACTCACAAGAAGTGGGGCGGGGGGCTCTGTTCTTCTATGGCCTAAGGGAGAGATTCAGGGGTAGCGGGATATGCTGTAAGGTTGCCTACAATGGAGACAGAGTCACGGGCCAGTCTGGGCAGCTTTGAACATAAATGGGGGAGGGAGAGGATGTCACCATCTTATGAGGCTGCAACGTTACTGCAAAAAGACAGTCACCCTGGGGTGAAACTGACACTCCCTCCCATGGCTTTAGCCTGTGTCTCCTGTCCTGAAACAGAAGGCAAGAGAAAAGTGAGGTGAGCCCCCGTGTGCTCACTCACGCAGGCACTAGGCATGTCTGGGGAGAGCCATGTGCTTTCAGATACTACAGAGATGCTCTGCTGGGGACAGCCCTCCATTCTGTTGGCAACTAGGCCATTATCTGTCCCTGACCGCAGCCAGAGCAGGGAGCGCGTCCTCTGAGGCAGAGCATTCCAGCTCTGCAGAGGGAGGGCCTCCCCGCCGCATGCCATTCATCCAAAAGTTGCAAATATTCCCCCCCTCCTTTTTTAGATATTTTAATTTTTTTTCATTCCACTTTTATTATTTTTATAAATAACTCAAGGCAGCAAGCTCCCTAATTCTCCTTACTCCTCCTGTTTTCCCCACAACAACAACCCTGTGAGGTGAGTTGGGCTGAGAGAGAGGGACTGGCCCAAAGCCACCCAGCCAGACTTCATGCCTCAGGCAGGACTAGGCTACTCCCCTCCTTCATGGAATCTGCTGATAATTTATTTTGTCACCGCCCATCTCACTTGTCCCAAAAGTAGACCTAGATCTTTGGAATGAGCCTCCTCTCTGCTATCAGCAGGGTGGGAAGAACCATGGAGTCATTCCTGCCCCACCATAAGCTGCAGGCCACCACGAGAAAAGGGAAGGACTCACAGAGCAGGATGAGGGCAATCAGCAACACGATGAGGATGAGAAGACAGGCGATGAGGGCCACCCTCTTCGGGCCCATCCCCCAGGATGCCTTGAAAGTGGGGGTGGAGGAAGCTGTGGGTGGGGAAAGGAAGAGAGCTGGGCTAGTTCCTTTGGAGAGGTTTGGCACAGAGAGGGGAGAAGCCTGGGTCCCTACTGTGGGGGAGCTCTTTTGGGTAGGAAGCAAACTACTGAGGATGGGGAGGCAGAGCAACAAGAGGCTTCTCTTCTGCGAAGCCCCCAACAGGCTGGAGCTGAAGGAGAGAGGAAGCAGGCAAGAGTTGGACTTGCAAGCTTAATTCAGCTTTCTTCCATCCTTCCCCTCCGTAACCAGAGGCCTGGATTGCTAAAACTGCCATCTTGCACAACAGAGCAGAGCCAGAAGGGGCTCTGGGGCTCCAAGGAAGAGCCAGCCAGTTGCTTTCCAGATGGTTGCTTCTGTTTCTTTCAGCCCCCCACCCCGCACTGCTGCCATTCCCAGGTCCCCTGCTTAGGGATCTTCCCATATTTCAAGAGGCTGGACCAGACCCTCCAGTGTAACTCCTCCGTCGCTGTATGCATCCCCCCTTGCATTAGGACGTTCCAGCAGGGGTCTTACCACTTGGACTTGCACAAGCTATGCAGGGCAGGGGGCCCGGTCTGGTGTCTGTACCACAAGATCTGAGGGTGGCACCTTGAATGGTCTCCCCAGATGGGGCCACTTGAGAGACAGCAGGTGGGAAGGCATAGAGAACAGGGCTCAGGGCCTCATGAGGAGACAATGGACCTTCCTGTGGGTAAAGAAGACTGAGGTTGGAGAAGGGGTCCAAGGGTCAAAGTCTGGGTGCATCCGAACAGGCGTGGTGGTCCTAAGCCCTCGCTTTTCCCTCCAGCAAGTTTGCCCTTCACAACCAAAAGCTCCCTGTGCTGGAGGGAGGGCCTCCACAGACACCCAGGAACGCCTCCTGAGCTGCTCTTCGGCAGAACTGGGTGTGCTCCTTTTTGGAAACCCTGTCTCCAGCTGCCTACCTAATTCAGCTCTATCCTTGCCAGAGACTGTGCCCCATTTTTACCACCAGGCAAGGCACTTCCTTCTGGCTGTTTCTGCTCCCAGAAGGCCAGGACTGAGCCCTCACCTCCTTGGGAGCAGGGTGTGTGCTCCCAGGGTGGCTTGCTGGAGCCGCACAGGCAGAGGAGTCTCCCTCCATGTGTCTCCTTCCAGCTAGCCTAGGCCCTTGGGCTGGACCTCTGGGGCCTCTGACTGTACCCCAACCAGTCCAAAAGGCACTGGCTCTCAGTCCCCTTTGAGTCACCCTGCCCCAGTTGCAGGCAGCAACTTCCTCCTGGGACATCCGGAATGCTGCTGGGCCATTATGTCACCACCAAGTATCAGATTCCCGGCCTCTGATTCACTTGCAGTCTTATTAGATGAAACTGCTTTGTTTCCCTTCCCTTCCCTTCCCCCCCACCCCCAGCTGTTGTGGCTGGGAGATCGACAGGCGTCAAGGAGGACCCTTAACCATCCCAGAGATGCTGCCCTGAACCAGTTGGGAGCCCCCAACCCCTGAATCCCCCGCCACTAGGGCCCAAAAGGAGCCCAGGGAGCTCCAGAAGGACAGGAGAGTTTGACAGCAGATGCTCCTGTGGGCCACACAGTCCAGCGCAATCCTTTGCTTGGGTGCCGGAGCCATGGCCATTCCTTTCAGTCAGAAGCCCTGGCGGGGGGCGGGGGGGCTGACACTGGCTCAGAGACCTCTGGCAAATGCGCCCACCCCAGTCAGACTTCTCTCCGTCAAGAGCTGTGCAGGCTCCATTTGTGTGAGCATCAGCAGAAGCCTCACCGAAACCACGAGCAAAGGTGGTCCTGGGCCTGTGCAGCTGTGCAGCAAAGCACATCCTGAGCTCTGCTTCCCGGCCCCGCACCACTCTTTCCCAAAGGAGAGAACCCACTGGATCTAGAAGGTGGCAAGGCCTTTGGCACCGCAGCCCCCTCCCTTCAGTCTCACAACATGGATTTATTTGTTATGCCTCTGGAAGTTATTTCCCAGGTTATTTTTTATCATAAATTAAGTCAGCCCATATAATTAGGATTAAATCTGATCCTAATGCCAACTAAAAAGCAACCGAAGCATAATGCACATTAAAGTCCATCAAGCGGCGGAGCAAGTGTTCCCTGGGCCGAGGCGCCTGTGCTTTGGCCCACATGCCCCAGCCTACGCCCATCAGCTCCAGGAAGAGAAAATCAGCCACTGTTGACCCAGCCTGGGGGCTGGGGGGCAGAGGCCACTTTGAATCCTGGACTGGCAACGCCAACTCTTGGAAAGGATGCCAGAAAGGAGGTGGGAAAGAACAATCGCCTATCCAGGTGGGGAGGATGGGAGGCAGAGAGCAAGAGAAGAGCATCGCGGTCCTGGGCTGGAGATTGCGAAGGAGGGGGAGACAATCCCTGCTGCTCTTGGTCTTTTGAGGGGCTGCCCTTCAACACCTCAGTTTCCTGAAAGGGTGAGCGGTTGGCAGCAAGCCCCATCCAGATAAATGAAAATGAAATGGGGTTGCGGGGGGGGGGGCGGTGGTGCCAAAATGCCCTCAAGAAGCCTATCTCCAGAGAAGAGGCAGCCGTCCTAGAATCACGGAACAGAAAGGTTGCCCTCAAACTATTCCAGCCCCCCTCATGAAATGCCGGTGAGAGCACTGGCCAGGGAAGGTTTGGAGGGAGCCCGGGGGAAGATCACAGCATTTGCCCAAGAACGCCAGTTTCAGTGCTGCCCAGCACTGAGGATGGGTCTGGGGAGGAGGCACCCCACACACCAACTCAACCCTCTGAGCAGCCTCAGAGAATAGAAAGATACCTTGGTCCTATGCCTGCTGGTGACCCCAGTCCACTCTTCCTCCCTCTCTAGTGCCCATTTCTACCCATTTCCGCAAAGATGTCTTCTCTACTGACCACATCCCATCACCATGGCAGTCATTCCAGTGATCAGCAAGTCCTTTCCTCCCTCCCTCCCTCTCTGAGCTGACTTACCAGGTGGGGGGGCTGTTCCATGGCCTCTTCCCAGCACCAGTAGCCCTGGCAGGTCACTGCAACCTTCCAAGGTCCATGGTGTACTGCCTTCCTTCAGGCATATGGGTGAGCTTCAGATGCCTGCCAGCAGCCAGCCCACAGCACAGCTCTGGGACAACTGTGCTGAGTGGGAAGCTCACCTGTCCTACCTGCCTGGCTCCCTCCCTGCTAGCTGTGTGTGGCAACCTCCAGAGCAAGCCAGAGAAGAAACTGGCCTGACCTGAAAGATTGCTCTCCACAGCCCAGACTTCCTGCCAGGTTTCTGAGAGCAGTTGGCTTCAGGTCTCCTGCCAGGGACCCTCTCTTGACAAGAGAATTTGGTTTTTCTTCCTGGCTGGTCAGTGGACCCTCACACAGGAACCTTGCTGAACACTCCTCCGGTCTGAAGCTCCCCGGTCATGGCCCTGAGCTGGTCTCCCCAGGCACAGAGGCAGTATCAGGGCAGCCCCACCCATGGGAGGACGTCAAAAAGGGAGCACCTGACTCAGGAGCACAGGTAACAAGAAGGAAAAAAACCAGTCCGTTCCCACCAGATTGCATGCCATTAGAAGAGTCAGGCAGGAGAGCATTTCTGGAATCCTGGAATGGTGGAAGAGACTTTAGAGACAATCTAGACTAGGGCAGGAATCTACTGCCAAGGCATTCTTGACAGATCACCATCTACCCTCTTTTTAAACATTTCTAACAAAAGAAAGTCTGCTACCTCCTGAAGCAGCCTATTCCATGGTTGCTCTTGCTATTAAGATTCTTTTTCCTGCTGTTCAACCAACATCGACTTCCTTGTCAATTAAACCCATTGTTTCTTGTCTTATTTTCTTGAACAAATCTACCCTATCTTCTACATAATAACCTTTCAGATCCTTGGAGGCAACTACAATGTCTCCCATAATCTTTTCTTCTACAGGCTAAAGATTCCCAACTTAACCAACCATTCTTCAAAATGTTTGTTCTTCCAGGCCCCTAATCACTTTACTTGCTCTCTGGACATATTCCAGAAGTCTTTCCTAAAATTTGGCATCCAGTATTATATTCTAGGTGCAGTCTGACTAACACAGAATGGAAAGGAAGAACAGCTGTTTTTGATTTTGACACTGAATTTATATTGATGCAGCCTAGGTTTGCATAGTCCCCTTTGACCGCTGCATCACACTGTGGTTGATGTTCAGATTTTGATCCACCAAGATATCCAGAACCACTGCCTATTATGGTTTTTCCAGCCATACGCCTTTGATTTTTCCTGTCCAAATAAAAGATTTTGTATTGGACTCTGTTGAAATCCTTATTGCTGCTTTTTGCTCATTGTCCTACCCTGTCAAGATTCTCCTGGATTTTGAAGCTTACTGTTTCTTATCTCCCCTTTCTGTGGACTGCAAAATTGAAAATAATATTTTAGCCCATCACTCAAGTCACGTATAAACAGGTTGAAGAGTGCAGGGCCTAGAAGGAGTTCTGTGGTGTTCCAATCAGCACCTTCTTTCAGCTTGACACAAAAGAGCCACTGGTGTACACTCACTGGGTGCAATTTGTTCAACCAGCTCTGAATCCCGTGAATGGGAGCAAAGTCCAGCCCACATTTTAACATCTTCTCTGCTAGGATTTTACAGTATAAGTCAAGGTGAAGTACATCCACCTCATTTTCACAGATGACCGAACTGGTCACGCTGTCGAAAATGGGGGGGGGTGTCGCCTGGGATGGTCTTGCTGGGTCCCTACAAGCACTGTGCTTTTTCTTAAATGTTCACAACTCGCTGCTTAATGGTCTATTCCCGGCTTTTGCCCACTATCAACATCGAGCTGCTGGTCTATAATTACACGGGTCCTCTTTTTCCTCCCTTTTGAAGCAGGAAGTTTGCCTTCTCATTCATAGAAAATTCAGAACACAAATTCACCACAACACTGAGCAGAAAGAATCAACTGTTTACCCAACAGCTGTTGGGTCCCAGCTTTACAAGAAAGAGGAACAAAGAACAATAGTAAAATAAGGCCTTTTATCGGGATTTTGAATTCTGGAGGGGGAAATTCTAAGGTTCTGATTTGCTGTCAGGGTCTCAGGACCATATATGGAAAACTGGGTAAGTTTGATTTGTGAAGAGAGCCATTGTGTGGTTAAGGCAAATGGCAGCAGCGGTGCTGAAATCACGGTTCTCCCTGGATAGCCAGCAGAGGGACCTTGATGGGATTAGGCGCCTGTCACCCAGTTATTTTGTAGGCACTTTCTTATTCTGTCTGCCTTAGTCAACTGCCACTTCTAGTCAATTTGCCAAGAATGATGTTTTTGTTTCAGACAATACCTGCTTTGACAAAGGATGTACCATTTAAACAGTAGCAAAAAGACATACCTAAATTTATATGGGAAGGGGAAAAAAATGAGTTAAATATAAAGTGTTACAAGATATAAAGGAAAGAGGAAGATTGGGTTTACTGAATTTGAAATTGTATTTCACTGCTTGTTGTTTGATTTGGATGAAAGAATGGATACTGCTGAGAAACAAGAGACCTGGGGCTTGGATGGCATGGATATTTATGGTACAATAAAATTAAAATCAACGTGGACTTTCAAAATCATTTTATGTGATGGAATGGATTTATGAAGGCCATGCTCAGGGAGATAAGCATGTTCTTAGCCCCCAACAGGAGCGTGGGAAGTTCAAGAAGATGAGGCTGGCACCTCCCTAAGGAATTCACGGTGTTGTGGCTGGCTGGCTTGGGAACTAGGGTTCAGTCTGGGGAGATTCTGTCTTGAGGTAGAAGCTAATAAACGCAACAGAACTATATTTGCATTATCTCTTGGAGTTCTTTGGGCTGAACCTGACATTTTATTAGACATGCCATATTGAGAATATGGAATAGATATTTTGTGCCTGAAAACACCTTATGGCTCTCAGTTCAAGCATATCATAGAAGAGAACTAGCAGACAAAGGTAAATGGTTGACGTACCGGGACTTATTGGAAAACCATCAAGGGGAATTTAAAATCAAATCAAGAGAGCAATCATAGCAGAAGGATACAATTGTCAATTGTTTTCCCATTTACAGTTATCTGAAAGATTTAAAATGGATAAGAAGACTTACGGTATGGAGCAAAGTAAGACAGAATTTGAAGTACAGTTGTGTTCTGATGATGAACATGTAACTGCTAAAATGTACAAACTTTTGTTCAAATTTGAAACAGAGGAAGAACAGGTTAAAGAATGTATGATAAAGTGGGCTAAGAATTTTGGTTACAATATACAGATGGATCAATGGGAAAGTATGTGGTTAAAAGGGTTGAAATTTACATTGTGTTATGATCTCAAAGATAATTTTTATAAAATGATGTATCATTGGTATATGATGCCAGAGAAATTATCTAGAATGTATAAAGGCGCTTCAAATGTATGTTGGAAATGTGAATAACATGAAGGGACATTTTGTCATGCTTGGTGGATGTATAGAAAAGCTAAAAAATTTTGGATTCAAATACACACTTTGATACAGAGCATTTTAAAGATCAATCTTCAATTGAAGCCAGAACTTTTCCTTTTAGGACTAATGGATAAACAGTTAGAAAAAAGCCATGGAAGATTATTTCAATATATGATTACTGCAGCAAGGTTATTATATGCACAGAGATGGAAAGATTCGACACTAGCCACTATGGAGGAATGGTTGGTGAGGTTGACAGATTTTGCAGAAATAGATAAATTGACTTCTTTGATTAGAGAAAAGACATTATCTACATTTATTGGTGACTGGAAACCTCTCATGGACTTTTTTACATAAAAATGAAAAAATGAACTTGTGATTTATAGGATAGATTATAGAAAGAAGAAGAAGATGATGTAACTTTAGAGAGAGAAATTAAAATATATTTGTACTTATAACTGCTGTGAAGAATATCGGAAGCCACTGGTTTTTTTCTTTCTTTTCTATTTTTCTTCAACTTTTTTTCTTTTCTTGCACTTTTTGCTTCTTCTTGAAGTTTCAATAAAAATTATATATAAAAAAATTCTGTCACCATGAAACAAGCCAGGCCAGATGAAAGGGTCTGGGTTTGCCCAGAAGCCCAATGAGCTTAAGAGAGGACCCAGGAGAGTCTCTGGGGAACTTTCTGCAGCCAGAAGGCTTTTGCCCATCAGCCACTCATGTCCCTTGTAGGAAGGCTGAGGGGAGGCAGCTGGCAGAAGGTTGCAGCTCAGGATCTCTGTGACAGCAATGCCAGGAGGGAGGGAGGGAGGAGAGGCTCGGAGGAGCAAGAGCCCAAACGAGTGAGTCCGTGTCCTCCAAGGGGTTATAGAACTTATCCCTGGGGCTCAAGGAATGGCATTCACTCTGAAGGACTCTGAATGAGCCAAGGATCATCCCCCCTCCAATGCCAGAACTGGATGGCCATCACTTTGACTCCTGGGCAGCTCTGCTGATCGAAGACACTCATTTCCTTCTCCCCCACAGCAGCAAATTCCCAAGGAACAGAAGGGTCAGTGGCAGCGTCACAGGGGCCTTGAGGACCATGTGCAGTTGGCAGGAAGACCTCCTTGCTGTTGGCTTGGTACTGAGGAGGTAGAAACGATAAAGATGTGGAGGTCCACACCGTGTGGCTGCCTGTTTAAAATGGGAACTACAGTTCCACTGTCAAAAATCAGGAGGAGTCTGGTAGCACCTTCTCAGGCAAACAAATGATTTTGGCTACCATAGACTAACACAGCTCTCCTCCTGCTGGTTCCAGTTAGTATAAACGCATGCCTCTCACTCCAAGGCCATGCAAGGATCTGAGCCGCAGCAACAGGAGCTCTGTGGAGCAGCCAGAAGAAAGGAGACGTCCTCCCACAACCCCTCCTGCACCAGCTCTGAAAAAGGAGAAGTACTGAGGGCGCTTAAGGAATAGAAAACAAAACTGCTAACAGCAGAGCAGGTCTGAGCAAATCGAAAGTCTGACCACACGTGTACAGACACGATGGCGTTTCTCAGTGGGGAAGTGCTCAGCTGGAACATGAGCAAAACTGGGAAGTGGGCTGAACTAATTTCTCAGAGCAGAAGAATTACAACATTTGGGGCTTTTCTGTTTCAGTTTATTTTTAAAAAGGGAAACATGACATACATTTATTAAATCATTCTCACTCCCAAGAAAATTGTGAGGGATTTTAATCTCGTTCTTATAATACCAGGATCGAGTGAGGATGAATAGTGAGAAATTCAGGGAAGTTTAAGCAAGTTATTTCTTGTACACAGCACAATTAAACTGAGGAACGTACAACTCCTAACGGTCACCAACTAGAACAGTGGGAGGGGGGGCTTCCAACAATGGCCACTAGTTGCTTGATCTGGCTGATCTGAGAAAACCAAACAAGGATGGTCCAGGTTAGTACTCGGATGGGAGACCACCAGAGAATCCCAGGGCCAAAGGTCAGGCTGGGAAGGGAGAAAACTTCCCAAAAGGAGGCAGTGGCAAACCGCTTCTGCACAGTTGCCAAGAACACCCCATAAGCGTGTCCTCGTGCTCCCCAGAGTTCAGCCTGGCAGCCTGTGGCGAATGCCGAAGGCCGGGAGAAGAGGCAGCGCAAAACCCTGCTGGTGCTGGAGGAACCCGAGGACCGGCTGGAGACGGGCCTTGGCCTGTGGCCGTGCAGCGCCAGCGCCTCCTCCTGCTCTCAGCCGCCGCTGAGGGATCCAGGCCAGGGAGAGGAATGGCTCTTGGGCGCTGGGGGCAGCCCCAGCCCTAGGGATGCAGACTTTTCCCCCACGAGGACAAGGAAGCAGCTGACGCTCCCCAGGCAGTATGGCTGCTGCTGCACAGAGAGCCAGACCTTCAGTGGCCACAGAGCGCCAGCTCTCCGCTGAGATGTGCCAAGGAGGCAGGACATCCCAGAGGCTCTGAAGGAGCTGCTTCCCTGCTCACTCGTCATCCAGCGTCCTTCCCTTCCAAGGGGGACATAAGTGCCAGGAAGTTCTGCCAGGCCTCCTGGTGCAAAACAGCCACCCCAGGAGAAAACTTCTTCTTTCACTCTCCCCTTCCTGTTTGGAGAGTGGCAGCTGCAGTGACAGGTGCGGGTTGGCTGAAGCCCTGTGCAGGCATTCTGCATATGCTCAGAGGCGCACATCATACCTTGGAGGCGCTACTCTTTTCAGTGTGGTCTGCTTCTGTCCCTGGGAGCCCCAGCACAACTGAGCCCCTCTGAGGCTCCGGCAACAGGGAGAGAGCAGAGCCCCTGCCGGGCCCAGGGCGACCTTCAGCGCTTGCGACCGTCCCCTCCCCTGACCCACAAGATGCTTTAAGAGGAAGGGGCCTCCTCGCTCCAGGGCCCCTCAGGGCGCTCGACCCGCCGAAAGGCGGATTCCAAAAGATTGGAAGCCGTTAAGAGACGCGCGGTCGTCCCCTTTTTCTAACAGGCTCGCGGCTTGGGTGCTGCACGGCCGCCAGCAGGAGGACGGACCGTGGGCCAGCCCCGGATGGAGGCTGGCCGGTTCTCCCGGGGACAGAGCTGTGCTGGGGCGCTTTTCGGGGAGGAGCGAGCGCCTGACTCTCCCTCCTCGCACCAGGCCTCCGGCAGCCTCGCTTCCCCTTGGGGCGGCCCCTCTTCCCGCTCCTCGGCTTGGGGAGCTGGGGCGGGGGCGGGGGCTTTCGGGCGAAAGGAGCCGGCTTCAGCTGCCAGCTGGGCCTCGCACAGGGGCGCGCCTCATCCAACGGTGAGTCCGCTTTCGATCCCGTCTCTGCGCTTCCGGAAAGTCCGGCTCGGGAAAGCCGGCGAGTCAGAGGCGCCTGACCCTGGGTAGGGGAAAGCGAAACGAGCGGCCTGGGTAGCGGGAAGAAGCGAGGGGCAGCCCGGCCCGCCAGGCTCACCTCTCCGCTTCACCTCCCGCGATGGGGAGGACCCCCAAGGTTAGCGGTGGCGGTCCGGCAGACCCACCGTGCCCCACGGAACCAAAGGCGCTCTGTTCGCTGCCAGGCGACAGGCAGGGAAAGAGCGGCTGGCTTAGCACCGCTTCCGAAGCGAAGTGCGCTAAATGGTTGCGCGGGGCTCGGTGTGCGCCATCCTTACAGCCCTCCTGGGTGGAGGAGGACCTGGCTGGTTTGCAAGGCGTAAGCTAGCCCTGTTCCCCAACCTCTAGAAAAGACCCGAGCAGATGCTCAGGCTGCCGGAAAAGGTCCAACGACCGAGTGCCCCACAGAAGTAAGTAGCTCCCAGTCCTGCTCCGAAGCGACGGAGTGAAATGAAAGCGGCTCCGACGTTCTGTACGGTCGATGCTCAGCTGTAAGGACTATTAATTCGGTCCTTACAGGTGATCCTGTGTCCGTGGTTGTATTGGCTTATTCCCTTCTTTCTCTGAAGCTTTCTGCAAACTATTCTTTGTCTCTGGCCTTCAATAAAAAAACAAACGGCCCAGAATTGGACTGTCTTCTGTCCTCGCTGGTACAACTCCAGGTCAACTGAAGTCAATTGACCCTGTCACAACTGAAGATGCTACTCCGCAGACAATCTGGCCTGGGTGGACTGCTTTGGGATGTGCCCCAGCCTGGGGCGGGGGTGGGAGGCATGACCCCAACATCTACAGCTGTTTGTTCCAGCTCCTTTGCTCTTTTGGCCCCGGAGGCAGCCCCAGAGGAGGGCAGCCCAAGCGGTGGAGGTCAGAAGGGGCCTCGGAGTAGAGGCCCACCGGCTCCTCCAAACGGCCTTGGAAGGCGACAGCTCCCGGGGAGGAGCGGGCCAGGCGATGGCGATTCCTTGGCCCATCTGGGGTGGGGACAGCCCAGTTCAGCTCCGGCGCTGCAAAGTCAGGATCGGCGCTGGGAAAAGAATAGCCAACCTGCTCCGCCCCACTGCTGGCGGGCCTCCAACTCAGTCCAGCCGCCTCGAGCCTAGCACGAGCACGGGCCCCAGCTTCAGAAGCCAGGCCGGGCAGGCGGCTTTTCGGCAGTCCCGAGCAGAGCAGGGCGGCGAAGGGCGCCTTCTGCTGCTCCTCCCCCGGCGCAGAAGCGCTCCTCGCGCGCCTTCTCCGGCGGGGGGGGGGGAACGGCGGGTCACAGCTTTGGGGCTGCTGCTCAGCGTAAGCAACGGAGCGGAGGCGCGGGCGGGGCATTCCCCAAGGAGGGGGAGCGAGCGGGGAATGCCCGGAGGAAGCGAAAGCGGGCCAGCTGCCCCAGCGCCCTCAGCAAGCGCCCTCCGCTCAGTCGCCCTCCGGCAAACGCCTCGACTGGACGGACGAATGGGGCGGGCGAGGCGCGGCGACTGAGATGTTCGTGCCCGCGCTGCTGCTGCTGCTGCTGCTGCTGCCGCGCTGCCTTCGGGGCCACGGTGGGTGAAGGGGCCGACGCGCCGGAGGCGAGCGCGAGAGGGAGGGACGGGCGCTGGGCCCGGGGCGCCGCGGGCCTGCTAACCGCCCGGCGCTGCCTGTGTCCTCAGGGGGAGAGCGGATTCTCGCCCCGCCCGGGGATGTGCACTTCCAGGCCCATATCTTCCACCACCTCCTTCTCTGGGAGCCGGGCGCGCACGGCAGCCCGGTCGGCGGGATCCTGTACGAGGTGCAGTACCGGCGGTAAGGACGGGACGAGGCGGGAGAGTGAGGCGGGTGGGGTCGGGTCTGGTCCTCGCCTGTCTTGCGTCCCCGGACGGCGTTCGGCTTGACTTCCCACCTCCCGCAGGGTCGGCAACGACAGCTGGAGGGCCGCCGCCAATTGCACCCGGATCGCGCTCCGCTCCTGTGACCTCACCTATGAGACTCGGCAGCCCGCGGCCCACTACTTGGCCCGGGTGCGCACCGTAGCCGGGAACCGCACCTCCGCCTGGAGACTGACGCGCCGATTTGCGCCTAAGGAAGGTAGCGTAGCTGCAGAGTCCTTGGGGCTCTCTGAGCTTGGTTCTTTTCTTACAAACGTTTCATTACCCGGCCAGGTAACATCTTCAGTGCTGAAACAGCGCTACACGTATTCACCTCTATAGGGAGCATAGCCCCTGGTGGGAGACAAGGAACAGCCTTAGGCCTCCCGCTTTTTCTGGAGGGGTGAGACAGCGCTCCTGGCTGGCTCTCCTCCACAGTGTGGCTCTCCTGCACAATGTGGGGTGGGGGGGCACAGCTACTCAGGGTGACCCCTTCGGCAGGGAAGCCAAGCAACTGCTTAGGGCCCGCTGCTCACCTCCTTCTCCGCAGCAACTCTGTGGCTCTCCAAGGTGACCCTCTCCAGGAGCGGCAACCAGCTCCATGTCTCTTTGCAGCTTCCCACCAGCCGCTGGGCCAACCTCACTTATGAAGACAGCTATCAGGCGTGGGGGGAGTATCACGCCCGTGTCCGGAGAGTGTCCAACAATGCCCAGGTGAGCCTCTCTCTCCATTGCATTCAAGCCTGGGAGCTGTCTGGGGGAATTGTTCACTGGAGAGGCAGCTGCTGCAGCCCCACGGGAGCCCAAGGTGGCCTGCCCTGAGCGTGGCAAGGAGGGAGGCTTCTCTGGCCTGATGAGGTTGTCCTCCTCATGGTGGTTGTCCTCCACAGTTTGTGCATGTCCACAGCAGCCTGGAATTTGACCTCCCCCCACTGCTATGGGGGGAGCAGTACTGCATCAGTGTGAAGCCTCGTGTGGCCTCCAGGCCAAATCCTGCTGACTGGACAGAGGAGCAGTGCGTCTCAATACCCCCCTTAGAAGGTGAGCACTAGCCTTCTCCCTGTGCCCCTGGCTCCCTCCCTACACCCTGAGGAAGGCAGGGCCTGTGGCAAAGCCTGCCCACATCCTGTCCCAGAGAGAGCTCACCTGAAGACAGGGGCGTCTGAACTGGGGCTGGGTGAGAGAGAGCCCTTGAAGAGACCCCAAGGGAGGAGCAGGCACTGCTAGAAGCTGATTGTGGCTCCTGGGACTGTATCCTGCCTGCATCCAGAGGCCACACACACACACACACACACACACAGTGGAGGTCATGTCTTGGAAGCAGCCCTCTCCTGGTCCATCTAAGTCAGTGTTCTTGCAGACTACCTTTAGAAGTGTGGAGGCCTCTGGGTGGCTTTGAGATACAGTTTGGTTTTGGTCTTTCGACACTGGAAGCTGGTTGAGTGGGGAGGTGCTCTACTAGCCTCAGCCAAGACTAACAGGGGGAGTAGCCTTTATCTACAGTAGCTCCCCAGCATTAGGGTCCTCCTAGTTTCTTTACTGCTCCAAGCATGACAACCACCCTTGGCATTCATGTCCTCTTTGGATCAAGCTCTTGGCTTATTTCCTACACAAGCTGCTGGTATACTTGACTACCACAGTTTGCCCAGCACTGTCCATCTTGGATGAGTAGCTTACCCTGGTAAATAACTCACGGGGACATTCCTTTGCAGGCCACACAGAAGCTCCTGTCCTTACCCCAAGTTTGGTCCTCCTGAGCCTTCTAAGTCTTGGAATGCTGGGTGCAGGGCTGGGCTTGGCCTCTGCCTACAAGAAGAAGCCCATGAATATGCCTTCAGTCCTGGTAAGACCCCCTTCCCCAAAATAACCACTGCTTCCCAAAGCCAGCTGGCCATTAAAGAAGTAAGAAGGAAACTTCTCTGGTGCTACCCAGATCCCAGTCCCTCACTGCCCAGAAAGGCAGCTGAGAAATTTGTCCAGAGGGCAAGAACCCCCCGTTTCCAGGGTATTTTGTGCTCCCCAACAATGGGGAGTCAGACTGCCAATTTTCTTCACTGCTGTCCTTAAAAACCAATATTTGTAGAAAAAGCTACCCTCACAGTCATCATAAAATCAGTTGCTAATATTCCCATTTTCCAGACTGAGACTGAAGCTGGGTTCACGAGACTTGTTAAACCATAATATGGTGTATCTGACTTGGGCTCAGCCAGCTCAGAATTATTCAACAAGCCATAGTTAGGCAAATTGTGGCTTAGTGTGCTACATGAAGCTAAGAGGGGATGATCCATCCACAGCTGTAGGGGAGGGATCTGATTCTCCATATCCCAGGCCAGACAGTTGTCCACTGCTGAATCTTCTTTCCCCTGGAAGAGGTTGCTTTCCTGAAGAAGCAGGGGAGAAGAATCTTCTTTCTGGGAAGAATCTTATGAATGGGGCTAATTCCTGGAAGACCTAGAGTGACCACTAGCTGAGCTGCCTAGAGACTCAGCAGACTCACTCTTTCCCCTCTTCTCTTTTTGGGTACCAGAAATTTCCCATTCAGCACAGCTTCTGCCAGGGACTGACGGAGGAAAGCAAAGGCCGAGTCCTGCACATGGAGACCGAGTCCATCCAGCAGCTGTTCTCCCTAGGTCCACAGGATCATGTACACTTTGAGAGAAGGAGGAACCACAACCCTGGAGCGGAGCTCCCAGAGAACAGCTGCCAGATGGAAGATGGTACAGGGCTCCAGGAAGGCAGTGGCTGTAGTGCAGACAGTGGCATCTGCCTGCAGGAACCCTCTGGCAGCCTGAGCAATCTGCACTTCAGTGGCACAGGGTCATCCCTGGACATTGGTCAAAAGAAGGGTATACAGGAAGATGTAGGTAGCTTTTGGATGGAGGAGCGACTACTGCTGAGTGAGAGGTCACCATCCAAGGACCTGACCCAGAACCATTTTTCTGGGTACAAGAAACAGTCAGGGGCTCCTTTGGATGGGGAGACCCTTTCTCAGCCCAGTTTAACTACTGGCTATTTGAAGCAGACCTTCCTTGGAGCCCCTTCTGGCTTGAAGGTG
Source organism: Python bivittatus (assembly GCF_059951505.1). NCBI lineage: Eukaryota > Metazoa > Chordata > Lepidosauria > Squamata > Pythonidae > Python > Python bivittatus. Next base: position 296,064 of record NW_028277052.1, read on the forward strand.
ATAGCCCTCACAAAGAACTTTCTTCATAGAATGGATCAGGAGAAAGAGCAGTTCCCAAACAGCATGTCCTTGGAGGTCTTGGGACCATGGGAATTGCCCTGCAAATCGCCACAGACCCTCTTGTCATTGGGCTTCTCTGAACAGGAGCCAGTAACTCCTCCGTTGCAACTTTCTCTCCAGCGATAGCTGAGCCGGGATCCCGTTCTCCTGAGCTTTCCTTCTCAGTGCTGAGTGTAAGAAACCCATCTCCTGCCCAGAAGCCAAAAGGCAGAAACCTCTAGAGGAGCCATGTCTTGAGAATTGAGTGCACAGAGGGGGAGAGGGGTCCCAAACGCAAAGCTGAAGCTTGCCTCATTAGATTTTCTCTTCTCTTGGGTGGACACACCTCAGACTTTGAAAATGGTACCCTTCCAATGACCAGTCTACAGGATTGGAGGAGAAGTCATCCAGTCCAAATGCAGAAACAGAAACAAATACAGGTAGTCCTCGCTTAATGACTACAATTGGGGCCAGCAACTCCATCACTAAGCAACATGGTTGTTAAGCGACACATCATATGACCACCACCTGCCAGTTTACTGCCAGCTTCTCCACTGACTGCTTGTTAGAAGCCAGCTACAAAATGCACAAATGGCAACCACATGACTGTGGGACACTGTCACAGTCGTAAACACTTGCCAGATGCAAAGTGCCTGAATCTCAATCACGTGACCACGGGGACACTGTGACAGTCATAAGTGTGAGGACTGGTTGTAAAGTTACTTTTTCAGCACCGTCGTAACTTTGAACGGTCACTAAACAGGGCAGTCATTAAGCAAGGGCTACCTGTAGTAAGGCTCACTTTTTCTGAAAAGGAAAGATAGATTAATAGGAACTTGTACATGACAAAGCATGAGAGGGTGTGACAGAACAAGTCTGTAGATAGCTATGCTACAAAAGGAGAAAGCAGAGGTCTGCAGTAGAAAAAACACATGCATAGTTGGAACCTTATTAGTAAATCTTTGCATTGGTGTGAAGAGTGGAAGGCTTCTTGAATGAGGGTCTGTCCGTGTTTGGGCAGGTGTCAGCTCTGTTAGAGACAGAAGTCACCTCCTCCTGCCCTGTTTTGTTTTTCCAAAAATCAACATGAGCTGCACATTTGCTGAGGCCTTCCTGGCGGAGAGGTCCTGCAGTGATCACGCTGCCGGCCTGCAAAGATCCCAGCTCAGCCACTCCTAAACGGGGGAGACTGGTGGCCCCACAGTTTGAGGTCATCACTCAAAGAAGGGACTGAAGCAATGATAAACAGACCCAGGCCCCAGCAATCCAGTTTTCTTGGGGCACTCCAGGATGAGGAGCAGGTGATGGAGGTTTAGGAAGGGCCTGTGCTGGTCCATCTTCTTGCAACAGAGAGGGGATGCTCAGTGGCCAAAAGCTGCCCTCTCATGCCACAACTTGCCAGGCTTCCTCAAGAGGGCACCCCAGACCTCCTTTTTTTATTTATTTATTTTATTTAAAGAATTTATATAGCCACCCAACTCAAACAGTGTGACTCTGGACAGCTTACAAGAAACAACTAAGATAAAAACGTCAATGAAAAAGTCACATAGGGTGTTTGTTGTTTATACAGTAGTCTAGATGGAAGGAACATCTTAAAAAGTCTTGAACTTTTTTGTACAAGCCAACTTTATTTATTTAATTTATTTTAAACTCAACTAAATTATCTTCACCAATGTATTTCACCTTATCTAATAAATATTGTTTGGTCATGTGACAATCTGCTCCAGGATTAAACATGCAACACAACAAAGAATGCATTTCCGTGGCTGTAAATTAAGACTCCGGGGAGAGGCTGGGTGGTCAAATGGAAGCCCTCCCTCCACCTTGTGGCGTGACTGGGTATTTATCAAGAGTGGAAGCTGCCCCTTCCGACGTTCCCCTAAAGGTTGGCAACCTCAGTTCCCATGGCTGGGTGGCACTTATGCCACTGCTGTAGAGGTAGGAGGGGTGGCACGTTTCCTGCTGTCCTGAACAGTTGCAGCCACCCTTCCTCCAGGAAGGGTCTTTAAAAAGCAAAGGTTTTCCCCAGGAGCGGGCGGAGGAGGGCTCTACCCAGCGCCAAGAGGAGGGGGCACGGGCCGAACCGCTGCGAGCGAGGCAAACCCACCTGGGATGCTCAAAGAAGAGCAGCTCTCTCCGTGCCCCCCCCCCACTTCAAGAGACCGGCTTCCTGTCTGCAGAGAATCCTAAATGCAAGCGAAGCAGCCCCCAGTGGGAACTGCCCGGCCACCAACCTAAGGGCATTCCAGGCCACTGTCCGACCGCCAGGGCCTCGGTCAACAGGGGGGACTGGGCTGCGGGGCCGTTACTGCAGCTGCTCTGAACTGCGGCCGGCCAAGAATGTGATCCGAGGAGAGGGAGGCTTCAGCAGAAACTGCCGCGGCTTTCTCGGGCACAGCGTGTGCCTGCTTGTGCGGCAAGGGCTGCCGCGACCTGACAACTCAGCATCACGCGCCCAGTCGCCAGCCTCGCAACGGCCCTGGGGCCCGGGCAATCCAGAGCCCGAGCAGGACGCGTGACTCGGCCTGCAGCAACGTCACTGCTCCTCCCACCCCCCCACCCCCGAAAACCGATCCCGCTGGAGACGGCGTCGTTCCTGCTCTGCCGCAGCCCCCGCGCGCGGCTCCCAAGTCGGTTCTGAATTCTCAAAGCCGCTTCTCGCCGTGAATTCAGCCAGAAGAAGGAGCGCGACACCGCGGAGAAGGACCGTGTGTGTTGGGTGCCTACCTTAGGAGGAAGAGGGCCCCGAGCAACGGAAGGCAAAGGCTTTATAGACCGCGAGGGCGACACGGCGGGAAATCCCGGGGATCCGAATGGCTGGCTGGTTTGGGCAGCTGGGGGTCCTTGCCAGTGTCCCTGGGCTGCGTCCCATCCTTAGGCAAAGGGGGCCTTTCAGGAGGGCAGCCGAGCTGGGGAAGTTCTGGGGAAGGAGGCGGAAGGCTGAGGTCACCCGCCGAGGGAGGACGGGAGGCTGGGGAGGCTGGGCCGGCTGCTCTGTGGCCAGGCCCCTCCTAGGGCCGCCCTCAGGCTGGGCGATGAGCTGGGGGGCTTCTAGGCTTTGGTTTAAGGGGGGCTTGCAGGGGCTGTGTCTGGGGCGGGGAGGGTCAGTTTGGGTCTGAAGGGATTAGGCAAAGAGGGGAACTGGGTCCAAAAGACAGGGGGCAAGGAAAGGGTGCAGCCTCCATTTTTCTTGTTAGATTTGCGTTCTGCACTCCACTTCTGTCTCATCTTACACCTCCCTCCTTCCACTCTTAGGCCGGGGCAGAAGTGCTGCAGCATGGAGTAGAAGGCGCTTCCCTTCGGAAAGAACAGATGGGGGTGGAGATCAGCATCCTGCCACAAAGCAGCAGCCCCTCCCAAAAGGGAAAGGGCCCTGCCCTAGAGCGGTCAGGCAACCCACAGAACGCTGCTGGCTCACCCTGAATTCCTTGGAGCAACCCTTTGACCCGGAAGAGCCTTCCTAAGTTTTGGAGATGAGCGTGGATTGATTTAGCTTAACTACCCAGAGTTTCCTTTCCCGGAGGACGCCAGGACTCAGAGTGAGGTCTTTGGTAAGCCAAGCCAGCTTCCTCTGGACTGACAACGTTCCAGAGGAAAGCCTTCTGATCTTTGGAAGAGAGGAGGAGGAGAAACACGCAAGAAAGAGCTTCAGGAAGTAGGCCAGATGAGAGAGATGATGACAGGATGCGCTGAGCACAGCAGGTCTCAGGCAAGCCTGACTGGAACAAGGATCACCTGTGTCCTCTTTCCAGGCCAGCAGGTCTAGCGACCAGGTTGGGACTCTGGGGCAGCCCGGGCACTGAGGCTACTCCGCTACTGCTGATCGGGGCTGGAGCGCTCTGCGTGTGCAGGAGGGTTCCTGAGAGCAGGAATCTAAGTGAGCAATGAAGCAGGTTTTACAGCTATAACAGGCAGACCTTCAGCATCTCGCTAGTTACACACCCGTCCAGAAGGAGAGTCTGAGAGCATGCGCTCCATGCCTTTGTACCTGGGAAGGCCCTGGAATTAGCAGTCTTTTAGTCAAAAAGCAAGCAGAGGGAACGCAGCAACCTTCTTCACCTCTCTGTCTACACCAGCAGACAGTGGGCCATGAGGTGCTGAAGAGGGAGTTACACTCCGTTGGAACGCCAACACTGAAACCTGCATGTTTGTGACATGAAGGTGGCCCTGGAGTAGGAAGTCCAAAACGGGCAATTCAGCAGCAACTTGGGGCGGGGGGGCAGTGGATGCTCCACACATCTCTGGTCTCAGGAAGAGATATACGCAGCTGCCCAAGCCTATCCAAAGTCTCCATGCCTGGTCCCCTGGCAGCCATAAGTCTCTGCCGATGGAGGGCTTGTGGAAGGAGGGAGACACCCCTCTCAAAGCCAAGCTGAGAAGACTTCAGATGCATCAGAAGCCCCAGAGGTGAACATCTTGCACTAAGGACAGGGCAGCTCACTCTAAGGGGAAGACCAAGCTTGCCCTCCTGCTGCCAGACCCTTGCGATCCTCATGGCAGCTCTGGAACTGGTCCAGGATGATGCTAGAACAGAAGAGCCTCCAAGTCAGCTTGTGCATATTCTCCATCCTACAGTCCTCTCTCATGGAACTGCACGTAGCCCCCTCCTGCTCCATGTGTAGAACCACTGATGGTGAAGGGAGGGGCCAGCTCCACCTCCAGGTTGCTAAAGGGGGCAAAGACAGGTCAATCTGGTAGAAGCACGCTGGTGGTGGACTTTCTTCTCTGGCCCATAATACTAAAAAGAACATGCGCATTCACTCAAGGGAAAAAAGAGCCGGTTGCAAAGGATAAATTAGACCGAGCCTGGTGTGTTCGGACAGCACCAGCCTTTAAACCTCTTGAGTACGTGGTCCCAGCCGCTGTGATTCCTGCCTGGGCTGGCATATGTAGCCTGCTCTCTTGGGCTGCCAGAAGAGTGCAGAATGCCCAAAGCCACCAGGTTATCTTGACACCCTGGTCAGAAGATGCTACAAGGGCTTCTCATTCCATTGTTAAACAAAGGTGAACCAAGTCCTGATCAGCAATATTGCAACTCCCGTAAATTAATAAAACATAGCAGAGCATCAGCAATAGAACTCAAAGCAAAAAAACAAAACAGGGAAAACAAAATTACACTTGTAAGGCAGAAAACGTGTTTTTATAAATTGCTACTCTTATGAACCCCAAAGCAGCTTCCTGAGATCCACTTACCGGATGTGATAAAACTTGAAGACCAAATCAGGTCCTGGAGGCAATAAAGCAAGAGAAGCAAGAGGCAGTGAGGTTCTGAGCACCGGACTCACTAATGCTTCCTGTCCTGGAAAACTACGGAAGAGACGGTGGATGGAGCCCCTCTGTGAGGCCCTGCGGTCTTGGTAAGGAAGGAGCCTGTGCAGCTTGGGAGTTCCCGGGGAGGAGGGACGCTGTGGAGGGATTCACCTCTCCCCTCGAACGCATTTTCCTCGTCTCTCTCTCTCTGCCTGTGACATGGACGGCCAGCCACCACCACCCCACGCACATTTGGAGCCACCCGCTGCACTGTCACAGGGGCTACACGGGGCACGGTTGTACATGCGTGAGTAGGAGCGGAGCTGCAGGAGTCATGCAAGGATATAGGCCAGTTCCCCTCACCCCCCCCCCAAATTGGGCTACATTACTAAAAAACTGATTTCAGCCGTTGGACAGTCTGCAGTAGGGATAGGTCTGTGGGGCCCCAGTTGCTCTCCACCATCTGAGGAACGTGCTGGAAATCTCTCCTCAGCCTGCCTCAGCCACTCTCCCACCCTCCCTGCCGTGACCCCCCACTGGCAATTCCCAGCAGCAGCAGACATCTTAGCAGCTGGGAATGCATGTAGCATGCAGCATGCAGAGTGCCCTTTGTGCGCCTCAGCTGGTCCAGGGAGGGGGGTCAGATCGCTCTGGGGTGGAGATTATGCAGCTGAAGTTGGTCTTCCCTAAGATTTAGTGTCAGAATGACCCCTTGCTTGCTGTTAAAAGCCAGTCCCCAAGCAGACGACGTTCCTGGAAGCAAGCAGGGCACCCTGGTTCCTGCTTTGCCAATTGTCCCTAAATTCTAAGGGTCACCAGCTACCCTGTCATTACATCTGCTACTCCTTAGGCTGAAAGACTCCTGCCAATTCTGCCCCATCCCCCTGGCATACTTACTGCTCCAGCACTGTCCTTCCCGGTACCACTTGACGAGGGCATAGCCAAGAATTCCAAGGATCAATAGGGAGAGGCTGACACCAAGGATCAAACCAAGGATGCTGACGGACTCTCTTCCTGCAGAGAAAACAGCAAGGTCTTGGGAAGACGTGGCAGTGGCTGTTTGATCCCAGTGGCAAAATGAAAGGTCCTTTGAGCTTTCCCTATAGCTGAATGAACAGCCTGGGGAACCTGACTCCGCTCCCAGCCAAAAGGAAGGGCAGTGTATAAGGCATTCACATTTGTGCATGCAAGCATCTGTATGTGAATGTATGGATGTGCTCATGAGCACAGAGGTGCAAAACACCCAGGGTTCTTGAAACAGACAATGGTGTCTCTCATCCAAAGGGCAAAGATGCAACTGCTCGTTTCTTTAATTGCATGTGGGTGTGCGTGTTGAGTTTGATCTGGCCATGTCTTACTACATGAGTGGGCAGATGGTAGCCCCTGAATCCCCTTGCAGTGGCCCTTAGATCCTCACCACTTTTCCACACTCCCTAATGCTCATCTTTAACAATGCTCCTTGCAGATTTTTCCTAGGCTCGATCCAGCAAAACCAACTGTATATTCCCCAAATCAACATTGCCCTAACAAAGTTGGGTCAGAGCACCCACCATCTGCAGCATAGGCTGCAAGTGAAGGAACTTAATTCACCGATATGGGGTCAGCCAGATCAAGGAGGTGACTTATGCCCACCGTCCTTTCTGCAGAACTTGCAACCCCCTCCCTGCCCCCATTAGTAGACTCAGTCGGCAAGTCAGGAACTGTCAGTCAGGGGGGCAAGAAGGTAGAGTACATTCTGCACTGCCCCTCTGCACCAGGCTGAAGTCCAGCATAGAGGCTGGGCGGCTGGAGTGGCCATCTCCTTCAGCCAGGCAGAGAGGCAGTACTGGCCTCGCAATTACACTCCAGAATGGAACCCCACCCCAGGCTCAGTTGCAGACCATTAGCAGTTCTTCCCCATGTTCTGCTCATCAGCACCCCCTTCTTCATCAGGTGTCCAGTCTTTGGGGCATTAGATAGGAACTTCTCCTTGGCTCTGTCTCGTCCTGTATGATCTACCACCTAAACCATTCTCTCGGATGGGTGTTTGCTCTACCTCCCCTTTCACAACGGAAAGCTTGCTCTCAGCATCCTGGGGGACTGGTCCAGGATCACCTCCTGTGAAGGACCTGGAGCTCCCTTGCCATCTTCCAGGACTCCAGGTGCAGTGCTGCACCCCAGAGTCTTTGGGGAATGGGGCAGCAGGGTTCAGCCTTGGAGCTATTCTGCTTCTGGATTCCAGCTCTCTTTGGGGCATAGCTGCCTCTGGACTTAACCCTGGAAGCTGTGACGGGCAGCCCTGTGGGCTCAGGTCTTCCTGTAGACCTTCTTCAGGGACATCACTATTGTGTTGGGAAGTAAGGACCCCAAAGCACCTCTGTGGTTGCAGAGAGAGTTTGTTTAAGAACTCTGGCATTGGCACAGAAGGGGATATTTTTGAAACCTGCCAGCCAGCTCTCCCTCATCTCAGCGGCTGGGTCAAATTCCCATTGCCTTTAGTTTTTGTGGAGTCCTTGGGGTTCTCTGAGCTTGGTTTTTTTCTTGCAAATGTTTCATTACCCGGCTAGGTAACATTTTCAGTGCTAGAACGGAGTGGGGTTTGCTCTCTGTTTATATACTGTGGCTGCTCTGCCAATGCTGGTGGGGGTGGGGGTTTTGCCTCTATTTAGTTTTTGTCTCCAGTTGCATTACAGAACTCCAAGGAATGGCAATAATAGATTAAAAATCTATTTTTGTATTAGTTTTATCCGTTTTATATAATCTTCAATGAAAATTATTTTTAGAAAATAAGACCAAGGAATGGCCAGGTGTGGAGCCTTTTGGCAAGAGTGGGTGGGAGAGCTTCAAGGTGCCACATCCCACCGTATCCTCTGCGCTACTCTCTCCCCTACCGCATTCAAGCTTCCTCTGCCTACTTTGCAACGTAGAGCCTCACCTCAAGGACCTGGGCAGGCAAGGCAGATCTTCTGCGAAGAAAGAGGAACAAGAGATACCAGGCAGCTTCCTGGAGAAGCCACTGAGTTGATAAAGCTGCCTCACGCACCAGGTCTTGCTTCTGACCCAGATGTGGTGGTGGGTGGGGTCCTTAACTCTGTGGGGTGTGTGTGCTCATTCCCTGCAGCAGTTTCTCCACGTGTTCTTTACTGAATCTTTTATTTAGCATGTAAGTGCAGCTGCTTGGCTTGGGGTCGGACCACAGATTATCCTCATGTCTGGCTTGTAAAGAGGCTTCAGCACCTTGTTCCCAGAGCCCAGGAGTTCATTCTCCCCCTTTGGGATCCCTAAATGTTCAGGTCTGTACCAAGGTTCATTCAGGAGCAGTTTCCGGATGAATGCAGATCCACCGGGCTTGCTCGGTGGCATCTGGCAATTCTTGGAGAGCCAGATTCAGCAAACACCACTAGGTAAATTGCAGGTTTCTTGCCAAAAAGCCGTTTAGCAGATAAGCCACAGAGGATGCCCTGGAAGTCTGCTGAGGGGTGTCCAGTCTCTCCCTCTCTCTCTTCCTGCTGGCAGCACAGCTGAGCTTTAGTCCTTCTCTCCCACCCCCATGCAAACACACACACCCAGGATCAAGGGGCATGTGTGTGTGTGTGTGTGTGTGTGTAGATGTGAAATTGGGAGGACAGTATTCTTTCCACAATTAGCAAGACCTTCTTCTGACCATTCCTGACCCCTTCCTAGGTTTGGTCCTGAAAATGGCACTGGAGCTAAATCCCTGCGAGTGAGACAAGGGAGAGATCGGGATGGCTCACAGGAGGGAGAAGGGAGAGACCTGTTTCTTCCTGGGGTCCAGTTTGAGAAGGCTTTGGCCCTGCTGGATTATCCAGCCTCCTGGAAGCCCCCCTCCAAGAAAAACTGGGAAGGAAATGTCCCCATCCCCCCCACCTTTTTCCCCCTGCTTCTGGCATTAACGACTTCTCCAGGCAGCCTGAAGCAAGCTCGGCACTTGCCTTACAGGGCAGGGAACAATATTGCAAGGCCCTTGTGAAGCGCGTGACAGGATAATGCAGAAGTGCTGCACAAAGGGCACTTACTTGGGCAGGACAGTTAGCGGGAATGTGAGAGCAGCACCCACACAAGCACAGCCACAAAGAGCCAGGAAATGGAGAACAAAGCCTGCTTGCAGGACAGATGTTCAGCTGGAAATCCAATCCTGCAGTCTTATTGGCCAAGATTCACCCTGGGGCACCAGAAGCTGATGCCCCCCCATTGGCTGGTCTGGCGGGTGGCCAAGCAACCCCTGACAGGCGGGGAGCTCCCCGAGAACCGCAGCTTCTGGAAGCAATGGGGGGAAGAGAGGTTTGGGGAGGTGAAGGTGCTCAGGTGGCTGCCCCAAGCTTGGCTGAGAGACTCCTCCTCCCCTCCCTGCCAGACCTCAGGCTCCCAGGAACCCTGGCCTGGAAAGCTGCTTGACTCAACTAAGGATGGTTCTGATTTTGGGCAGCCTCCCGCTGTGTCAACCAGGAGCTCCTGCAACAATGTGGGTGGCACTGAAGGGAGCCGCAGCCAACATCAGTTCTAGAGTTGGTTTAGTTTATGAACTAGGGTCCTTCCCTCCCCCCTCCTTTCTCCTCCAGATGAGAGAAGGCACCACAAAAGACAGACCCGTTGGAGGACAGGCAAGGGGAGAGAAAGGAGAAGGCAGGGCTCCCCAGAAGACGTTCTTAAGAGCACAAGTTCCTGGGAATAATAGAAGAAAAGGCAGGCATGTGTTGATCGAAGCTTTTCCTTAAGTTGTTTTTATGTTCTATTTATTTTGATTCCAGCATCTCACTCTTTAGCATCTATAGTTTTTATTATCACCCTGAAGAATGTTAAGTGGCTACATCTTTATACTAAAAAGTTTAAAACAAAAACAAAACAAAATTTAAATGTATGTGCTCCAGATGTGGACACAGGGATGCAGGGGGAGGAACCCACTGTTGTCTCGGCACAAGGTGATCCAGTCAGACCAAACTGCCTGCTATGTGGTGCCCTGCAGGAGTTGTCAGGATCCCTCATACCACGGGCATGTGGACAGGGCCTCTCAGAGTGGCCAGCCCAGTGGTCCAGTTGACCTAAGGGGAAAGTCCTTTGCAGCCCCAGGACTTGGACTTGAAGCAGCTCCCCACTTAGGGCCAGAGGAGCAGCGCTTCGGGCAGATGACCAGGTTTAACTTAACCTCTTTGTCTCGCTGCTGCTGCTGCTGCTGCTGCTGCTGCTGCTGCTGCTGCTGCTGCTGGGGAAAGGAGCAAGCCTCCTATGTCAGCCTGCTTTGACTGGCCCCCTAATTTGTTGGGAAGAGAGCCCCACTTTCCACCCAGCCAGCCCTCCCATCTCTAGCAGTGCCAGCTTTCCCCTCCTGCCAGCTGGCAGCCTTTGTCTGCTAGACTCAAAGACCTCCCCCCCCGCTCCTCTTGCCTGTCACTCTCCCAGTTTATTGCACATTTGACATTTGCACTCCCTCTGTGGCCTGAATCCATTAAGCGGCCAAGGGGAAGTGGGCCCTCCATCAGCTTCATCGCCCAAAGTCATGGCACCTTCTGCCTTCCTCACTGCCAACAGAGCCATCCCTCCAGCTGCCAAAAGGTGGTAGCAAAGGCTTTCCAATTCTCAGCATCTGTGCTGATGGGAAGGAAAATGCCTGAGCCTCTTTTTTTTCCTTATTTGGGCTCTCCTAATCTCCTAAATCAACAAATTAGCACAACTGAGCAACAGGTGCTTCTCCCAGAGGAACGCAGTCCCAAGGGCAGGTACTCCTAAACCTCTCCCCTTTCCCCCAGATGTTGGCAGAGGCAAGATGCTGAGTGGGAGTCCAGCACAGGAACAGTCCGCTGCAGCGGGTGCCCAGGCCACAAGCAACCCATTCACATGAGGGGCTCGAACTCACTCGAGCCCAGTTTGGCATCCTGGCACTGAACAGAAATGTCTTCTTGGGAGCCTCCACAAGGCAACTCTTTGCAATATTTCTTGATATTTAATCTATCAAAACTATTTAATTGCTAGCAGAAAGTAACATGCCCTCTCTTAGCAGAAGTTAACAGCTCCCAAGTAAATTCAATTTTTTTAGGGGGGGTCCTCTTTGTTCTTTCTTTCTTTATACATTTCTCTTCTTTCAATATAAAACTTTCAAGAAGGTAAACTACATCATTTGAAAGCATCATTTTAATCATATAGTATAGCAATAAAAATGATACCAATCAATCTTGAGAAAATAGCATTTTCACTGCCAATGGGAGGTGCAGAGCAAGTCCCATCTAACTGCGCTCATTCAGAAGACACGAAATGCTCTGTCCTCGGCTTCGTAAGACTGCAGCTCACCTGCATGGCATCTGATGAACCCCTTAAGCAATGACAAGGTTTTGCAAACCTTAACGCCCTGATCCTGCCCTGAACATGCCAAGTCAACAGCCATGTTGACATGCCAAGTCAACAGCAGCCTCTTGGTCTGCGCCCTGAGGCAGCATGGCGGGGAGGAGCAGAGAATAGAAAGGGAAGGGTTAATTCCAGCTGGGCAAGTCTGGTCAATTATTTCCTGAGCAGTGTTCAAGAGTAGACTTGCATGCAAGAACTGGTTGGGGCCAATTATGGAGGACAGAGATAACCGATGCTAAGCTGTCTCCATCCAGGATAACATATTAGCCCTTAAGGCCAGTTGTGTCCTTCAAATAAGGGCAAAATAAGAGTGTTCTCCAGTGGGTCTATCATCTACCAGCAGACATTTGCTTTCCCTGCCAGGTTCACCATATGTTTGTCCTGCTTAGCACAACTACTGCCTTGTCCATTTGAAGGAGAGAATGAACAACTGAATGTCATCACAACTCACCCAGAATTTCTGCATATCTTCTCCCCAAAGTTTCATCACATAAATTCAAGGCATCCCCAGAGAAAGAATCTTGTGTTACCCAAGCAGTTGGGAGACAAAACAGATGAAAGAGCAAAAAAATACCCAAACATTTCCTTGCAAAGCCAACCTCATCAGCAGAAGGGAACCCTGGAGCACAAACTACACAAGTCCAGGGTTAGGCCGCTGAGTCAGAGGCAAGCAAAAGTCCTTGAAACATCCCAGAATCATCCTGCTTCCTCTACGCCTATCAGGGCAACTCAGGTGAGGGACAATGCTAAATCTCCAGAAGAAGCCAGATGGAAACCTTGCTATTTCTCAGATGCTCTGGGATTCCACCCACCCACCTGTACAGCTTCAAGTGCCTGTTTCTCATCCGGAAGGGCCCAGCACTGAAAGCTCAACCTTTACCTGTCATTGCAAAATCCGTGGGTTGCCCACAGCAGGTTCCCCCGATGCTCTTGCCTGGGCCAAGCGGGCTATTGTTTCAGCAAGGGCACCAGCTGCTGCAGAGTGTCTCTTGGAGTCATCCTCCAAGACATCAGCCCTGCTGGGCTCCGACTAGCAATGCAGGGAGGCACTCCCTCAAAGGCAGGGCGACCCCCCCACCTGCCTGCCTGCCTGCCTGCCTGCCTGCTGGGCTACTACAAGCCCAGCTACTGCGCTCCAGCTGCCCACCTCTGAGTTGACACAGTCGCCTAGCAGCGCCCTCGTCTCCAGCGCTGCTCTCAGGCACCGCCTCTTTCTCCTTGCAGCCTTGGCAACCAGAAGCCATGGTGGAGAGGGAGGAGACCTAACAGCACCTCCTGGCAAAGGAGCTAGGCAGGCATGGAGAATGGGGGCTTGGACCTTCACTGGGTACTTCTCCAAGACATCCCTGACAGGGGTGGGCAGGCTCTCCCCACCCTGTCTCTGCCAGGAATAACTTGAGGAGGGAATGGGATTGAGGGTCCAGTAAATGGTGCGGCTGGGGGCAGGGAGGGTGAATCCCTGTTAGGGATCTGTATGAAATGAATGAAACAGATGCAAAAGTATGCATGGAAAGTCTTCCCAACAGCGTCTGCGTGGTGAGGAGCATAAGCCTTTATTGTCATCCAAGGCCAAGTACAGACAGCACACAAGAGAGGGGTGCCCAGCCAGGCCAGCCTTCCTGCTGCTGCCTGCTTGGCTTGGGCTCGGGGGCGCGCATGCAGAGGCTGCCGGCCAGGCCAGCTGCTTCCGGCGAGTGGCGCGAGATGCGACTCGGGCGGCGGGCGAGGAGGCTTTCTGCTCCGGGCGCCCCCAGGAAAAAGCACCCCACAGGCCCTCCGGCCCAACCGAATGCCTCGCCGGCGCTGGGACATCCAAGGAAGCGGCTGGGCTGGCTGCTTGCGCGGGCGAGAGGGGCTTCCCTTCCCTTCGGGAATCACACAGGCCCGTCCGTCTTAGTCCCTCCAGCCCGTCATCTCCTCCCGCCGTCAGACGATCAGGGCGCAAGTGAGAAGAGAGAGCCGGGCATTTCCCGGGTTGTCCTTGCGCTCCGCCTTCGGGGCCCGGCGTGGCTCAGGCGCGGCTATGCCGTTCTCATCTCGGTGCAACGGAGCGAAACGGGCGCAGGAGCGCCTGGCGCGGGCGAGCAGCACCCTCTGGAAAGCCCTTCGGCCGCCAGCCGCTTCGCTTGGGCTCCGCGGAGCTGGAGGGGGACCCCGCGAGGGCTGATGGCAGACCATTCCCCAAGGCGGCGAGATGGAGGAAGAAACTTCCGCCTGCTTGGAAAGCGACGGCGCTCGGCCGGAGGCCACGCCAGAATACTGTACGCAGAAATGGGCTAAGGAGCCAGAAAGAAGCAGCCGCCAGATCCCCGGAACGGGGTCCCGCTGGCCGCCGAGGCCCGCCCCGCTTGCTTGCTTTCCCTGCGCCTCCTCCTCCGTGCCCGTCAAGCCCTTTGCTTCGGAGCAGAAGCAGAAAGCCTCCCCGGTTTCGGCAAAAGCCGGAAATGAAGGTGACTCTGGGCAGCCGCCCCCTCCCGGAACCGGAGGGAGGCCAAGCCAGCAAGGAGGGACCGGGGTTTCCCTTCGCCATTGGGGTGGCCGAGGTCAAGCTCCTCCCCAGCGGGAGGGGAAGGGAGAACAGACTGGGAACTGGGGGGACAGCGGGCTGTCTCCCTCCTCTGGGAAAGATGTTAAGAGTCCCAGGGAAGGGGAAGAAGAGGAGGGGTCCCTTCCAAACAGGCGCTGGATTCAAGAGACCCATCAAGCTCTCTGCTTTCTTATATGCATTTGTCACCTTGGTCTTACATGTCTTCTTAAGAACTATATTTTATTAACGCTGACTAAACTGCTCATTGAGGGCTAGTCCCTTGAGAGTGTTGTGGCCAAAACCTGGCTCACCTAAAGCAACCAAATAATTTTGAAGATACAACATAATCTTATTAGCATGCATACAGTATTTAGTGTTGTGGAATTTTGCCGAAGTAAGGAGCGCAACACCACGGAGAAGGACCGTGTGTGTTGGGTGCCTGCCTTAGGAGGAAGAGGGCCCCGAGCAACGGAAGGCAAAGGCTTTATAGACCGCGAGGGCGACACGGCGGGAAATCCCAGGGATCCAAATGGCTGGGCAGTTTGGGCAGCTGGGGGTCCTTGCCAGTGTCCCTGGGCTGTGTCCCGTCCTTAGGCAAAGGGGGCCTTTCAGGAGGGCAGCCGAGCTGGGGAAGTTCTGGGGAAGGAGGCGGAAGGCTGAGGTCACCCACCGAGGGAGGATGGCGAGGCTGGGCCGGCTGCTCTGTGGCCAGGCCCCTCCTAGGGCCGCCCTCGGGCTGGGCGGTGAGCTGGGGGGCTTCTAGGCTTTGGTTTAAGGGGGGCTTGCAGGGGCTGTGTCTGGGGCGGGGAGGGTCAGTTTGGGTCTGAAGGGATTAGGCAAAGAGGGGAACTGGGTCCAAAAGACAGGGGGCAAGGAAAGGGTGCAGCCTCCATTTTGCTTGTTAGGGTTATTGTCTCCAGCAAAGCTGAGCAGCCCTGAGCAAAAGCAGAATCAGAGCTTATATACCTTTGGCCCACTACATTGCAAAGACAAGACACAGAAAAAGGCAGACTCAGTGGAAATTACAGTGGGATGTTGACTTTCCTGTTATTAATCCCTTGCTAGTCATGCTACCTTTGAGATATGGTCAGCAAATAGACTGTCACCACTCAGGATCAATTCAGCTTGCTGTGAATATTTTCTTACAAGGGCACTTTACAGAATTCATGTGTTTGTGGGGGGGACACCTCATAGGTTTGGTAGTGAATGCAGCTGATGTGTGTATGGGGGGGTACCTTTTATCACCACAGGAGCTACACTTGGTAAAGCTTAGCCTTGTCCATCTAAATCATACCTGAGAATAAAGAAGGAAACTCAAGGATACTGCCTCAGGCAGAGGGGCCCCATAAATTAAACAGGGTGGGGAAACAGCCTGGCCAAGAAGAGCACGAGGTTTCCAGGCATCCTCTGGTCTGGCTTGTGGTCTGGGAAAGGCTGCAAGCTGCAGAGAGCCAAGCAGGGGGGGGGGGGGGGGCAGGGGGCACTGGGTGAGCAGGAAGTCGTTGCTCCTTGACCATCCTGACTTGACCATCTGGGCATGCGCTCCTTGCTTATTACAGATGGGGCATTACATCGGGCCGGGGGGGGGGGGGCTTCAGTAATGAAGTCCTGGATATGCTGCTCCCATCATGCACCAGGTAGAACAGTAGCTGAGCTCCCACAGGCACAGGCAGCATTCCTGGGGCTGCAGCCCCTTCGCTCCCCTCTCCCTGGCAAGGAGACCAGGAACTGAGCATGCAAGAGAAGAAGAGAAGGCTAGAGGAAGGATCTGGGGCAAGGCAGGGGAGCACTTGGGCGTCGGGTTGCTCCCTGAGCCAGGGCAGCCTCAGGCCAAGAGACCATGCAAAGAAGCCACCGCCTGGCTCCCGTCTTAAGGCATTGCTGCGCATCTGCTCTGCTCTCTTGCCGGGAGGAGATCTGGAGAAAGACCCAGGTCAGGTGCAGCCACCCCCAACCCAGACCCCTGAAGGGGGTAAGGAGACCATGAACCCAGCTCCACTGGGCCTCCAGCAAAGCAGTGCCCACCTCCCTCCTCATAAGAATGCAGCACAGAAACCAAGATTCAGCAGAGGAGCAACAAGATCAGCTATGGTTTCAAGATGTGGTTAAAGCACACCCACCTTCCCACCCCTGCCCCTTCATTCATCTCTTTCTCCTCTACCTTCTGAGGCAGGAAGGTGGCATTTCCACCCACCCAATGTTGCTGACGCTTGATTGCCCCTTATCAGAAGGAGAACCAAGTCTTTGGTCTAGTGCCCATCTACTGCATTCTTGGAACTACGTGGCTTCTTGAAGCTGAAGGCCTGCCTGAGCCCACAGCCCTGCAACCTCATCCCCGCCACCCCTCAGACCATGAGCAATGCCCTGCCTGCCATCCGGCTCTGCAGTTTCACCCAAGAAGAAGCGCCTTTTGCAGCCAGCTGTGTAACAGTCATGTCTGAAGCAGCAGTTGTTTGAAAGAGGGTCCTCTCCTCCCCTTGCGTGAGTCCCGTTGTCTGGCAGGTCAGCTTGGAGGGTTGGATCCCAGAGACCTGCAGTTCATGGAGTCAGGCTTTTGGTGCTGATTTAGGGGCTATTTTGGCGACAGGCAGTCCATTCTCAGTGTTCTCGTTTGCTGAAGAACTCACAAGGCACTCCCTGCAGAAGACAGAAAAGAAGCTAGCTGTGTCTGTCCCTGACCCAGTCCTGCTTCACCCTGGGGCGGTCACAAGCAGGGACTGTCCCTGAGGTTGCTCCTCCCAAGCCATCTGGCAGGAGGGCGAGGCATCTCAGGAGCTCCACCGCCTTGAGGAGTCTGCAATGGCAGGAGGGCAAGCCAAGCCCTGCTCGCATCCTAAACCTCATGTCTGGAGAACCAGACTGTCCTGTCCCCTCACTTGAGGAGCTCCTCCTGAGCCAGCCAGAACTGGAAAAAGGAAGGCTGCCTGCCCACACTTTGCGCAAGGCAGCACAAGCACACTCACTTCTGTTTCCGTGTCTTCTTGAGAAGGAAGAGGACCAGTTTCTTGGCCAGCATGATAAGGATGAGGAGCCCAATGGCACCACCCGCAACAGACAAAATGATCAGCGTCAGTGTGTTGTCAACCTTCTCCACTGGGGAGGCAGAGAAGGCAGTGAGGGAGAGAGGAGCCTCCTGCCTGCACTCTCAAGCCAGGGGCTTCCCCATGCTCAATCTCAGCAAGCCGATGGCTCAGAGGAAGACCTCACCCAGACCCACTCCCCCAGGGCCCACTGCCCAGCTGCTACTCACACGCCACGACCACCTTGAGAGTGAAGGTGCCACTGTGATTGGCATCCTTCTCCTTGGGGTTCTTGACCAAGCAGGTGTATGGCCCAGAGTCCTCAAAGTCAGCATCAAGCAGCAGGAGGGAAACATTGAACTCCCGGTTGTCCTTGCTGAGAGCTAGGTCAGGTGGCAACATGTGCTTAAGGCTGGACTTGTACTCTGCGTATGGCTCAGGCTTGGAGTCTTTGTTCTTTATGACCCCTTTGAAGATCTGCAGCAAGTGAACACCAATGAGTGAAGACATGGCTCCGAAAATCTTATGGTGGAATTTCCCAAGGGAAGTTCTCTTTGCCATACAAGGACTATCTGACACAGCTCACCATGCAGCTTTCTAGGGGCTTCTTCTCAACAAAGGCGCTGAGAAGGTGTCATGGTGAGATTTCTCTGAGGGTGGAGGCCGGATAGAGGGAACTGTTCCCACTCTTCCTCCGCTGCTGGTGCAGATAGTTGTCTGTTTGAATGCTGTTGCTTCTTAGGGCTACAACTTTTTCCCTTCCCCCTCCACGCTTAGACCCCATTTCTTGGGAAATGGGTGGGCCATAAATGGGGGACTCTGTGCACAGAGTTCTTCATCTCAGGACTGGGGAGCTGGACTGCTTCTCTCTTGATCCACAAACCCTGGAAGGGCACAGGGATCACAGGACTCTAGACCCTGTGCCTTTACAGCTGCTGGTGGGACTATAAGGAAGGAATGGCTCTTCCTTCCTCTCTGGGTGTTCTCCATGCTGACCAAGTGACAGCCCAAACTTTGCAGGACTGGTAAACAGAGACAGGACAAGGCTGAGGACTTAGAAGAACCCTTTACTTGCTATTGATTAAATGTGAAGGCTACCTTCAAGATTGCTGATTATCATTAATAAAAGCAACCAATAGTCATGTGACACCTTAAAGAATAAGGAATTTATCTCATAAACATTAATAGTACAGGTAGACCTCACTTAATGACTGCCCTGTTTAGCAACCATTCAAAGTTACAATGGCACTGAAAAAGTAACTTTATGACCAGTCCTTGCACTTATGACCATTACAGCGTTTATGACCATTGCAGCGTCCTGCGGTCACATGATTACCATTTGCGCGCTTCACAGTCAGCTTCCGACAAGCAGTCAATGGAGAAGCCGGCAGTAAAATCACAAGCCATGGTCATGTAATGTCTCATTTAATGACCACATCACTTAATGATGGAGTTCCTGGTCCCAATTATGGTCGTTAAGTGAGGACTACCTGTAAATGCATTCATCTTCATGGTGCCACAAGGTTCTCAGCATGTTCTGCCGTAACATGCATATTTTCTCCTTGGAATCTAACTTCATCAAAACATCTAACCCTCAGACAGAGCAGCCACATCAGCATCAGCCATAAATGCAGCCCATCAGCCTCCCTCCCAGCCCAGCCCAACCTAAATTGTCATAGGCCACACACTTCAGTCTGATTGTGGCTCCATGAGAAGTTGGCTTTCTCAATGCCGATGCAGGAGTTGAAAGTGCAGGGCAGCAGCACATTGGTGCCATTCTTTGCATAAATAACAGGTGCCTTGCCCACCGAAACCTCCAAGGCAAGTGTCCCAGAGCACAGCTGAAGTCCTAAGGAGGAAAGAAAGAAAGAACGCTCAAAGCAGGGTCTCTGCTTGCAAGAATGGGCAACCCTCCTCCTGGATTTGCGTTGCTGCGTCCCATCAGAGCCTGTGGCAAGAAACTCGAAACCTTCCAGAGAGAGGAAGCCAGTGAGACTGAGGGTCCTTTTCACCCAGAGTTTGCAGTTGCTATCTGGAGCTCTCCTACATCATGGTCAGGATTGTTTTTATTTGACCTGATATTTTTGGATCAGGCTGACTCTCTTCATGCCAAGTGTGTGTCCTACTCTTGCTTTATGTGGAGGGAGCCTGCCCGATAACTGCATAAAAAGGCCACGGCCAAGTGCACACACCCAAACAGCTTTTCATGTACGTGTGGACCCTGGTTCTCCCAAGCCAGCATGGGTAGGGCAGCGGGCAAAGAGCCACCCTCTCTAGTAGCCACTGGCCACAGAGCCCACCGTACACCAGTTCCCCTCAGACAACTTTGTTCCTCAGCTTGCTTCCTGGTGTGTGGCTTGCAGTCTCAATCCAGCTGTTTTACTCATCTTGAGAAAAACAGAATTTATCTCACAGCCCCAACCCAGAGTTTTGTCATGACCAAGTCTCGAGCAAAAAGAAGGAGAAGAAGAAGAAGAAGAACTTATAGGCTGGAAGGCCTGGTCATGACCTACCTTCTTAATTTTCCAGAAGATGCTTCCTGGACCAAGCATAATGTTTATTAGAAGAACTGGATCTTTACTGGCATTATAGATCATTTTGTTCAATCTACAAAACTCTCTGGTGATTAATGAAGAGCCTCTACGCCCTCAGCTGAGGTTGCAGCAATTGTATAAATTGGGCAGAATGCTGAGAAGGCCCAAACTCACCCAAAAGTGTGCCTCGCAGTGATGCCACCAACCAGATAGAACTGTCTGAAGGGAAGGGTGGCCCTACCTCTTGCAAGTCAGTAATAGAGCTATTGGACTCTTTAAAAATGGTGACTGTTCAGACTTCTCAGCTGACCCACTTTTCCCCCTCTCCAGAGCTTAACATACAGATTGAATTCACATAACATGCTTGACTGGGCTAAAACAGGTTGGCAGTTTGTGTTGGGCAGGTTATGGGAACCAGTTGCAGTTTCAACTCTGAATCCCCGTTGAAACATCTAAGCCCCACACCACACCAAAAAAGGAGGGCTTCTTTATGTTGTGCTACCCGAAACCTAGCCAAGGGCAGCTGTCGGAGCCCATGTAGCAGAGGAGCAGGAGCAGCATTCCTGGAGCAGTCAGGTGCAGCTGGGGGGGGGGGCGGGGGTGTAGAGAAGAGTCAGTTACACAAGAGTGTTCTTTCATGGCCCAAGGACTCTCCAAGCTCAGCTCCTGCTCAAATTGCTCTTCTCTTCCAGCACCTTCTCTGAGCCTCCTTACATGGGTACAAGCGAGCCCTGATCTTGGCAGGACTGGCTGACCAGGTCATCCCATCAACGAAGGGGACTCGGGACCAGGGCATGAGATGGGGGGCCATCTCCATCCCTGAGTCAGACACTGCATTGCTGGATGCCTTGAACTAAACTTGATCATGAATGAGGGCAACCCTGAAAGAATCCCCCTCCCCAAGCATTGTCTAGCTGTGTTCCAGGGAAGGGGGAATGGCAGCTGTCTACCAGGACCCCCTGCCATTGCAAGGAGTGCTGCTCTTCAGGGAGCCAGATGTGAGGCTATGCCAGAGAGACAGGTTGGGGGTGCTACTACTGTCCTCTCAAGCACAGCCATGGACTTACCCAGACTGTATGTGCTGGTCAATCTGGGGTTGCAGACAGCTCAGGAGTTTGCGTTCACCCAGAGACCACGGCTGCCACTGGACAGACCCACGCCACTAGATCTCTTCCTGCTTCTCATTGGAACTCAATCATGGGCCCCAGCCCTTCCGGCATGTCAGGCTGGACACCCAGAACGTTCAAACAGGCAGGCAGCCTCAAGGAACAGGCTGCCATTCCTCTGGACACAGGAATGGCCTGTGCACTTGGAAAAGCTCTGCCTTGAAATGCCTTGCTATGATGTTCACCAGAACCAAACCAGCAGAGCCCGCATGGCTGTTCCTCCCTCCCCTTTGTAAAGCACCACAATCCTGTTGATTCTGTGGGGCCTTGAAAGTTCCAGAGGCTGCTCTTGCCCGGTGTGGTTGCAAAGTGGTCGGTCAGGATCTCGTTTAATCTGCAGCACTGGGCACCTCCAGGGAATACAGGAATGCCAGAAGGGCAAAAGAGCCACTTCTCGGATGGAGCTGAGCACGTGTCCTGGCCAATGCATGAGCCCTCAGGTTCTTCTTTCCCCCTCACCCATGTGACTCCATTATCCAGAAAAGCAATCCCAGGGGAACCTCATCAAGGGCTTTGCCAGGCAATCCTGCATGCCAGCAAGTTTAAAACTCCAGAGTAAGTGCTGCTCTTTTTTCTTTGTCTATATTAAAAAGGCATCAGCCTCCCACTTTGCTCCAGGGAAGCAACAAAACCACTTTTTAATCTGTTCCTTTAACCTAAACATGAAGAGAGAAGATCAAGTCCAGCATAAATTAAACAGGGCAGGACCTAATTTAAAGGCTGGATGGCCAACCAGCAGGTTCCAGCATGCCAGAAAAAATGTGTTGGTGGCCTTAGCAAGAAGGGGGGCTCTGAGTTTGGCTGCAGCTGCCACGAGCAAGGCCCTCCTGCCTGCTGATCAGAAGCACTGCCTATAATGGCAGGGCCACCCTACCCCATCCTTGTGAACTAGGCCCAGGACAATGCCAATGTTCCCACTACCTGGAATTCAAGATAAACACCCCCAGGGAAGAGGCCCGGTGGGGTTAGTTGGGAAGGGATTGGACTGGGCAGACCCAGGTTCAAATCCATTCTCAGCCATGGAAACTCACTGGGTAACTTTGGGCCCATTGCTTTCTGTTAGCCCATCCCACAAGGTTGCTGCTATGGGGATAAGCTGAAAGAAGGGACTCAGAAAAACTGCCTTCAGCTCTTGGAAGAAAGGCAGAAGATATCTCTACCAAACAGAATAAATATGTACTCAGTTCCACCCATCCAACTATCTGAGCCAATGGCAGCTTTTCCATTTCAGCCCCCAAAGGGAACCTAACAGCAAAGCAACTAAGGTGCGTCACCATGGATAGATCTGATGTTTCACGGAAGAAACCTCACTCCAGGCCAAGCTCAGCAGCAGACCCAAGGGGCAAGCCTCTACTTTCAAAGGCAAGGAGAGCTGCCCTCTCCTCTCTGAGTCAGCCATTCTCACAACCAAGAGCCTCTTGATCTTTCCTGGCTCAAGATTCAGTTGGTTCGGCCTCCTCTGGCAATCACTGGCTAGAGGCACCAGCCCACTGTTGGTCCTTGCCCAGAGAGTCATCCAGCCTGGTCTCTGCAGCATAGAAGACTGGGAAGTGGTGCCATGATCCACTTCCTCCCTGGGTGCCCAGAGATGTAGGCAGGCTAGGAGCAATTCAGTGGGATTGACCTCTGCAAGGTGCCAAACCTTTGGCTGGGATCCAGCAGGCCTCTTGTCTCCAGCAGGTTGGCCAAAGCAAGTATGGTGGGCGAGGGGGCTGCCAGGGAGCCTCTTGCTTGTCTGGGGCTCCAAAGCAGAGCAATTGCCCAGCCCCCAAAGGGCAACTTATTACACAACTGATCCCAGGAAGTGGCGGGGGGGGGGGGACGGGACTTTGTAATTAAAGGAAGATATCTGAATTCTTTCCAGAAATAATTATCAGGCACTACAAACTCTTTGACTAGAAGTATTTGCCATTCAGGGGGGAAAAATCCGCTAAGGACTGACCTTGCTAACATTAGTAGAGTGAGATTTTTTGTTTTTCTTTTTCTTTTTTCATGAGTTGAATTAGGAACTCGCATTCTCAGTAGGAGGAGGGAATTAATTTAAAGGAGGGGGGACTACAAGGCGCATCTGGCTGTCCTGAATGCTTCTCTCCCTGTGCCTTTCCAGAGAAAGTATTGGGACTAAGGGAACCAGAATCCTTCTAACTTGTTCAGGGGTCCTAGATGGGATACTCTCGCATTCCAGTTAAAGAGGGGGAAGGAAATGCCTCGGATCCTCTTCTCTGGCTCCTCTGGTTGAACTCCTCAGAGCAGCAGGGGACTCACTCCCCACCTCGGTTTCAGGAAGTTCAGCACTGACTTTGCCAGCGGAGGTCCCTGCCACAAAGCCTAGAAGGGCTGTGGGGGGGCCGCGGAGGTGAGGAACAGCCTGCTGCACTGAGGCTTGAGTTGAGCGAGAGTTTTCTTGGAGGAAAGGTAATCTTACTGTGATGTCGTACTTACTTGATGAGCGTTTTCTGGGATTCTGCTAGAATCTTTAAAAAGATAACCGGCAGGGAGAGGGAGAGAGGAATGAAGGAGGCACGCAGAAGAGGCTGCCAGCTGGAGCAAAAAGTCTCCCGACTCGTTACAGCAAATGCAAAAGAAAATGCTCCTGCGCTTTCCCCCATCCCACCCTCGCCCCATGGCTCTCACGGTGGGGACGGTAGCCCAGCATCGGCGGGATGGGACCAAGGGAATTGCAGTTGTGGCACGCGCAAGTGGAGAGGGGAGGGCAGATGTCCCCCCCTTCTATCTAGACCCTCCGCTCGCGGGGCTGGGAGCATGCGAGCCCCGCGCCATCCTAAGTGATTGTCGGTGGGTCGCTTGGCTTGGCCCCTAGGCAACCGACAGCTTCGCCGAAGCTCGGAGCGGCTCCGCATCCTTACCCAGCAAAGCGACTCCCAGCCAGTCCGCGGGCATCTCTGCAACTGCTTGGCCGCCTCTCCCCTCGCTAGTTGATGCCGCAGTCTCCGGCTCCCGAAGTTGCTTTTGCGAGTGACCACTGCAGTTGCCGCTTCTGGCTCCGCGCACAGGCCGCCCCTTCCAGCAGCCGGCGGCTCAAAAAGGCAGCGGGAGGCGGAGGCGGAGGCGGGCACTCCCAGAACCGCCTCCGCGGCGATGCCAGGCCTCCCGCGGAGGCGCGGAGGGTGCGCGCAGCCTCGTCCACACAAGGCCTGGGGGAGCAGCGCCGCCCGCCCCAAAGGCCTCTGCCTGCCTGCGCGCCCGCAACTCTCGATAGATTGCGGGAGCTGATGCGCCAAGCTCTCCCGGCGATGATCACTTTGGGCTTACCCTGTCGGAGGACCTAGTCTTCCACCAGCCATGGTTAAGGAAACTACGGCTTGGGGTGATGCGCACATTTGTGAGGGAATCTGTGCCACAGAATTAGGCATTAGGAGCTTCCAAGCATTCAATAAGATCGCCAAGGGGGGCTTTCTGGAGGCGAAAACTGGCCTGTCGTTCCCAGGGGCAGGCAAGGCTACAGCTTTATCCGTTGGCTAGAATGAGAAGGAAGCCCTCCTCCGCCCGCCCCTTCCCCCACGGGGCAGTGGGGAAATTGCCTTTCTCTGCAGTGGGATATTTAGGGCTTGAGAAGGTCACCACAGATGGCTGGACAGACAGTGGCTCAAACCTTTGGAGCTTTGTGGCCTGGACCAAGAGAAGTAAGGGCAGACATGACCAGGCGCATAAACCAGGCATGGGGTGGAAAACGTGGACAGAGAGAAGGCTTTCTTTCTCACACACAAGCTCCGAGTCCTTGCTGAAGCAGGAGGTGGGAAAATTTAGGACTGGGGAAAGGAAGGACTTCTGTCAGTACACAGGGAGCCGAACTGGGATCTTGGTGCCAGTTTAGCTAGGCTTAGCTTCAGAGACAGGCCTTTCCCATCCACATCTCCCTATGTTCAGAGCATAAGTGGATGATCTGGGGACTGGAGGGAGGGGAAGCCAAGGCCAAGCACGCATCAGTCACCTGGAGCCTGGGCTCCAGCATCTCACCTCTCTGGGAAGCAGCCTGGCCCAGCTGGTACAGAGGAGATCAGCTGCTAAGGGCCCTTGCAGGAGAGCAACCGGGCTTGGGGTATGACACCCACAGGAGGCCTCCCTCAGCGCAAGGAGTTCCTTCTGGGGCTGAAGCAGAAAGGGGAGGAAAATAGGAAAGGAAATAGGCCCAGGGACAGAGGGCTAGTCTTGGGGGGCACCCTAAACCACGGGGTGGTTCTGCTGACATGGTAGGTGGTGTGGAGATGCTGCAGTAGTGGCAGCTTCCAAACTTCCCAGAGAATCATGACTCAGGGATTGTGCAGTGAAAGACCAAAAAAAAAAAAAAAAAAGCTGTAAAGGTGCCAGAAATCCAGGCAGCAGCTTGTGGGGTGTGTGTGTGTGTGGGGAGGGGCAGCTCTGACTGCATGGGAGGGAGGGGAATAGTTTTCCATGCTGGTGTGGCAGGTGACCGCTGCAGAGAGCCAGGGGCACTAGGCCAGGAGCCCGTTGAGGGCCTGGCTCCTGGTGCTACTCAGCTTCAAGCAGAAGCTGGTCAGGACTCTCCAGGAGGAAGAGAGGCCTCCACCCTCTCCACGCAAGGGGGTGTTTGCTTGGTGTCGAGAGCCGCCCAGACAGACCCAAAGGTCCCCTGAGCTGCAGCAGCTCAGTCTTTGGCCTTGCCCCGTTCCCTCCGAGGCTCCTCTGCTCTGCTCTGCTCTGCTGCTCATGCCCCTCCAGGGAAGGAAGGCAGAGGGAAGTTTAGCCCCAAGGCCTGACAGCCACCCACCGGCAAAGCTTTCGGCGAGCCCTGCCAAGCTTAGCTGCGGCAGGCAACCTCTCCGACCCGACCCGGCGCCGGCGGGTTCTTGCGGAGGGATCCTGGCGGTTTCCCTGAGGCCAAAAGCAGGGATGGAGCCGGAACGGGGCCCTGGCAGGGGAAGTGGCATGTGGCGTAGCTCTGGCCGCCAAGCCCTCTCCTCGGAAGGTGATCCTCTCTCTCAGGCCCGTTCCCGGCGTCGCCGGTGTGCGGCTGCGGCCGGCATGCCCTCCTTGTACCCTCCCGCTCTCGCCGATTGATCAGCGGGCGCAAAAATAGAAGGGCCCGGGAGCGCGCCCAGCTGGCGCGAAGCAAAGCGCTGGTCTGGCATTCTTCGCTTCGCGGGGGGCGGAAAGCAGGACATTCCGGAAGAACCGCTCGTCCTTGGGTTTCAAGCTGCTGCCCGGGCCGTGGAGTTGGGTTTCTCCGCCTGCGCGGAGGTGTCTCTCCAGAGGACATCGAGGGCAGGAATCTGTGGAGGAGGACAGGCGCTTTCCCCGCACCCCAAGAACCTCTGCGGTTGTCCTCTGTGCCCTGGGTCACCCAGCTCCCCCTGCTGGCCTCCCCCCACTCAGCCTGAACGGTCTGCTGCTTCAGGCTCTCCTCCGCTGGCTGCTCCGCACCCTCGGCATCACGGCCCGCCGCCCTCCAGCCTGAAGCCTCCAAGGGCCTCTTTCCGTTGAGCCGAACGCTGAGCGCGGGGTCGGTTTCAGGGACAGACAGCCCGGCTACCTCAGGGGACGCTGCCCGTTTCTGCAGTCCTTTCTCTTCCGCGCCAGGCAAGAAAGCGAGGCTCCGGGTCCTTCAGGCTAGGAGAAGGCTCCCGTTGCTGGGCTATTCCGAGGGCAGGATGAGAGTCGGGGCAGGGGACTTTTACTGTCCTTTCTCTATTTCGAAGTTTCTTTCGGCCAGAAAGGATCCGGCGCTCGCGCACTCAGACGCCCTGCTCCAGAATCCCCTGCAAGGGAGGCTGAGATGCACGGCGAGGCCGCTCTCTCCCGCCGTCCCGGAGGAGATGCTTGCAGACTCCTGAAGGACACCCGCCCCTCTAACTCCGGGAAACTCCTGAGAAAACTTGGCCAAAGTCAGCGCTTCCTCTCCTCCAGCAGAAGGAGTCCGGAGCCGCAGTGGCTCTCCCCGTGCTGGGATCTACCGCACCTGGGCTGCAAACCAGATGGCAGCAAATGCCGCCGGAAACTCGTCCGAAGAGTTGCGGCGGCGATCTGGGACCCTGGAAACGCTCCAGTAGGAAGGTGGACGCCCGCCAGAGGTGGAAGAAGCGCTGCAGGAAAGCGGCGTCTCTCGCGCGATCCACCCCTGGCCTGGCCGGGGAGGGAGCCAAAAGTCCCCGTCCAGGAGCCCCGCTGTTTCCGTTTGCTGTCGGCCGGCCGAGCGGGTTTGTAGCTCCAGCAAGGACCTCAAGACAGCCCGCGGGCACGAGGGAGAGGCTCGGCCCTGTCTCCTTCCTTCCCTCCCTTCTGTTCGTAGACCCCCAGCCCTGGCGGGATGGAGGGACAGAGTCAGGCGCCCTCACAGCCTCCAGTGGCGTTTTCTGGGTGGGCCGGAGACCAGCAGATCTTACTCTGAGCCGCAAGAGATGCCCTGCTGGGGGCAGCCTGGGGCGCGGCAGCATCCGAGTGAGAGAGGAGAGGAGAAGAAGAAGCGGGGACCAGCAGCAGCTCCGGTCCTCTTTTGCCTGCCCTGGAGAGCGTCCTGGGAGGTCCACTAACCACCCAGCTAAAGCGGGGTCTGCGGCATGTTTGTGCTGCTCCCAGGGACTCTGCTCCAGCCTTTTCCTACCGCCCCGATGTCAAGATTTTTCTGCCAAGTCCGCCAGGTTGGCAGGCCTGACCCATCGGGGCTGCGGACATTTGAGGGCCACAGCTGAGACCAGGCACCCAGCACTCTGAGCCCCTCCTTCACCTCCAGGCAGGACAGTAGGTCTGATCAGCCAAAGGGGCGGTGGATCCCCTGGCCTGGCTGGGGGCTGAAAGAGAAAGAAGGCTTCGCAGCCACGCCAGTCACCCGGGCCGAGGAAGGGAGCCAAGATTGAGTGAGGCCGTGGGGGCCTCGCTTAATCCCTTGCCTTGCTTTTCAGTGCCTCTTGTGAAGGGAATCAGCCCCTTTCTCGAGGGAGGGAGGAAGATGGCCAGGTATGCCAGACAGCTTCTCTCAGACCCAGCAGCCAGCAAACGCCCGCTGGAGGAGCAGGCTGCCGCCGGTCTCCCCAGGACCGCTTGCTGCAGGACCGTGCGGTTGCTGTCCCATTCAGCAGCCTGGCAGTTTCGACGTTCATCCAGGCCATGTTCATCCAGGCCATTCTCCTTCTTGGCGCTCAAGATGGTCCCCCTTTCAAGAGTTGTGTAAGTACTGAACCCCAAACTGCTTAAACTGCTATAAAGCTGCAAGTGGGCAGGAATCTTTTAGACCCTCCAGCTATGGGAGGGGGTTCTTGTCAGTCTCCCTTAATTGGAAAGATTGTCACCCCACAGCCTTCCCAATCGGCCCCCCATCCACAGGTCTTGACTGAAGAATTCTGGACCAAAAGCCTCTTCCAATGTCCTGATCGCCCCAGGGGTCCCCCTTCTCTGCAAGACACAGGTGGCCCTCTGCTCCTGGGCCCCCTTCTCTGGGGTGCATAAAAGAAAGATTTGCTGGTTTTGAATCTGACTGGCCTAGTGGGCAGCAGGAAAGGGTGGTTTGGGAAAGGGAAAAGCAACTTGGCCAGCTGAGAGGCATGGAGCTCTTGCCTATTCTTTTTCCTCAACTGAGGGGAAGGCAACGAAAATTCAAGAGTCCCCCTTCCACAAACCAGGACTAAATAGGAAAGGCCTAAGGGCTCCTCCCTGGTCTGGATGGAAGAGGTCTGTGCCTCAGTGGGGTGGGGGAGCAGAGAGGACTTACACCAGGAGTCCAGCCACCCAGGGAAAGAAGCAGAAGTCTGCCTGTTTTGAGAGGCAAGCTCTGCTTTATTTCACATGACTCTTTGACTTCCTGAGCAGACCCAGGACAAGAAACATTTACGCCCAAGGTAGCACAGTACTCAAAAACAGTCCGTGCAAATGGAGGCCAACGAAATTGTTTTCTGTAGCTACACAAAGAGTGATAAAAAATTTCCAGGCTGAGACTGATGAATCTGAACTGCAGATTTCGCAAAATAAGAACAGAAAGGTTGCATAACCCAGCCCAGCTGAGGGCAGGTATTGGGAACATGACAGGAGGCAGGGGGGGGGGGGCGGGGGAGGTGCATTCAGCAGGCAGCAAAGTGCAATTCCCGGGAGAAGCAGCAGGAGCCAAAGGAAGAGCAGTGCAGTCCCAACCCGGGAAGCCCAGCCCTGATGGAGCATCCTAGGACAGAAGCCTCACGCCCAGAAGCAAGGACCTGTTCAGGGGCTGCTGAGCCGAGAATCCCAGCAGGGGGCCTGGGAGGGAAAGGGAGGCCTCAGGGGTCCTCCCTGTCTTGCGCGGGGTCCTGTAAAGCCCTGGAAGGCCTGCAGGGGGGGCGGAGGAGGAAGCTGGCGTGAGCCTCTTGCTCTGAGACCTTAGCGAGTGAGCTGGATCCAGCTCAGCCGTTCATTCTGGCTAGCAGGTGAGATGGGTGATGGGAGCAAGCAAAGCCCAGCTGGCTGCCATGGATCCTTCCTTCCTTCCTTCCTTCCTTCCTTCCTTCCTTCCTTCCTTCCTTCCTTCCTTCCTTCCTTCCTTCCTTCCTTCCTTCCTTCCTTCGCCTGCTCCCCGCAAAACGCACATGTGCATGTGCACATACCTCCTGCCTATGCCAGGCACAAAACCATCAAGGTTTCATGAGATGGCTGCCAACAGCACTCATGCCAAACATTCCAGCAATGGGTTTGCAAGGCGGGGGTGGGGGGTGAGTGCCCGCCCTCAAGAGAGATTGCTGCTGGCCCCTGGCAGTGAGTTCTCCTGGCAGTGGTGGGTTGTGCTTGGCGCTCACAGGAGGAAGGTGAGAAATGGCAGTTTCTGCTTTGGAGAGGAAATCCCTGCCTGGCCGTGGGGAGCAGCGTTCCCCTCCCTCCCACAGAACTGCGAGCCCTCGGCCTCACGGCCTCAGCGCTCTCAGCTCCTGAGCTAGCTGCCTCCTCTCAGGCCCCCTCCGGCATGGAACCCTGTGCCCCATGAGCAAAGGAAACAAACTTTAGCCTCCCCAAGACTTGCAATGTAGGCAGGATAACCAGCAGCAGGGAGGGGGGCGTAGGGCCTTCTTGCCAGGGGCACAAAAGCAAGTCTTCCTTCACGGAAATGGAGGAACCACCTGTCTGGGGCAGAAACGTAGACTTCCCCACAATAAAAACTGGCTTTTCAGTTCCGGCAAACTCCCCCTCCCCCCCCCCCCACAATAAAAACACACTGCCATAGGCAGCCCTGCCTCTGGCCCAAGAGCACAATGGTGTGGAGGGAGAGAGAAAGTGCCCCAGTCTTTTCTGAGGTCGTGGGTGGAGCGCCTTGCTTTAGAGGAAGTACGTGGGGGAAGTGGCCAGGGACAGTGGAGGGCAGGGAGGCCAGCCTGGTAGAAAGCCCCCCTACTTCATGCCTTCCTCAGGGTTCCCTTCCCCATCCGTCTTGCCCTCTTCTTCAGTCTTCTGGTCATCTGTGTTGAGCCTTTGCTGCTTCTTGCGCCGCACACACTTGACAATGACCAGGGCAAGGATCACCACAGCCAGGAAGCCCCCCACTGTGGCTCCCACGATCACAGCCACTGTGGAGTCCCGCTCTGGGGGCTCTGTGGAGAGAAGTCCAGCATCATGCAAGGAATAAACCCAAGGATCTACTACCCAGTCCCTCAGCAGTAGCAGGAACATCTCCAACATCTCCTGGCGCTTTAGAGGGGGGTCTCTTTTCTTTTCTTTTCTTTTTTTCCAGAAAGCTGGGGAAAGACAGCTCTGGGAAGGACAGGAGCCCTGTGTGTCCCAAAACAGGCTTCTGGGATCTTCCCAGGGAGGACAGCAAGTGAGAGGGGAAGGGATCGGGAGCCCACGTCCTGACCTTCGGTAAGAACTTTGAGGTTGATCTTGCCATGGCCCTTTTGTCGGTCAGGGGGGTTCATCACATAGCAGTTGTACAGTCCCTCATCCTGGAGCTGCACATTGCGGAGCGTGAAAGACACATCGTTCTTGGTGGGGTTCCCCGTAAACTCCACACGATCCTCAAAACGGTTCAGCTCCACAGGAACAACCTTCAGCTTAAACTGCAAGAACTGGAGGGGAGGGGAGGGGAGGGGAGGGGAGGGGAGGCGAGGCGAGGCGAGGCGAGGCGAGGCGAGGCGAGGCGAGGCGAGGCGAGGCGAGGGGGGCAAGAGTGGAAGAATCAAAAGAATTTGGGGGCCTTTGGGAGCATCCCACACTCCAGCCCAGGCCTCACATCTAGAATCCACGGCAGTGGTAAGCAGGATGGCCCAGAGCACATGCAGGGAGCTGAGGAAACTCAGACCAGGCCTCTCAGGCCTTCGCCCATTTTTCCCCTTCAAGGTGCTGCAAGGCCCAGAGTTACTGGTGTGGCTGGTGAGTAAGTGGAAAGGGTTTGGCTTCCAGCCAGGTTTCACCCACTGGCTCCCCCTCCCCCCGGGCACAGTTTACAGACCCGGAGAGGCCTTCGCAAAGGGGCACACGCAGCATCGAGGTGTGGGGAGCAGGGACAGTCCCAGTCCATGTGTCCAGACACTCACCGTCTCTTCAGTACAGTTAGGGCAGGTCTGGTAGGTCCAGTTCAGGGAGAACTGCTTTTTGTCTACCTGGTAGCAGGAATTGAAAGTGCAGCTGAGCCGGATGGAAGAGCCGTTCAGAGCGTAGAGGGTGGCTGGGGCCATCAGCTCCATGCCCAGGGAGTTTGGCACTAACCAGGAGAGAAGACACCCACCACACTGTCACTCCTTCCTGCACTAACACCAGCTGCAGATCCCTTGCTCCTGCCAAGACCCTGCCCTTTGACCTGGGAGGAGTGGGGTGCCCCTTCCAGCACAAAACCCAGGAGGGCTTTCAGAGGCCAGGAGTTTGAAGGTGGCTCCGTTTTGAATTAGGTTTTCATTCTGAACAGGCTCCCAACAGTACGGAAACTGTGGATGCTACAGAACTGTCGAGTTTTCTACCTTGGGCATATGTTGATCCAAACCTTGAGGCCCCCCAAGTGTGCTGTCAGTTACCATCCTTCAGAGATGTCCTGGACTCCACCAACCTGGCAGCTGCAGGTTGGTGCAAGTCCAGAACGTAAACGGAACCCCCTCCATCTTGAGCGAAAGGCAAGGGACACAGAGGAGAGAGAGAGGGCGGATTCAGGGGATCATTCTTGAGAAAGACGAGAAAGGTCAAATGGGGCAGTTTCCGAGAGCTGAAGGGCAATCCGCGGTCAGACCAGGGCAAGGGAGCGCTCAGCCGCAGAGTCACCGCCCTCCCCCTGGGCCTCCCAGCAGATATCCCTGCTCTTCCTGCAGCTGGATCTGCAGAGAGCCGCTCTGCTTCTGCCATTCGCCGCCTCGTTTAACGGCACTGTACCGGTGGCAGTACCCACCCTGGCCAGGATACACCAATGGAGGGAGAGGCCCAGCAGCAGGGTTGGACTTGGGTGGCTCTTGGGCCAGCCCACCCTTTGCCAGGGAAGCTGGTTTCTGCTCTTGCCTGAGGAAACCATCCACTGTCCTCCACAGGGGACTGGGGAGCAGGAGGGATCTGGCTGTGCCCAGCAGATCTGATTGCAAGCTGAAGTTGGTACCTCCTCCATAGCCTCGTGGAGGGACACTAAGGGGGCATCTGCTTGGTCAGCCAGAAGCAGGTGCTGAATCCCCTACTGAAGGGGCAGCAGCAGGACAGGGGGCTAGGAGAGGTGCCCCCCACCCTCTCCTCCCCCCACGCTTTCACAACAACCAACTCTCATATTTTGATTTCCCGTGGGTCTGCCACTCAGGGGCAGGGAGGAGGCGGGGCGACCTGGGAAGAAGGAGCCAGTGCCCCTGCCCAGTACTCCCACCTGAGTTCACACTGCGCCCCATGGCCTTCACTTCAGACAGAGAAGGTGGGGGAGGGGGGTCTTCTCTCTCCCGCTACCCGAGCACCCCTCCCCCACTACCTAGTGAGAAGGGTCAGGGCCAGCCTGCAGGAAAGCAAATCTGGGCTGATACCCCCTCCTTACCCTGCATTCCACTTCTCCAGTGGACCCCCAACCACCACCACTCAGGCCAGCCCTGGGGCACGGGGGGAGACCGTCACCACGGGTCCCCGCCTGGGAGCTTGGCTCCGGTGGCACGGGAGGACGGCTCTGGAGCAGGACGCGGCCCCCTCCCGCGCTGCCGGAGCCTGGAAGCCTGCCCCGGCCCCTCCGCGGCCACTTACCCAGCGGGAAGAGCAGCAGCAGCTGCAGCGCCGGGAGCGCCGGGCTTCTGGGGCTCATCCTAAAGGGCGGCGGGGCGCGGGGCTCAGCAGCTGGACAGGGCGAAGGTCAAGCGCCCGACCGTCCGTCCGGGGCACTCATCGTCCTTGGGCAGCGGCGGGGCTTGGCTCCAAGATGGCCGGCTGGAGGGGCGGCGGCCACTGTTGTTGTTGCCGCCGCCGCCACCACCAAAAATCGGGGGACAGTTAAATTCTTTGGTTGGTGGATAGCGAGGAAGGATTCAGGAGGGCGGGAAAGGCTGTGGCGAAGAAGCAGCGGCGGCTCGCCGTCCAGCGGTCCTCCTGCGGACCGCAGCTCCTCGGGCTCAGTTGCTGCTTCCCGGAGGAGGGCAGGAGGGAGACGTCGCGGCTTCTCGGGCTGGGGCAGCGCGTCGGCCGCGGTTGCTCGCGGGGCTTGTGCTGGAGCCGGCCGTGGACGTGGCGTGGCGCGTCTCTGCCGAGGGAGGGGGAACCTCTTCCCTGCGGGTCAGCGGGAAGGCCCCCTTCGTTGGTCTTCGCCTCGGTGGTTTATTCCCCCGTCCCCTCTCCTGGACCAATTGCATATAATCCAGGGTTTACAAAATAGCCACCCCCAAGTAGCGGCTCCTAAGAAGTTGCCATGGCAAGAGTGGCAGGTGTAACTTCCCGCGCACGCCGAAAAAAGAGGGGCTGCAAGAGCTCCGTCCCTGGGCCCTGTGCGCCTTTGCTCCGGGGGACCGCGCAACTTGCGCCGCGCCTCCAGTTCAAAACCAGCCGCGAGCGCCGTTGCGCCTGCTGGCAAACCTGATCGGGTGGCGACGCGAAACAAGAGATTGCAGCAGGCCGGCTGCCAAGGCTCGGCGGGGACCTGCCTCCACGCGCTCTCGGCCGCCTGCGCCGCGGCGGACTGGGCTGCGGTCTCCGGAGGCGCTTGGGGGGCGGGGGGCGGGGGGCGGACTCCCCTCTGCCCCGGGATTCGCTTCTTTTCAGGCATGGGTGGTATCGCGCCGGCCAGAAGGACGGGGCGTCGGCTGCTGGAAGCCGGCCGCTGTGCTCTGCGGCGGCTCAGCCTCTGCCGCGTCGCTGTCCGTTGTCCTGTCGCGCCCGCTAGGTCTTTTTCCTCCCCCCGCAGTCTCCTGCAGGAAGGTGGATGAGCGGCGTCGGTGCAGCCGGGCCGGAGGGCGGGCGATGCTCCCGGCACCACGCACCCGGCGGAGGGGAGATGCGGCCCAGCGGTGGGATCCTCTCCGGCTGGAGCTGGGCGACGCTTCCTGCTCTGCCTGCAGATTTCAGCGCGGAGGACGGAACTGGCTTCCCGCAGGGTTTCCGAGCCGACGGTGCTTCCTCTTGGCATCCAGCGGAGAGTGTCGGATGGAGAAGAATCCAGGCCCGGCGGAGTCCTCGGGCTACTTTTCCTCAGATCGCAACGGTAAGTAGCCAGCGGCAACACCAATGCCCGGGAGCCTCCGGGAGCTGCTCTACTGTCCTTTGCCAAGGGCCAGATCAACCTGATCTTGCCCAGAAGCCAGATCCTGCTTGATCAGCCCAGAATCCCCTTGAACCTTCCATCAGTCCCATTAACCTGGGTCATGCTAAGTCTGCGGTGCTGATAGCCCTTGAAATGTCATTGAACTTCATCACAGACTCATCCCGTTGGATGCGATCTAGCCCTCCACCGCCATCCCAGATCAGACAGGACAAGAAAGAGTGGAGTCCACCTCCACAGGTCAACCAATGGCCAGGGCTGCACCCAGGCTGGAAACAGCTCAGATAATCCATTTCACCCAGGGCTTTCTGGAACTGCTATCTGACCACCTTATCCACAGGCTCCCCTAGAAAGTTGGAGACTGGCCAAAAGTTGTTTCATATGGGTGGGTCAAGTACGGACTGTTAAAGAGGAGGAAGGGCGGCCAGTGCTGCCCCCACCCCCATAGTGAAGAGCTGAATCCAGTCCCGCCTCCCTTCACTGGCAGCCCCACAATTGGGGAGAGGCAAGGAAGCAGCCCACATATGCTGGAGGTCATCACACAGACAAACACAGAGTTTACAGGTTCAGTTAAACCCCAGATCAGCCTGCAAGACCCCATCCCATCATCTCCTTGGAATCTGTCCAGCCAGTATCTGATTCCAAGCAGCTCCTACAGGGAAGGGGTGTCCTCAAACAAGGCCAAAGACATGCTAAATCGGTATCCTTGCTGCCATGGCATAGAGCCAACCCTGGGCTCATGCCCATATTCAATCATGTTGACTTCTTGACTTTCACCAGTCTCCTTCCAGGCATCTCTTCTGGCATTTCGTTGCCTGGAATCCACACACAGGGAAAGACCATCAGTGCTTTCACTGCCTCTGTATTTCAGAAGTCAAACTGGCACCTGAAGAAACTGCCCACCAGATTGTTGGAACATCTCCAAGTGCCTGCGAAAACCAGGAATAGAACCGTTGATTCTCCTCGAAGGCCACGTTAATTAACTACATTCATTTCCCACTAAAACGTCAGCCATGAAGATGACTGTGGTTACTGACCTTGTTATCATGATGCATTCAACACACAATTATCATCACTGAACGTAAAGACTATTCCAGTGGATGTGAATAAAACCAAGAACTGCTCTTAAGTCCCAAGGCAGCTCTAAGCTTGCACTCTTCAGGGCTCCTACAGGAGGCTTAGAGACAGGCTCAACCTCTGTCCAGAGGCCTTGCCAGCCACTCCACAGCTGTGCTCCAGTTACTCATACAACCTGAAATCCTGACATTAAGACAGGAAAGCACAGAATGCCCACAATGTCACGGCCAGAGCCCAGCAAAAAGAGGACCTGCCCCATAATCTTTTGACCCTCCACGCTGGGGCAGGAGACCTTCACATGCACCCTTATCGCATCATCGCCCCATGAAGAGCATCTCTCCCCACAGCAAACAGCCTGCTGCCCCACGTGGAACCACCAGCAGCATAGCTTGTTCTCCTCACTGCTGGTATTTCAAGAATTGAGTTGCAGCCTCTCCCCATCTCCTTCCCCATGTTCAGAGCCAGCTGATTCCCCTCAGTGATTCTGTGGCCCATGTTTTGTGGCCACGTTTGCACAAGTGGCCTCACCCAGCAGAGTTCAAGGCCTGGCCCAGCTGAGGCAGGAACACTCGGAAAGCAGCACTCAGAG
Source organism: Python bivittatus (assembly GCF_059951505.1). Classification (NCBI taxonomy): domain Eukaryota; kingdom Metazoa; phylum Chordata; class Lepidosauria; order Squamata; family Pythonidae; genus Python; species Python bivittatus. Next base: position 332,223 of record NW_028277052.1, read on the forward strand.
CCAGTGGTCAGCAGCAGCAGCGGGGGCACTTGAGAGCCCAAGAGCTTCAGAAGTTGGTTCCAAATGAGCCCAGCCCCACGTCACTGAGCCACAGGGACGCCCCAGCTGGCCCCTCCCTTAAAGGGGAGGAGGAGAGCAGTCAGGGCCCAAGGGACAGGAAGTTGTTAGCCTGGGTAGCAAAAGGCCACCTCTCTCAGAGGTAAACTGGCATCTGGCTGGAGGCAGAATCCTTGTCTTCCATCCTTCTGGGGTGGGAAAGGGGATTGCACTGGAAGGGTGCTCAGTCTTCAGCAGTGCCCACAGCAGTCCAGTTAGGCACTCCCCAAAACCAGAGGCAGCGTGTGCTTTTCCCAGTTCCTCCCCTGCTCCCCTTCAATTAACGGTATACCAGTTCTGGTCAAACCAGAAAGACAAAGACTAGATGGAGCTGGTACAAGCCATTTATTGGTTGCAGAAGGACGGGCTTTCTCCAAAGGAAAGCCCACCAAGGAAGTAAAGAAAGGGAGGGTGGGATCTGCAGGTGAAGGCTCTCAGACCAGCATTCCCAAATATGAGAGTTGGGAACAGCCTAAAAACTTAGCTTCAGCATGTCATACGTGCTGCCATGTTAAGGCCACAGTGCTCAGCTTGCATGAGTTCATTCATACCAATCAGAAGCTAAAAGACCAGCTGGAGGCGTAAGAGACTTGGCCCCCTTTCCACGGGAGGCCCACTCCCAGAAACATAGGGAAGGTCCCTGCAACCACTGTACACATGTGTTTGCATCAAACAATGGCCAAACTGCAGTAGCCAACATTTGCTGCCTCCAGGTGGCACCACGAAGAGCTCTACCCAACATCTCTAAGCTAGCCCCTCACCACCTTCCCTTCCTGCTGTGAACTCAAACCATATGGGTGGCTTCTCAGGACAGAAAAACCCATGAGGAACTTGGGACTGTGCCCCCATTTCATGAACCAACTGCAGAAGCATAATCCCAAGAGCCTGGCTGTGGTGACAGACCCTCCGCCAGGCTAATTCATAGGGCAAGAGAAAGCCAACAGAGAGGAAATATCAGATCAGGATCATTCCTAGAATGGAATGAAGTCTGGTCATATTAGTCCAGGCCCCTCTTGTCACTTTTACGCAGGGGGCAAAGTTCCATTCCGTCATTCCTAAGCTGGATCCTGGTGGCACCACAAAAGGGAATCCTCATCCTTCTATCAGTATGGTTCCTCCTCATCAGTGTCCTGAACAGGATGCAAGAAACAGCAGTCAAGCAAGGGAGTCACTGTGACCTATATGCCTTTTGCCCAGCTCGGCTGATTGTGCCCCAAGTACTGCTGGCTCAGACCCAGAGACGTCCAGGGGTTGAAGATCCCTGCAAGAAAACCACCCTCCCTGGCAGAGGGCATTCCCCAAAATCATGTGAAGGTCTTTCTTGCCAGCGTTCAAGTCACACAGGTACAACCAATCCAAGCAAAGGCAGGGGGGCTCACCCTCCTTGCTAGCAATTGGCATGATGCCATCCAAGACTTGATAGGCAAGAAACGCCATTAGAACTAAGAGCTATTGATAGTTCAGCCCTCTGCTGTTGCTATCCCTGATGGTGGCAAATCTCAGAGTAAAGCTCTGCAATTGTATGAAGAAGTCCTGTTTTATTGCTCCTGAATCTGTCTGAGGGACTGCCTCTCCCCAGTTACATCCACCTGTCCCATCAGGTCCAGCAGGAGAGGCATGTGGCAGGTCTGACGGGACCCAGGAGGCGAGCCTTTTTGGCTGTGGCACCCCCCCCTTTGGAATATCATCACCCCCCCACCCCAGGTGAGGCTAGGCCCAGCCCTTGTGGCCTTCTGGAAATCCCTTTAAATTTGTTTTTTTCAACAGGGGATCTCCTGGCAACAGGGGCCCTGCGTGCTGGCTGCATCACATGTAGCATTCTGATGCATTCCCTCACAACCTTGTTCTTATTTATGTTTAATTGTTTTAAGTGGCTTTTGTAGAATATTTTAATTGTTGGTTTTATTGTATGCCACCCAGAGTCACTTTGTGTGAGGTGGGCAACCGTATACAATTGATAAATAAATAATTTTTTTCTATGCTTATAGGTAGTCTTCACTTAACGACCCTAATTGCGGCTGGCGACTCCATTGCTAAGCAAAGCAGTCACTAAGTGGGATATCACGTGATTGCGATTGTGCTTTCTGGCTGGAAAGAGACAAGACTAGTCAGCTTCATACTCTCTGTTGCCCTGCTTACTGTCTTGTACACATCGAAAGCAATGTGATTGTGCCAGCAGCCTGGGCTGGGAGCCATGGATGCACTATGCAAACAGCCTACAGTACTCTTTTCAAATCTCTTCCTCTCCAATCTCTCCCCTCTCAAAGGGAGGGAAAAAGAAAAAAACACAGGCCAGGCACAGGGCATGTACTGACTGTAACAGCGATCATGTGACTGAGACACACTGCGAAGGTTGTAAATGGTCACAAATTGGGTGTTAGGTTATTTTTTCAGCACCATCATAATTTCAAAAGGTCGCTGAATGAGTGGTCAGTAAGCGAGGACCACCTGTATTTTCAATGGATGATCCTAAGTTACAACACTCACTGAACGATGAAGAACTTTTCTCTGTCCACATTTTCTACTCTGTGAGTAACTTCATTACCTCCTTTGCCCCCAACTCCAGAGCCTTGTTGGGAATCTCCTCTAACCTCCTAATGATTCTGTTTGGGACACCTTTTTGAACTCAGCAACCCTCTCTTGGTGGGGCAGTGGACCACGGAGGGCATTCCAAGGGCAGTCTATCCGCGCTGGTTGGCAGCGGTCTCAGCACCGCCTGGTTCTCAGTGGGGAGGAATGAGAGGGAGGCTTCCAGAAGCACTGCTGCCCCCCCCCCAGTGAGATGATGGCAGAAGTTGGCAGCCTCCTTAAGAGGTGGGGAAAATACAGATGCCTTGAGACTCTGATAAGCCTGCCCTGGAAGGCTGGCCAAAGGAAAGATTTCTCTCTTCCATCAGGGGTGAATTAACAACCTTTCGGCTTACCAGGCACTGCAAACAAAAGCCAGCCAGCTGCTTCCTGCAGCCACCTTGCTCAGGTCTATGGAAAAAGTACAGAGAAGAAACCAGCTGAGCTTCCAACCCACTCTGCTTGCCCGCTTTGCTCTCACCAGGTGGGCTTTAGAACCATTTTAGCATCAGCCTCTCCTTCTTGGATGCCACTTGCCCTGTGGTGTGGCAGACGGAGGGGCATCTTTAATCCCTATTAAGAGGCACTGGGGGCAATCCCAGCCCCTTCCCAAAGCCCACCTTCTCCTCTGCCAATAACCCCTTCAGCTCTCCCCCGCCCCCGTCACTCTCACTCTTCAGAGACTTCAATGGAGGACTTCTTGTAGACAGGCCGCCTCCTTGCTTTCATCAGCCCGGATTTCTTACTCATCCGAACCAGCAGCAGAATCACCACGATGGCAGAGGGGAGAAAGATCAGGATGGAGAGCAGTCCAGATGACGTCAGCTGGAAGGAGGCACCTTTGGAAACAGAGCAGGGTGGGGCAGGCAGACCAAAAGCCCCTCCAGCCAGCTACTAAAGCAGGCCCTTACCCACAGAGTCCCCCAGGTCCCTTCCCCAGCACAAATGCCAACTGCAAGGGATTTGGGCAATGAGTTGGGCACGGCCCACTCTGGCACCCCAAGATACCCTGAATCAGAAGACATTCTACAGGGCAGGCAGAAGGACAACCAGCCCAAGCCAAGGGGGCCAGGTTTTCAGGAAAGCAGCTGACAATGTCAACCCAGGGCCTGCAGGACAGCCCCCCTCCCATCCTGGGCACTGGGGCTCTGCCTTACCTCTCTGGGTGACCGTCAGCAGGGTCTGGGGGATGTTGTGCTGCACATCGGGGGGGTTCTTCACCGAACAGGTGAACGTCCCATTATCCTCCAGGGTTGGGTTGGAGATCATAATGGAAGCATCCTGCTTGGCCACGTTGCCAGCCCAGGAGACTCGGTCACGGAAGCTGCCTCCCTTGGCTGGGTAGGCATCGGACTGGTAGTGCAAGACCTGGGGGAGGGGGAGGGGGGCGGTAAGCCCATCCCACGCCAGAAGAGCCAACACCAGCCAGCCCCCTGGGGAGAAGGGGGCATCAGGGCTCCTAGAATCCTTTCACCAGCCCCCACTCAGACTGTGCCACCTCAGGGCCACTGAGCAGCAGCAGAGATGGGCTCTTTGGCCTGGCCAGGCCAGAGCCAGGGACCATGCGTGCTCACCGGCTCCAAGCTGCCCCCTGCAAGAGGCCGGTAGGTCCAGTCCACGGTGAGCTTCTCTGTGACCGGAGTGGAGGACCTGAACCAGCAGTTGAGGGTCACCGGCTCGCCCGCAAACGCCTGAACTTGGGCATCGGCCTTGATCTCCAGCAAGTGGACTCTGGTGACCGCTGCAAGCACAGCCGCGGCGCAGGTCAGCGTCCCGGCCGAAGCGCCCGCCGCTTGGCCTCTCGCCGGCTCGCCTGACCGCCGGGGGGCCCGCCCCGCGAGGGAGGCGCAGGGCGTCGGGACTACGACGGGGGGCGCTTCCCGCCTGCTCTTCCGCCTCCTTTCTGGCACGGCAGCCCGTCGGGAGGGAAGGGAAACCCGCTACGGCGCGGCTCCGACGCCCGTTCCCGGCGAGGAACCCGAACGCCCGCCCAGAGCCTCCTTCCGGGGCCCGTCGCCCTCCGGACCTGGGTCACAGGCGGGCAGGCCCCTCGCGGCTGCCCTCCCCTGCCCACCCCGCCCCTTTCGCCCCGGGCGGCAGCCCTCTCACCCAAGAGGAGCAGAGGCAGCGGGGCCGCGCCGCTGGGGTTCTTCCGCACCAGCCCCATCTTGCCCAGACCAGTCGCACCTGCCCGTCCGGCCGGTAAAGCCGGAAGAGGCGGCGCCCGCGGCGGCGAGCCTGCTTGGTGGCCTGCCCGCAGAGGCGGGCCCTGCTCCGAGGACGCTCCTTGAAGGAGGGGCGCGGAAGAAAGGGTCCCGTCCTTCCTTACTGCCGCGCCGATCCTAGAAAGTGAGTCTTCCGGGTGAAGGCATGGATGGGAGACCAGCAGGAGATCACGGGCTGTGAGGCCAGGAAGTCGACAAACATCCCGGAGGAAAGACAGCAGGGAACCCCTTGTGCAAGGGGTCCGGCTCTGGCCAGCGCACTTTTGCCTATTTTCAATCTCCTCCAGGGGTGAAGTTGAACTCAGGAAGAAGTGGGGGGAGGGAGCTATCCTGAGGTCCTGAAGCATCCTAAGGACGATTCCTGGAGGAATAGCAACAGGAGTCTGGCTGTGCCTTTAGCAGACTGAAGAGAGAATCCAGTGCAAGACACAGAGGTGTGCGCAGGATTCCAAAGTCCATCAGACAGCTCTGGCTGTACTTGTGCAAAGCCCACCTTAACTGGGTGCCCATGACCTGCTAGACCAGAACCAAATAACTCCTACTAAGGATCTGTGGAATGCTGCAGCCCAGCCTATGATTCACTTCTCAAGTCATCCAACTTGCATCACCTGACCAAAGAACTGAGAATTTTGAAACAGGAACCCATCCATACCTAGTCCCAAAGATGCTATTCATTGTATAGTAGTAAAATTATAGGTTTGCTTTTTTTTTGTCAATGTGACACTGGTAACTTCACGCGCAAAGGAGGCAGCGGGGGCCTGGCCTCTGTCTCTCAGCTGCTTAGGGTCCTTCATGAAGATGCGAGGCAGCTGGTTGACCAGGATGGAACGTCTCAAGGCAGCTCCTCTCATTGGCACGGGGGAGAGGGCTGTTTGGGCCAGAGCACCCTTCCCGTCCCCAGCTTCCTCTGCTTGACGCATCAGGGCCTTGCGTTTCCATTTGCTGAGCTTTGGAGGATAAGGGAGCTCGACTGAGGAGGGGCAACTCAATCACAGGGCACTCTGGGCACCTCACACCCAAATGCAGTACCCTCCTGGCAGGTGCTGCCAGGCCCTCGCGCGCTCCCAGTCCACGGCCAGAACGGTGCTGGAGACCCCACGCTATTTCCCCGTGATCTGCCATGCCGCCATGCCCTTTGCTGGCTCCCTGCCCAAGCCAGAGCCCTCTGGGCATGCCCCCTCCACCCGTGTTCATCTGTACCTCCCCTTCCCCTCCTGTGCCTCTGGACCTGGGACCAGGGAGGGGTCCTCTTTCTGTACTCCCTTCCAGGGCTGGTTTGCAGTGTCCACTTTTGGGATCCAGCCCTCTGACTCTAGAATGAATTCCCTTCACCTCTCCAAAGGTTCACTCGGCCTTTTTCCTCTGACCAGCAGACGAGTGCAAGGCCTGTTAATTTTGCCCTGTGCTCATTTAGGTGGGTAGTTTTCAGGTTAGGATTTTATATGCATTACGAACGTATATGCACTGCAATACTGAACCGCATTCCTTAAATATGTTTGCTCGGCATGTTTTAGTTGTAAACCTGCATTTTACTGGTTTGGCTGTTAACTGGTGAGCTAATTTTACTGGACAAAATTTTGTAACTATTGTCTTTCTATGATGATGATGATGATGATGATGATGATGATGATGATGATTCCCCCATCACAGAGGCGGGATTGTGCAACCTATCTAGATGGAGCACCATCATACATTCCATTAAGCTAGACCGTCACACTTTTAATCCCAGACAACTGTCACTTTATTATAAAATACTCTATTTTGCATAGAAAAATTTAACAAGACTCTTAAAATAAATTAGTGTATGAAAGTGTGTCACCTAAGCATCTGAAAGGATGCCCAACAGGAAACCTAGTGAACAGTTCTCTGAAGCTGACGAGTTTTAGAGGTTGTTGTAGATAGTGTCACTGCAATGCTGTTGCATGGAAGGGGCTTGGTGGTCGGAGAAGCTTTTTTGTCCAGGGCTCCTAAATCCTTCGGAAGGAAAAAGCAAACCTTGGTTTTGAGGAGGGGAACTGGCTGCTGCTCTGGGGGTGGGGGACTGCAAAGGAGCCAGAATCGCTGCACCCAGGAGGAACAACCCCCTTGCAGGTTCCTTCCTGTGCTTAAAATGCTGCCAGTTAGAGAGGCCATCTGCAGGCCTGCAGGCGCCTGATCCCGCTTGCAGAGGAGGCCTTGAGAGGGAGGCACTTTTCTAAGAAGTTGGGGAGCTCCCGCCCTTTGCCATTTGCTCTCCAGACTTCCCCAGAGGACTGAGTGGTGACCGGGCAGGAGCAGCCTCCGTGCTGGCCCTTTGGAGAGCCCTGGGCTTTGGCCCAGGAAAGAGAGCAGAACCATTGGTGGAGCTGTTCCCCCCATCCGGCTGGGCCTGACTAGGCTGTCTTGGCCAGACCCTCTTCTCTTGCTGGCACAGACCAGATGCCCAATGGCCCTAAGGTCTTCAGCCAGAGAGCCAAAGATGATTCTCCCTTCCGTATTCCAGAAGGATTCAAGGTGGGGCAGGGTGGGCACTGCTGGTTCAGGAATGGAGAAGACTGGCCAGTCAGCCCTTTTAGGTCCTGAGGTTCTCTCTCTTGCAGGCCCTCAAGGTGCAGGATGTCTTCCTCCTCCAAGGCAAGGAACACAAGAGCCTTTGCCATCCGTCTCCCACAGTGTCAACAGTGGTGGGTCTGGGAGAGAAAAGGCATGCAGGCAGTTACTGCATACGGGGCCCCCAGCTGAGCTGCTGGGCCAGGCCTAAACCACGAGGAAGTCCAAATGGCCACAGGGACTCCCCAGTGCAGGACAGCAGACCCTCAGTCCTGGGGCACCCTCATTCTGCGACATGGAAGGGAAGCTTCACCCTCCCGCCCCAGTCCTGGAGTAGCTGGGCAACAGCACCTCCCAGTGCCCATTAAGCCCCCCTGGACCTCCTCCTCTCTGGCCCTTAGATCCTTACCAAGACTGGCCGGCCCCTCGTCCAGGCAGAGGGGCGTCCTTCTCCTCCCTGCCCTCCTTCAGACTCAATTGCTCTGTCCTGTTGGGAAAGAAAGGAAGGGCTGCAACGGAGAAAGCCCCTTGCAGGGGCAGGAGACAGGAAAGCGGCTGCTTTGTGAGATGGGGAGGGAGCCTTTATGGGGAAGATGGGGTAGAACAGCTGAGCAGGCCACAGCTGGCCTGGGCTGCATTCGGGGGTCTTGGGGAGTGCTCTGGCTCCCTATTTCTGCTTAGGTACTGCAGAATCACAGCCTTGGTTTCACAGGCATTGCCAATCAGCCTCTTCCTCATTTTGCCATCGAGGCATCCAGGGGACGCAGTGGGTTCTCTTTTCTTGGGCTCTGACTGCAGCAAGCAGAGGGAGAGGGTACCCCGCCTCGAACCCTTGAATCAAATTTTGCACAGTGCATGTAAAAAACCCACATAGTTTGTAAGTAGAGCTTCATGAGACCATTAAAAAGAATCCCCCATGTGCAATCTGAATAGTGAGTACTTTAGCCCCACTCAGCCCCCTGGGTAGACACAGCCAGAGCCTGCAGGGCCCGCGGTTGTTCCTGGATTCTGACCGTTCCCGATCCTTCTCACGGGGCCCTGGTTCTGCTGCCTGCACAAGCCTCCTGCCACAAAAGGGTGGCACCTGGGAGACCACTTCCTCCCTGCCCAATGCTTACCCATCCACCTCCATTTTCTTGTCTTGCTGCGTCCTCCGCCAATGACGCCAGCACACCACAGCCACCACAATGGTGACCATCGCAGCACAGCAAATGCCGATGGTGAGGGCCAGGATGTGGACCTCGGAGAAGCTCACTGTCCAGACACAACAAGGGTGAGTGAGGGGGAGGGACACGAGCGCAGCAGCCCCAGCCACCTGCTGTCCATCCGGCCCACTTGCCTTTCAGGACGACACTCAGCTGGATCTCGCCGATGACACCATCCACGTCAGGTGGGTTCTTCACGTGGCACTGGAAGGTCCCGTTGTCCTTGGGGCTCACGTTGTGGAGCATAACAGAAGCGTCGTTTTTGTGTACGTTGCCATCCCAGGTGAGTCTGCCCAGGAAGCGGCCCGATTTTGAGGGGTAAGCCTGGTAATTGTAGTAGAGCACCTGGAACACAGCCAAGAGAAGGCGTTGCGAATGGAGTGAGGGTCCTTGGCTAGCGGCACATCCCCTACCCGAGTCCCGGGAATTCCTCAGGCCGTTTCTCTCCCGTCTCTGTGAAAGGAGTCTGGTGGGCCACGGGGGAGGGGAGGAGGTGGCCATACGGCCGTGGCACAGAACTTGCTTCAGAGAGCTCCGGGGAAGGGGGGATCCCTAGCAGCAACTGGGGGGGCTGCCCCAGGGCTCCTGTGCAAGAGAGCCAGCTGTGTCGGTCTGCAGGGAGAGTGCTTGAGAGCAGCGGGGGCATCTGATACCCTTCTGCTCAGAGGCAGCCATCGCTGTTGGGGGTCACGGGAGAGGCTGGACCAAGGCTGACATTTCCAGCAAATGGGCCCTTCTGGGATGGGAGGAGAGACGCCACCTGAGCCAACGCCAGACCTGCTTCCCCCCCCCCGGCCCATGGAAGTCCAGGCCACTTGTTCCAAATGCATCCAGAGGAGGTGGGGAAACTGCCCATTCTCTACAGCTGCCCTGGGGCCCAAGCCCCCCTGCTGACCCTCAGGTGCCTCTCTGTCCTACCGCACCCCAGGATGGAGCAGGACTGACCAACTCCAGGGGCTCCTTCATCTCGGTCTGGAAGTACCAGGACACCGTCAGCTTCTGCCCCACTGGGAAAGAGCTGTGGAAGGTGCACTTCAGGCGCACGTTGGTCCCATTCAGAACTTCCAGGACCCCAGGGGTATGAATTTCCACAGCTGCCACAGGCCCGAGCGCTGCAGAAAGAAGCAGGAGGCGAATGCTGCTGCGGGGCCCGAGGGCAACTTTCCAGCCCGGCGTCAGGCAATTCCTGCCTGGCTCTCTGTCTTGGTGGGAGCTTGGCCAAGGCTTCTTCCCCCATTTCTGAGGCTGGTAGAAAACAAGCCTGATCAAACAGACGCTTTGCTGGCCTGCACCCGGGAAGACCAGAGCAGGCTGAGCGGGCCCCTCTGCTGTTGGGGCTCTGCCGTGCCAGTGTGGCAAGGGAGCCCTCTCCCTTTTGTCCACAGCTGCTAGCCGGGGTGGGGTTGGGGGGTGCCTCCTTTCCCCTAGGAAGGGAGGCCAAGCCAGCTGGGGTGTTGGGCAAAGCGCAGGTCCTGGTCTGTCAGAGCACCCTTACCCAGCTGGGCGGACGGCCGACACAGGCCCCCCAGAGACGCTCAGTTTGACCGGGGGGGGGGGGGGCGGGGAGCTTAACTTGCTGTCGAAACTCAGCCGTTTGATTAGCTCAGGCTGAAATCTTCTGCGCACCCGCTGAACGGATTAAATCGGCAACCAGGTGAGGCATCTTGTGCTTGTGCGCTGGCTCGCCCCCCGACAGCTACGGGGCCCGTCGGGGCCGCTCCCGGCGCCTCCCCCGCCCCAAGCGCAGGGACTGGAGAAGGTGAGAGCGCGGCCGCTTCCGGGAGGCGGAGACAGCCCAGTCTGCGGGAGTGATTCACGCGGAATTCCGCAGTGGGGAAGGGCGCTGAACAGGGCGCTGTTCCGACGTGCAGGAACTTGCTGGCCGCGGTGCGTCGCCGAGCGGTGCGCCTGGCCTGGGCCCTGCGCAAGAGGGAGGCCGGGCGCGGGGTGCCGGGGGCTGGCGACTGCCGCGCCGGAGGAGCCGAGCCCACGCCTCTTCCTTCTTCGGGGTCGGGGTCGGGGTCCCGAGGGAGGCGGTCCGGCCGGGGCTCCACCGCCGCTCCCCGCAGCGGACCCGCGCCTTTCATCGCGGGCCGGGTTGGCAGCTGCCTTTCCTGCCGCTGGGCGGACGGGCTTGCCTTACCGAGCAGAAGGAAACCCAGGGCCCCGGGTCCCGCGCGCCGCGGTGTCGGGGCTGCCATCAGCGCGTGCCTCCGCGGGTCCTCCCGCCGCCCGCTCGGCTCGGTGCCTTTCCAAAACTGGAAGGAACCAGGTGCGCCCGCACGGATTGAGCCCCTCCCACGGGACGCCCAGGAAGACCGGGAGAGCCTCGCCCGCCCCGCGCCGCCGCCTCTTCCTGGGGGCGAGCGGCAGCGCCGCTGGCCGGAGCGGAGCGGGGCTGGGCTGGCCCGGACGCGACCGACCGGCTCCTCGCTCGCGCGGGAGTTCTGCGGGTCCCGCTGCGCCGGAGCAAGGCGGGGACACCCTTCCTGGTCGGTCCACGGTCGCGCTCTCCAGCGCCCTCCCTCGTTCCCGTCACAGTCCCCGGACGTGCGGGAAGTCCTGGGATTCCCGAGGACCATCGAAGGGAAGAGAGGTCCCTGCCAAGATCAAAGGGCGTCACCGCTCCCAAAGCTTTCTTGCCAGGAGGGCAGCGCCCAGCCTGGCCCAGGATGCCATCAACTGCCTCCGGGGGCGGGGAAGGGACCCTGCTGGGCCGTTTCCCACCCTGGTGCCTCTGCCTGGCATGGGGGGCAGGGAACCACAATTCCTTAGTCTTTTCTGGCTAGAATTCCCGCTCAGCAGCCGGGATTAACCACCAAACACCCCTCCTTCCGCTGCTCGTTGTCGGGGACCAGTGCGCCCTCAGCATAAGAATTGTGAAGCATCAGGAAGGAGAAGAAGGGGGAGGGGGAGGGGGAGGGAAAGGAGGAGGAGAAGGGGGCTTCAGGAAGGGGGATGGGCTCCGCATCAACCCCGCCCCTTGAACGAGGAGGGCAGCAGCAGAGAACGTCTCCCTGGCCCTGGAGGCCGGGAGGGACCCCAGCGGCAGAAAGTCTAAGGCTGGAGTCCCACAGATGACCTGGGCCAGGCAGGCCTGGGGGCAGCACCTGGGCACCAGACCCATGGGGCTGGGTGTGCCCCTCGCAGGGTTTTTCTCCAGACCCCGTTGAGGCCCAGCTACAGGCCCTTTTTCTATGTGATGTATCATTCCTTTCTACAGAAAAACGCCATCAACTGGATTATAGATTTGTCTTCTTTCATTTATACTGTCACAGTCACAGTCGACGCCTGGCACAGAGCAATGTAAAACACAGAATAAAACTAACGAAACAAGTGTCTGCAATCCCCAAAATAAACTAACATTGTCATGGAAATGTGCCGAAGTAAGGAGCGCAACACAGGACCGTGTGTGTTGGGTGCCTGCCTTAGGAGGAAGAGGGCCCTGAGCAACAGAAGACAAAGGCTTTATAGACCGTGAGGGCGACACGGCGGGAAATCCCGGGGATCCGAATGGCTGGCTGGTTTGGGCAGCTGGGGGTCCTTGCCAGTGTCCCTGGGCTGCATCCCGTCCTTAGGCAAAGGGTGTCAGGATCTACGCAAACCAGAATCTTCAATTATTTTAATGTGCTTTTATTACTAACCATACTTTTGCTTTTATTGCTAACCATAGATCAATAGTGAAATGTTGGGAATGTTATTCTAACCGTTTGCTTGACCTGCCATAAAAAGGGGCGGAAAGAGGAGGCCAGGTGCCGTTATCTCTATCTTGAACCAGACATCCAAGGCCAGGAGGTGTGAGAACTGGAGCAAGGCGCGAAGAGCTGCAAGCGGGAATAGAAACCTAGAAGGGGGGGAAATTGGGCTTAAAAAGACAAGGCTTTGCTATGTTGAATCAGACTCAACAAACTATGATGCTGTGTGCTTCTCCTGAATAAATAAATCTCTGATGGAACTTTTGGTCTCCAGAGGATTTACTGAACTTTGGGATTGAGTGTGCAGACTCTGACATTTTGTTGAGTCTCACCCCACTTTAAGAGGGATTTACCGGGGAAACTACCACCGTGGAGAAATCCCTCGAAAAGCCGACCACGGCTGCGGAAATGGAGGAGGAATGCCCCGTGGCCGGGGCCGTAGGTGGATCCGTGGGGGAGGAATCCCTGACCGGCACCTACCCGTCTCTCCCGGCGCCACGGAAACCCAACCGGCGCAAAACTAAGTTGTGGAGCATGGAAGAGCTGACTGGGGAGATGTCATTCCTAGACATGGACCCTGATAAGCGTTGGGCCCTGACGACAGGGAGAACCGAATCCACCTGGAGGGGGACCCTAGAAGATTGCGTACAGATCCTGCAATCGGAAAACACCTTGATGAAGAGGGAGCTGATGAGGATGAGCGAACTCGTCCGTCGTTCAGGTCTGTACCAAAGCCCGGGCACAGAGGGGGGGGGGCGAAGAAGAAGGGCTAGAGGAATCGCTGATAGCCCCACCAACCACACCTGCCACCCCCCCAGCTCTGGCAGCACCGGGTCCTCCGGCAGGCCCAGCTCCACCACCTGCGCCCGCCCCGACGATACCTCGGAGGGGTGCCCCAATCCAAGCCCAGCAAGATGCCCTTTTAAAGCGCTGGGGGTTGACCGAAAAATTTAGCGGGGACCCGAAGGAAGTACCCAACTTCATGGTGCAGATCACCATATGCATGGAGCAGACGGGGCATCTTTTTGCCTCCGACCGGGAGCGCGTACTCTACATCTGCAGAGCGTTCACCGGCAAAGCAGGGAGTGGCTGATCCAGCTCTGAGCGGCACAAGCACCGGAACTAAACTACCTAGGTGGGTTCCTAACCGCCCTTCGCAGGAGATTTGAGGACCCCAGAGTAGTCACCAGAGCCCGGGCGCAACTGAGCACGCTGCGTCAGGGAACCTGTAGCCTTGGCGAGTACGCCCTGGAATTTCACGGCGTTGTGGGGTTGTTGGCCGGAGCAGTTCAAAAGATGGAAGCCTTTCAGGAGGGCAGCCGAGCTGGGGAAGTTCTGGGGAAGGAGGCGGAAGGCTGAGGTCACCCACCGAGGGAGGCTGGGGAGGCTGGGCCGGCTGCTCTGTGGCCAGGCCCCTCCTAGGGCCGCCCTCGGGCTGGGCGGTGAGCTGGGGGGCTTCTAGGCTTTGGTTTAAGGGGGGCTTGCAGGGGCTGTGTCTGGGGCGGGGAGGGTCAGTTTGGGTCTGAAGGGATTAGGCAAAGAGGGGAACTGGGTCCAAAAGACAGGGGGCAAGGAAAGGGTGCAGCCTCCATTTTGCTCGTTAGGGATATTGTCTCCAGTACATCACTGGCACCTCCCAGTGGCAATCTAAAGATTAAAACCTCTCCTGAACAGTTCTGCTGCACCCTCCCCCGCCCCACCCCAGTCTTCATAAGAAGCAGAGAGCAGTTGTGGCACCTGAGTGATGCTGTGGGAGCTCTCTGCACATGCTCAGAAGGCTCTTTCTTTACTTGAAAAGAGGAGCTTAAGCTTGGCAAGCATCCAATGCCGTCACACTGAGTTCAGGTGGATGCCAGACCAAAACGGAGCTGAGGAGTGCCTTAAGCCAAGGACTGGCAGGGCAAGGGGTCAGATCACCCTCCATCCAAGGCAGGCGCTGTGGTGTGTGACATTAAAGCTTTGGCACCCCACAGCTGCTTGCCCTAGGGCATCTCTGCCGCACCTGCTGGAGTGCCAGCTGAGACAGAGGAGAGGACCTTGGTTGGGAGGGGATGCCGGGTTTCCCCACCGAGGAGCACTGAGCTTTTGAGAGTGCTGGCCGGACGGACGGCTGGCCGGTCTCTGAGGGTCCCCTCTGTCTGTGCTGAACTGCAGTCCGCCAAGGCTCGCCTGCCCACTGCTCCTCTTCCCTTCCACGCTTGGGGCAGCGTCCCCCTCTGGCTGGGCTGGGCTGGGCAGACAGAATGGCACATGGCTCTAGATGACCTGCCAGTCCGGGAGGTGGTCCAGAGCCGTGTGTCCTCCTGTCTGAGGCCAGGCTCCTCTGCAGTCACCTGGGCACAGGCATGGAGTTTTACAAGGGCCCTTTCAAAGCGCTCCACAGCCTTGTGGTTGGCAAGGTGGACTGAGTCACCAGAGGCTCCTTTGGGAGGTAGGAAATGGAGAGGGTCTGGACTGCTGATGATGGGGGTGCCCTTCATGCACCAGGAACTCAAATTGGGGGCTCGGAAGAGGCTCCAAGTGGCCACACCTTGCAGTTGTACATTTTTTCCCTCATTAAATCTCAGATAAATAGGTCACCCTTAAGTCGAGCCCCATTCCTGTGAAGACAGAGATGCATCCGAGCGGTTTTCTTGGCAGCAGTTTGGAAAGAGTTTGCTCTTGCTCTCTTCCATCATGGTTCTGAGGCTCCTGGTCCTTGGATTTGCCGCTGAGCCCCCACTGAAGCACCAACTGGACCAGCCCTGCTGAAGTTCCAAGCCCAGGCCTCTGCTGAGACGTCTTGCTGTAAATAGGTGGGCAGGTTGAAGGGTAGACTGGGGTGAGCGAGTGCCGTTTGGGTCCAGGAGCCCGTGAATCCAGCATGTTGCCGGAAGGGCCCCCCGGTTGACCCCCCAAAGGAAATCTCCTGCAGGGGGTGCGGCTGAGCAGCCCCAGGCCCGCCCGCGCCTCCCCTGAACCCTCCGCAACTCGCTCCTCCTGCTTCGCTTGTGCCGCCACTTCCTGGCAGGGCCGGTGCTGTTGCGCTGGGACCGCAGAAGGCTTGTTTCTCTTTCTCTACTGATTCCTCAGCTCTGTTCTCGGAGTCCTGAAAGCAAGCAGCAGGGTTCACCGGGGAGAATGCGCAAATCGCCAGCAGGGAAGCAGTGGGGAACAGAAAGATGTCTCTGAGAGTCCACTTGGGTGCCCTGGTACTCCTCCTGTTCTGCACGTGTAAGTGCCGCTTTACCCCTGCGAGGACTGTGGCCCCATCAGGATCCCCAAGCTGCCCTGCTGGCTTCAGGGAGCTCTGCTTGATCCACCAGTCCGTTAGCTTCTGGCCCTGGCCAGAACTGGCAACTGCCCCTCCCGAGCCCTTAGGCCTGACCCCTACCGCGAATGGCTGTGTCTTTACTTCCAGGCCTCGGTGACCAGATCTTCTGGCACAGACTTCCAGCAGTTAATTGGCCACATGCTGGGTGAAGGAGAGCTTAATCTAAAAATTACAGATGGTTTCCCCATAAAACTTTATTCCACCCAACTGTTGTTCTTCAGCCCAGCTGGTCAATCATTTTCTCCCCCTCCCACTGATAAACTCAGGGGATGCTTCAGGCAGAGTCCAAGGGCCTGATGTAAGGAGGGTGTCTCTGTGACTGAGAAGTCAGGGGAGGGTCTGCTGTGTGCTAGAAGGCTGGATGGAGGAGAGGACCAGGTTTGTCTTCTGTGGCAGAAAGTGATCAGGGTTGAAATGCACGAGTAGGTGAGATTCTCTTTCCAGCTGAAGCAGGGTCCCTTTCCTCAGAACAGCCCTGATGTCACATTGAACAGACCAAGGGATTTTCTAGACAGGGAAGCAACTTCTGAGTCCCACTGAAGAGGACAGGACTCCCAGTATGAATGAGTCGAATGAAAACACGGGATGTTCTCTATCTGTGTTGTGTAGTTCAGCCAGGGAAACTGGGTCTCCTCTTCAGAAGAAGGTCCACCGATCCTCTGTTAAACAAGGCTGACCTACTTTGGCTTAGGAGCCATCTGGCCTTGCAAAGGAAGCTTCAGGTTGCAGTCTTCTGGAAGGTTATGTGATGTAAACATGAGAGGCCTTGTGATCACTCATCTTCAGTCTTCTGCGCAGGGACAAGCATGATCAGCACCTGCATGCTTTTCTTTGCCTTGCCTTTTTCTGGGTACGGCTGCAGTGGGGACCACGAGGAGCTGTGCGATTCCTCCAGAGAGCTTTTGAGAGTATTTGCCACAAGTCAGGTCTCCCATTCCAGGGCTGATTGGATGGAAAGGCCGCTATGTTTCAGGGGCTGTGGAGAGAGCAATCTGGGCTTGGCTCAGGCTCCATAAAAGGAATGGGTTTTAAGGTGCTGAAGGGAGCAGCTTTGCCCTCGACACAAGGAAGGTTACGCGCTGGCGAGAAAGTCTTCACCTAATTTTTTCTTTTTCTTTTCACAGCCAGCTCTGTCAGGGGAGAGGCTGAAGGTAAGGAAGAAAGGCGCTTTTAGGGCTTTGGGTTTTTGCTGGAGGCAGTCAGAACGGGAGCCTTTGTTCAGGCAGCCATCAGGAATTGACCCTGACATGTTTGCACCAAACCAACCGCGGTGCTTTACCTGTGTTGGGTCTCATGTGACTGTTGGCTGAGAAGAGGAGGCATCTTTGCCACCAGGGCTAGGAAAATGGGAGATTCCAGTTGGGCCCTGCTTCTGATCCAGATCCCCTAGGTGACGGGGGGTGGATTTTCCCTTCTTCTGAATGGAAACAGGCACTGCTGGAGCACGGCATAGCCATTATGTCCCATGTCTCCGCATCTGGAGGGGCGAGGGCTAATGGCGATCTAGGAAAGCACCGTGCAGCAACAATGGCGACCATCTGTTCAAAGGTCACCCACTTTATAGTTTAAAACTGAGAGCCACTGAGGCCTGTAGCAAAGCAGACATGCTTCCTGTAAGCATGCCCTCTCCCCGAACTTGCACGTGGGGCAAAGAAATCAACTGCAAAGCTTCCCCCTGGCTGGGAAGGAGAGAGAGAGGCACCCCCTTCCATGGGGGGGATGAGGCTGTGCGGCCCTTCCATGTAGTTCCCCCAGGCTCACTTGGCAAAAAGGCAGCCACGGCTGCTGTCCTGGGTAAGCTCCTGCTGGATTAACCGCCAGTCTTTGCCCCAAGAGCTTCAATGCAGGAACAAACAGCTGGTTCTCCTCTCACTCACCACAGAAATCAGTGTGGAAATCTCTTCGAAGGATGTGGTTCTCAGCTGCCCAGGAGAGAAATCTCAGTGGGAGAAGAGGAAAGGGGACACTGTTCGCCCCCAGGAAGAGGGGAGGTCTCTGATCATCTCCACCCCAGAGGAACTCGATGAGATTGCAGAGGGGAAAGAGTTCGTCTGTAAACGAAATAGTCAGAGCCGCATATCCCAGAAGATTTATCTGAAGATCAAAGGTCAGTCGTGGCTACTGTGTGATGGGCGGTCTCTGCCCTGGACAGGTGCTGGGGTGTTGCTCTGTGGTCTGGGCTGCCCGTTGTGGACGGCCCAAGCTGCGCCTCTAGTCACTGGCGGCCCGAGGAGAGAAGAGCCCTCCCCAGGGGCTGAGGGACCTCCTCCGAAGCCAGCCTGCCAGACCTTCCTGCTTCTTGGTTCCTCTGCAGTGTGCAAGGACTGTGTGGAGCTGAGCATTGGCCTTGGGGCCGGCATCATCATCGCCGACCTCCTCCTCACCCTGGGGGTCCTGCTTCTGGTCTACTTCTGCTGCAAGACGCAGCGCCCCTCCCTTGGAGCCAGCCTTGCTGGGGGAGGCACCCCGGGACGGCAGCAAGGTGAGGGCTGGAGTCCCAGGCCGAGGGGGGGGTCTGGGGCGGCCACCTTGTGTGCCAGGGTGGGCGGCTCTCTCTTGGCCCCCCCCCGCTGCAGGCCAGATGCTGGGCTTTGCAGTTTGGAGGGGCCTGTGGGGCAAGTGGGTGGGCTGTCCTCCGTTAAGTCCTGTGGGGCTCTCCCCGCTCCCACGGTGGAAGAGGAGGCTGAGAGCCCCAGCCAGGACAGATGATTCTGCAAGGCTAGGAGGTCAAAGCAGGAGGAGACAACACGGCATCTGGGGTGGGGGATCAGTCCACGAAGAAGCGAAGTGCTGAGTTCCTTCTTTTGAAGACAAAGGATCTCGTCTCACGGTTGCTGTTCTGTGATAACCTCCTCAGCATCTGAGCAGAGGTAACAAACATTGCCCTCTGCTTTTTGCTCCAGGCCAGCAAGCAGACTGCCCCCCGCCTGTTCCAAATCCAGATTATGAGGTAAGCCCAGGACTGGAACATGGGGGGTGCAGGGAGAGTTTAACCTGGGCAGCATCTCGGGAGAGGAGACAGGGCCGGGCACAGCAGTGGCCAGGACCCGCTGCTGCCTGTGAGTCATTTGCTGTGCGAAGACCCATTTCTGGGGCAGAACCCAGAGTGAGGCCCTGGCCTGGGAGTTCTCTGAAGCGCAAAGCTGCATAGTGCTAAGAGGGTAGCATGGCACACTTCAAAGCTGAGCACCTGAGGGGAAAAGGAAAAGGCCAGTGCGGTTTTGCGGACCATTAGCCCTGGTTTTTGCTTTTAGTTCAGCTTTCTCTCCAGGTTGCAGCTGTTTCCTCTCTCCTGGAAATGGGGTGTGCATCTGGGTCTGTGCATTCGTCCTTTCTTGCCCAGAGATCCTTAGTGAGAGGCAAGGTCAGGCACACCTCTTCTTCTGGGGAGCCTTTGGCCTTCGCCCATTTTGAAGCCAAGATCCAGATTTAGTCAATTTCGTCATCCTTTAGTCACTTTCACAAGGGGAATACAGAATTCCCCAGAACACTTTTTCCCTACTTTGGTAAGTGGCTGGATGGAGCAAAAATTCAGTTGGGAGATTTAGTTCAAAGGTGATTTGAATTAATCTCTGAATCAATTTGACTTTCTGAATTGGATTGATTTTTAACATCTTTCAAATTGGAAGTTACAACGTAACAATTTTTTTCCAATAATTTAAAAAATGTAATTGATTCAGACTGTCAGATCAAAGTGATTTGATCCACACACCCCACAGCTCTTCTTTGATTGTGATCCCAGAAATAAAAAGGACAGTAACATGGCTTTAAAATCCATTGTATAAGGAAGCCAGTTTCCTGATACTTATAAAAACAATGGCGAAAAAATCAAAGGCTTTTGAGAGAAGAGCATCAGAGCCAAGAGTCTGCATTGTATATTTCTGAATGAGACACTCATTGTGCTAATGCCCATCTAACACCCCCCACCTGATGTCCTGCCCACTTCCCAGAAAGTAAGACCAAGTTTGCCAAAAATATGGCGTGTTTTGTTCCTACAGCCGATCCGGAAGGGCCAACGTGAGGTGTATGCCGGCCTGGAGCCACGGGCTTTCTGAGGTGCTGCCTCATGTGCTGTGCTGTGGTGAGACACCATACATTCCAGCTAGCAGCGAGAGTCCCCAGATGGGCCTGCCGCTGCCTGTTTGCACTAACTGCTGTCCCTCCTGGTGGGGGGAGGCCCCCATTTGTGCTGAGTGTTGCAGCTAGAAAAGTGGTCCTTGTGTGGCCCGGAGAGCCCCAGATGGAGCAGGGACAGCTGCCGTTTGCAGAGGTTGGCCCCAGGATGAAAAAAGGCCTGCTTTCCCACTTGTTTTGATTGTGCTTGCAAAGAATCCTAATAAACTGTGGTCCAGCCTGTTCCACCGACAGACTCGAGTGTGTTTCTTCTCTGATACGTTTATTATCCAAGAGACTCAAGAAAAGCCTCGGGGGGACCCTGGGGAAGGAGCTGGCAGAGAGAAGACAGGAGATGCAGGAGTAAGCAGCCACAGGCATCAGGACCAGACCGTCTGTGCCTCCTCACCCACCAGGAGCACCCCAGGCAGGAGGAATAGACAAAACCAAGGTGGTGGGAGAGGGGTAAGGTCAGGTAGGCAACGCCGTAGCCCTAAGATTGGCACCAGGCCAGGCACAGCCAGAGGACTCCCTGTCCCTTCCTGTTCTGTTGAGAACCAGACAAACGAACCCACTGTTTGCGGCAGCTTCACTAAGACTTCAGGTGCAGGAGGCCAATCAGCACAAAACCTGGCAGTTGCGGTGGGGAGGAAGAGCGGTGGCCCCACGTAGGAACATTCACCCCCCAGTGGATGTGCTTGTTCCACAGGATGTGGTCAAAAGCGAACGCAGCTGTATTTCAAGGAAGGCATAAACCACCCCCAGTGGAGGTGCTGCCCTATGAATCAACACCCCGGGTAGCTACGTGCTTGTGCAAATGGCTGACTACCCGGAATTTGCACTCATACTTCACTGCTACCCTTCAGTTCAAACATCCACCACATCAGAGAGGAAGTTTTACAGCAACAACTTTTATTAGGGGAGGCATAGAAGGCACAGGGGACCAGTGCAAAGAACCCAATTTTAGCCGCAAAGAGGAAAATGGAAGATTAACCGGCCCGTTTGCTTTGCTAAGAAAAGACATTCCTGAGGATTCTGTTTGTCGCCACGTTCCCAGCGTGGCACCCCAGAGTGGGTTTGTTAAACAAGCTTAAAGGAGGCCTCTCCCACCCCAGCCAGCCCGCAGCTCTTTAGTTCGGCAAACAGAAAACGATTATAGTCATGTCTTCTCTGGCTCTACCAGTACTTGAGGCACTGGACCAGAAGCGATACAAGGAAGAGGTAGCACTTCACGAAATGAGGGCCCCACAGATCTCCATCTCAACAGACGTCTTGCCACCAAGTAAGTAACAGTTGGTGATTAAGTCTAAGGAAGGGGAACCTGGAATGGATTCATCGGTGGCGAGGCTTGGCAGCTCCAATGTGGCTGTATGGCCCGTAGTTGTGCTCCCTGAGAGGCTGGAAGGAAGAATATCTACATTTAGGGCCAGTGCAGGCAGTGCACACACTCACCTGCCTTGGTAGCTAAGAGGAGGAGAAGGCGGCTCTGGGGACACTTAGCCCTGGTCGAGCAGAGAGACACTGCTTTGCTGTTCCCCCACATGGCTCCTCCACTGAACAACTTTGGAGGTGCCATTCAGCTGCACAGCCTGCTTCATTTGGCGTTGCTGCCCCTTCTCCCTTTTGGTGGGGAGAGCAGACCCCACCACTGCCAGCATGTCCCATGCCCGTGTTTGCTGGAAGGAAAGTCGGTGCAATGGCCACTGGGGTGGCCAACTGTACCCCTGAAAGTACATTGCACTCTTACACAGGGTTAGTTCACCACGGATTCCTTAACATCACTGTCATCACACCAAGCTGGATCCTAAAGTAACATCCAGAGAGAGTTTGCACAGCGGGCAAAGCCAACGTGTGACTGGAGCTTGTGGTTCAGGACGTTGTGCAACTGCAGCTTAACAGGGTTGGGACAGAACAGGCTTTTGCAGTCTGCTGTCCATGGGGCACCCTTCCCTTCCAGGGGACCCTCTGTGGGGCTGGGATTCTGGAGGTGACTGACAGGTTTGCTAACTCCTTTTCCAAAGCCATCCCAGTCAGCTGGTATTAGGGCAGCCAGTTTCACTCTACAGCAACAATCACTGGGCACAGGTGTGCTCATACTTGGATCCAACCCTGCCCCATCTCTACTTTGCCAGGACAGACAGGTGGCCTAATATTCGTACAATATTGGGGGCTCGTCTTCTAGTGGGTCTCCCACTTTTTGCGGGATGAACTGGCCAGTCTCTGACCTGACAATCAGACCCAGCAGCACCCAAAAACCATTGGGAAGCTCTTCTGCTCCTCCCCCTGGGCTCAAAGTGGCCACTCTGGAGCAAGGGCATGACCAGGAACAATTTTTACTGGGAAACAGCTAAACTACTACTGATGAGGACTTTTATTTCTCAAGCATTTAACAGGAAAACTGCTCAGAAATGTGTGTCACATCCAGCAACTGTTTTGTTAATGCCAATGATTGCTGATTCTACACTCTGTTTCTTCCTAAGTTCTCCTTTAACTCTTCTTCAACACAGGTGCATCTAAAATATCCTCTTTGAAGACAACAACTCCTGCACTTGAAGTACAGCAGAAGACACAATCCAGCTCCCCTTTGAGCAGAGAGTACAGAAAGGAAAAGGCAAGAGGAAGTGGAAGCTCTCACCTGGTACAGCTGGTCGTTGGCCAACAGGCTTTGCTTATCAGAAGCTGCAGGGTCAAAACAGGAAGACTTAGTTCACGGGGAATGAAACAAGAGCCAAAGAGAGCAGAAAATGGGCTGGACCTCTGAGGCCAGGCAAGAAACAAGGGATGGCCATCTGGGCTGTAAGCAAGACGGCCCTTTCTTCTGGAGAATATGACCACTGTGGCCCTCTCAGGGAAGCCTCCCAGCACATGGCTGCCCTTTGCTGCCACTTCTCACCTTGGGATGGCCGGCCCCGCTCTTCCACAGCCATGTGGTACACAGCAACAGCCAGGAAGACGGTGGCAAGGAGGCTTGCCACAGAAATCGCCAGAATCGTGGTGTAGTCCAGACGGATGCAATTCTGGCACACTGTAGTAAAGGAGAATGTTGAACATGCATTCTGCACTCCCCAACATATACACGTGGAGTCCACACACGCTTGAACAGGACATGCGTCCTTTTATTGCAGAACAGCAATAAGCAGCTCTGAGCCACCAGAAACCAGGGGAACCCATTTCTGGGTCACTGGATGCTGTTACTAGGCAAAGATGACTCTTCCACAGAAAGGGAGGCCCAGCTGCAGCCCCCGATCTGCCCAACCCAGGGACTGCCCCAGGCCTTTACAAGGATTGGCAGAAAGACTACCCATGTCCCTAGGAAAGAGCAGGCTGGTAGGAGAGACCCAGAAACGCTAATCTGCTTTTCCTCAAAACATGAGCAGAGCAGAGCATTTGATATCCAGAAATATTTAACATTTCAGCCTATGGACACTGAATGTAAATCAGAGAGGTGGTTTGGCTGACAGCTTACCTTAAGAAAAATCCCCATCTGGACAAGCAACAGCTTGAGTAAAATGTTTGGTTCCATAGGAAGAACACTAACTTCATTTAAACAGCTAAGGTACAAACTCTTAGAGATATCACCAAACAAACAATGCTCCTTTTGAAGTAAGGAGGCAACCTGTGGCCAATTTGCCAGGCTGAGGATCTATTGCCTGGATCCTTTTTTCTGTGTTGTCTGTCAAGCTGTCCCCATCCTGTCTTGTCTTGCTCAAGACCACATGTGGAACAGGGAAGGGAGGCCCCCATGTCAGAGGCTAAGATGTTTCTTTCACCTGGACATGTCATAGCTTCACAGAGGCCAAGATCAGCTTGTTTCAGAAAAACCCCAGTGTCTGCCTGGCTGAAACAGTATGGCCGGCAATGCTGTTAGATAAAGGGGAGAGAGAAGGCTTACGTACTGCGGAAGAAAACTTGCAGAGATCTGTTTTTCTTATTGTTGTTTTCACACTCAAAGAAGCCTCTCGGGTCATCCATCACAGAACCCAAAGACAACTCCTTTCCTCGGTGGCTTAGAGGCATCCCGCCTTTTGTCCAGTGTGTCTTGTTATTGCCCCCTTCACATATTAGGAAAATGGTGTTTCCTTTCTGCTTTATGGTGATGAATTCTGCAAAACAAATAGGGTGGGGTGGGGTAGAGATCCCACGGGCAAAGCCTCATCAGTACCTCCAGGGTTTCAGGGGCCAAATAAATTATGTAACAAAACATATGGCCATTCAGGCTTTTTAGGCAACTGGTATTTCTTCTGTAAAAGCATAATGGCTTAATTATTGGTTAAAGATAACCAGCCCTTGTGCTTATTCCTAGTCCTGGGCCAATGGGAGCTGCTCAGCAAGGGCTCTTTTTGCATTTTGGTCCTGGAGGGGTCTGCTTCTGCCTTCTCTGTCCAGCTCCCAGGCATTAGCACACCAGAGGACTGGCTTGGGCAGTGGGGGGCTGGCCAGGTTGCCAGCTGAAAGTCTGCCAGGCCTCTGCAAGAGCCAGGAAACTGCTGCGAGCCCCTGGGGTTGAAGCCTTTGCTACTGCTTCCCTCCTGCACTGCCTGTCCTCCCTTGTTTGTCTCAGGGCACCTGCCTTCCTTCTGCAATGTGTTTGCTTAGCAGATAGTCCTAGCGAAGCCACTGAGGCTTCCATCCAAGCCTATCTTGGCAGCCGTGATGTGTTTAAGGCCCTTTGTGTTCCCACCCAGGAAGGACTCTTGGTGAGATCTCTAACCAGCCAGGAAAACCCCTTTCTTTCCAAATATTCTCTTCCAAACAAGCTGTTTCCAAACATTCAGGATCTTGAAAGTTCCAAAGCAAATCCCAAATAAAAGAGAGCCAAAATTCAAGCACACCAAGTCACTGGCTGGGCTTGTGCATCATAATGAGACTTAATGATTGACATCTTCATGCATTGTGCAAACCCAGACAATTATGGTATACAGTAAAGCATACCCACACAAACTATGGCTGAACCCAGACACAACTCTACCCTATTTTAGCTCTTTCCAAGCTGCCTCCATGGTTTTCCTTCTTTTAGGAAACCTGGATAAACCGTACCGTTTTCAGACGCTGCATTTCCACTTATGCTGATGCCTGGAAGAAAATAATTTAATGCTGAGAAACATGGAGCAAAACAAACATCCTGGGATCAAGAAAAGCCAATAGTATCACACCCTAAGCCTCTACCCAGTTGTCCAAGCAACACCAAACAGTTGAACGTCTACTGTGGGGAAGCAGTGAAAAGGGCAAACTCCACCCTACATGGCACCAAGAAAGGAATGAAAAGAAGGTGGCAAACTCTAATGGAAGATTGATCATCCCTCTTCCAAAAGGGTGATGTTGGCTTGAGAAAGGGAACATTTTTGTGTCTTCTTAATTTCAAAAAGAGGAAGCTAAGGAGAAACATTATCGAGGTGTTTAATATTAGGCAAAGTCTGGGGAAAGTGGGCAGAGAGAAGTTTTTCTCTCTCAAAATGCTAGAAATTCAAAACAAGCACACAAAAATAGTTCTTGATATACCATGTGGCCATGGCCACTAGCAGATACAGGACCCCCTCAGAGAGTGGAAGGGGAGGCATCTCCTGATAGCTTTTGGTCCTGGGAATCTGGCAGACCACCCAAAGGCAACGTCCCCATTACTGCCTCTGAATGGGCTGCCCTCCTCAGAGGGCTGCATTCACCTTTGCATTCAGTCACTTCCTCCAAGAGCTAGCGGCATAAATGTCCCATTCCTCATTTATCAGGTTGGTGAGACAGAGTGAAGGTGGCTGCACATGGTCAACCTGGGTGTCTCCAGTGCCAGGTCAGGTGTGGGGCATGAGGTGGGCCTGCTGCTTTCAGAATGAGGCATGACACGGTTGTGGGGTGAGCAAGTGTTCCGAATCAGAAGCACGGCCGGGTGCAAACCCAGAGAGAAATCCCTGAGCAACACATGACAGTGAACTAGCCGTCTGGCCCTCATGCCCTCCCACCAAGAATGCCAGTCTCCCTTTTTTTTCTTGCCAACCTGCCCACCCTCACCCCCCACTATCAGCCCTGAGGCCACAAGTCACCACTCTCTCACTACTGGCCTTGGATTTAAGTCCTACCTTGGAAGAACAGGGCAACGAGAGTGGCACACAGCAGCTGTTTCTGCCCTCCCATGCTTGTGGATGGGGGAGCCAGATATGTCGTCCCCCGCTCGTGGGCACAGGCAGCAGGTGGCTGTCTCCTGCCAGGTGAAAGGATGACTGGGCAGGAAGATGCAGGGAAGTTTCTTGCAGTCGGTCTGCAACAGGAAGTCTGTGGGTGGGGGCTTTTCTGCCCCGCCTGTGTGCATTCACACACAAGGGAACGAAAGGATGCAAGAGATGCCGCAGAGAAACCGCTCTGCTGAGAAAATGAAGCTGACTTCCTTGCCCCTTGAATGGCAAACACAGCACCTGATCCTCTGCTGCTGCGGCACTCCGCTAAGGCACCCCCACAAATGAGCCCCGGCAGGGGGCCCTGCTGTTGGACAGCCATCAGGCACGTTGTCCCTTTTGGCCCACGCCTGCAGAGAACTGCTTGGCGACCCAACCCGAACCAGCGGCTCGGCTCGGTTCGGCGCAGGGCCCTCGGTCAGCCCACAACCTTTGGTCTAGAGCAGTGTTTCTCAACCTTGGCCACTTTACTATGTGGGGACTTCAACCCCCAGAATTCCCCAGCCAGTATTCCTCATGCTGGCTGGGGAATTCTGGGACTTGAAGTGCACTCATCTCAGAGCCGCCAGGGTTGAGAAACACTGCTCTAGACGCGCTGTCTGGCTGCAAGGCTTGAGCCGGAAGGGCCGCTGAGGCCCTCCCGCCCCGGGCTCAGGCCGGTCCCCAAGCGGGAGCCTCCCAGCCGAGGGCGCCGGCAGACCTCCAGCGACGGGGGTCCCCCTTCGCCCCCGTTTGCTCGAGCGCCCCTCTGGGATCCGCGTGCGGGGGAAGCGGGAGCCAGCCGGACCCCGTATCCCCAGGTCCCAGGGCTTCCTTCCGCGCGCCCAGCCGCCCCTCCCGGAGCCCTCCTCGGACCAGGGGCCCGGAAGGAGGCAGCCCAGGGCAGGGCCCCTTTCGCCCCGGGAACCGCGGGAGCAGGAGGCGGGAGAGCGGCTCCCGCGCCCAGCCGCCTCCGTTGGGCGCGGCCGACGAGCCCCCTCTAGGCGCGGCGCGGCGCGGCTCTACGGCCGCGCTTCCGGCGCCCTCTGACGAGCTCCGCGCGGCCTGCTGGCGTCACGCGTTGCCAAGCTCAGCGCTGTAAGGCGGCGCGACTGCTGCTGGGCCTCGGCCTGCTCCTCGCGCGCGCGGTTCCGCTGGGGGCGCCCGGGGCTGCGGGCCCTCCGCTCGTCGACGGAGTCGCGGCCCTCCATGGAGCTCGCCCGGCGGGGAAATGACCGACCACGAGAACAATAACAGCATCTCCCGGAACCCCTTCGCAGCCCTCTTCAGCTCCGTCGCCGACGCCCGGCAGTTCGCCGAGATCCAGAAGCAGCAGCCGCCGCCGCCGCCGCTGACGCAACCCGCGGGTGAGCGAGGGGGCCGGGCGGCTGGCAAGGCAGCCGGGCTGGAGGGCGGCGGGGCCGGACGGCCTGGGGCTGCGGGGGACTAGTTTAGGCCCCTTTAAGCCGCCTCCCCTGGCCCTGGTACGGCAGGCTCCATACGCGCGGAGAAGTAGTTTGCGCGTCCTCTTCGGCTTGCTTTTTTCCTGCATCTGCCAGCGTAGCTGCGTTCGGTATTTGTATAACGGTGTTACCATAACAGCCATTTTGTTTCTTTGTCGTTTATCCAAAATCCCGTTCCTATTCGGTCACTGGTAACTCAGCCTCCACCAATCTACCTGCAAAGTTAGACAATTTACTTGAAAATTTAGCCCAATTTTAGGACAGTGTGGATGGTCAGCAACAGAATTGAAAAAGAAATGCAAGATCTTAGTTGATTAATTCATTGGGTTAATACTAATAACACTAATTAGAATAGCACAACCTGGCAGGTATTAAAATCCTGAGTGTTAACTTTTTCCTAGCTTAATTCCAGCTTCTCAAATGGCAAATCAATGCAAGAGCAGAACAGTTAGGACAGCCGGTTAGGTGGCCTCTTTGATTTTTGCTTTCCAGAAGTCATGAGGATTGTTCTGGAATTCCCAGGAGAATAAAGTCTCGCGTATGTGTTATTGGCAGGCAGACTCTGCACTTTTTTCACAGGAAGGAACCCTGTTTTTATGATTTATAATTTGTTCACTTGCTGGGTTGGCACCTGTAAAGAAAAGCACCCTTACTAGGCTTCTGATGCTGTGACAGCCCAGACGAGAGGCACAGGCCTTGGAGTGACTGCTGAGTTGGTGGGTGGGCCAGTTGGGGCCAGGGTAGGCTGCTTATTGACCAGCTGTGCTTCTCTAATAGAGGAAACCTCGGCCAGCCAAGATGATTCTGACAACAGTGTGTCTGAGAGTCTGGATGATTGCGACTACTCTGTGGCTGAGATCAGTCGCTCCTTTCGCTCCCAGCAGGAACTCTGTGAGCAGCTCAACATCAACCACATGATCCAGAGAATCTTCCTGATCACACTGGATAACAGTGAGTTCGGAGGCGTAAATTGCCAGAATCCAGGTTGGGTTGCATTAAGGTGGAGGGGAGCCACCAGACGCCAGACCCAGCATGGTCTGGTTTTTGACCCATGAATGCAAGTTCAGTCTCCTCTCCTGGAGGAGAACAGTTGTTGATCTCACACAGCATCTCTGACTTAAGACACATCAAAGGGAACAAAATCTGTTTGCCCAAAGAGTTGTATAAATCTCCTGGCAAAAACGACTATGTATGTAAGATGGAAGTATCGACTTCCATTCTGTGAGCAGTTAAGGGGAGCTTCCATTGGATGCAAGGCCAAATTTACTGATGTGGATTTCTGCATCTTTACGGGCTGGTCAGCATATTGCAGGGGTGACAAACTTCACCCTGATCTGCTAGTAGTGATTTGAAAATTGCATATGCTGACTGGGTGGTATTTTCTGCAACCATGCTGCTTCATCCTCCTGCTCCAATTGACTGTTATGCTGTAGGTTATGGCTTGGAAGGATTCCTGTCACTGTCTTTTCAGATGGTGCTTTGTTGTCCCATTCCATTGGCCCTAGAGACTGCTTTCCTTTAGGCTATAGAACCATGCCATCCTCAACTCGGTGCCCCCTATTATATGTTGGGAAGTCTGGGAGCTGTAGTTCAACGCGTGAGAGCTCCATCTTGAAGAAGGCTGTGTTTTAACATCTGCCAAGCCAAGAAGCCAAAATGCATATGAGTTGAAGTGGTTGATGGGGAGGGAGGAATGGTTTTGAACATGGAATTCTTTTGGGATTCTGTTGTTGCTGCTTTGGTGATTTCTCCTTCTCTAGGTGACCCCAACCTGAAGAGTGGAAATGGCATTCCTGCACGGTGTGTCTACCTGGAGGAAATGGCTGCAGACCTTGAGGATCAGGACTGGCTGGACATGGAGAATGTGGAACAGGTCACTGCATGCAAGCATCTGATGGGGTTTTCACTAGACTGGAGGAAGCCAGCTTTGGTCTTCAGACCAACTGATCCCTGTGCCTGTGGGAAGGAAAAGACGCTTCCCCAAGCCAGCATACCTTGTGCCTAGAGGCCTTTTGCTGCCCACTTACTATGATGTTTGCTTGGTTGGCTTTATAGTCCCTTTTTTTGAATCGGGCAACTTCACCTTGCATGGAACAGTTGGGTCCTTTGAGCTGTCTGCTTCTTATCTGATAATCAGGTTGATTTGGAGAAGCGTGTGAAAGACCTGGCTGGTGCTGCATTATGTCGTTGCATAAGCAAATGGATGTGAATGAGATCTAGGCTCTTTCTCCAGGTGCTGGGAGGGAGCACTTATATTCTGGATTGATGTGTTTCCCCAGGCTCTTTTCACCCGACTGTTGCTCCCAGAACCAGGGAATCACTTGATCCACATGACTTCAACTGGCATACAGAATCTCTCAGCAGAGAGAGATGCAGGAGAGAAGCACATCCTACGTTACCTCTTTGCCTGCTTCCAGAGGGCAAAGGAGGAGGTGGGTCAACCCTCATTATCGTGCCCAAGCAGCATATTGTCCTGAACAGAATGGGCCAGAGATCACCTGTTCTCCTCTGTTCTTCTAGATCACCAAAGTGCCAGAGAACCTGTTGCCTTTTGCAGTGCGTTGCAGAAATCTGACTGTGTCCAACACCCACACCCTCTTCCTAACCCCAGAGATCTACGTCAACCAGAATGTCTATGAGCAGTTGGTGGATTTGATGCTGGAGTCATTAAGAGGAGCTCGTGAGTTGGCAAAGGCTGATGCCCCAGGATAAGCTAACGGGATCCAGTTCATGGCAGCTCTCCAAATATATCCTTTTTAAAAACTCATACTCTCTCTCCCCCATAGACTTTGAAGATGTAACAGAGTTCCTGGAGGAGGTTATTGAGGGGCTCACTATGGATGAGGAAGTGAGGACTTTTGAGGAGGTCATGGTCCCTGTCTTCGACATCCTCTTAGGGCGAATCCGGGAGCTACATCTGTGCCAGATCCTGTTGTACTCTTATCTGGATATGCTCCTCTATTTCACCAAGCAAAAGGATATTGCCAAAGTGAGTCCTTAGTTGTCCCACCCACCCCCAGATGAATTAGAATCCCCTGATGCCTTCACCTTTCACCTGGGAGAAAGGCCAATCACTTTTCTCTGCCTCAATATTCCAGGTGGGTGGTATTGGAGTGAAATTCTGATATGACCAACAATCGTGTTCTGTTCAGGTTTTTGTTGAGTACATCCAACCAAAGGATCCAGCCAATGGACAGCTGTACCAGAAGACGCTGCTGGGAGCCATCTTGAACATCTCATGTCTTCTGAAGACACCTGGTGTGGTGGAGAGCCATAGCTACTTTTTGAACCCCTCCCGATCCAGCCCTCAAGAGATCAAGGTGCAAGAATCCAACATCCACCAGGTGTATATTCCTATTCCACTCCTGTTCTGCTTGTGTATTGAAATTAAACAGTGTTGAGAGGCAGAAAAACAGCTGCTGATGACATCTGCTCTTTCTTATGCTATGTCTTCTTATGCTTACTATCCAAGTATGATCAGGCAGGTCTGTGGCTATTCCATAATCCTTGGCTTTCAACACCTTTGAATATGACATTGACTGCCTTCTATGGAAACCATCTGGGGTGTTGGGGAGACAATTAAGATCCAGAAAGTGCAGTGACAGGTGAAAATACCAGAATTTGGGAAGGGAGCTGAGGAATGGCTCGGTGGAAGGGCACATGTCTTAGATGATCCCAGGTTCAGTGGGTCTATGCATGCATACTGATGTTAAGACCTACTCTCTTAACAACAGTTCATGGCTGAATTCCATGAGAAGATTCATCAAATGCTGAAGAACCTGCTGCAGCTCTCCCCACAAACAAAACATAAGATCCTGGCCTGGCTTGGAAACTGTCTTCATGCCAATGCTGGGCGCACCAAAATTTGGGCCAACCAGATGCCAGAGATCTTCTTCCAAATGTATGCCTCAGATGCCTTCTTCCTGAACTTGGGAGCTGCTCTCCTCAGGCTCTGTCAGCCCTTCTGTAAGCCCCGATCTCACAGGCTTCTGACATTTGACCCTACTTACTGTGCTGTGAAGGAACTGAATGAGGAAGAGCAGAGGCTTAAGAATGTGCACATGAAAGGTGAGTCATCCCTCCCCTCCACCACCCTCCAGTAGCAGGTGAGAGAGGAGTTTGCTGGCCAAGGGTAGAAGAGATGTTATGAGAAATGATTCCTCTTGCTCCAGCTTTCTCTGATAAATGTTGATGTTGACAGCTGCTGAAGAAACATTTCTCTTTATTTTCTGTAAGGTTTGGAAAGAGAAACCTGCTTGATCCCAGCTCTAACTGAGCAGGAACCAGAGTTTGCTGCTAGCTATAACCTGGTGACGGAGAACTTGGTACTGACGCAGTATACCCTCCACTTAGGATTTCACAGGTACACGGACTCAGTTGTAGGTGGAAATAGTGAAGGCTTTGGAAATACTTTTTCACACAGCTAGTAACTTTCAGGCTTTGGCAGAACGTAGCTCAAAATCTTAATAAACTCCAATGACCTGAAATGCTTCCTTCTTAGGTTTGCTGTTAATAGGATACTGGGGCTTCTCCTGATGTAATAGCACCAAACAGGCCATGTTTATGTAAACCAGTTGATGTTTCCATGCAGGGAAGGATCTTTTCTTGGTCTACTAGAAGATATGAGTGGATGGAATCAAAGTGAATTATCATTCCTTCAAACTTTCTTTTTTTGTTATGGGTCCCTCAAGTCAAAGCAGCCCTCCAGAGATAATGCAAAAAATCCTTGCATGCCAGCCCTTGCCTCAGCTGGCTTCAACTCTCATTGCTGGCCTCCCTGGTTTTTCTCCTTCTGTCACAGCCTTCCAGCTATTTGTAGTGGCCATCTCGTGCTTTTTATGATAGTATTGGTACTTCTAATTTTTGTATGTATTTTTGTTGCTTGTATAGGTTGCATGACCAGATGATCAAACTGAACCAAAGCCTTCATCGACTGCAGGTTGCATGGCGAGAAGCTCAGCAGACCTCTAGCTCCTCAGCTGACAATCTCCGGGAGCAGTTTGAGCGTCTCATGACCATCTACCTTTCCACTAAAACAGCTATGACAGAGCCTCAGATGTTGCAGAACTGCCTCCATCTGCAGGTATCCATGGCTGTTCTCCTGGTCCAGCTGGCCATTGGAAACCAAGGGACTGAGCTGATGGACTTGACCTTCCCTCTGCCAGAAGTGAAGAAGAGTGCGCTGGCCTATGTCCCAGGTGACTGGCATTCCTGTGCCTGGCAAGAGATTTACCCTCTATAAACCTCGGTTGGGGGGAGGTTGTTTACATAATGGATTATGAAACCATGAGTACTTGCTCATCCCAGGGGCTTCCCCAGCATTTTTATGATTGCTGTGAAGTGTGGCTCCTTTGAAAACAATAAAATACAGCCTCACATTGTCACTGGACTCAGGTGGGTTTGGGCAGGTGCCAGGATGAAGCCTGATATTTTGCAGTGCCCAAGGCACTTGACAGGATCTTACAGTCTTTTGGTGTTGGCTCACGCCTGGCTGATTTGTAACACCGTCCTTGTTGTGTTATGATGCTGGAATGGAATGAAATAGAATTGTAAAAGTGTACATCCACAAATAGCAACTTCCCCCGCAAAACATGCATGCTTGCACAGGTGTATGTCTGTTTCCCATACATCCTGTATTGTTGGAAATATTTCCCCTCTTGGGTATTTTAGCCAAGAGCACTGGTCTTGAAATACCTTTGGCTTGGTTTAATCAGGGCTGTTAGTATTACACTCTCCTACTCCAAAGGAGATTTGTAATGCATGAGTTCATCTTTGTGACCCCAGTAAGTGATTGTTCTTCTCACCCTCAAATGATTGCACTCACAGGGAAGGAGCAAGTGTGGGGCTTGTAGCTGGACATTCTTAGCAAGAGTTCACTTGGGGCTTTGTATTTGCAGAATTCTTTGCTGACAACTTAGGTGATTTCTTCATTTTCCTGCACCGCTTTGCCGATGACCTCCTAGAGCCTTCAGCCGACTCCCTGGAGCATGTGCTTCATTTCGTGACTGCCTTCACAGGGGATGTGGACAGGTAAAAGCCTCCTTTGATGGCTGGAGGGGTGTGAACACAGGCCCACCTCTATAGTCAAGAAGTCTGTTTGCCAGTGGAGAGCAAGATAGCTTTAGACAGGAAGGAAAATTGTGACCCCAATAAACTCAGCTCTGATTCGGGCATTTTCTTGAGTCTCCAAGCAGATAAATTTGGTTGGCTTGGTTTTGACTCTGTTTGGCTGCTTGAGGAACTTGGCCCATGGTGCGTGAGAGGGAGTGGTGCAACAGCAATCATAGAAGTGTTGAGGTGGGGTGGGAAGCCACTGTTGTTCATGATGATGACACAAACTGTTGTGAGCAACCTAATGCTTGTCTGTTGGGAGGCTCCAAGAGTCCCTCCACTGCTGCCAAACTGTCAGCAGAAGTCAGGGAGTGGCAGGCAACAGCCTTGATAGAGTTTTGGGAAGACTGTGGAGGTCTCAGCCCGCTCCTCCTGGCAGAATGAAGAACCCACATTTGAGAGCCAAGCTAGCTGAAGTACTGGAGGCTGTGATGCCCCACCTGGACCAGGCACAGATCCCCCTTGTCTCAAGTGTCTTTCATCGCAAAAGAGTCTTCTGCTCCTACCAGCATGCTGCCTACCTTGCTGAGGCGCTAATTAAGGTTTTTGTGGACATTGAATTTACAGGTAAGAGGGGTAAAGAGCTGGGGGGGGTTCCTCACTTGCTCAGTTCCTGCCACTTAGTGCAGTCCCTTGAAAGAAGTGCCATGAATCCTGCTGAATCCGCTTTGCTGGATCTGAACCCAGATTTCATATTTATGGTGATGGAATGAAAAGGGCTTGTCTTTTCTTCTGAGTCTTTTGAGACTTTTATTCCACTCTGGTCCAAGGCACCTCTTCCCCTGCTGCCTTTTGGGGCCTTTGACTGCTGCCTCCTGTGAAGGGGGAAAGAGCTGATCCTCCACTGTCCATCCTTTGTGTGTTTGGGACATGCAGTTTACGTAACACAAGGAGTTGCAGAGAATAAAGCCTTTATCAGTCCTCTAGTATCTCCAGATTTTGCATTATGGTCCTTCTCCTGTGTAGGAGATCCCCATCAATTTGAGCAGAAGTTTAATTATCGTAGACCCATGTACCCTATCCTCCGGTATATGTGGGGCACTGATTCTTACCGGGCAAGCATAAAGGTAAGGGTGTGAGGTATGCAAACCATATGGGCTAGGACTGTGATAGTGCTTTGGAAGAAAACAGCCTCCCCACTGTCCATCTCTTTGCACTGTACAGGCACTGGCTGATTATGCCTCCGAGAACCTTGAAGCAATGGCCCCCCCCCTCTTCTTGCGTTTTCTTAACCTGCTTATGAATGATGCCATTTTCTTGTTGGATGAAGCAATACAGGTAAAGCATTATTTGATGGGTGGAGGTAGCGAAGTGGGAGAATATTTTGACCCCAAGCTCTGTAAGACTATTCTTTTTTTGTAAGAGAGATTCTTCAAAGAGTTGCCAATTTTGACACCTTCAATGCAGTGCAGAGCAAGTTGAGATGGGGAGAAATTGTGTGGCAGTTTCATGGAGCATTTTCCGCTGGGGAATTACTCACCCCGTAGCAGCTGAGGAGACAGAAGGAAGGCTTCAGTTGCACAGCCACTACTATCAAGAGAAAGTTTTTCTGGGAGGGATATGCAGTCTGGAGATTCTTTGGACTTGGCTTCTGTAGCTCCAGTTGTCCACACTTGTGAGGTTTATTCTCTCTTCTCCAAATCTACAGGAATGGATCTCCATGACACCTCCATTTCCCACTCACTGAACTTTCTCCACCCACAGTTCATTCCAGAAATGAGGTCTAATTGATCTGGTTCCAATTCCCCCATTTCTGTGTGATGTGTGGGGTGTTTTAATGTAGTGGTTAAGATGTTGGGGAGACCCAGGTTGTAGTCTACCCTCAGGCCAGAAGCTCACTGGGGGAGTTGGGGCCAGTCACTCTATCTCAGTCCAACCTTCCTCACAGGATTGCTGTTCTGGGGAAAAACAGGAGGAGGGAGCCTTGTATGCAAAACCGTTTGCTCCAGGGAGAAAGACACTTCTGAAGACAGCTGCATGACCACTGAACATGATTGCAGCATCCAGCACAGATCCGCTTTCCTTGCTGATGCCTATTTCAAATTTCTCTGCAGTACCTGAGTAAGATCAAGATCCAACAAATAGAGAAGGACCGGGGCGAGTGGGACAGCCTGTCTGCAGAAGTGCGGCGTGAGAAGGAAGCCAGCCTGCAAATGTTTGGACAGCTGGCTCGCTTCCACAACATCATGTCCAACGAGACCATCGGGACCCTAGCCTTCCTGACCTCAGGTAAAGGCCGCGTGTTCTTCCTGGCGGGGAACACTGCGGGAAGCAGCGCTGCTGACAGAGCCTCCTTTTCATTGCAGAGATCAAGTCTCTCTTTGTGCACCCTTTCCTGGCGGAACGCATTATCTCCATGCTCAACTACTTCCTCCAGCACTTGGTAGGCCCAAAAATGGGGGCCTTGAAGGTCAAGGACTTCAGTGAATTTGACTTCAAGCCCCAACAACTGGTTTCTGACATCTGTACGATTTACCTAAACCTGGGGTAAGTTGCATGCTGGAAAGGAAAGATCCACTGGAGGTGCTTCTTAGGAGGAGGACTAGAGGGCTTGGCCTTACGCACCCAGAGGTTTAGTGAATGCTGAAATGTTTCCTGTTGAAGAGCAGCCAGAAACCCACCAGATGACCCTGTCAGAGTAAGAATTTAACTCCTCAAAGCCAATGGATGGCCATTGGAGAAGATCTCATTGTATATGAACTGCCAGTAACTCATTCTGGTGCCCCCAATACTGCCAGTGAGGAAGAACAGGAAGCCCCTCTCACGTTGTGGTCCTCCTCTAATGGAGCGAAGGAGAGGGTCTTTGGCACACTCTGGTCCCACAGACCTGAAGGTAGTACATTGCACAATACAGAAATATTCTTGAAAGGATTCTTGAAGAACATGGACAAAATGGCTGGCTAGGGCTTGTGGACTTTTATTGCTTTTCTATGTAACAATCCTCTCTGTCAGGCCTGACTGCAAATGGAAGGGAAACGGGGCTGTGCTGTGGAGAGTGCCATTGACGGGGTCTGCTGCTGTAGTCTTGTGTGTACCAGTCCAAGGGGACTCTCTGGATCTTGGCTACAGTCAGCAGGATGGAGGCATGGGCTTCCTGTCCCATGTCAAGAATTTGCGCTGTGGGCCAGGCTTTTTGCTCATACACCCTACCTAGGAAACTGGAACTTTGACTAGGCTGGTCTCTCAGTGTATGAATGCTATTCTTGCTGGCTCATGCAGTGTGCTAAACAAGGTTAACAAAACAAAAGCTGTGTTCACATAACATGCTATGCTCAAGCAAATCATTTTGTGCTTTAACCTGATGGCCAGTACACACATGCTGATACAATGGCTGGGCCCCTATACCTGGCTGAATCACTTTAAGCTAGCCTAGACAAACATGTTGCATAGACACAACTGTTCTATGTGTTGCTAAGGGGGAGGCTGTCAAATTCTTTTTGGTCTACTTAAGTGCTGGTAAAAGATGAAAACAGAAGGTATCCCTGAAGGGAATAGCCGTGAAACTATCCTGTCTCTGTTTTTGGTTCAGGCAGATCAAATTTGGGTGAAGTCCTCCATAAGAAAGATTTAAATCTGGTTACATTCTACCTCTGGGACTAGAAAGATGCTCTCCACAAAGAGATCGTAGAGGATGGAGTTGCCTTCTGAATAGGAGAAATTACAGTGCAAATAGGCAAGAGCTATTTCCCATAAGGTTCCACAAGTCTGAAAGGGCTTTGGTCTCACCTTACATAAGGCTGTGGAAGTGCAAGAAAGGAACCAGGATAGGCAAGCAGAAATGAGAGTGCCAAATGGAGAGCAGGTTTGCTTGCCTGGGTCAGAGGGCCTCAACATCCTCTTAACCCTTTTCTCTGTTTCAGTGATGAAGAGAACTTTTGCGCCACGGTGCCTAAGGATGGGCGATCATATTCTCCAACTCTTTTTGCTCAGACAGTCCGAGTCTTGAAGAAAATTAACAAGCCTGGCAATATGATTGTAGCATTTAGCAACCTGGCAGAGCAAATTAAGGTGAGATGGGAAAACTGTCGATCTCCCCTCCCCAAAAATCTCTCTCTAAGGACAGCCTGTTTGTTCCTCATCCCTTACTGTAAGTATTATATGCTGAAAACCTTCAGTGCACCCTGGGTTCTTACTGAGCAACATTTGGCTTTAATCTCCAGAGAGAACTTTTGTGCCCTTACAATGGCCACAAGGCATTCAAAAGTCAAGGAGACATGTGAAAATAGAGCTGAGCAGGAGCAGCAACCTCTTTTTGAGAGCAGGAGTTACATTCCTCACTGTAGCTGAGAACTGATTTTATTGCAGTGTGGTAAAAATGCAGTTAAGAAATCTCTATGGTTCAGCGAGGCTCAAGAAAACAACTCTGTCCTTATTAGTTGTGCTTCCATGGAAGCAAAGAACCAAAGCAAGGGCTGTGCTTGGGCTCCTGCCTCTGCTCTGTTTCAGTTTCTGGCAGGGCAGAGGTGGCGCCTAGGAATGGTTTGGCTACCTTTTTAGCAGCACTAGCTGGTACAGCCAGGGGTGGCAGGTTCTGGGAGTTGTCTTGGGTTTGTCAGTGAGGCATTTAATTCTGCAGGGTAGACCAGCAGGGGGCGCTCTGCTGATTCCTGGGTTTGTTCCTTCAGTCTCTTGCAGATCGCCAGCAACAGGAGGAGGAGACATACGCTGATGCCTGCGATGAGTTTCTGGATCCCATTATGAGTACCTTAATGATGGACCCAGTGCTGCTGCCTTCCTCTCGGGTCACTGTGGATAGGGCAACGATCGCTAGGCACCTCCTGAGGTATTTAGAAGGAAAGGCAGAACGGAGGCAGGTGGCAGCGGCATGCCTACCTGCTTCATTTCCCTCTAGGGAAGAGTGAACATGTATTAGCTTTGGAAACTGCCATTCACCCCCTTGCAGGATGCTAGCAGTGCTGACTTCCAGAGGTATCCCTGCATCCACTGGTCAGTTCCAGTCTCTCAGCCCCTTAGTGCTTGGGTCTGCTCTGTCCCAAGGCCTGGTATTGGTAATTTTCTGTAATAAGCGGATTCCTACTGCTATCAGAAACCACATAGACACTGATGGTTGGATGTTAGGCATGTTGGGGTAAGAACAGCTGATAAGGGCTCCAGAACTGTGATCAAATTAAAAGCAACCCTGGGCTCGGCTAGAAGATTGCAAGCTTTTCCTCTTTGTTGTGTGGGAAACATTTAACATTTTCTAATGTGTGAGGATGTGCATGTCTGTGTCTACTGAAATTGGTGGCATTTTCTTCTGCTCACTGGTTAACAGCTTGGTTTTACTGTCACCTTCTTCCTGCTCTCTTTCTGCAGTGATCAGACAGATCCTTTCAATCGCAGTCCCCTCACCATGGACCAGATCAAGCCAAATACTGAACTAAAGGAAAGGATCCAGCAATGGCTGGCAGACAGAAAGAAGCAAAAGGAGCTTGTGGGAGGGCCTCTGTGACTTGGCCAGGGTGCTGTGGCCCCAGCTGGCTCTTCCTGGACCCAGGACTGATTCTGATTGCCCCTCCTCACTGTCTCCGTAATGATGAGGATTAAGTTCCCTTGGGCCCCTCTGCCCTTTTCTGTGGTTCCTTCTATTTAGGGGTCTTCCAGAAACCTTCTCCCTTGAGTTTGGTTTGCCTACTATACTGTTTTCATAAGAATCCCTCACCATGTTGGGTTATCTTTTGTTGCTGCACCAGTTACTGATTTTCCCCTTGTTATGTTTAAGGGGAGGAAGAAAATCTGCATTTACTCAACTGGGACAGAGGGTTTTTTTGTGCAAAGCCATCGTGGTAGCATGGTGATTTGTGGCTTACTCTGCCAAAACAGGAGCAACCAGCATCTGTAAGGAATGGTTGGGTAGAACAAGACATGGGAGAAAGGGGGCCATAACATTTCTCCTCTCCTACAGTTTGACCTATCAAGCAGCTTTCATAAGCCTTCACTGTTGCTCTTGCTTCCAGTAACTACTTGGGAAAACACTGTGAACAGATGATGCTCGTGCAGGTGCCCTGTAATTCCTGCCTGCTTTAATACAGTACCTGCTGCATGTCAAATGTATGCATTGTGTACATAGTATGATAGCTCCCTTTAGATCAATAAAAAGTGTTGGGTGTCCACTTGTTTTTAGCTGCAATGCATTCGGGGCTATCCCAGGCCCTGCTTCCTTAAGGCTTCAGGGTGAACTCGGAATTTCCACGAAGAGGGGAAGACCTGAGAGGACGTGACCTGCGGACTGATAACTCTATTAGTGTAAACTAAATAAATAGCTAACCGAATGAATGAATGACTGAAGCAAGCCAACCCAGAAGAGCGAGCCGAGGAAGCCACGCCCGAGCCAGCCGGGCGCACGAAGGCTGGGCCCAGCGACCCCGCGGAAACCCGCTCGCGCCTTCGCCCAGAGGAACCGCCGGCGGGCCCCGTCTGCGCGGAGGGAGGCCGGCCGGCAGGCCGACGGCGCGGCCCTGACGCGAGCCCCCGCTCGCCCTTACCTCGACACCTGCCCTTGCTCGCGAGGCCCTGCTAAAGGCCTCTCCAGAGACGGCTCCGCCGCCGAGTCTTCCGGGGGGAGCGGGGCTTCGGGGAATCCAGGGGGCTCAACTCAACGAACCGACCACATAAGTAAGCATCCCCCCGCCCGGCCGAAAGGCCCAGGTCGCTCGCGGGCTGTAGAGGGCCGCCCCCTCTGAGCGGAGTCCTCGTCCCACCGGCGCCTGCCGTCGGGTTGCCCGCCTACGGAGGGCGCATGCGCGCGGGCACGCGCAGTGGCGGCCGCGGCGAACGCCTGTTCGGAAAGGACCCCAGGGGCGGGAGTGCGGGCGAGGAGGCGCGGCCTGGGCAGCCTCAGCGGGTCCTCGCGCGCGCCGGGCTCTGACCTTCAGGGCCTCCTTCCGGCGCTCGAGGGCTCCGCAGGGCCGCGGTTCCGCCATGGCGCAGGCCGTGCAGAAGCTGGTCAAGGCCGTCTCCACCAAGGGACCGCAGCTGCTCTCCGGTGAGGGGGCGGGGGCCCAGACTGCGGGCGCGGGCGGGGGGGCAAGGCCGGGGCTCTGGCCGCCGCAGCCGGTGAGGAGCAGCCGTTGGAAGGCGGCCGCTACTCCGTTCTGCTCGTGCAGAGCCCCTAGTCGGGCTTGGGCAGGGCCTGCCCGCCCCCTTGAGGAAGGGGAGACCCCCAGGTCGTTCGCGGGCGGGGTACCCGGGTCTCCCCTGGCTTAGGCGAGGGACCGCCGACTCCTCCGCGGCGGGCCCCGGGTTCTGGAGCCTCCCCAGCGATATGGAGTTGTCGGGGTCTGCGCTCAGGAGGTTGTGGGCTTTCCGGTAGACCGAGGGCTAGGGAGGAGCCGCTGCGGCGCGGGCCGCCTTAACAGAGGACTAGCGCCAGGGTCGCAGGACAGAGCGCGCTGCTCTACGCCACCCTGTCCAGCCTGGGTTGCCACAGGAGAGGTAGTCCTCGAGCGCCTGTATCGAGTTATGGGAATTGAGACCGGAATTTCCGTCGCTAAGCGATGCGGTCGTGAAGCACGCCGCCATGTGACCGCATCGTTTAGCGGCAGCACTCCGGGCACTCCCCATTGCCATTCTAAACCGAATCCCACCAATTGTTAGCTGAGGACCCACCCCGATCCAAGCCATTCCTTGGTCCCTCCCAGCCTTAGTTTTTCCAAAGTAAGGGACTGCCTCCCCTTCAACTCCCCCCAACCACCTAGTCCCCCCCAAGTTCTGGCCTTTTGGCCACCTGCAGCCTGCCTTGCGCGGCGGCAAGTAGCCCCAGAACCGTGCAGCTGAGGGGCTGCTTGCCGTGCTGTGGCTCAGGTTGCTTGGCACATCACAGCTCTGGGGCTGCAAGAAGCCCCTGAGCCACAGCTTGAAGCCGCAGCCACCCCAGCACAGCCCCACAGCAGAAAACTGCAGCTGCCGCAGGAAGCCCCAGCTGTTGCAGCCGCCCTCACTGCTCTGCACTCTGAGACCCCTACCGCCCTGTGCTCCACTGCCCCAGCTGACCTTCACCGTCTCCCTGTTCCTGATGAGGTGTGGCCAGCCTGGCCCTTGGTCTTCCTGAGGTCTTGCAAGGGAACTGTGGCATGCAACCTCAGGAAGAAGGCCTTGCATGGCCAGCAGCTGCCTTGTGAAGGGGCAGGCCAGCCACGCCTCATCAGCAGCAGGAGCAGGAAGATCGTGAAGGTCAGCTGGGGGTGTCGGGCCATGGAGTGCAGGGGCCAAAAAGGCAGAGATGGGAGGGAATAGGCGGGGGAGTTGAAGTGCCCCTGCAGCTGTAAGTGTGGGCGGGCTGCCAGGCCCCCAAATTTTGATCTTGTGACCGCGGGGTGCTGCAGTGGCCATGACTTTGGGGACCAGGTGTAAGTACCATTTGTTCAGCACCACCATAACTTTGAATTGTTTATTTATTTCTAAATTTATATGCTGCCCGTCTCCCCAGCTTACAATTAAAATCTAAGACTATAAAAACAATAAAAATATAAATATCCCCAATTAAATTCACAAGTAACAGTTCTATAAAAGCCAGCATACAATTCAAGATGATGGAGAGAGCAGTATCAATCATCCCACCAGCCAGTGCCAGCAGTGCGAGCCCTGAATGGTTCAAGTTCAACACTTACTGAATGAATGGTCATAACTCAAGGACTACTTGTACAAAAAGAATACTGAGGAACTGGAAAAAGTATGGAGAAGAGCAATGAAGATGGTGGGGGGCTTGGAGGCTAAACCCTATTAATAACAGTTAAAGGAACTTGGTCTGTTTAGCCTAAAGAAGAGAAGGCTAAGGAGATAACAGTCTTCTAATACTTGAAG
The DNA here is from genome assembly GCF_059951505.1 of Python bivittatus. NCBI lineage: Eukaryota > Metazoa > Chordata > Lepidosauria > Squamata > Pythonidae > Python > Python bivittatus. The sequence goes on from NW_028277052.1 coordinate 374,483, forward strand.
GGCTGACCCAGGAAGAAGGTGATGTATACTCCATAGTGCCTGGGGATGGGACAAGAACCAATAGCTGGAAGCTTTACAGACAGATATCCAAACTTGAAATAAGGAAGAATACAGTATTAAGCAGAGGATCCACCTGCCTCCTGGAGTTGTGGGGGCTCCATCACTGGAGGATTTCAAGCCAGGTTGGGACAGCCCCTTGTCTGGGATGGTCTGAGGATTTGTGCTCTGGGCAGGGGGGTTGGACTGGAAGACCTCCAAGGTCCCTTCCTGCCCTAGGATTCTAGATCCAGTGACAAGAAGCCCACCACTATTCTGAGTAATTAATGCCTCTGTTGAACTGTTTAACTAAGTTTTCTTTCTAATGTTTAGTCAAAATCTGATTTTTTCATAACTTCTTTATTATGCGTCCTGTCTGCTGGGGCAATAGAGATCTTGTTCTCTATCTGTTTGACATACTATCAGACATTTGAACCTTGCACTTGCATACTCAAGGCTTAATGTTCCCAATTCCTTCAATAAGTCTTCAGAGGACTTTGTAGTCTTCTGATCATCCTCACTGTACTTCTCTGAGCACATTCCAATTTCTCTGAATCCTCTTTAAATTGTGACGTCCAGAACTGGCCACAATATTCCATATGGGCACTGACTAATACAATATAAACTCTTAATTCCTGTGATCTAAAACCATGCTTTTGTTGTTGCATCCTAAAGATTACTTTTTTTGCAGCCATATCACACTATTCATTCATATTCAGTTTGTAATCTACTATTTTAAAATCTTTTTCATGAGTACTCTTGTTGAGCCAAGTATTCCCCATCCTGCACCTGTGGATTTGATTTTGATTCCTAAGCAAACAATTTTGCATTTCATAGTTTTATTATGAGCCCATTTCTATAAGCTATCAAATCATTTTGAATTTTATTTCTGTCTTTTAGGGTATTAGTCTGCTCAACTTCTGGCCATCTGCATATTCAATGAAGAATATGGGACCCTTGTTGTGCCTCACCTGATATCTTATTCCAATTTGACAAGAAATCACTTATGAGCTCTTTTTGAATTGAATTTCAAGCTAGTGTGTTTCCACCCAATTGCCATTGAGCCCACCTTAACTAGCTTGCCAATCAGAATGCCATTGGATACTTTGTCAAATGCTGTGCTGAAATCAAAATACATTACATCTGGAGCATTTGTACAATGTAGTAAGGATGCTGCTTGATCAAAAAATGAGATAAATTTAGTGCGGCATTGGTGATGTCTAGTTAACTATTGTGTTGTTTACAATTGCTTAGAGATTCATCACTTTATGATCTAAAATCTTCCCAGGACTGACTGAAGTTCCCTGGATCATCCATCCTCCCCCATCCATCTCTTTTTAAAGACAGAGCCAACATTTGTCCTCTTCCAGTTCTATAGTATTTTGCCATTCTCCAGAATTTCTCAAAAATTACTTAAAGCTTAAGCCAGACTATCAGTAAGTTCCTTCAGTACCCTTGGATGGCCCTCAAGATTTAAACTCATTCATTTCTTTCCTGATTGCATTTCTGTCAGTCTCAGGCTTCGATCCTGCCCCTTTGTTCTACTTTCCACAGCTGCCTGGAAAAACATGTTCTCTTATTGGCGAAAACTGAACCAGAATAGAACTGAGTAGTGCTGCCTTTTCCTTGTTACCTGTTAGCATTTTGTAATCTATTTCAAGTGACTGATTCTTTTCTTTTATATTTAACATAAACACATGTGAGTGCATATAAATACACACTCCCACATCCAAATTAGAACTATTGTGAATGTTTGTAGGAGAAGGTTTAGCTTCCCATTCCCCCTTTAATTTCTTGTACACCTTGTGGGGGGAGAAGTGAACCAAAACGTGGAGTACCTGGATCAGGCCTCTTTTGTGGACCCAGTCTGAGGGCCTGTCTCTGGGTTCTAAGGCCAGAAGAGAAGCTTAACCCTCTCTTCTGTGTTCAGATAGCACAGTCTAAGAGTTGCCCAAGGATATTTGTGGGACATTTAGAGTTTAATCCTAATCTGGCATTTACTAGGATTTTGAATTATGTGATAAATGATCCAGTTAAGTGTTGTGCGAACAGACCCTGTAGAGAGCAGGAAGAAGAAAGACACCCTTGAAAAGCTGCTAGTCTTTGTTTAAAGCCTAGGCCAAATTCCCATTCCTATTATTCTCCAATTCCCCCCCTCCGAACTCAACTGTATCTTGTCATTCTCCACCTCATTTTATTCTGACTCTTGCATGTGCACCCTGGCTGAATTCACACAGTGCATTAATAACATACAATTGCTGTTGTCACAAGCAAACTATATTATGACTTAATATGTTAGCCTGTTCATAGAAAATGCTGACAGTGGTGGGTTCTCACCACATGCTAAATTGCAAACAGTTCAACCCCATTTTAACCTACCATGTCATGGAAGTCCAGCCTTTTAATTTAGAAGATTTCTGCACAACTGCCACATCAAAGGCTCATCTGTGCCATTTCTACCTGCATACAAATTAGAGAATACTTAGAGGCTTCTTGGTAAAACATCAGCCTTTCTTGAGCACTACAGTTTTCTCCCTGCCTTGGGCCTGCCAACCTAGAAGCTCCTCTTCTGTGCTGCATTTTCAGGGTCCTGGCTGAGCTGGGGCGTTGCCTACAGATCAGTTCCCCATTGACCTTCTGACACAAAAGGTGACTTCAGCTACTTCTTTCTTCCAGGTCTTCTGTGGGTCACCCTGCTAGTCTGATCAGTGCCCTCAGTGGCTGCCCATTTTTTATTCCTCTTGAAGCCAGCTCTCAACTGATAGATGGCATTATTTAAGGGATCTTTAAGTGGCTTTCAAGACAGCCATGTTATTGGCCTTTCAGCTCACAAAAGAATCTGTCCTATGAACCAAATACTGTGTTTGTCACTTGTCACGGCTAGAGACAAATTCTTTCTGTAAATATTATACCGTAAAGGCTAAGCAAAACATCACCATCAGGCTAGAAACACTTTCCTTTTCTCTTCCTTAGCATTTGCCATTTGCTCTTCGCCTTATCCTGCTCTCCTCTTTTCTAGCTGCTGTAACTTACTCAAGGCCTCGGCTGGACACTTTCTGGTACTATGCCAAGGTTGAGCTGGTTCCTCCAACTCCTGCTGAAATTCCCAAGGCGATTGAGAGCCTGAAAGCATTGCTGAAGAGCTACCCGACTGGGCGCCTTGCACAACTCACAGTCAAGGTAACTATGTGCCGGCAGATGCAGCTCACAAAAGCCTAGTTGGAAAAGGTGCTTCCAGACTCCTCCTGATTTCCTGATGCCATAGACTAACATAGCTCTCTTCCTGCAATGCCTAAAATTAACTCCATCAAGTACCATCATTGAACCAGAGAGAGTGGAAGTTGGGGGGGGGGTGTTAGAAGTTCAAGCATGGGATAGTTTTCCGTCCCATGGAGATAGGGGGATCAGTGAGTCTTCTGGAGTAGTGGTTATATTAAATTGAATAAATTAAAATGTTTCATAGTAATTTAAGTGTGAATTATAATGAGTGATAACTCGTTAGAAGACCTCTTGGTGTTGCTTGTACTTCACTGGAACAGAGGAACGGGGCAGGGTGATTGCTACCATACCAACAATTGTAAAAAATATATTTTTTTTTTTCCTTCCAGGAAGCTCTGAGGAATGGTTTGGTGGCTACTGAAGTACTGATGTGGTTTTACATTGGTGAAATCATAGGCAAACGTGGCCTGATTGGATATAATGTCTGAAGAACTTCCTTCTTTTGATTCCTAGTAGTGTCTTGATAATATTAAATTATGGCACTGAGATTAAACTGTCTCTGCTGGTCATGTTTACATTGTGGCAGAACTAGATGATCACAGATTCATAGAATGTAAGGGCTGGACAACATCAAGTCCAACCCTGTCCGGTACAGGAATCCATGACTACAGCATTCCTGACAGAAGGCCATCCAGACTCTGATGATGACTTCAAAGCCAAGCCTAAAACCGTATTAAAATCCAAGCAGTTCTCCCAGATATTGCAAGCAATATAGATTGGACTGGGCAGGATCCTGTTCCACTAGGAAATGCGAAGTAGGTAGAATTAACCCTGAATCTCCAATAGTACTGTATAGGAGAAATAGCCTAGAATAACTTACATTTGTTTTTCTCATACATAATGTTTAATGCCAGAAAATGTTTTAAAGTTCCAACTCTTAATTGTACTACAATGTCCCCCTCCCCATTTGTTCAGATGCTTTCAGACTTGTAGAAAGTTTGCTGGGCTTCACACAAGAGCATATGCAGTTATAATGCCACAACTGAGAACCCTGTTCAAGTATTCTTCACATATCTTGCTTCCTCCAGTCAGAGGAAGCACAGAAAATTAAAGCTCCTTTTTCTCCTGAGATTTTATAGGAAGCAGTTTAGGTGTCAAAAGGAAGGCTGGGTTTAGCTTTACTGGATTTGGACTATTAGCAGATCTTTCCTTTTCTGTGGCGCCGTCTTGCTAAAAACGGTTAGAAAGCCAATGACAGTCTTCTCGGCGAAAAGCACCTACGGCCCATATCCCTTTCCTCTGACAGAAAACAGTGGGGAATATTTGTCCGCCTGTTGCCTCGAGTGAAATCCTAGCATTTTATACACTGGCGAGCCATCCTCCTCTTCCACGCCCACAAGAGAATTAATTGCTCCAGTGAGGCTCATTAATACGGTGGGGTTTTCACAAGCGCAGCTTTCGGTTCAACTCCACCCCCAAAAGCGTGGTACCCCCTTTACTCAATTTCTTATTAACGGGGTCTTCACGATAGCTTTATGTGGCCAGAAGAGTCTGGCCGTCCCGTTTCTGGAGGAAGGGGGCCGTCTGTTGTTGTTGACTATTCCCGCCCGCCGTTGCCCCTAACGCTCCCCAGGCTCACCCGACGCCCGCCCCCGGAAGGCCTCCCGGCCGGAGGGACCCGCAGCCCTGCCCCGGCAGCAGCCCGAGGGCCGCCTTCCCCACACCCGGCTGCCCGTCCGCCCGGAGAGGTCCCGCCCCTCCGGGGCCCCGGCCCACCTTCGCACAGGTCGGCCAGCCGGGAGGCGCTGCAGCCCTTTCCCCCTTGCCAGGGGCAGCAGAGTTCCAGCACAGCTGCTCAGCATCCCAGCAGGCACCGCGATGCCTGGAGGGAGCTGAACTCGGGCTGGCAGGCCCGGAATCCCGGGAAGAGAGGCCGGGGAAGGACGCGCGCAGGGCGCGTCCCCCCTCGCTCCGGGCGGCGGCGGCGGCGGGAGGACCGGGCAGCCCGCGGACCGGAGGAGCGGGCGGAGGTACCGCGGCTTGACCCGCAGCCGCCTCCGGGGGCGAGAGCAGCGCCGGGCCCGCTCCCGCAAAGGCAGCCTGGCAGGGCGCCGCCGCAGACCCGCGTCTCGCCCGAGCCGCGGCGGGAGGGCGGGCGAGGGGGCGCCGCGGCGGGAGGGCGGGCGAGGGGGCGCCGCGGCGGGAGGCGCAACGGGGCGGCCCGGCCGGGGAGGCGCCGGACGCCGCCCGCCCGGCGGCTGCAGCTTTTGGCGCGGCGCGGCGCGGGACGGGTCTGCTGCCTTTCGGAGGAGGGCGGCCGCGGCCGCCCCGGCGCTGTCTCGGGCAGGCACGTGGGAGCGAGCGGATCCACCTCTGCTCCCGACCTGGGTCCGGCCGCCTCTCCGCCCCTGCCGGGCATCCTCGCAAGGGGGCAGCAGCAGCGGCGGCGGCGGCGGCAGAGACCACCGCGGGCTGCGGCCCCGCCCTCCAAGGGCCCCGCGCCGAGCATGCGGGGCTGCTTCTGCCGGCCGCGAGGGCGAGCGCTTGCGCCATGCCGCTGGCGGGGCGGCGGCGAGCGGGCCCCGGACCCTGGATGGGCGCCGCGATTATGCCAGGCCGCCCGCGGCGCCTTCTGGCTCAGGCGGGGCGCGGGGCGGCGCTCCGGAGGGGCCCGGGAACCTGGATGGGTGGCGCGCGCGTGCAGCGCCCCTAGGGGCGGGTTGTGCGGCAGGCAGGTTCCCGGGCGCGGCCCGGCCCCGCTCTCTGGCGCTTCGCCTCACAGGAAAGATGGCGCACAGCGGTCGGTGGCGCTTCCCGGCCCGGCCCGGCAGCGGCGGTTGGGGCCGCCGCGGGCTGGGGGGCTGCCGCGTGCGGGTCCCGGCCCTGCGCAGCCTGCGCGGGGAGTCTCCCGAGGAGCGGCCGGCGGGCGGCGGCGGCGGCTGCGGAGGGGCCGCGGCGGCGGCGGCGGCACTGGCGGGAAGCGGCGGCGGCGGAGGGGGCGGGGCGGGCGGCCCCTCCTCAGCCGCCGCCCCCTCGCCCCCGCCCGCCGCCCCGCTCCCGGCCAGCGCGGGGGTGGCGCCCGGCTTCGACGCGGCGCTCCAGGTCTCGGCCGCCATCGGCATCAACTTGCGCCGGTTCCGGGCGGCCTGCGGGGCCGAGGCGGGCAGCGGAGAGGTGAGGCGGGCGGGGCGGGGCGGGGCGGGGCGGCCCGCGAGCGCCGGGCGGGTGGGGCTGCTCTCCCGAGCCGGGAGCCGCCCTCGTGCCGAGCCGACGCGTCCCCGGCGCGGGCAAGGGGCACGCCCCCTCCTTGCCTGCGATGCTGCCGCCTCCGCCGCGGGAGCGAGCGGCGCCGCGCCTCCTCGCGGCTTGCGGCTCGGGCCGCCCCGGGAGGCCGCCGGGGACGCTCGGAAGGCCCGCGGGCTGCCGGCCGCTCGCTCGCTCCTCTCTCCCTGCGCGCCCGCACGTGTGGAAGGCGGGCGCGTCCCCTCGGCGACTGGCGGGGCACTCGTGAGCGGGAGCTGGCCGAGACCGCGCGCGCCCGGCCGTTGCCCCTTCTGGGCACCCCGGGGAGCACCTCCGGGGCGCACCTCCGGGGCGACGTCCCGAGCCGGCAGGGGTACTGCTGGCGAGTTGCGGTGGCAGCTTCTCCGGTGCCTGGCCGTCTTGCTTAAGGAGGCCTCGGTCTCTGTTTCGTTAAGCCAGTAAATGAAGTATTAGGAGTTGTAGAAACGGGTGGGGCAGGGCATCTTCCTCTCTCTGGGCAGCACCTTTGCCATTGATAGCCCCACGCGCGCCGCTAAGGCTGTCCCAAGATGAGGTATTTTCTACATATGCAGGTGTCTCCTTAAGTATAGAGAAAAACGCTACTTTGTGTTGTAAGGAAGAGTGGCAGCCTCCATTCACGTGAAGGTTTTATATTGTTTCTTTATAAAAAAGGTACTAAACCAGTAGACCGCTGTGAAATTTCTTTAATGGGAAGTTGTATACAAATATTTTAAATATAGAAGACAGGTGGCTCCACTGAATGCCACACTCCCTTCCTCTTTGTGAATGATATGCTTAGCCATGTAACATGAGAATCAAAGGCTCTTCTCCCCCCCCCCCCCATGTATTATTGAGGTCTATCTTAAAAAATCTCTGAACCTTTCAACAACGACCTACAGATTTCAGCACAGGGCTGCCTGTTTCCAAACTCCAGATTATGAGCTGGCTAAGCAACTATGCAGCCTTTTTCTTCTCAGTGATTTCCGGGGTAGGAAGGTATCCCCTTCAAATCCTTAGGTGTCTCCTTCCCTGATTCTTATTACCCAGTGATCAAAGCACTTGTTATGCATGATCATGGTACACGCTATTCCCAAGCCTACACTTTTAGCATAGTGCTTCACACAAATTGAAATCATGGTATAGATGTGCTTGAAGTAATGTTTTTTGCTCAATTTCCTTGAGCTTTGCAAAAGTATTACAGGAATTTTTCTCCTGCCAAGTTGAAGTAAGAAAGACTTGAAGAACTGATTTGCAGCCAGGTAGGCAGGTTGCTTATGCATTAGTGTAAAGCTTTGAATGGTTCTTGCCACTCCTTCCTTCTACTGACATCACATTAGCATTCCCTGTATTGGCTATCCAGTGAGAATTGTGTCTGGAAAGACTTGAGATTCAGTCCACACATCTCTTATCATCCCATTGAAATTAGGGAAAACAAACTAACCCAGTATAATTCCTTTGAGAATTGCAGTGTTTTGAATGGGCAACTTGCTGATTTGAGATTAAGTTCTCACATCTGTGATTTGTAGTGCAGTCAGAATTTCTGAATGTAGCAAGGTGTGTCTGTGGTCCAGCTTGGCATTTTCAGTGTTAACCAGGATAGAACTGTTGCATATTTATATCAAAGTGGCCATTACTACACTCCCCGCCCCCCCCAATTCAGTATAGACACATTTTTGTTTCTTTCTATTTGTGAAGAATCTTGTATCTTTCGCTGCTGTGACTGTGACTGTGCCTGAATGATATGTTATGGACAGTTATATAGTACTTATATTAGTCATGAATCCTTGAAAGTCAAGTCTCTTAGTAAAGCTAAATCCGATACCACCTGCTTCTGGCTTTCTTGTCAGGGCCAGGTATATTTACACATGGCCATTACATTGTCTTGCACAACACTCTCCCACTGTGTTAATGCTAGATAATATTAGATGTGCTTTGCCAAAGTCCTTATGACTTATATCTTAAGTACAATAATGTTAATACTTACATTTGTGTCCAGTCGTATCTCTCAGGTGCTCAGGGCAGTGGGCTGGGGCTGATTTTATTTTTCACTGCATGACCAGTCAGAATGAGAAATAGTGCACAAAGTCATTAAGGCAGCTGGCTATACCACATCTCCCCACACTCTGTCAGTGCCATTAAATGGGATTAAACAGCACATTCTACGTTCATAAGGAGCCTCTCAGAGGAGTATGACTTGCTGGAATGAGGGAAGGAGGCAGTGCTGGGGAACAGAATATACTTTAGATTTTTATGTAAGAATATTTTCACTACTCATTTTCAACAAAATTTCAATACATGCATAGTAAAGCTATCCCATTTGGAGATGTAAAACATTTGAGAAGACCAGTGTTGTGGATGAAAGTCTGTATAAATTTTTGCCTTATGCAGAACTGTACTTGGGTAATGTATCAGACTTTTTTGTTGACACAGACACTGCAAGTTATGCTACCCTCCCCCCCCCCCAATATATGGGAACATTCTCAATCACATAGCACAAGCGTAAGGCACCTGAAGTCATGAGTTTATTCCTAGCGAGAAGGGCTAGGCAGGAAGCGTCCTTGGTTCACAAGAGTGCCTTACTTCTGCAACAGTAAGAGATCTGTTAAACAGGTTTGCCTTCAGATACTATTGGTTCTAGAAGGATTTCCTAGATGCTTGGAGAACTATACTGTCATTAAAGTGGACAGCCCTATTTAAAACTGGCTGGTCTATAAAAGATGTTCCATTAAGCAAAGCTCAGTTTTCTTTGTTTTCTAGGGAGCTTTGGATGATGAAACACTTGGATAGGCAAATAGCCCATTTTGGGGCTTATTCTATAGTTGCAAAATTGTACTTCTCTTCTAGTTGATGCACTGATTCTATTGACTTCATTGATACTTTGTATAATATGTTATTGTTAATATTGCTGTTACCTTCTTTGAATTCTTTAAACGAGGCATAGAATATAAATAGAATTAGTTGGTGAAAGGTTTGATACGTTCAAGATCATAGGATCTTGAAGATGAACTCTCAGTGATTTGCTGTGATAATTTTCCTAAACATTTTGTTCACAAAACTGGTCATATGCTAATAAACTTCAACATTAAAAGCAGCATCTGAGGGTTGACAATTTATCGACCCAATTTTGATGAATTTCATCTTTCTTTTTTTACTACAACTCCATTTCTGGAGACTGAGTGACTTGCAGTATTGATATCGTAAGTTTAAAATTAGCCATTTATTTGCTCTCTTGACTGATGGAATCTAGCCACTGGATGGGTAGTGCTGATCACAAATGTAGTCTTGAGGAAAGGCTATTGTCCTATTTCACTAAAAGAAACAATTATTATGTTATTAATAGAATCATATTTCAGTCTCACAATTCTGGGTAATTACTAGCTAGCCTTTACCAATTGTATTTCTGTTAGAATAACTATGGACAACTCAATACAAATTTTTTTGAATAAAGCTGAGTATTTGAACACTTTCTTATCTGAATTCAAGCTCAGTTTTAAACATTTTTCTTATGGCATAGGCCAAATTATACAAAGGAGTGTCTTGCTGTTTTGCTGGATTTTTCTCTAGCATTTAGTAACATTGACATAGTATTCTTCTGGAACTTTTATGAGATTTGGAAGCACCTGTGTTTTATGGTAGGTTGTAATATGATAACAATTTCAGATGAAGGTGCTGAGTTTTGCTTCTTAGCATACGGCTGTAGCTCCCAGTGTAGTGGTCAGGTTGCCAGCATGCCAGCAGACAGTTCATTTGGCACCCACCAGGCTTCTTGCCATACCTGAACTTTTAAGTTAATTTTTAAAAATAGGAATCTGCAAAGCAAGAGCCTCCAGCATAATTTTCACTAGCAGGAATGAACCAAATGAACTTTCTTAGAAAATAAAAATGATGGATGGATGCAGCCCAATGGTTTGTTTGGAGGTATACCCATCTGCCTAGAAAAGGGACAAGGTAAACAAAAGTAGAATGCATCTATAGGAGATGACAGTTAGCCTTCATGTAAATTAGCACTTTGTAATTGGTTATGTCCCCATGAACATCAATTTGTAAAAAGACCAACAGCTATTTTTGAGAGTGCCTACAACATACCCTCAAAATTCCAAGTGTGTCTACCAGAGCCAAAACTATGATGGAAACATGGCTTATTTAGATACCTTAGAGTTCTGTTGTAACTACCTGTGTTTTTTATGCAGATGAGAGATACCTTTCTGGGTTTTAGAAATGGCTTTCATCAGTATGCAGTCAAATACCCCAGTTCTATCCCTTTCTCAGTTAATTCCCAGGGAGATTATGTAAATTCTGTGCCATCACTTAAATGCAGCATTATACTAATTCTGGTCCAAATAAGTCAAGATTAGGAATATAGTCTTTTCTAAACAAGATTGCACTTGCTTTGAAGGGTAAGCTTTACAGTTCATGAGTTCTCCTGGATGCTTGAGTGACACATATGGCTCTAAATGACTTGAGATTGGGCTGTCTGAAACCACCTCCTTATTTTTGGGGTTACCTGTTCAGATAGTCTTTGGGGGATTATATCTCCCAAACAAAAAGTTGGTAATAATGCAAAATTGTGACTTTCTATAGCAGCACCTGTAATATCCCAAAACAGGGAGGTAAACCCTCTATCTTAGAACCAGTTTGGTGTAATGGTTAAAGGTACTTGGCTAGAAGCCAGGAGACTGAGTTTTAGTCCTGCCTTAGGCATGAACCCAGTGGAGTACCTTGAGCAAGTCACATTCTCAGCCCTAGGAAGAAAGCAGTGACAAACCACTTCTAAAAAAATGTTGCCAAGAAGTCAAGATTGACTCAAAGGCATAACAACAACAACAAATCTCTGCTGGCATTCTGGTAGTTCATTTCACTTTCATTGTGTTTTATTTAAAGGTTGTGTCTCTACTTCTTCTGATCTTAGAGGTCTAGTTTAAATTTTCTTGCTGAATTGTTCTGTTATATAAATCGCATTGGGAGCCTTGTCAGGGCTGAAAAATGGTATTAAAGTATTTTAAATATGTAAATAGCCAATTTGTCTGACATATGGACTAATAGTTGGTTCAAAGAACAGATCCAGTTGTGTCCCTGCCTTTCGTCCTGCTCCATCTTGTCTTCTCTCACACAAACTTTTTCAATCTCATTGTTGAAAATGCCTATTGGTTGTTTCCTTAAAGCATAACCTTAGCTCCTAAGCTGAATTCCTGGGATAATTTTTGTACCAACAGGGTTATAGGAGTTAGGGTACTGATGTGGGCATGATGTCCTTGCTAGCCCTGAGGGGCATGGCTGAATTTCCTTTACAGTAGATGCAGGAGTCCTGAAGCAGCAAGGGAACTGTCCAGCTGAAGGCTCTGTCTGAACTTGTGCAGTCTACTCTGCTACCCTTTTATTGCATATATAGCCCAAACTAAAAATCTAGATACTGAAGGCATTATCTAAGTCTCCTTATCATTGTTTCACTGAAGAATATTCCTGTTAGGTAGTGGGATGTATTACTCTTAAAGTCTGGCAAGCTGACGTGAGCCTCCAGAGATGCAAGGTGGACTACTATGTATGTATGTCCAGAAGATTATTTGAATCCAGTCTTGGAGTCTTATCTGGAAAACAGAGCTTGGCTAATAAAACACAGGTTGCACAACAAGATAAAATAGGTGGAGAATGGCTTGTCTGAATGCTTGAGATCTTCATTGCTTAAATTGTAATCTTAATCCAGTGTTTAGTCCCCTGCTCCAGATTGATTCACACTATACACTTTGAATTTCTGAACTTCAAGTTGTAATTTAAAATGGCCCCAGAATGTCATTTAAAGTGCTTCCTTTACTACCATTCCCTTTTGTGTATTGTCGAAGGCTTTCACAGCCGGAATACGATGGCTGGTGTGGGTCTTCCGGGCTGTGTGGCCATGTTCTGGAAGTTTTGTTTCCTAATGTTTTGCCAGCATCTGTGACTGGCATCTTCAGAGAGCAGGAGCACAGACAGGAGCAGTTCTCTCTGTGCCCAGGATGAGGTGACCCTTTTGTGGGTATTTATAGAGATCTGAAGGGGGGGATTGGGGGTGTGGGGGGGGTAGGGGGCGGGTGGGGTGTGTGGGGGGTGGGGTTTGGGTTAACGAGTGGCTGCTTGTTTTGGTGTCAGATCAAGCAGCCACTCATTAACCCAAACCCCACACCCCCACACACACCACACCCCCCCACACACACCCCTTCAGATCTCTATAAATACCCACAAAAGGGTCACCTCATCCTGGGCACAGAGAGAACTGCTGCTGTCTGTGCTCCTGCTTTCTGAAGATGCCGGTCACAGATGCTGGCGAAACGTTAGGAAACAAAACTTCCAGAACACGGCCACACAGCCCGGAAGACCCACACCAGCCACTCCCTTTTGTGTTTAGCTCAATTTTAATATGATGCTCTGTGATAGGAGCTGTTTCTTAAGTGAGGGAGTATGAGGCAGGGCTTGGGAGATTTGTGCAGTAGCACATATAATTCTGTCTAATCGTTTTGGTTTTCTCAAAGGTTTGCATGCTGCAGAACACTGAGGAATCTGACTTGCAATAGCCAGTAGAGGTGGCAGGACCTTCCCAGCTTTCACTTTCTGCAGGAGTGCAAAGTTGAAGGCTTTTCTGTGATTCTGTTTGAAGCCTAAGCCATTAGGCAGGGAAGTCTGTTCATGCTTACTTTTCTTCCCTGGTATTCTGTTTAGTGGGACGTCTGGCTTCTGTCTTGGCAGAGAGTTTGCTTTCTTAACTGAGGGGAAAAAATCCTGACAGTCAGCTGGGGCTTATTTGTGCTGCTGGAGTACCAAAGATGCTATATTATTTTCTTGGCTCCAGAGAAACCCAAAGCCAAGTCATGTTGGGGAAATGCTTTTTTACTGAATGTGGTAAATCCTCATTAAATGCTGACACAATAGGATGCTTGTCTTGGAACTCCTGTTTCTGTGGTAACTTAGACTGGCATTTCTCACTAGATCTGTATCTTTCTTCAAAATGGGTAGCTTGTGATATGTCTGCAAACTACAGCTTTGGCTGTATTCTTTCAAGGACTTCAAAATAAGTTTTTTAGTAAATTTATATTTTAAAAAATATATGTTTGTAAGATACAAATTTGGTCTCAGATTCTTTGAGAGATTATTCTGGTACACTCAAGCCTTTTATCATTTCAAGTGGCTTTGGGGCTGCTGGATGATTGTTCAGATTGGGCACTCAGCTCTTCTTCTCTGATCATGCTTTAAAACTTCAGGAATAGAGCTGGAGGAGTTCCATTTCTGCCTAAACTTCACTGTAGCAAGAAGTAGAAGGGAAGGTGCTACGCAGCAGTGGAAGGGAGTGAGGGAATGCTTTTCTCTAACTACAATATTGTAATAAAAGCAAGAAGTACAGGCCCATGGTCAAACTCATGTTTTCACTTTGGCAGACTAACCCTACTTCATTTTTTAATTTGAATAATTGTCTTATAGATTGTCGGAATGATCCTCAATCTTAATTTCGGCAAGGTATTTGACAAAGTACTTCACGTCATTCTGACTATCAAGCCAGAGTTGCAATATGGGCTGGTTGGCATGCCTGTTAAGAGGCTGGTCCACAACTGTCTTGAAATCTGTACTCAAAGAATTCTCATTGGTAGTTCCTTATTAAAACTGAAATTAAGTACCATAAGACTTGGTCTTGGAATGGTATCCTTCAATATTCTTAATGGCTTAGACTAAGAAGTAGAGGGAATGTTTATCCATTTCTAAATCATACAAAATTATTTGACATAGCTACTGCATTACTAGAGAGAAAGAGCAGCTTTTCCTCAAATAATTTTATTTTAAAATGGGGTGGGAGGAAAATTAAATCTTAAATTTGTTGAGAAACTGGTAGCGAAGGGAGATGACTTTTTTATCTTTTTTTTCCCAGAAGGGGAAAATATTTCTAGAATATCTTCTCTTTGTTATATAGTAATACTCCAGAAGACAGAAATGAATTCCAAATGACAGATTAGAGAAGTGAACTGAAAATAACAGGATGAAATTTAACAAATGTTAAGCTTTTTTTTCCTAAAGGAAAAACTCTATAATCAAATGCAAAGGAATAACATGGGAGATTCCTAGCTTGGCAGTAATACAGTGGTACCTCGGGATACAAACTTAATGCGTTCCGTGACTCTGGGCGTATCCCGAGTTGGTCGTAACCCGACGCAAATTTCCCCATAGGGTTCAATGTAAATCCGGTTAATCCGTTCCGCCCTCCGAATTTGGTCGCACCCCGAAGCAAATTTTCCCATAAGGTTCAATGTAATTACCGTTAATCCATTCTGGCGTCCGCGGACCACGCATCAGGGGTGGGAGAACGGCCGGGCGCCGCACGGCGCGGTCGGGAGAGCGGCCGGGCGCAGCACAGCGGGAGAATGGCCGGGCGCGGCGGGAGAATGGCCGGGCGCGGCAGGAAAACGGCCGCAGACCACGTGTCAGGGGCGGAAAAATGGCCGCGGACCACGTGTCAGGGGCGGAAAAATGACCGTACCCCGAGGCGGAGTTCGCACATCGAGGTAAATTTTTGCGGCCGGAGCTGGTCGTAACCCGAAAAGTTCGTTAGTAGAGGCGTTCGTATCCCGAGGTACCACTGTACATGTAAAAAAGACCTTGGATCATAGTTGATCACAAACTGATTCAACGATGTGATAGGGTGCAGAAAGGCAGTTTTAGGTTATATCAATAGAAGTATAGTTTCCAAATTGTGGGAGAAAATAGTTCCACTCTATTCTGCAACTGTTTTGATTCCAATAGAAGTAGCTCAGGGTTGAACTGTGGAGTCCTTGGGGTTCCCTGAGCTTGGTTGTTTTCTTGCAGACGTTTCACTGCCCAGCTAGGTAACATCTTCAGTGCTCATCTTCTGAAGATGTTACCTAGCTGGGTAATGAAATGTCTGCAAGAAAACAACCGAGTTCAGAGAACCCCAAGGACTCCACTGACTTGATTGCTGTGTCAGGTTCTAGCCACCAAACTTAAAGAGAGCATCACACAGGCTGTACCAAATGTAAATAATGGCAGTAAGAATAATTAGGAAACCAGGAGTAAGTTCACTGAAGAGACATTGAACTGGGAAAAAATGGGATGGGGTATATTATATCTCTCCTGAAGTACCTAAAAGGGTGTCCCCTAAGGAGCTATGACCTTTTGTTGATTATCCCAAGTCCAAAGTTTTAGGAGGGCAGGATGTAAAACAACAGGAACAATCCTTCCTCATGGTAGAATGAGTGATTTTAGCTGAAATGTTCAGATGGCATCTAGATACTCATCCATTGAGGATACTTTAATTTGGATTAAGCTGGGAGTTGATGGCCTCAAATGGCCCCTTCCAACTATCAGAAAAATTTCAATTTCCCTCACTGCTGTTCAGTGGTTCTGTTGGTCTTGATCCTATCTGGAATTCTTGCAGGTAGCAAACTTCTCTTTACTGCTAAAGTCTCTTTCAAGTTGACCTTGACTCCTGGTGACTTCATGTATTTTCTTGTCAATATCATGATCAGTTTAGTTCAATTTACTTAGGCCTCGATCAAAACAAAGTGTATTTATTTGTTTGTTTATTTATTTTTGTGCCTGCGGAGCAATGTTGGCTCCTGGCGACTGTTTGTACAAGTCCCTGCGGTTTTCTTGGGAAAATTTCAGAAGTGGTTTGCCATTGAATGCTTCCTAGGGCTGAGAAAGAATGACTGGCTGAAGGTCACTCAGCTGGCTTCCCACCTAAGTGGGACTAGAATTCAGGGTCTCCTGGTTTCTAGCCTAATGCCTTAACCACTACAGGTAGTCCTTGGGTTATTCAAAGTTTTGACAAGGCAGAACGAGGAGACTTAATGACTGGCTTGCATTTACAATAGTCACAGCGTCCCATGGTCACGTGATCATCATTTGCAACCTTCACTGCCAGCTTCCAACAAGCAAAGTCAGTGAGGAAGCCAGCAGGAGGTCGCAAACGGTAATCATGTGATATCGTGCTTAACGACCGCAATTGGAACTCCCATCATAAGTCAGTGTGGTCACATGACATTGCACTTTACGACCATGTCACTTAGCGATGGAGTTCCCGGTTCCAATTGCTGTCATTAACTGAGGACTACCTGTGCACCAAACTGGCTCTCTAGTATAAAAGTACTAGTCGCATAAAGTATAAAATAGAGAATACAAAATTAATCCAGTAATTTTGTATCTATAATACTAAGTGTTAATAGTATGTTTATCATAGAATTCATATAATCTTTGTAATAAATGTTATAAACTAAAAGAAGTAAGCATATAAGACTAAAATCTGTATTATACATTTTATACTTTAATAGTAATGCTAAAATCTGTAGAATTAAGAGCTGTAAATGAATAAGTCTATAGTTCTAAGATCAAATAGTTTTAGATAGCATATTAAAAAGCAGAGACGTCACCTTGCCGACAAAGATCCGCATAGTCAAAGCTATGGTTTTTCCAGTAGTAATGTATGGCTGTGAGAGCTGGACCATAAAAAAGGCCGAGCGCCGAAGAATTGATGCCTTTGAACTGTGGTGCTGGAGAAGACTCTTGAGAGTCCCCTGGACTGCTAGGAGGTCAAACCAGTCAATCTTAAAGGAAATCAACCCTGATTGCTCATTGGAAGGATCGATAATGAAGCTCAAGCTCAGATATTTTGGCCACCTAATGCGAAGAGAGATCTCTTTGGAGAAGACCCTGATGCTGGGAAAGATTGAAGGCAAAAGGAGAAGAGGACGGCAGAGGATGAGATGGTTAGATAGCATCACTGAAGCAATGAGCATGAAACTGAGCAAACTCAGGGAGGCAGTGAAGGACAGGAAGGCCTGGCGCAATATGGTTCATGGGGTCACGAAGAGTCGGACACGACTTAACGACTAAACAACAACAACAAACTTAAAATAACCTGTCCTTAGTGCTAACCCTAACCCTAAAATAGTATATAATCAAGTCAAAATAATAACTATTTATAACTTTAAACAATTTACAATAATAAAATTAGGTGTTAAGATCAAAATATAAATATAGCATGTCTGTAGCCCAATTTAATTTATTAGACATCAGTTGTCCTATTTTGTATGTTGCTACACAGAATTTGGCTGCATTGTAACTGAAGGAGACTCATTATCTGAAAGTACTAGATTGTTATAGAACTGATTTGTACAGCCTGGAATCCTTTTGAGTAATGGATGCATGAGGGAGCTGTGAGTCTTTTTGGTATGTTCAGTGGAGAAGAACATATTTCATAGTTTGTACTTGACCATCATTGCATGAACGCAAATGGTCCGTAAAAGGGATCCTCCTATATTTTCCTATTAACTTAGCTGGGCGGAGGGTGCTGGAATTGGCCACAGTATAGGCCTTTCTGTATTTACTTTTGCTAATAGGAAGATTTGGGGCTCTGGCCAGGTCAGATTGGCACTCTGTGTCCATTATAAGAGCTCCAGGTCATATCCATTGGGAGTAAACAGACAGGAGATGAGCTCCAGTACAGACAATGTCTTCACCACAGATTTTTTCCATGTAGTTTGAAAAACATCCAGAATCGTTAGGAGGGCTAACCCTGTTAGAAAAAGGGATAACGGAGCTGACTATGCCACCTTAACCATGCCTATCTTCAGACACATGCCAACTTATCAAATGCAGCAAAGCAGCCCTTAGGCGTTTTGATTATTCAAGTTCCAGGAGGGTGAAATTAGAAAAACTCTGGGCTTCATATAAAAATATGCCATGGATTTGGCTTCAAAAAATGTAAGGGTCCTAGAAGCTGTGTCTGTTTAGGAAAAAAACCCTTAAGGTTGGCAACAGCACTTCTTGGAACATGCTGTGCCACATAGGATCCATGAGCCTTCCTTGAGCCAGACGCTTACCTGGCAACTCTCACGTATTTAAAATACAGTATTTGTTCAGTTAAATTGTCATTGATCTGCCAGCAATGTAGTCTTGATTTCCTGACAAGAAATGTAATTTTGGTTTTGGGGTAAGGCATTTCTATCTGGTTCTCTTTGTTATACTGAAGAACCCCCATAGCGCTAATAAATCCTGTTAGGATTCTAGGAAGAATTACCATAATATCTGCATTAAACTGCCAGTTTAGGAGGATGAAAATTCAGATTATTCAGATGGTTCAACAGGCCATTTATATAGAAATTAAAAAAGGAAGAAGCATAAGAATCATACAACCTTAACCAACACCTTTGTAAATTGGAATAGTGTTTGTCCAGTTCCGCAGAGGAGTTACATCTAACCTTCAGTACTGTATCAGTATATAAGGCACGTGTGAGTAGTAATATGCGCTGATCAACTGTGGAGGCAATAATATAGAATTATTGCCTTCTTTTGGGATGTTTTTTCAACTTCCAATATGGCCTGCAACTCTGGTATTTCCAGGTGGTTTTCCATCCAAAGACTAGCCATATCCAATCCTGTTTAACTTTTCTAGATCAGCCAAGCTACTACATGGTTGTAAGTCTTTAGGCATCAAAACCATATGTTGCAATTATGGAATAAAATATATTATACCTGACTAGAAAAGTCACTTGTACAAATGAGCATTTTGGCCTTTGAAAATAAATCGAATATTAAAATGAAGAAGGCAGTTTCTCCAATTGGCTCAGCTAGATCTAATTTGTGTGAGCAAATGTAAGTGGGGGGCTTTTCTATTTTTGACATTATTTTTCTCCATTCCACTCCACTTGAATGTTTCTTCTCTCTGGCTGTGATATGTATGTGAGAGAGAGAGAGAGAGCACCAGGGGGCCAGCCAAGTCCACGACTAGTTTCAATGGACATTTTAAAAATGCTCTAAATTATGACACAAGCCCTGTTTTTCATAAGTCACACCTGAATTTAGGGCTTTCCAAAGGAGGGGCCTTTAATTCCCTGGTTAATCATGGCTTCCAAACAATACTCGATGCCCCCTTGGAGTCACTCTCATCTGATGACATAGGGCAGAACCCACAGGGTAGCAGTATGGGGATGCACCACCCAGGGTGTGGGATAGTGCCAGTGGAAGAGTCTGGGAAAAGAGTGAGCAAAGCAAACGCAGATAACTCTTATATCCAGCTGTTGGGGGTGACTGAGCAAGCTGCCAAGGAGCAGACTTTGCTATTAGTGTGCTCTTGAGTATCCGCTGTGCTTGACATCCTTGGTGATTATGTCATGATGCAGTAAATTCTGAATGAAATGGTGCTCTGAGATTGTTGACTGTTGGGCTGGAAGGGAAAGAGGAAAACTGGAATGAATGGGAACTTGGAGGGCTAATTCAGAAGCTGAATTGCTGAGGCATTGGGACTCTTAGGCTGTGTGGCTTCCATCCTTCATTCATCTGGGCCACACAAAAGGAAGGAGTATGCAGAGCCATAACTCAAAGAGCTGTTGAGTGCTAGAGGACTTGCAGCCTTTGATCTTGAAAAACCCTTTTTTCTTGTCTGTGATTAGTTAGAACTGAAGTTTTTTTCAGAATTTCTTAGGCTGATAAACTTGGCTTCCTGGAAAGAGAAAAATGGGCTTTGGAGAGATGAAGATTTGGTAGCACAACTAAACCGCTCTGCTTGCTTGTCTGTAGATCCTTCCCTGCTTAGAACCTGTGTGCTTGATAGAGCAGCCCCTGCTGATGTGAAGCCGCTGCCCTTTCTGCCAGCTTTCTAGAGTCTCTGCCTGTCCTCAGCCAAACATTGTTTACTTCTTGCAGGGAGCCCCACGTGTCTAAGGGGAGGGGCTGGCAGAGCTGCTCTCTGTAGGGCTGTGTGCAAAACTGGAGCCTCCCAGCCTTCCATAGGCAGCTGAGCTGAGCTGAACTTGGACCATAAAGCCAGTCACCAAGCTTCCTTTTTGCCAGAGGCAGAGCACTGCTTCAGAGAAGGCATGTTTGCCATTTTTCTAGAGGAGGTTTTACACATACCTTGCTCTCGCTTTCTCTCCCTCACACGCAAACATAAACTATGTAATACCGATCGGAGATCTTGCAATTTAATGCCCCAAATCAAGCCATCTCTGTTTCCTCTTCAGTGAGGGCACAGGTAATCAAAGAAAGGCATGGAAAGGCAGCTTTTCTATCAAGCAACGTTTCCAGCACATGGCTCTTTTCCTGAGCTCTCTCTTCTCAGAATGAATGTTCCAAATGTGCCATCGAGCACACTAATCTCTCTCTGAGTAAGTTGGAGAGGTGCTCTTGGAAGTTCATGATTGGTATTCGTTAAAAGAGGACAAGAGAGTCTTGTGGAAGATTAAGTGTGGAATGTAGGAAGCAGAGCCTATGGTTCCTGACACAGCAGGAGCAAAACGGGGTGGGGGGGCAACAGTGTCTAGCAGTCTTAAGCATTTTGCTAAAGGTTCTTGCATATGCCTGTCACATGTAGCAGCCTCAGCTTCAGAGAGATCCTAGGCCAGTTCTAGCCTTTTTAGTTCTAGAAAGCTTGAAAACATGGCTCAGAGTTTGCCACAATGACAGAACCAGCACTAGCAAGGGAGCAGATAGTTGGTGACTTTTCAGCTTCCAACTGAGCTGAAATACTAGCCATGCAGTAGCCCAGTGTACAGCATAAGGCAATGGCATTGGCTCGTGCTGTTGCTTCTACTCTGACCCAGATTGCTTCCCCTTAACATGGAGGTTCCATTTTGCCATCTGGGCTCATACCCATTGAGAGGCTTCTATGCCCTCTGCTGTGAAATTACTAGACCTGTTTGTAGATGGATGTCACAAGTGATTGCTGTGAAGACACCCTTCTGTTTATATGTTCTAAAACAGCATTTATTGAAGAAGTGGCTCTTAAAAGAGGTGGCTTTCCTTTGTAACCTTCTGTAAAATTGTTTTTTTCTGGAGAAGAGTCTTAAGATGGGGCTTTCTTGGTTTTTTGTGGGCAGTCAGAGGAACTCCATAGTTCAAGGCATGTCCCAGACTTCCTTTGGGCTTTATGAGATACATTTCCGTTGGTAGCCTGTGATTCCTGGTATGCTGATCCAGCAGATGCCACGTCAAATGTGTTGCTAATGAATTTCAACCTCTACTTATTTGAGAATGGGCAATTGGCAGTGCTGTTGATCTTTCTCAACTGTATTTCATTTTCATTATAGCTTTTACTTAAACCATCTCTCGCCTTTTTTGCAGGATGAGCAATTTCTAGGTTTTGGCTCAGATGATGAGGCCAAAGGAACCAATTCCCCCAAGTCCCCCACAGGTAAATTCAGTCTACTGCAACCTGAACCATATTCAGTGGAATTTGCTTTAATGGAATTTAGATGTGGCTGGTCTAAGGAATGTATTATTGAGTGCTACAACCCGAAATATGCCTTTGCTGGCTTCATATAGTACATTAAGCCATAGCTTTTTTCAATTATGATTTGCTAAATAGAGCCACAGTGGCTAGATTTGCCTTTCTTTCTTTCTTTCTTTCTTTCTTTCTTTCTTTCTTTCTTTCTTTCTTTCTTTCTTTCTTTCTTTCTTTCTTTCTTTCTTTCTTTCTTTCTTTCTTTCTTTCTTTCTTTCTTTCTTTCTTTCTTTCTTTCTTTCTTTCTGTTGAGGCCACCCAACTCCAAGAAGACTGGTGGCATACAATAAGTCCAATAATATATTAAAAACACATAAAAGCCACATTACTTCCCAGATCAAAACTTCCCAACATGCAAGAAAATTCAACAGGGCGGCACAGTATGGTAACCTGTAGACCATGCCTTACAGAACACAATTCCCTGTTTCCACAATACACTTAAGTCATTAATGGTCCAATCCAATTCTTACAGCAGCATGTAATCACATTAATTGAGTAAAAAACCACTGTTTTGGGGAATACAGACTCCCCACACCATTTCTCAAAAATGTCTTATGTCTCATGAGTTTTTGCACCAGGAGAATATTAGCAAGGCTTCATTACATCACCGACAGTGTAAGGTATGTCTTGGCTACTACAGTCAGTTTGTTTCAGGAAATGAGTTCTCTGCTGCCAGGTATTGGCATAACAGGAGACATTTTAGTGGCTTTGCCCAGCTTTTTTCCTGAATATTAGGTTAAGCTTCATTAACTGGGGTTATAGTGTATAAGACCTTCTGTTGACATGATGGACTGAATGGTATAAGCTAAATTTAATCCATTGGAAGTTAACTGACCCTTCTGGGTGTTCCCACCATATACTACCTCCTTCCCGTTGATTCTGTCCTAGTCATTATGTATTTTTCAAGGGATCTGTGGAAATGCCCTCTAATGCTCATGTGAATGAACTCTGCTTTGAAAGTCCCCGTGGAAAAAACATTAAATTTAAATTCAGAAATGTGGTTTCTGGATTACTCGTAGTATCTTGATGTATGGCTAGTGAAAATAGCTGGAACTATTAATTCCAGCTCCCCTTGCTGCTGAGCTGATAGGGCTAGATTGTAACCCAACAGGGAAAGGTCCAGAGTGGCTTCTCTTCTTCCAGGTCCAGCCATTGTAGATTTGTGATTTAATTTATGTCCAGGCAAACTGATTGAATCAGTTCTTCTAGCATTATAATCTTAATAGACTAAATACGCATACTAAGTCTATTTGTGTAGAATTCAGACATTGATCTGTTACTCTTAAAACTATGTAATGTTAGAACTTTCTTGTTTTCATTTTCTTACCTCATTCCTTTTTTCATTTTGTGTTATGCCTGCAAACAAGGATTTCCTTGTTTAATGTACCCATTTCTGTTCTTTTTCTGCAATCTCAGTCAAAGCTAGTGCACGCAAACCTCGTGGGAGACCTCGGAACGGTTCAGACCGAAGTCCAGCTGCACTATCAGAGCCCTTGCCAATATATTCACCTTCAAGCAAGCCAGAACCTACATCCATGGAAAAAATAAAGAGGAAAGAATTTAAAAGTGGAGAAAAGCGTCGAGGGAGACCTCCTGCGCTTACCAGTGTGAAATTCAAGATCAGCCATAAAGAGGGCATTCCAGATGCTCAGAAAGGAGGGAAGGAAGAAAAAGAGAATGTAAAGAAAATAAAGCGGGCACCGTCGGCTACCTTTCAGCATGCTGCAAAAATTAAGAAATTAAGAGCAGGCAAACTCTCTCCGCTGAAGTCTCAGTTCAAGTCCGGGAAGCTCCAGATTGGGAGGAAAGGGGTTCAAATTGTACGCAGGAGAGGGAGGCCGCCTTCTTCTGATCGCTTGAAGACCATGCCAGCTCTTGTAAGTTCCCAGTTAGAAAAAGTCCAGAGGGTGCGAAAGGAGAGAGAGGGTATACCATCACTCCCCAAAGATGAAAAGCCAACAGTCAGACAGAGCCCTCGCAGACCAGTAAGGATTATTCCTTCCTGCAAGAGGACAGATGCCACAATTGCCAAGCAACTCTTACAGAAGGCTAAAAAGGGAGCTCAGAAGAAAATGGAGAAAGAAGCAGCAAAGCTTCAGGGCCGGAAGGGAAGGACTCAGCTCAAAAATATTCGGCAATTCATTATGCCCGTGGTGAGCGCCATCTCTTCACGGATTATTAAGACTCCCAAGCGTTTCATTGAAGATGAAGACTATGATCCACCAATTAAAATAGCACGCTTAGAGTCCACCCCAAACAGCCGCTTCAGTGCTACCTCTTGTGAGTCAAGCGAGAAGTCTAGTGTCGCATCTCAGCACTCATCCCAAATATCTTCAGATTCCTCACGGTCCAGCAGTCCAAGTGTTGATACATCCACAGATTCTCAGGCCTCTGAAGAGATGCAAGGCTTGTCAGAAGAATGCAACAACACTTCAGAAGTTCATGCTTCTTTGCCAGTGTCCACTTCCCCTGATAATGAGGGTGGCGAGAGGAGGAGGAGGAGGAGGTTTTCAATGGCAGAGAAGAATTTTGCGCCCAAAGCAGCTAAAAAGCTGCCCAGTCTCCAAAGTGTGTCCCAACAGCAATCATCTTCTTCACCTCCTCCCCCACTCCTCACCCCCCCTCCCCCTCTGCAGCCAGCAGCCAGCATCTCTGACCATGCACCCTGGCTCATGCCTCCCACCATTCCTTTGGCATCACCCTTCTTACCTTCTTCTGCTGCTGCCCCCGTGCAAGAGAAGCGGAAGTCAATCCTCCGAGAACCAACATTTCGTTGGACTTCTCTGAAGCCCTCTAGATCTGAACCCCAGTACTTCTCCTCTGCCAAGTATGCCAAAGAAGGTCTTATCCGCAAGCCGATTTTTGATAACTTCAGGCCGCCACCCCTGACCCCCGAGGATGTCGGCTTTGCTGCTGCTGGCTTTACCTCTCCTGGGGCCACAGCTCCTGCCCGCTTATTTTCTCCTCTTCATTCTGGAACAAGATTTGATCTACAGAAGAGAAGTCCCCTGCTGCGAGCTCCAAGGTTCACTCCCAGTGAGGCGCACTCACGCATCTTTGAGTCTGTAACATTGCCTTCTTCGATTAATCGAAGTGCTGCAGGAGGCGCTGCAACAGCAGCTTCCTCAAGAAAACGAAAGAGGCGAGTGTTCAGCCCAATTCGATCTGAACCAAGATCTCCTTCACACTCCATGAGGACAAGAAGCGGAAGACTCAGCACTTCTGACCTTTCCACGCTCCCTCCATCATCGTCAGCCTCTTCTTCCCTAGCAAGCATTTCTGTGGGCTCCGTTACCACTAGTGCCTTAAACTCCACTTTCACTTTTCCTTCTCATTCTCTGTCCCAATCTGGGGAATCAGCAGAGAAAAGTCAGAGGCCAAGGAAGCAGGCAAACCCTCCTGCCGAGCCATTTTCATCCGGTGGCACTGCTCCCCTTTTTCCTTGGTTCACGCCAAGTCCCCAGACAGAGAGGACCAGGAGCAGAGACAAAGCCACTGAGGAGCTATCCAAAGACAAAGAAAGGGACGCTAGTCCTGAGAAGGAGAAGAACAGAGAAAGAGATCGAGACAGGGAGAAGGAAAACAAACGTGACTCCAGGAAAGAAAAGAAGAAGAAGACTTCAGAAATTCAGAGCAGCTCTGCTTTATTTCCATCAACTCGAGGTTCTAAAGGAAAGGTTGTTGTCAGTGAAGATGTAGCAACCTCGTCTTTTGCCAAAAAACCTGCAGGACGGAAGAAACTAACTGCTGCTGATCCAGCAGCAGATGTCCCTGCTGTAGTTCTTGTGGACTCAGCCATCATCAAGACCAAGCTACCCAAGAAAAGCCGAGGGGGTCTGGACAAATCAAATCTGGAACTTGGTCTGGCAGCCTCTTCTGCAGAAAAGGAAGAGACTTTGCGCCTTCCCGCTGCATCAGCTGGCATCGTGAAACATTCCTCCATCAGCTCAGTATTGGCTCATGCTGACAAACTTCCAATGACTGACAAGAGGGTGGCCAGCCTCCTGAAGAAAGCCAAAGCCCAGCTATATAAGATTGAGAAGAGCAAATCTCTTAAACAGGCGGACCAGCCCAAAGGACAGGTATCTTCCGAAAACAGTGGCTTCGGAAGGGAGGTAGCGTAGGGACAATAGTGGGTAAGGCAGGAAGAGGCTGTGCTCCCCAGACAGAATGAGCGAAGCCACAATGGTTGGCATGAGCATCGTGAAAAGGTGCCAATGCGACTAGTCCCTGGGCTTCACTGAGCAAGCCGGGGAAGCTGTGAATTGGGAAGTGCTCAGTGTTGCGCTGCTACTGCTCTTGAACACTGGTATGCCTTGAGCTGCTTGCTCAGAGCTTCCCGTGTCTTGCCTTCCTATGGGATCTTGCTAGGGCTTTGCAAGGACCTTTGGCATGCACAAGAATGGGAACGTAGCAGCTGCATCTTTCCAGGAATCTTGTGGCTGCCCTCGTAACTGCCTCTGTAATACTTGTGGATGGGTGCTTCTTTCATACCACAGTGCATCTCAGAACATCTTTTTGGAATTGAATTCAAAGCATTTTGCAGCGCTAGACCTTACTTCTCAGGGAAAGAGATGAGTTCTGAATTACTGCAGAGAGGTTCTTTTTTAAAAATTTAAATCTTTTTCATACTTTCTCTTTCCCCCCTGCCCATCCCAGCAGTCTTGGGATGTTACTTACAACACAGCTACTAAACATCTTGCAATATGTAGATGATGCTATGTGTTATTTCTAGTATATGCTTAGTATGAGCTTATACACACTGAGCCCCTTGATGCATTTTATGTATATAACTGCAGAATTGCAAGTGGTTGGCTTTAGGCAAAACATTTCTGCTCTGCTATCCTGTGGAAGGGGACCTGCTTGGAAATACAATTTTGGAGAAGGCTAAGAAGCCTGCCAGCCATGCTTCTGTATTGGGTTTGAGTTGCTCATAGCAGAATGATCGTTTGTGCCAACCATTTCCATCTGTTTCTCTGCTGGAATCTAGGGTCAAGAGAGTGATTCCTCAGAAACCTCTGTGCGAGGTCCACGCATAAAGCATGTCTGCAGGAGGGCAGCTGTAGCACTAGGCCGCAAGCGAGCAGTCTTCCCAGATGACATGCCCACTCTGAGTGCCTTACCATGGGAAGAACGGGAGAAGATACTGTCTTCCATGGGGAATGATGGTAAATATTTTGATTTGGGCAGAAAGGCAGCATTGCTTTCTTTATATCAAGGGACATTAGAAGTTAACATAAGGGAGACTGCAGAATGGAAGAGTAGTTCTTCAAAAAAAAATCTGGATAAGCGCTATCATGGTGCTCCTTTAGAAAAAAATGCAAGCAGAGCAATCTTCACTTCCATCTCCATGGTTGGCTGCTGAATTAATAGCTGGTATTCTCTTTGACAGACAAATCCTCTGTTGCTGGATCAGAAGACGCTGAGCCCCTTGCACCTCCCATCAAGCCTATCAAACCAGTAACCAGAAACAAAGCCCCTCAGGAGCCTCCTGTGAAGAAAGGCCGACGATCGAGACGCTGTGGGCAGTGTCCAGGCTGCCAAGTCCCAGAGGATTGTGGCGTCTGCACAAACTGTCTGGATAAGCCAAAGTTTGGTGGGCGGAACATAAAAAAGCAGTGCTGCAAGTAAGTGTGTGGATTGGCCTCTTAGGGCCTTCTCTTCCTGGGGACAGCGGAGTACCCCAAAACATTTATGTCACTCTCACTGAGGAGATGCCAAGGTTCCCAGACTTTCCCGTGTTTTGAGCTTGATTTCTGCCTTTCTCATCAAAGTGGCAGCTGGGTTGTAATAGCTTCTTTCTCAGGCAGTGGTAGTAGAGACACACTTGATGCAACTGCCTCCTTTTGCCATTTTGGTGTTGGTTTTTCCCCATGAAAGCTAAGTGAAATGCGAGAGCAGCTCCCCTGTGTGAATCTTTCTCTGAATAGTCTGTCTCTCCATCACTCATACTTGGGCTGCCCGGCCAGTCAGAGCTCAAACAAAGAAGGGAATACTTATGCTTCCTCTTCTCTACTTTGGACAAAACCTCAAGCTTTGATTCTTTTTAATGCAGCTGAAAGGGTGACATTGCCAAGGATGTCCTGTTGGGGCTGATCAGTTCAGGTACCCAGACTTACCTGGGAGCTTTGAGGGGTTGAAAGTCTCTGGTGCTCAGCTCCAGGGCATGTTTTTTTCACAGGATGCCTCCCCCAGAAAGTCTGTGAGTTAGAAGTGACAAGGGCTAGCAGAAGAGAAATCCTCATGTGGAGCGCTTAGTAATGTGTCTTTCCATCTCTTTGTTTTCTCTTTCCAAAGGATGAGGAAGTGTCAGAATTTGCAATGGATGCCATCGAAAGCTTATCTCCAGAAACAAGCCAAAGGTAGGAAACCCTTTTGAGGGGGAGAGCAAGAAGGTTGGGGTGCTGGTTCTTTAAGGGGAACAGGTCCATATGTAGGTGGCAATTGCATCGAAAGTCCTTTTCTGCTATGCAGCTGTGAAAAAAAAGGAGAAGAAATCCAAGTCCAGTGAAAAGAAAGAGAGCCATGTTGGGAAGAATCAGGGGGAGCCAGGACAAAAAACAGCAGCTCCTCCACTCGCTTTGGGGAAAGAGGATCATGCCTCGAAGAGGAGCAGCGAACCTGCCCGGAAGGCCAGTGAAGAAAAGATAGAGGAAGGGCCGCTGCAGCCACCTATCCCAGACCCCAGACAGGCTCTTCCCTCTGCCACCCGGAAAACTGGCAAACAAGCACCGCCTCCCATGCCCCCTATCCAGCTGCCTAGCTCGGGCCCACCCAAAAAGGAAGCCCCCAAAACCATCCTTGCTGAGCCCAAGAAAAAACTAGCACCACCACTAGAAGCAGGTATGTGTTAACATGCACTGGGGACAGCTGGTGGCCTCTCCAAGACCAACGTACCTGCTTTTTGGAGAGAACAGTTTGACCTCTCTCTTTGTTGTATTACTGGCTCCAGCAGGGAAGAAATGCCCCACCTCACAGATTTCACACAAATGGGAGCAGCTTATGGTGCTTTCTTGGGCACACGTAGATGGCCACATGAGGAAGCAGCAAATATTCCCTCCATAATAAATGGGACTTGCCTTCTCTCTTGCAATCATTTGTTCTTTTTCTCGCTCTGACTCATATGGGCTAGTTTGTCATATGCATGCCCCATTTCTTTAGCAAAGCATGCAGTGCTGTGGAAATACCAGGATGAAGCATTCCTCTTGCTTCTATCTTTCAGCTTAACCTAGGCCTGCACCTAGAGCAGAAGAAGCAGATCTCCTTGGGGACTAGGAACTGGGCTGGGGTATAACTTTATTATCCTAAGGGAGAAAAATGAGGTTTGTTTCTAGAGCGGTATGGTGAAGCAAAAAGTGGATAGCATCTTGTTTTCTGCTCTAACAAGGTCCCAAATGCCTCTTCGCTTCTGGAGACAAATCTTAGGTTATTACAAAGTATATTTGCACTTTTTCTAGCTATTGAGCAAAACAGACAGAAGAAAATCATTCCTCGTCCAAGCTTACCGGTGAAACAGAAACCAAAAGAAAAGGTAACCTAATGTTTCATCTTGTTTCAAGAGAAAAAAGTGTTCTTTGATTGTGTCTTTATACTTGAGACCCTATGTTGGCCTCACCCCCTTCTGAGGACCCAGACCCAGCACACCATCCAAAGGCCAAGTAAAAAATTTTGGTCCCCAGAAAGGGTTGTGTGCGCATACACATACAAAATGCTAGCATTTCTTGCCTTTTAAGGTGCATAATATCAATATAATATTTCTTCCACATTGCTTCTTGTCTGATGGTGGTGAGAACTCAGCAGTAATTTAGCTGTGCTCCTTGAGGTTGGCCATTGAATGCAGGATAGGCAAAGGTGCCTGTGTGTTCAATTAATATATTCTGAGGAATGTTTGGGGAATAAGAAATGAAATATTTTGTCTCCCAACTTTCTAGGAGAAGCCGCTGCCAGTCAGCAAGCCAGAGAATAGCACACTCAATACATTGAGCACTTTCTCAAGCAATAACCCTTCCAAGCAGAAGCCCCTGACAGACGGGGTTCACAGGATCCGGGTGGACTTCAAGGTAACAAGAGGGCTTTGGGCGTTGCTTTCTCTGTTGGGATTACGGCTTTTGGAACTGGCAGTGTCAGTTCCCTCTCTTTCCACAATATTGTTCTGCTGAAAGTTGCTTCCTTGGAGCAAGCAGTGAACGGCAGAATGGTGGATAATTACCAGTGGAACCCTAGCCGTTCCACAAAGGGGCTTTCTGGGGATTTAATGATTGCTGGTGCAAAAACCAGAGTGAAGAAAACAGCATATGCTTTAGCAGGTAACTACGGCATTGCAGAAATGAAGCAGCTGCATTTTGATAGTCCCAGTTCCTGGTATCGGCACAGTAGTTGGCCTTGCACAGATATCCCTTTCTCAGGTTCTTGCTTTTGTGCTTTCTAGGAGGACTGTGAAGCTGAAAGTGTTTGGGAAATGGGTGGTTTAGGTATCCTAACCTCCATTCCTATAACTCCCAGAGTAGTCTGCTTCCTGTGTGCCAGCAGCGGAAATGTGGAGGTAAGGAATCAGAGTGTCCAGGTGTGACTTTTTTTCAGTTGCGTTAAGTTAAAGTAAATTTGAAACGTGTACATGGAATTGAATCCTTAATCAAAACAATCCATTATTTTTGCAGAATCATCAGTTGTTTTAAAAGGTTTTTATTTGCCTCTGAAACCACAAGCTGGTCTGGCTTCTGTTGGCTCTTCCTAAGCCTGATAATTACTTTTTGCTGTTGCAGAGTCGGGAGTTGCTGCAGATGCAAAATTGTTCATAGACAAATAATTGAAGTTGGGAGGTGGTCTAAAAGCATCTTTGGATGATTTTGTTTTTCTTCCTAGCACTTTTCCCTCAGGTGCGGGGTCCACTTTTTTCGGATCAACCAAATGTTGTTTCATTAGTTGCGACAAGAATTTACTGACCGGCTTGTTGCCCGAGCCTGACATCATGGGCTGAGAGAGAGAGACTGGCCCAAAGTCACACAGCTGGCTTTCACACCTAAGACAGGACTAGAACTCACAGTCTCCCGGTTTCTAGCCTAGTGCCTTCACCACTAGACAAACTGGCTCTCTCTGGATGATTTTGTTTATGGACCTAATTTTGTATTACTTTGAGTGTTAATAGGTGGGGATGTTATGCAGTCATTCCTTCATTCCTTCAGTTTGTATTCTGCCTTTCAATTCAGTTAGATATTCAAGGCAGCTTGAGTTAAGAACCAAATTCTTATCAAATCCATCAGAGCCAAGCTAATGAGAGAGAGATAGGTGCAGTAGACATACCTGATTGGCTGACTTGGTTTGTTTGCTTGTAGTTTGTGTATTGCCAGGTCTGCTGTGAGCCTTTCCACAAATTCTGTTTAGAGGTCAATGAACGCCCACTGGAAGACCAGTTGGAAAACTGGTGCTGCCGTCGCTGCAAGTTCTGCCATGTGTGTGGGAGACAGCACCAGGCCTCCAAGGTAACTAGCTTCAGTTTCTTCTCTGAAATGTGGACTGGAGCTCAGACATTATGAACCTGTGTTAGAATGAATGGCTGCTTGGAAGGCAGCCGGTTGACCACATTGATCTGGACAGATCTCTAGAGGCCCAAAACAGTGTACCCAGGCTCTGTTTAACATGACTGCTGTTTTCTACAATTCTGTAGCAATTGCTGGAGTGTAACAAGTGCCGGAACAGCTATCACCCAGAGTGCCTGGGACCTAACTACCCAACTAAACCTACCAAGAAGAAGAAAGTTTGGGTAAGTTCGTCTTAGGAATATGGGTGTTTTTAAGGCAGACTCCATTGCCTGTAACCAAAGGTCATTTTAACAAAAAGGAAGAAAAGGGAAAAAGAGTGGGTGTTACTGTACAAATTCCTGGGCAAGTAGGCATGTGCAGGTACGGATTTCTTGTTGGTTACTTCTGGTCCAGTTTCAACAGAGATATATTGACACTTCTCAGAGAGTGGGTGGTCCTTGAAAAAAGCAAAGCTTCTCGTCTCTCTTTCTAGATTTGCACCAAATGCGTTCGCTGCAAGAGCTGTGGGGCAACAACTCCAGGCAAAGGGTGGGACGCACAGTGGTCCCACGACTTCTCTTTGTGCCACGATTGTGCCAAACTCTTCGCTAAAGGTGCGAAAAGGCTGAGACTACAGAACGCTGTTGGGGACCAAGGGCCTGGGAGAGCTGGCAGCCATTCCACAGGAAGGGAAATCCTTGCTTTTCAATATTGCCCCCAGAAGGGGGACGGCGAACAGTTTCCTGTGTAGAACTACATGCTGCTTGATTCAAAGATCACACTGAGACATGTGTCGTTTTAACTGTGGTTTGTTAAATAAACCAGAATAAGCATATTTTACAAACCAGAGTGTACAAACTCAGTCACTGAACTGAACTAGCAAAGAGGGTTTTCCCCTGTCAGTCAGGGACAGAACTTACCAGCAGCCATTCTCGCTTTATGAGGCATCCCCAGACTGCTGTTTAGCCCTGACTGTGTGGGCCTACCTCATGATTTTGTCCTGCTTGCAGGGAACTTCTGCCCCCTCTGTGACAAGTGCTATGATGATGATGACTATGAAAGCAAGATGATGCAGTGTGGGAAATGTGACCACTGGGTTCACTCCAAGTGTGAAAACCTCTCTGGTGAGGAGGAGCATTTACAGTCAACAGACTTCACCCTTAGATTACCTTTGCAGGTCACTATGGTTTAAGAAAAGGTGGGGAAACTCCGCAATAAAGGTTGGTATCCAGAAATTCTTCCCATGCTCATGAGCAGAATTGTAATTGTGTTGAGCTGTGGATTGAACCCTGTTTTACAGGATATAGTTGTTGCCTTGAATCTTGGAGGGTGAGCAGAAATGTGAGATGGTTTTGGGGAGGCGTTAGTCTACTTAAGCTAGCAGACTATGTATGTACCCACTCAAGATGTCTAGCAGGGCATATTCCTCTCATGCTTGGTAGGCACTACATTCTCCAGGTCCTGAGACATCAGAATATACATGGGCACTGAGTTAAGCCATTATTCTCATATTCCTCTGTTCTGCCACTGGGCAAGTGCATCCTTCTGAAATCTGGCACCCATAACCATTGTCATTTCTTCCTTCAGATGAGATGTATGAAATCCTCTCTAACCTTCCAGAGAGCGTGGCTTATACCTGCATTAATTGCACTGAACAACATCCTCCTGAATGGCGGCTGGCACTCGAGAAAGAGCTGCAGCTTTCTTTAAAGCAAGTTTTGACCGCCCTATTGAATTCTAGGACAACTAGCCACTTACTACGTTATCGACAGGTACCTCTATCTTTTTTTCTTTTCACAACTAACTATCTGTCTATCTTTATCTATCCATCTATCTATCTGTGAGATTTTGGTTATTGGAAACATAGAATTTCTAGGAGAAAAAGCAGAATTAGCCGTGCATCACTAGTCCTAAGTCAGGTTGGGGGGGGGGAGTCCCCAGTTTTTCCATTCCAAAATAGCTGAATGCAGTGGCTGCATGTGCACCATTGCAGTTAATTCCATGGCTTCATAGGCATGGTGCAAAGACACACTTCCTTTTCATCTCATTTTTTATCTTTGTGCATCACCCCGAATTTTACAAGCTTTCAACATAGTCCATGTTTCCCAATGGTACCTGTGTGAATCTCTTGAAAAGGCTGTAGGTTTGAAAATGTGTTAAACATTAGTATACTAGGTGTGAATGTCTGCAGTTGTGTGGAAAGGTAGATTGAGGAGCTCTGTTGTCCAAGAGGCAGGGCCAGTGATTTTCCTAATGTGTGAAAGTAACCTCTCTCCCCTCAATTTCTACATTAATACAGTGCATTAGCAGACTGTTTGTGAAATTCTGCAGAAAATGTTCTATCCTCCTCTTGTTGTCCGTCTCTAGGCAGCCAAACCTCCTGACTTGAATCCTGAAACAGAAGAAAGTGTGCCATCTCAAAGTTCTCCAGAAGGCCCAGACCCTCCTGTACTAACAGAGGTTGGCAAGCAGGAAGAACAGCCACCACTTGATCTGGAAGGCGTGAAAAGGAAGATGGACCAAGGAGGCTATCCTTCTGTGGTAGGTCTCAGTGCAGCCTGCCACCCACACTTTCTGTACTTCTGCTAGGGTGAAGAGACTATTGAATCAAACTTAAAACAGACTGTGGAGTTGCACTGAAATGGCTGCTGAAATGCAACATTTTTGTTGCAACTTCTTGCATGACTTGAAGTTGCCTGGATGTTGGATCTGTGCTGCCCTATTTCCCCTCATATGTTCTGTGAGTGAAGAAGGGTCTACAGGTTTTGCTACAGCAATGGCTGTGCCAGATAGCTTCCAGATGAAAATGAAATAAGGGTCTGCAGCTCCTTGAAGGTGGTGAGGGGCACCTTAAAGACCATAGCGAAGTGACTCTTACTTTCCCATCCAGTTGGAGTTCAGCGATGACCTTGTCAAGATAATCCAGGCGGCTATGAACGCTGACGGAGGGCAGCCGGAACTCAAGAAGGCCAACAGTGTGGTGAAGTCCTTCTTCATGAGGGTAGGCTGTGCTTTACCATTGCCTCGCGGAAAGGCTGCGTTCCCCTTACTCCCAGAGCAGCTCCAATTCTCCAAAGGGACAGAGTTTTTAAATCTGTCATAAATTCATTGTGCTGGCAAATCTGCAGAGCTCTGAGACAGTTTTCTTAAATGCTTAACACCAGGCAAAGTAATACTGAATCTTACTAAAAATTGTGGTTTTCTGCTTTAGCAAATGGAGCGAGTTTTTCCGTGGTTCAGTGTAAAGAAGTCCAGATTTTGGGAACCAAATAAGGTCACAGCAAAGTAAGTAATTGCTCTGCTTCCTGAAGTTACTCTCTGTAACTGATTGGTTGCACATTGAGAACAAAGGTGGTACCATAATGTTGCCCATTGGAAATCATGTGGAATTTCCAGATTGTCTCTCTGGCTCTGTGCGGCAACTGTAGTTGACCCCAGAAGCATCTGGAAGGAAGCAGGAATTCCCTGCTGCTGTTCTGTGCTGTGATTGCCCAGAAGGGACATGGGGCAATTCACCTTGCTCTGCAGGGATAATCTGAAGGGCTTTGGGAGCGGCATCTAACTTTTGGTCATATCTCTTATTGTCTTTTAGCAGTGGAATGCTGCCTAATGCTGTCTTGCCCCCATCCCTTGACCATAACTATGCACAGTGGCAGGAACGTGAAGAAAATCGTTGTGCTCAGCAACCCCCTCTGATGAAGAAAATAATTCCAGCTCCAAAATCCAAAGGGCCTGGAGAGCCAGACTCCCCGACTCCGCTGCATCCTCCTACCCCACCCTTATCCAGTGAGAAATTGAGCCTTATTCTCTTGCACTGTCTGGAGGAAGTTCTCCTGGAAGATGAGTTTTAAGCTTTGGGGTAGCATTTTTCTGTTAAACTCGGGCAGAGAGAGGAACCTGGCTAGAGGTGCCTAGTTGTCCACTTTCTGGCAGGGTGCGGATGAAATTAACACAGTGCCCCTCCGATGCTGGTGTCATTGCTTGGATTGCTTTGCTGGAAAGAGCAAGAGATCTTACTGCTCTGGCCCTTTGCAAATCAGTTGATTGCTCCCATACTTCATTTCATTCCGTGTTTCTTCCTAATATTCTTTGTTAGGAATTAATTCTTTCTGTTTGCTTTGAGGTTCTGACAGAAGCCAGGATGACAGCCCAGAACTTGCTCCTCCTCCAGATGTGGAAGACAACCGGCAGTGTGCTCTTTGTTTGAAGTATGGTGATGATGGAGGCAATGTAAGTAGCTGGGGAAGGAATTTGGCAATTGGCATGTTTCTCCCTTCCAAACTCTGATTTCAGTCCTCTTTAGGTGCTTCTGCTTGCTCAGTCTAGTTAAACTAATCCTGGCAGACCAATCTCTTGAGTCATCTTCCTAACTTGGAGTGATGTAATTTGGCAGTTAAAAACATTTGATTAAGTCCCCCATGAGACTTTGGTAAGCAGACTGGCTAAATGCAGTTAGCAGATACTGCTGTCAAGGAGATTGTGGTGGTGGTGGTAGTGGTTATATTTTTATTCCACTTTTTAAAAAATATTTGGCCAACTCAAGGCAGCAAACATACCTAATACACCTGCCTCCTATTTTCCCCACAACAACAACCCTGTGAGGTGGATTGGGCTGAGAGAGAGGGACTGGCCCAAAGTCACTCAGCCAGCTTTCATGCCTAAGAGAGGCCTAGAACTCACAGTCTCCTGCTTTTTAAGAAGCATTTGGAAAAAGAGAACTAGAAAAATAATAGTGATTGAAGGATTCCTTCCATTCTTTACTGATGACTCAGACCTGGGAGGGTTTGGTAATATCTCAGAAGTCTAGTACAAAATTCAAAGACTTTGGTACAATGGAAAGAGAAATAAATATATATGTACTTGAATTATATTTACACTAGGTAAGTATATATACTTATGACCTGGCTATGTGATCAGGCCTGGGATCCCAGGGAACCAGAGACCTGCTTAGATGGCTCCATTGCTGAGAGGGCCATTTTTATTCCCCTTCCCCTATGTTTTTTCACAGTATTTATTAATGTGGTTTTTTATATTTCTTCTATTGTTTTTATATCTGTCTTTTATCTGATTGTTGTACGCTGCCCAGAGTCACTTTGATGAGATGGGCAGCTATATAAATTTGCTTAATAAATACATAAATAAAGAAAGAATTGTAACAGTTGTAATGATATACTATTTTTTGTTTTTCTTTTCTTTTCTCACCTTTTTTTAAAGCACTCTTTATGTGTTGTTTCTTCTTTTTTTAGCGTATGTATTTGCATTATAATTATTCTTGGGGTTTTTTTGTTTTCCTTGTTATTTTAAAATAAAAAAAAAAAATAGAAACAGATGCAAAAGGGTTAGGGAAAAACACATGGTGAAATAAAATGTTAATATGCATAAACGGAGGGTAGAGAATACCTGGCTTAGCAGTTACATATGTCATGTTGGGCTGATCAGTTTGCCATAAACCAAAGGAACAGTAACGGCATGATGATGTGACAGCAAAAAGGACAGGTGCAATCTTCCAAGGCATTACGGTATTCAGACCTCAGCTACATCCAGTTCCAGTTCTATCTCCAGCCACAGTTTAGCTGATTCTCACAGGGCTCCTAAGACATCATGTGTTTGGTTTGGGCTTAGTGTACTGCATGAACTCAGCCAGTTGTGATTTATTCAAGAAACCATAGTTGAACAAATCATGGCTAGGCTCACCATGTGAACCAGATCTTTACCAAGGATATACATAAATTGAAACAGGCTTGGACATTGGGGAATACAGATGAGGTGGTCATGAGCACGAAAAACCAACAAGGCAGGCTTTCAGAAAATGAGTAAACTAACACTCAGAGGAGCAACGTGTTGTGCCCCAGGAAGGAAAGAGAGCAGAAGTTTGTTTTCTGCTGCCCCTAAAGCCAAAACAAGGACAGATTTTGATTCAACATTAGAAGTACTGTTTCCACAGTGAGAGCATGTCAACGGTAGCGCCAGTTCCACGTGTGGGCAACATATTCTCTGTCACAGGAGGTCTTCAGCCAGAGAAACTGGACTGCTTTGGGGATCCACCCTATCCAGCAGTTATTTCAGTCTTTGTTTCATTCATGTATTGCTCATATTAAGACAAGGATGAATTTTCTTACTTAAGGAAATTTTAGATCCTTACAGGGGATTTAGAAATCTTTGAATTGAGGTATAAATAATAGGAGCCTGGAGTTTCTTGTCTGCAAGACTATCTTGGATTTTCTGAACCTGCCTGTTTATCAGCTTTTCCTTCAGCAGCACCTGCTACCTAGTTCTGTGATCAGGATGGAATGCCACGCCTTTTGGTTCTGAGTGTCTTTGGTGGGCTGTTTACTTTTCTACAGGATGCTGGCCGTCTCCTCTACATTGGCCAGAATGAGTGGACCCATGTGAATTGTGCTCTGTGGTCAGCTGAAGTGTTTGAGGAGGAGGACGGCTCTTTGAAGAATGTGCACGTGGCAGTGATTCGTGGGAAGCAGCTGGTGGGTAGGATGTGTGACTGCAAAGGATTCTGTTTCGTTCTTTGTCTCCTTGACTGCTACAAGAACAAGAGAGTTTGTACTGCAATTTAAGTAATGGAGTTCACAGATCGGTATATAGAAAAAAGAAAAAAGAAAGCTAGTCTTCTTCCGACAGGATTTCTGGAAAAAGTCAAAAAACATCTTTTACTTGAATGTTGTCATTTTATTACAGTAATGCTAATAACAGAAGAAAGGAGTCTGCAGAGGGTGGAATGGGCTGCCCTTTGCAGATACTTAGCAGCCCATGGAATAGAAAGGTGTCTTTCAGCAATTAAGGTGGCAGGCCCCAACCAGCTGAACTGAGGTGCAATCTCTTTCTTAATCGCTGATCCATTCTGCTTGCTTCAAATCAGCTATCAACGTTAATCACACTTGATTTTTCTCAGCTGGCTTGTGAAATGAACAGACTTAAATTAGTATGTTTAAATTAGTGAAATATAAAGATATAACCCTAAAGTTATGCTTAATTAGTAAAAATTTGGACAAGTAGCTACGCTTGCTTATAGCTAGGGCAAGAAAGATGGACCAGTAGGAATCCTCTGACGTAATATTGAACAGATATGTAACATTCATTTTAACTGTGCAGTATTCATGCAGTTTGACAATCAGAGTAACATGCCAATCTTGCAGCGGTGTGAGTTCTGCCAGAAGTCGGGTGCCACAGTTGGCTGCTGCCTAGCCACTTGCACCAGCAACTACCATTTTATGTGTTCTCGGGCCAAAAATTGTGTCTTCTTGGAGGATAAGAAGGTGTACTGCCCACGACACAAGGACCTGATCAAAGGGGAGGTAAGTCCTGAGCCTCTTTCCTCCCTTCTCACTTCTCACCTGTTCTGTGTCCAGATGACTCACATCTGCTGTGGGTTTGCTTGTAGATGGTGCCAGAGAATGGCTTTGAGGTGTTGAGAAGAGTCTTTGTGGATTTTGAAGGAATCAGCTTAAGGCGGAAGTTCCTGAATGGTTTGGAACCAGAGAACATCCATGTGATGATCGGTAAGCCCCTTTGTGACGTGAGGTCCAGTGGTCTCTTGCCGCCACTGCTGTTCTTGTGGCTCAACTCTTCTTCTACTTCCATACAGGGTCGATGAGCATCGACTGTCTCGGCATCCTGAGTGATCTTTCTGACTGTGAAGACAAACTCTTTCCTGTTGGATATCAGTAAGTGGAAGCTGCTCCTGTGTCACCTGCTCTTTCTGGAAGAAACCGCAAAATGGTCCAAGAAACCTGGGCTGCTGGGGAGTGTTGGTTGGCTGGTATTGTTCCCAACAAGAGATGCAAAAGCTCTGAAAAAAGACATATAGTGGGGCAAAAAAGTATTTAGTCAGCCACCAATTGTGCAAGTTCTCCCACTTAAAAAGATGAGAGAGGCCTGTAATTTTCATCATAGGTATACCTCAACTATGAGAGACAAAATGGGGAAAAAAATCCAGAAAATCACATTGTCTGATTTTTAAAGAATTTATTTGCAAATCATGGTGGAAAATAAGTATTTGGTCAATATCAAAAGTTCATCTCAATACTTTGTTATATATCCTTTGTTGGCAATGACAGAGGTCAAACGTTTTCTGTAAGTCTTCACAAGGTTTTCACACACTGTTGCTGGTATTTTGGCCCATTCCTCCATGCAGATCTCCTCTAGAGCAGTGATGTTTTGGGGCTGTCACTGGGCAACATGGACTTTCAACTCCCTCCAAAGGTTTTCCATGGGGTTGAGATCTGGAGACTGACTAGGCCACTCCAGGACCTTGAAATGCTTCTTACGAAGCCACTCCTTCGTTGCCCGGGCAGTGTGTTTGGGATCATTGTCATGCTGAAAGACCCAGCCACGTTTCATCTTCAATGCCCTTGCTGATGGAAGGAGGTGTTCACTCAAAATCTCACAATACATGGCCCCATTCATTCTTTCCTTTACACGGATCAGTCGTCCTGGTCCCTTTGCAGAAAAACAGCCCCAAAGCATGATGTTTCCACCCCCATACTTCACAGTAGGTATGGTGTTCTTTGGATGCAACTCACCATTCTCTCTCCTCCAAACATGACAAGTTGAGTTTAGACCAAAACGTTCTACTTTGGTTTCATCTGACCACATGATATTCTCCCAATCCTCTTCTGGATCATCCAAATGCTCTCTAGCAAACTTCAGACGGGCCCAGACATGTACTGGCTTAAGCAGGGGGACACGTCTGGCACTGCAGGATTTGAGTCCCTGGCATTGTAGTGTGTTACTGATGGTAGCCTTTGTTACTTTGATCCCAGCTCTCTGCAGGTCATTCACTAGGTCCCCCCGTGTGGTTCTGGGATTTTTGCTCATCGTTCTTGTGATCATTTTGACCCCACAGAGTGAGATCTTGCATGGAGCCCCAGATCGAGGGAGATTATCAGTGGTCTTGTATGTCTTCCATTTTCTAATTATTGCTCCCACAGTTGATTTCTTCACACCAAGCTGCTTGCCTATTGCAGATTCAGTCTTCCCAGCCTGGTGCAGGTCTACAATTTTGTTTCTGGTGTCCTTCAACACCTCTTTGGTCTTGGCCATAGTGGAGTTTGGAGTGTGACTGTTTGAGGTTGTGGACAGGTGTCTTTTATACTGATAACAAGGTCAAACAGGTGCCATTACTACAGGTAACGAGTGGAGGACAGAGGAGCCTCTTAAAGAAGTAGTTACAGGTCTGTGAGAGCCAGACCTCTTGCTTGTTTGT
This sequence comes from Python bivittatus, assembly GCF_059951505.1. Taxonomy (NCBI): domain Eukaryota; kingdom Metazoa; phylum Chordata; class Lepidosauria; order Squamata; family Pythonidae; genus Python; species Python bivittatus. The sequence continues at coordinate 414,993 of NW_028277052.1, forward strand.
AGGTGACCAAATACTTATTTTCCACCATGATTTGCAAATAAATTCTTTAAAAATCAGACAATGTGATTTTCTGGATTTTTTTTCTCATTTTGTCTCTCATAGTTGAGGTATACCTATGATGAAAATTACAGGCCTCTCTCATCTTTTTAAGTGGGAGAACTTGCACAATTGGTGGCTGACTAAATACTTCTTTGCCCCACTGTAACATTCCCATTCCCTCATCCCTTTTTAGTTTCCTTATTTTTCGTTGTCCAATTTTTTCACTGGATTATGAAGCAGGTGGTCCTCATTTAGTGACCACAATTGGGACCAGCAACTTGGTCATTAAGCAAAGCAGTCGCTAAGTGAAACCGCAACTGCTTACGATCTGCCTTCAGCTTTCTTTTGCTTTATAGACCTGCAAAGGTCGTAAATGTGAGGATTGGTTGTAAAGTTACTTTTTTATCACCATCATAACTTCAAATGGTTGCTAAATGAGGCAGTCGATAAAAAGGACTACCAGTCGGTAAATGAGGACTACCTGTAATTTCTTTTAGAACAATGAATACTTTTAAGATACGGCATCCATATACTAAAACCTTTCTCTCCCCTGTACATGATTTGTAAATGTACGCAACAGGTCTTCCCTACACATTCCTGTGTTGTGAACAAGCAGCAGTTGCAAAAGCAAGGTGGATAATGGGCTGTCCCAAATACTCAGGCCCAACACAAGTAGGCAGCCACACACTCGACCTCATTCTTGTGTCCAAGCAGAGGTGATCTGGATAAGGAGGGCATTCCCATCTGTCCTTTGCCATAGTCAGATCACTTCCTAGACCTCTGTAAGGTAAATGGGCCAATTAAGATGGTCAGCTCCAAGTGACTTTTAGATCCAAAAGGTCTCTGATTGACCCTAGGAGATTTTCCCAGTGATCTTGCAGGTTACCCATGGCACAGGAAGTGACCCAGGCACTTATGTGCTTCCCCCCAGGCAGCCTCTCCCTGTTGATCAATCCTGTTGGCTCCTTGGATGTACCAAGGACCTCCAGGAGATCAAGCAGGAGGAGAAACTTGTAAAGAACTGGTGGAGGAAGATGGAAAATGAATCTGATCAAGCATGGGTATGAAATCAAGTTGGAGCCTATCACCAAGTTGGTGATAAGGGATGTGAAATGTTGCTACTTCTCTTATTGTGTTGACAAGCTTTGTTCAGAGGCCTTGTTTAGGGTACCTAATTCCCTTTCAGGGAGACGCAACAAGTAGATCTCCTGCCTGGCTGCTGTCACCAGTCAGAGCAGCATTTTGTCAGTAAACTTACTCAGATTCACTGAAATCTTGGCTTCTTGTGAGTGGTTATTATTAGGCTTAATCCTTGTCCCTTCTGGCTCCTTAGGGGTTAGAGAATGTGACAGATTGGATCTAGGAAGTAGTCAGTGCCCTCATTCAAGAGCGGGCCAATAGTCCTGAAAGAGACTCTGCCACACCCCCACCTAAACAGGACTTCCCTGGATCCATTGGTATTTGAAACTATCATCCTGTCTATAACTTCACCTTTTTGGTGAAAATTACTAAGACTGTGGTCAAGGCACAGTTACAGAACACCCTAGAAGAAGATTATCTGGCCCATTTTCAGTATGGATTCAGATCTGGACATGGGATGGAGACTGTGTCAGTTACTCTTGTTGATGGCTTTTGTCAGGAGTTGGATGGGGATAATGCACCCCACCCAATCCCTTTGGACCGCTCAGCAGCCTTCATTACCACTGATCGTGGAATTCTTCTGGACCATCTGCGAGCGCTGGTTAATTAGAATCACTCCTTGAGCAGGTAGTTCCAGTTGGTCAGGATTAGCCAAGCAGCTGCTCCGTTGTGGGTTGCTACAGGGTTCAGTTCTTTCTCCCCTACTTTGTAAGATGCATATGAAGCTGGTAAGGTTGGTCATCAGGGCACAGTATCTTCAGGATGCTTAACTGCATATGTTACAGATTTTTACCCTGGGCCATAGAGGAGATGCCATCAGTATTTTGACTCAGTGTCTGAAGGCAATAAGGGTCTGGATGGGATGAACCAGGCTAAAATTAAACCAAGCAAGTCCATGTTTGTCTGAGTTCCTTGGCATCTACAATGTTGTCTCCTGATGGAGAGACAGTGCCCCTGAAGGAGCAGATCTGTGACTTGGAGGTCCTCCTGGACTTGAAGCTACTGCTGGATGGGCAGGTAGAGGCCATGGCTGGGAGAACCTTTGTCCAGCTTCAGCTGGTACACTAGTTGCAGCCCTGTTTGGAGCATGAGGACCTCACAATAGTATTTCACAAACTCATGGTCATTTGTTTGAACTACCGCAATGTGGTGTACATGGGGTTGCCTTTGAAGACAATCCAGAAGCTTTACTTGGTCCGGAATTCAGTAGCCTTTGGTGGCAGATACATGCTGACATAAGCACATTACACTATGCAGTGTTTGAGTACCTGCACTTCAAAAACAAGTCAAAATGCTGTTTTTGACCTTGGCACCAGAGGACTTCCAGGGCCCTTTTCCAACTGGTTTTGACCTACCCAACCTGTCCTGTGAAAATCTGCTTGTGCTTCCCCATTTCCACAAGGTGATGGGTGTGCAAGCTTGTAGATGCTGTGCTTTTCTGTTCGTGTATCTGCTCTTTTGAACAGCCTCCCCCTAGAAATTCCTCATATAACAATAAAAAATGGTTCTTCTGTATTTTTAGGGACATATTGTAGCCACCAAGATAAGTAATATCTGCCACTGAGGGACAGCCATTTTCACAAGTAGAAAGAATTTGCAGACCCTCTTGTTTACTTTTGTAGAAGTGGCAGTTCTGTTTCTATCCACTTGCCAGTCTGATATGGCCTTAGAGGACTGAGACTGTAATGATGTTCCAGCAGTTAGATTATAAACTGGTTGCTTGTTCAGGAAGATGGAGAAGCTTGATCATCCTGGGGTTAGAAGACACTTCTTGTAAGCCTCTGCTTGAAATCCCCCCCAAAAAGCCCACAACTTAAAAGAGAAAAAAAAAAGCCCATCATATACTCACTGAAAAATAAGGGGGTTGAATTGCTCTATTTTAGCAACATTAATGTACTTTTATAACCTATGTAAATTAATTGAATTCATTTTGTGGGAAACTAAACTTGATAAAAGATGCTTTAAAATTATTTTTGTTTTTTTCCAAAACATCCAACATTTTTTCTATGGCCTCAAAATTTCCAGAAAAGTTATGTTGTTGTCCCAGCACTTACCTGGTGCACATATTATTTGTCCAGGTGCTCCCGAGTTTATTGGAGCACAACAGATGCTCGAAAGCGTTGTGTTTACACGTGCAAGATCATGGAATGTCGTCCTCCCCTCCTGGAGTCAGATATCAACAGCACCATGGAGCACGATGACAACCGAACTATTGCTCACAGCCCAGTGCCACTTTCAGGTGTGTTCCAACAGAAGCGGTTCCTTTGTGACAAACTGTTTGTCTTGCCTGCGCAGTTTCTTTTTAGAAAGTCCCTTTAACTGAATGCTGCAAAGTTCGCATGTCAGGCCTGCAAAAGTACTTCTTTGTAGCTGTTGCCCAGTTTCAGGGGAAGCCAGAAAGGGGCTAAGTGGTCACTGTGGCTTCCTCTTCCTTGGGTCTAGAAATTAGGCTGTAAACTATGCCTACTTTGCATAAGTAGTTGCATCTCTTGTGCATAATGGAGAACAAAAGGGCAGGTGGAACACGGGTGGTTGAGTCATCTTCCTCCTCTGTGAGTTCTGGAATGTGTATCTCACGGGGTCCTTCCTTGCTGCCTGAGAAACTGGAGATAGCCAACTTCTCGGCTGGGGTAGAAGAGAGGAGTATTCACATCATAAAAGCATACCTCCCCAATGCATACAGTTCTCACTTTTATTTCATGATGGTAAGGTGCTAGGGCCCTTCCCTTTCCTGTGGAAAAAGAAATGCCTTCTTTCGGGTTTTTTCTTCCCCTGAAATACGTTGTTCAAATACATTTTGATTTTAGTTCAAATTGGATGGTGCTCCTGTTTTTCTTCTGCAGCAGAAATTCCAGCCAGAGATGGCCATGCAGTATCAGATGACATAAACCCTCCACCTGCAGATCTTTCTTCACATCCTCAGAACTTCAAGGCTCTGCGGGTCAGAACACCAAGTTTTGCTCCTTCCCAGCGAACTCCTGGTTCGAGGCCATTGCCTTCTGCAGGTCTGGCTCACAGACACATACCCTTCTTTTTCCTGTGATGGCTTTTGACTTGATTGTAGCTTTAGAATTTTGAAAATTTATTTTTCTTACATGTAAGAAGTATATCCAGATATTTAAATAATTTAAATACCTTAAAAAGTATTTCCAGATAAGACTCAACCAGCCATATTGTAACTTAAAGCCTGGGAAAAATTTTGTTCTCTTTGTTTTTCTAGTCCCGCTGTGTTATTTTGAGTTACAGCCTGCCTTTCTACCTGGAAAGCACCAAGGAGGCTGTTTGTGATAGCTTTATTTGAGGGAAAAAAGAGCAGAACTGAACTAGAGACAAGTGTTTGGCCCTGGGGATCAGGTCTCTTTGGGGTTCATTGGATTCAATTTTTTTTTTTTAATTATCTCTCTCTAGGAAGCCCTACCCCTGTGACACATGAGATCGTAACTGTGGGAGATCCTCTGTTGTCCTCTGGACTTCGGAGCATCGGCTCCAGGAGGCCCAGCACATCTCTGTTTTCACAGCCACTGAGGTCCTGGATGCTGCCTCCCACCAGAGTTGGGACCACTAATGCTCGACACAGCACCATCTCTTCAGGACCCAGCATGAGTCCTGCCTCAGAGCACGACATTAGCATCAAACTTACAGAACGTTCTGTGGGACCAGCAGCCTTGCACATTGCTCTCCAGGACACCCCTCTCGGTTGTCAGAGTCCAGCAGTAGCAAGTGGAGGCAGAGGAGCTTCTCCTCTGGAGGGAACCCTCTCCTTTGAAACTGTGTCTTCTGGAGGGCCCTTTTCTGCCAAGTTAGAGAAGGGTAAGCTGCTGAGCCCCAAAGATTCGAGTGCTTCCTGTGGGAACTCAAAAGCAGGCTGTCATGGGCAAAGCTCCTCTGGCATAGAAATAAACCCAAGCAAGGGAGGGAAGTTTCCAGAGTGCCCTTCTGGGCTGTTTTCTCCCAAAGAATCTGTGGCTTCTCCACTGTTGCATCAGAAACCCCCAAAGAAAGAACAAGACCAGCATCTAGCACAGCCAGACAAAAATTGCTTTTACGAAGCTCCAGAAGCAAAGACTTCACCATTTTCAGGAGTGAGTAACCGATCTTGTATGAATGATCCAGTCCCTTCTGTGGGTAGAGAGAGGCGACAAAAAATGAAAAAGGGAACAAAAGAGAGACATTCTAGTAAGCTTTTTAGGAGTTTAAGTCTCCTCCCAAGTAGCCACAAAGAAAGTGCAGAGACAGAATTTGTTCATCAGGCAATGACACCCGAGCACGTTAATCAGAAGCACTATAATAGCATTGCTGTTGAGAAGCTCATGGACAATAGTTTGCTTAGCCAGGGGGCAGCCAAAGCACCTTTCCAGAGTGAAACGGCCATTTCCAAGGATTTGCAGACTTCACAGAAGCGCACAGTGAAAGTAACTCTGACTCCACTCAAGATGGAAGGTGAAAGCCAATCCAAGAATATTCAGAGGGAGAATGATGCAGAATCTCAGCCTAAGGTTTGCAAACCAGCTTCTGGGTCCCAGTCCACTTCCATTCCAGAGCACTCAGGAAATAGTTGTGTTGTCCCAGAAAGTCAAAATTCTACTTCATCCTCAGCAGCCCCAAGTGATCCACCTTATCCAAATCTGCCTGTTCAAGACAGCAGCTTGATGCTCCAGGATGGAGCAAAAACGCAGGAAGATGGGTCTTACAAGCGGCGATATCCCCGGCGTAGCGCACGTGCCAGATCCAACATGTTCTTTGGTCTTACCCCTTTGTATGGTGTGAGATCATATGGTGAGGAGGACCTTCCCTTCTACAGCAACTCCACAGGCAAGAAGAGAGGAAGGCGGTCTGCTGAGGGACAAGTGGATGGTGCTGATGATCTCAGCACATCAGATGAGGAAGACCTGTATTACTACAACTTCACTAGAACAGTTGTCTCAAGCTCAGATGAGCACACTGCTTCTCATAGTTTATTCCGTGAAGAGGAACAGATCAACCTCCCCAAAATCTCCCAGCTAGATGGTGTGGATGATGGAACGGAAAGTGATACAAGTGTCACAGTGACCACAAGGAAAATCAGTCCGGGGAACAAGAGGGGTGGCAAAGAAAATGGAACCGAAAGCTTAAAACTTGAACGAAGTGAAGATAGCGGGGAGAAAGTGCAAGTGACCAAGAGTTCAGTGGGCCACAAAACCGCAGATCCCAAAATGGAGAACTGCCGGGTCAAAAACCAGGATTCTTTGGAAGCTCAGCTGAGCTCCCTAGAAGCTGTTGGCCGCCGTCCTCGTCCCAACACAGAGCCCTCTGAGAAGAACCTGCTGGATACGTTCAGCACAGAGCTGCTGAAGTCAGACTCCGACAACAACAACAGTGACGACTGTGGGAACATTCTTCCTTCGGACATCATGGACTTTGTGCTGAAGAACACTCCCTCGATGCAGGCCCTGGGAGAGAGCCCGGAGTCTTCATCCTCGGAGCTCCTCACCCTGGGAGAAGGGCTGGGCCTTGACAGCAATCGGGGCAAAGATATGGGCCTCTTTGAGGTGTTCTCCCAGCAGCTACCAGCAGCTGAGCCAGTAGACAGCAGTGTCTCTTCATCCATTTCAGCAGAGGAGCAGTTTGAGCTGCCCTTAGAGCTGCCTTCTGATCTCTCGGTCCTGACCACCCGGAGCCCTGCCGTCCCCAGTCAGAACCATGGCAGACTTGCAGTCATTCCGGAACCTTCCCTTGCCTCCTCAGGGGAGAGGTCAATGCTAGCTCTCCCTGCCACAGACTCTGCTGAAAAGAGGGTGACAGCCACAGAAAAGCCTTCCTCCAGTGAAGCAGAGCCAACGCTGCTAAGCCCACGAGTGGCCCCAAGCCCCGATCCTTTCATTCAGAGCCACTTGGAAGCAGAGCACCTGGCCAGCCCACCCTGTGGACCAAGAGAAGCCGGCCTTGGAGCCAGCCAAGACTTGGCTAGGACCACTGGGACCCCTGGCCTCCCAGTTTCTCCCTCCCTCCCCCTCCAAAATCCCAAGTATGGGCCAAATGCCACAGACAGCCCCGGTCCATCTCCAATCTCGAACGCTGCTGTGCAGACAGCCCCTCTCCACTTGAAGGCAGCTGCTGACAAGCTCTTGGTTGTGAACCAGAACATGCAGCCTTTGTATGTCCTCCAGACTCTTCCCAACGGGATTACACAAAAGATCCAGCTGACCTCTTCGGTCAGCTCTGGGCCAGCCGTGATGGAGGCCGGGGCTTCTGTTCTTGGGCCAATGGGCACAGCCAGCCTTGCCCTGGCTGCAGGCCTAAACCCCAGCTTACCTTCCTCCAGGCCTCTCTTCCCCCCGGCTGGCAAAGGGCTGCTGCCCATGCCCCATCAACAGCACTTGCATTCCTTTTCTGCAAGCCCCTCCAGCGGCAGCAGCAGCAGCAGTTTCCCAGCAGCCCTTGGCAGCTCTGCCCCGGGCCTCCTGATTGGTGTCCAGCAGCCGCCTGACCCTGAGGCGAGTCAAAGGGCAGATATTGGGCCTGCGGTCACCCCCCCACCCACCGGCCTCAGCAAGAAACGGCCCATTGCGCGCCTGCACTCCCGAAGGAACAAGAAGCCTGCTCCTACTGCTGTTGCTCCTTCTGACGTCGCCTCAAACATGACCTTGATTAACTTTACTCAGTCCCCGCCACCCAGCCATCCAGGCCTGCTGGATCTGGGAGCTACATCCCCTAGAACCTTGCCCAGCATTATCAAGCGCTCCAAGTCAGGGGTTATGTATTTTGAGCAGGCATCTCTGTTGCCCCAGGGGGTGGGAGCCTCCGCTGCAGAAGCGGCCCTTGGAACATCTCCTAGCATAGCTGGGCCAGAGTCTGGCCACCTAGCGTCCCCTCCGTCTGCACTGAATGTGGCCCCCCTGCCAGCTCCTGCAGCACCTGCCACAGGCCCAGTGGTTCCTCCCCACCTGTTGGGACAAGGGGGGTCTGAAGTGCCGGGCGTTTCAGATATGAGCTCCCTCAACAGCCTTTTAATCAAAGCCACTCGGCGAGGTCTGGGCCTCCCCGACCAGCCTGCTTCAGTGCCATTGGCAGCTTCCAGGATGTTTCCATCACATGAGGAGGTCTCGTCAGCTCAGTCTGCTTCCACGGTGGTGGCAGCGGCAACAGCTGCTGCAGCGACCAACATCTCTGTCTTGCCTTCCTCGCAGGCAGTGGGCATGTCAGCTGATCCTGGAAGCTCCTACCAGGCTGAGCCTCTAACGCAGCTTCTGGCGTGCAAAGCTGGGCCTGCCCCACCTCAAATGGACCTCCCTCCTCCCCAGGCATCTCCACTTTCAGACTTTCCCCAGCTGATGGACACGGCAGTGGTGGAGCAAAAGAGACTGCCCCCCTGTGCCCCTTCAGCCTCCCCTGGGAGTTCCGCCTCCACTGTGCCAGGCTCCGCGAGGGCCAAGTCCAAAGTTAAGCGCTTGCAGACCCCTTTGGGCAGCAAAGGATCTGGGAAGAAACCCAAGATGCCTCCCTTCTGGAACAGCTTCCCTGGCCAATGCATTCCACAGCAAGGCGCAAGGGTGGCAGCCCAGGACCCAGGTGGAGGGTGAGAGAGCTGTGTCCCCTGACTTTCCTACCCTTTCCAACAAAGCAGCCTCAGCAGTTCTATAGTAGTCGCTGCCTGCTGGCTGAGAGGCAAGTTCACCCTGCTCTGCTCCTGGATCAACAGGACGGGGGCAGGGCATTGGCTGGTTTGGGGCCTTTTTGTTGGTTCTGAAAGCATGGGAAGTCCAGGTGGTAACTGTAAAGCCTCCCACTTGGCTTCCATCAGTGCTTACTCTAGAAACCAGCCTCTCCCCAACCTTGTGAAAGTAATGTGCTCCTCTGTAGTTCAGTGAAGTGTCACTGGATTTGTGACAAGCCTGATTTTAAAGCTATATTCTACCTGCCCATATATTCTAGGTCTCAGTCCTTGAGGGTGCACCCAGAGGAGACAGTAGATGTAGTGCAGCCAGTCCACAAAGCAGCAGGGTAAGTGGATCCCTTGGGGCTAAATCTGGTTGGGGGAGGAAACAGCAGGGGTTCTGCATGCCAAGACCACACTCACTCCCACTGCCTTTATAGAACAAGAATCATTCTTATATTGGGTGCATCTGAGTCCTGAAATGCCAATGGGGACTTCAAAAGAGCCAGGAAAACAGCACCAGGTTCTTATTGTGGAAATAAATGGTCCACATTTGCCTGACTGTTCAGCACCATAGAATCCGCTGTTGTGTTTCTCAAGGCATTCTAGTCAGCTCCTTAGAAGAGAAAATGACTATTACCACTAAAGGCCTTCTGCTGAATCTATTCTTCTCCCACCAAACATGTAGGCGCCTGCCAGAAAACTTCTGAAACATATCCTGTACCTGGAACTTTTCTTCCTGTCAAATGATTAGCCTAACCAAAGGTGGTGGCAAGCTTCTCAGCTATACTGAAGGCCTACAAGGCCTCAGTTGAAATAGGTCTCTCACCTTTTTCCAACAGTCCTTCTCTCTACAGGCAGCTACAGTCTCTCCCAGAATTGCAGCCAACACAGCCTACTGCAAATGAGTTAGAACGTGCAGGTATGTAAAGGCAGACATCTTTTTGCCCTGCCTGAGAGCTATCTGGCAGTTCTGCATATCACAGTCCTGCTTCATTGGTGTTAAATTCACGGGAACTTTTTTCAGAATGTTTCCTGTTGTGATTTGCATGGTTGGGAGGTCATGAGGGTTCATTTTTTCCTCCAGATTCCAAAATTCATGAGGAAGAGGAGGAGGAGGAGGAGGAGGAGGAGGAAGAGGAGGAAGAAGGTAGCTTTAGCTCCCCCCTCATGTTTTGGCTGCAGCAAGAGCGAAAACGAAAAGAAAGCCTTGCAGAGAAGAAGCCCAAGAAAGGACTGATTTTTGAAATCTCCAGTGATGATGGCTTTCAGATCTGTGCAGAAAGTATTGAAGGTAGGTCCAAGAGAGGGGCTACTGCATCAAAGTCTTGCATCAAAGGGCTTGTTTCAAGGTGATATAGGAGTGTGACATGGTAGAACGTCTGGTTCTAAGAGAGCTTTGCCGTTCCTTCCATTAAATCCTTGTTCGTTTCTCTTCTCTTAACCTTAGAGGCCTGGAAATCCTTGACAGATAAAGTTCAGGAAGCTCGGTCGAATGCCCGCCTGAAACAGCTTTCCTTCGCAGGTACCAGCGGGAGTAGGCTGAGGGGAGAGGTGTCAGCCATTTTCTTGAAAAGAAGAAGCAGAGTGTCCCATTTGCTGCTTCATTCAAAGCAAGCCTCGCAGAGTGACCAGAATGGCATGAGTTGTGAGGGTGGGACAGAGCGAGGCGTAGGCTTGGGGCTGCACTGACTTGAGGCTGGTGCTCATGGCCGCCTGCCTGAGGTTATCTGAACAACTGCTGTTGGAGCTGTTGGGGTTCCAAGGCCAGGCAGCCCATCCTCTGCCTTGCTCGGTTCAGTTGGGGCTGTAGCTGCTCTTCCTGGCTCTCCATCTTCCAGGTGTGAGTGGGCTGCAGATGCTGGGCATTCTCCACCACGCTGTCGTGTTCCTGATAGAGCAGCTGTATGGAGCCAAGCACTGCCCCAACTACAAGTTCAGGTTCCACAAGCCAGAGGAGGCCAAGGAGCCCCCTGTGAATCCCCACGGCTCTGCCAGGGCTGAAGGGCACCTCAGGCAAGTGGAGTTGTATTCCTCCCTGCTTTCTCCCCAAGCTGCTGTTGCTGCTATATAATTGAAACAGAAGTTTTAAGCCCTGCAGAAAGGGGGGGGGGAGGGAATAAAGTGACACCCATGCTCAAAAATTCAGGGTGGGCAGGACATGCCCCCCCAAAAGGACTGTTGTCTCTGCTTGCCTCTTTTTATTAAAGAGTTCTTCATGTGTTGTATTTTATCCCATTTTTCAGACAATTACGGTCTTCCAAAGTGGCTCACAGCAATTAAAGGAGAAAGACAGGCAGTCTAAAAGACAAGATGCACAAGGGACAGGGGGGAAAGGGAGATCAGTTCTTTGAGGCCAGAACCAAGTGGTGAGCCATAAGGCATTTTGGCCAGGCCAGCCCTCCCTTGCTACTGTTCTTGTCTGAGGAGCATTTCTGGAAGCCAGTTGCTCTGGCACTCAACGTAATGTGTAATACCTCTGTTCTGCACTTCAGGAAGTCTGGTCTTGACATGTTCAACTTTCTGGCTTCTAAGCATCGCCAGCCCCCACAGTACAATCCCAATGATGAGGAGGAAGAGGAGGTGCAGCTGAAGTCTGCCCGGTACATAATGGGAGGGGAGACCTATCAGGCTGCTGCTTTTTGTAACTCATTTGTAATTCTGGAAAGATGGAAGTTGGGGGAGAAACTTCGATTTCTACAGTTGAGCTATAAGCCACTGCTTCTTGATACTACAAAATGGGTGGTAGAAAATTCATAAAGGGGCCAGAGCCTGAAGCCAAGGGAGGAAGGGGGGAATGTTAGGGTCCTGTTGTGCTTCATGTAGGGAGTTTGAAGCTGCATCAAGGATCAGATGACAGGTTGAAGAAGTCAGTGCTTTATGTCAGATGTGGTCCTCAAGCACTCTCTTTCTCGTCTGTCTTCAGGAGGGCAACCAGCATGGATCTTCCAATGCCCATGCGGTTCCGACACTTGAAGAAGACCTCCAAGGAGGCAGTTGGGGTTTACAGGTAGGTGGGGGTTCTGACAGAAAGTGGGGAGGAGGGGAAACCTGGGCCAACTGACCAGCCTCAACCTAGGGAAATCTCATGTCATTTCTGGCCTTGGAGATCTTTGAGGGCAGACTCTCTTGCCAGCTGCCCCCAGGAACAGCTCAAGGCTTGTCAGCTTTGTGTCCTCTGCCTTCCTATCAGGTCTCCTATCCATGGACGAGGCCTGTTCTGCAAAAGGAACATTGACGCAGGGGAGATGGTGATTGAATATGCTGGCAATGTGATTCGCTCCATATTAACTGACAAACGTGAGAAATATTACGACAGTAAGGTGAGTTTGAATGGCTAGCCGGTCTCCAGCTTTCCTAGTGGAACAGCTGCCCAGATCTGCAAATTGTGGAGCAGTGAGATGGTCTGGTGTTGGCAGGGCTATCCTGCCCAGTTAGGCAGATGGCAGGGAGTGCCTTTCAAGACCTCACAATCATGCATGTTCTCTCTCTCTCTGTCTCAGGGCATTGGCTGTTACATGTTCCGTATTGATGACTCAGAAGTAGTAGATGCCACCATGCATGGGAACGCAGCACGCTTCATCAATCACTCTTGTGAGCCCAACTGCTACTCCCGAGTCATCAACATTGATGGGCAGAAGCATATTGTCATCTTTGCTATGCGCAAGATCTACCGTGGTGAAGAGCTCACCTATGACTACAAGTTTCCCATTGAAGATGCGAGCAACAAGCTGCCCTGCAATTGCGGTGCCAAGAAATGCCGACGGTTCCTCAACTGAGCAGCCAAGCCAAGCCAAGCCACAGCAGTGGCCGGAGTTAAGAGTCAGGCTGCTGGTGCCCCTCCATAGTAGCAGATGTGTAGGCTTGGTCTGGTAGGGTGTGACCTGCCTGGAACAAGGTGGACTTTGGCGTTCTGTATGATTAGGAAAATTGGGGTGTGGGGCTGCAGCAACCAAGGCCTTGCTTAGCCTGCAAGGCGAGGCATTTCTTCCAGGGCACCTTGCTGCCCCCTCAAGTTTGGAATGTGTGGCCTGCCCTCATGTTCCAGCTTGGGCTGGCGTCTTGGTGGTGATTCTCCAAAATTCCTGCGGCCACTGGGGAGGAATCCCAAGCAAGCAGTTTGGGCAGTGGAGTACCAAGTACTTTGGGTGGGCTTATAGGAGGACAAGCAGACCCTTAGAGGAGGAGCTCCTGTCCCAGAGAACAGCCTGTGGAACTGAACTTTCACAACTGACCCCGGCCCTATATCTCTCCTCCAGTCAGAAATTTAGAGGCCCCCAAAGTGGAAATGGAGCACTCCAGATGGGCCTCTTGGAAGCAGCAGTGGTAAGCAGCTTGTTTTCTGACGTGAAATAAGCACTGGTAAACCTTCAAGGGGCTGTCGTGGCAGCAGTTGTAACAACAGCCCCCTGTGTTTGCAAAGAGATTAGGAATCCCGGACTTTGTTAAATCCATGTCCATTTTCAAGCCTATAGAAGCAGCACTACTTCTCAGCCTCCTTCAGTTGCGCCATCTTGAATTAAGTCATTGGATTTTCCTTGGTTCTGTTTACACTTTAGTATTTAAAGTTTTATAAATGTAAATATATTTTGTATATTTTTCTATGAGCAGCACTTCATAGGGAAGAGCACTTAGGAGACTATTTTTTCAGTCATGGTATCATCCTGATTTAAAAGAATCCATTTTAAGGGTGAATGTTTTATTTTAATAGGATGGTCTTTCCAAGGTTTGGGCCAGGCATATCCTGATTCTTCCCTCAGGAGGGAGAAGAGGCTTTTTGGGTGCTGCTTTAGCTAACGGTTAAGTTTGGAGGGAGGAAGCTTTCTCCCATTTTCAGGAGAGGTTTTTGGAACAACCCCTATTCAGATATCGGTGGGCCTTCCGTTCTCCTCTCCCTGGATGTGAGGAGAACTGCCAAGATTCTCTCTAACCTCCTCTCCCTTCCCTGCCTCGTTTCAGGGCCAGAGGAGTAAACACCCAGTTTCCCACCAGGTTGCCCCCCAGTCTGTCTTATTCCAGCAGGCAAAAGTCAAGGCAGAAAACCTGTGGACCCCTCTTAAAACATAGCAGAATCAAGGCCCGCTCCAGCTAAGCCCCCTCGCAGCAAGGCCCTTGTTTCTGCTACCAGTGGTCCACCCACCACTCTCCTGGAAGGAGGAATCAGTGTTCCAGACCCATCATCTTCACTGTCCCAAGGCCAGGGCTTCGTATCCATGAGGCAGTTTGGGAGAAAAAGGCAAGACCCAGGTTGGGGTTGAAAAGAGGCAGTGGCTGTCTAGACCCCTTTTTCTGTATTGGCCTCTGGGTTGCACTGCCTGGAGAAACACAGTTCCTATCCTCTGCTGCTCTGTGGCTGCTAGAAGAGCCCCCCCCCCCCCTTTTCACCTGAAGGAAACTGAGCAGGTTCTGAACCCTTGGCTCAAGCAAGGCTTTGTTGGGGCCCACGTTCACAGGCATCTCCTCCTCCTCCTGTTGTTACTCCATCTTCTGGCTGTCCTGAGCAGCAGAGCTGCTTTAGGCTGGTCTGAACCCCAAAAAGCTGCTGCTGCTGCTGCTGCTGCTGCATCATCTGAGGGGGAAGTTGGGGAGAGCTTAGCTTTCCAGAGCAGCAGGGAATGGGAGCAAAAGGAAGCTGCTTTGGACAGCTTCCTGGCAATATGAATGTATCTTTCTACGAACTGACAGATCATGATATCTAAGAATACTAAGAGTCAGTCCACCCTTTAAAGGTTTTATTTTTTTTAAAGGAAAAGCGGGTCACTGCAAAGGGCTGGGCAAGAATCTTCTCTTCTTTGTTGTGAAGCAATACTGGGTTTTTAGTCAAATTCATCCTTTGTGCAGAATCATGTCATTTGGCCAGATTGCTGCTGGCCCATCCCCTGCTCTCCTCCCCACACCTGCAAGTTTTTATTACTATAAATAAGGTATCTATAGGAACTAATATCGTACTGCATTGTGTCTTGAAGCCTGGCTTTGAATTCTCTTTAATCCTTTAGATAATGGTTGTGTTCCAGTTGCTAAAAAGGCAGGAAAAGCAACAGGCCAAGGGCCCCGTGGCCAGTGGACACCTCCCTCCTCCAAGAGGGGTTCTGTAGCAGGCGAGGGCAGGCGCTGTTTGTCTGAGCTTGCCTGTGGGCGGACCTCCTGGAAGTGAGGTTGGAGGGCTTGGCTGTGGATTCTCCTGACCTTCTGTGTTTAATAGCCAACCCTTGTACAACTTGTTTCTCTCCACCGCCTCTTTTTTGGATTCCAGTTGGTGGAGCTCCTCAACTGCATTGTGTGCTTTTCTGGTCTCTCAGTAAGGTCCTGCAGCTTTGCCTTTCTGCCGAGAACTGTGCTCGTGGTGTTTCTTGGATTCAGCGTCTTCAATAGCTACAGGTAGTGAATAAATGTCTCAAGCCACTTTGCAAAAGCTACGTAAACAGGGCTCTGATCCATACAAAAAGCAACTTATCATGTAAAACCAATTTCTCTTTTTTTCTTGTGTTCTTCCAAACTGAGTTTTTTTTCTTTAAAAAGAGGAAATGCGTTGCTTGTGCTGCATCAGTGTTAATTCCCTGTCGTTGTTACAGGGATGAAGGAAGTACTTTCAATAGTTTAAGAAATGACTGAAAGACTGAATGTAAAAATAAGTGTATATAGTTGTACAAAAAAAGGAGTTTTTAAACATGTTTATTTTCTATGCACTTTTTTATTTAAGTGATAGTTTAATTAATAAACATGTCAAGTTTATTGCTTCAAAGGATGGGGTTTCTTTTATTGATTGGGGCTGAGATTTTTCCCAGGCCTGTCTGTTGTCAGAGTTGCTAGAACAGGAGTTCTCCTCCTCACCTGCACCAAAGAGATGCCTATTGTTCCACATGCACGAGGCAGCCACTGACATCACAGGGCATATTCCAGCATCTTTGCAGGTATGATCCATGGGTCTCTAACTGCAGCAGTCCCCCAGGGACTGTGCAAAAGCCCCCCCTTACCACCCCCTGCGGGCAGCTCTTTGAAGGAGAACCAAGATGAAACAGTCTGGCAGCAGCTTTCCTATATAACCCTCCTGACAAAATGTCGAGAATGACATCCAGCATTTCCCCGGCATCAGATGGACTCATTCCAGCCTTTGCTAGGAGCTTTTCCCTTCATTTTCAGAGTTTTTTTCCTCAGTGGCATTTTCTCACAGAATGCCTAAGAGAAGGGCCTGTTGAATCAATCTCCAAGTTAAACCTGCTTGGCCTGGAGAAAGTGAGTTTTCATTACTTTTAAGCATGTGCATCAGCGTGAGAAACACTCCCCAAAAAACAATGGCTCAGACCTTTGACCCATTCCTGTCACTCAACCAAAGATGCCCCCTTAACGCTTCTGGTGTTCCTGCTGATGAAAACAATTTCAATTTTCTTCTCAATTTGTTAATGTAACTAAGTAAGCAGGTTGTATTTGTATTTAGTAATAAAGAATAGTGTTACCTGTACCCAGTTGAAAACCAGAAGGCAAAGCACTATTGCTGACATGCAGTGTCTTACCTCTAAAATTTTGCCCTCTATTCACACTCCTTCTGGAGATTTGTAAATGTTGTCCTTGGTTGTACTGTATTTACCACTTGCTGTTTTCTGTGTTCCCAAAAGTCGCACAAGTCAAATTGATCTCCTCCCCACCTATGCTCCTGGGCAATCAGGAATCATGAGTATATCCTACCTTTTAACGAAGTATTCAAGACAGCTTATAACAAAACAGTAATATAACCGTCATAAACCAAAAAAGCAGCAGCGGTTTACTCCTGGCTCATCCTCTTGGGACGTCTGAAGGGGCCACTGCAGCCTTGAATGCCGTAACAGGCATCATCTGATGAGCATGGGGGTCGGGGGGGAAACCTCCCCTATTTGAATGGGTTGTCAGGCACACTTCTACGTCAACAAAGGCTCTTGAGGGACTGGGTGTTGGATGTTGATCCCAAGCCACTCCCTTTTCTCTCCAGAAAAGCTGGATTCATCACTCTGGCATCAGGAAGCTGCTTCCTCTGGAATCAGATGGTTCATCTATTTAATTACCTCCTTGGGTAGAATTGCCAACGTTTCCTGTCCAACCTGACTGACTGAGGCGACATGCAACTGCTATGATAAAGTCCCCATCCTGTTCCCCTCTTGTACAGCCTTGGCTCCTGATCTTTCTGGGCTCCCCCATCCTGTCCCTCTGAGTATGCTCAGGAAAAGGGGCCAAGACCCATTCCCACTTCAGCTCCCTGACCACTCTCCGACAGCTGGCCCCTCACCACCCTCTGCACTGTAGCAGGCAGGCTGTAGGGCTTCTGGCAGGGCACGCCCATCCCCTCTCTCATCGCTATTGGCTGCTGATAGGCCGGCCCCTTGCTCCCCAACCAGAGCATTTGAGATCTCAACTGGCCCGTTCCTCCCCACGGAACTTTCCCTTGTCTGGGCTTCAACATGGCCACCGTCAATGATCGGGCAGTTTTACAAACTATTTTCCACCCAAATGTTCCCTTTGATGAAGACTTGGAAGAGGACCAGGAGAAGCAGCAAGCAACCCAAGGTGACTTGACACACTTCCAGTTGGGGGGAGGGGTTCTTTCATAAACTCTGGAGGCTTCTCTGGGCTTACAGCAGATTCCTCAGCCTGCTTCTCACAAATCATTTCCAAATCAGACACCTGGAAGGGCTGGAGAGGTTTTGCCTGTTGCTCTCCAAAAACGGGAGTTGGAGGGGAAGATTTGCAGGCCGTTTTCAGAAATGTGCTACCTTTGATCATATTTCAAAAAGCAACAAGGACAGAGGGCTCAAGGCTTCACCTGTTGCTTCATTCCCACTGGAGGGCAGTCCAACTTCCAAAAGACAACTGAAGTGACCAGCAATATTATTTGTGCTTTGCACCAAGGGGGGAGGAAGGCAAGGCTGCAGCTGCCTCTTAAAGCTTATGTTTGAGGAGCTGCTTGGGACCCAACATTCCTGGGGTGGCATGGGTGACTGGCTACTGGCTGGCTCTTGAGACTATTAGTTGCCAGAGCTGTGGCTAGAGTCTGCTTCTCATGCCGTGACAGAAGAGGGCTTTGATCCTGAGCTGTTAAAGCAAGCCACGCGTCTGGAGGCCCAGGGAATTGCAGCAGCTGAAGGAGGGGACCTGGAGCTGGCCCTGGAGAAGTTCAACCAAGCCATCCAGCTGCTTCCAGAGCGAGCCTCGGCCTTCAACAACCGTGCACAAGCTTTTCGTCTTGGCGGAGAGGTTGCAAGTAAGTGTGTGCACTCGGGGCCTGATCCATCACCCTCTTCCTCCGTTGGCAATCACAGCTGCCTTTGGCCTGGGACAGGAATCGCAGTCTCTGAGGGCATTAAGGCAGGGCATCTGGCTCAGCAAGAGGGGAGGGCAAAGCAAGGCCATCACTCTGAGTCTGGCTGGATCTCTTCTTCATCTAAAGTACTGTACAGCATGTTCAGGTTCTGTTGGGCCCATGAGCAAAGGTGCCAGGAGCTGCTCTAGAAGCTGCCTGTGTGAGCTATCTCCAGATCTGTTCCCATCCATTAGGATAATGGGTCACACAAACGTGGCAGGTGATCAAGGTGGTTTGAGACACTGGAAATTGGCCTCCTGAACAGGAGTCCCATTCTCCCTGTTCGCTACTGTTCCCCTCCCTTTATTTGATTTATGCGGCTGCCCGACTTGCAAAGTGACTCACAATTGGGCCAGAAAGAAAGGGACCAAAACACAAGCACCCAGAACAGAGAAGCAGAGCAAGACGACATCCCACCCGCCAGCCCAATGGTGGGGAAGAACCAAGGTGCCAGGGCTTTAGGCCAGTGCCCGCCTTTCTGGTGGGACAAGGGTCCAGAGGGCTGGCCCCATCTCTGCCATTAAGTGCTCAGGTTTCCTGGAGCCCACAGATAGGAACCCTGTTTGCACCAAGCCCTGACCCAATGTTTACTCAACCAACTCAGCCACACTCTTTTCCATCCCATCAGAGGCACTGGAAGACCTGGAGGCTGCACTGAAGTTCAGCAGAGGGGCTGGCCCGGTGGCCCGCCAGGGTTTTGTGCAGCGAGGGATGATCCAGCGGTTGCAAGGCCAGGAGGAGGCAGCTCGGAGGAGTTTTGAGCAGGCTGCCAGCCTGGGCAGCGCCTTTGCCCACCAACAGCTGGTGCTGATGAACCCTTATGCAGCCCTCTGTAACCAGATGCTGTCCGAGGTGATGAAGCAGCTTCACCCGAAGGGGCAGGAGAAGGGTTGCTGAGCCTGGGCAAGCCACTTGGCGCCGGGCGGAGGGGGGGGACGGGGAGAGTCGAACGGGCAGATGAATAAAGCACCCTTAAGACCACGAAGGAAGGCCTGCTTTTCTCTCCGGGGTCCCCGGGCAGCAGCTCCCGTGCCAGATCTGCCCCGCTGCGGAGGGAGGGAAGAGGCACCCCGCTAGACAACGCCTCCCAATACGGAGGCGGCGGCCAAAGGCAGCTCGTCGTCGCCTCCAGGCCGGAAACTCTCGGACTCCAACGGCGGGCGGCGGCATTCGGTCAGGATCGCGAGCCTCCGGAGCGAGAAATCCAGGCCGGGATTTCCAACGCGCCCGCCCGCCCGGCGGCCGAAAAGCTGCTGCCGCATCCTCGACGTGACCGGCCTGCGGTGCCTGCGGACCTTTCCGCCTCGCCGCGCAACCGAAGATGGACGCGGCTGTCCGCCCCGCAGCGCGGGGCCCGCGCCCTCCCCTGGGCTGTCTGCCGTCCCCGGGCGCCCCCCTCGTGTCGGCCCGCTGGCGCCGGAGAGTCGGGCCGGCGCCCGGGAGCCCCCCGCCCGCGCCGCCGCTGCTGCTGCTGCTGTTCCTGCTGCGGCGCGCAACGCCAGGTAGGGCGGCGGGCGGTGCGGCTTCCCTGCCGCGGGTCACGGCAGCACGGCTCTCCCCCGCCCGGTAACCCCCGCTCCGCTCCGCTCCGCCGCAGGCGCGGTGGCGACGCCGGAGACTAAGATCGACGGGCGGGCTCTGTCGGTGAGCAGCTTGCGGGAGGCCGAGAGCCGCGCCTTCACGTGCCTGGCGGCGGCGCCCAACCTCACCTGGTACCTCAACGGAGAGCTGCAGGAGACGAACGGCTCCGGGAGGCTACTCGCCGCGGCCCGCGACGGCGCCGCCTTGGAGGAGGGCGGCAGCGACAGCGGCACTTTCGTGGTCACGGCGCGGCGCCTGGACCGCCGGCTGGACTGCGCCGCCACCGACCCGGCCACGGGGCGCGTCTCCACCGCCTCGGTCCTCCTCAACGTGCAGTGTGAGCGCGCCGGGCGGCTGGGAGGGCGGGCGAGCGGGGCGGCTGCGGCTGCGGCTGCGGCTGGAGTGAGGCCGGCGAGCAGCTGACCGGTGCGGCTGCGGCCTCGCCTCTCTCGTGCCAATGCAGTTCAGCCCGAAATCGTGAAGGTGGACGCCCATTATCGCGAGGCGAGGGAGCCCGGCCTCCTGCTGGTGCTCTTCGTGCTGGTCCAAGCCAACCCGCCGGCTGACATTACCTGGGTGGACCAGGACGGGCAGGTGACGGTCAACACCTCCAGCTTCCTGCTGCTGGATGCCCAGGCCTACCCCTGGCTCGCCAACCACACCGTGAGGGTGCAGCTGCACGGCCCGCCCCGGAACGCCTCCCTCCATGCCTCCAACGACCTGGGCGTTGCCAGCTCCTCTGTTCCGCCCCCGGGTAGGGCTGGACAGGGCTCATGGGCCTGGGGGCAGGGGCTGGCGCAGGCTGGCAATCTGGTGCAACTTCTCAGCAGAACAAAAACTGCAGGGAATGAGTTTGGTGAAGAACCAGCCCACTTCATCAGTCCCAGAGGTGGAAGTCACGGGATCCCCAAGTTCCTTCCCTCAGTGGCCTTGATTGAATTCAGCCCCGCAAGGGAGCCTCTGTCTCCCTGCCACCCAGGGCGTGCCTGCATCCCCAATAGCCAGCTGCAGCCCTCTGACCCCCCCAGGCTGCCTTCCCCTGCCCTTGGCTTGAAGCAGGCGGAGTTCAAGCCTCTCCTCAGCCCAAAAGCCTCTTGATTGCCCTGGCAAAATCCCTTGGAGCCTTGCCTTGGAGAGGCTGGTTCGAACCAAGTGCAGGCCTTTGTGCAGCGTCAGCAGCCATAGGGCAACACTGGGCTAGGGTCACGCTGAATCATCGGGGAGAACCAGCAAAAGTTCCACACTCTGGCTAACCAGGAGGAGAGCAGCTTCCTTTAGTGGATAAGGCAGGTTTCAACAGAGTGGAGGGACAGGTGAGATCCTGGCCTGCTGACTGGCATCTCTGGCTTCCCTAGGTATCTTGGCCACACGGCTTGAACTGCCTCTCCTGGCCCTGGTGGGGGCAGCTGCTGTGGCTCTGGTGATACTCCTGAGTTTTGGGGTGCTCATCAGCTGGACTGTTTCCTGGAAGATCAAGAGGTCAGCAGGTGAGTGCAGGAGAAACTGGCAGCCCTTCCCAGCCTTGGTTGGGCCTACTTGCTGGGGACCTAACACCTTCCTTTTTCTTCTTCTTTAGGATGTGACCCAGCAACACGTATCCCTTTGAGGTAACCTTCTGGGATGCTAGAGGGCGATAAAAGCCCCTTGGCTGCTCTGTGCTCTTTGGGGAGTAGTTTGCACAGACCCACCGACTGTGGTGGCATAAGCCCACCCTTACAGACTGATGCTCTGGTCAGCATTCTCCAAAGGGTTCTCTGAGGGTCAGAGAAAGAGATAAAACCCCAGGAACCGCAGCCTTGGCTTGAAGCACCCTTGGGGAGGTGGCCCAATCACCAATTGCTTTGCCCTCCCCACAGCAACGTCCTGCAGCCAAAGGAAACCCATCTGCCACGGGCAAAAAGGTCCCTCCCTTCCAACCTGCAACTCAATGATCTCACACCAGAACCAAAAAGTGAGTGGCAAGGATGCCATGGGGGGGGGGAGTGGGAGAAAGCTTTCCTTGCTGCAGCTGGGAAAGGGGAGGCATCATGCCAAGGCACAAACAATTGCTCCAGCCCTCTTTCCCTCTACCCCAAAGGTAAGGAAAATGGTGCTCCTGCAGAGCAAGATGAAGAGGTCTTTTTGGAGCCAGAAAACCACCTGGCCCTTGCTGAGCAAGGTAGGGGGACCTTCTGCCATGCCAAGGGAGGGGGAGCTGTATCAAGCAAGCCTCTCTCAGCTTAGCTCCGAAACAAATAGGAAACAGAAGCACTCGACAGTCCCAAAGCGCAATCATGTAGCAGGAAAAGCTGCCAATTCCTGGGAACCTTTTCAGGGGGCAGTTCGCTCTCACTTGCGCTGGGGAGACTGTTGTGCACCGCCACCCTTGGAGGCCTGAGACTAGGCAGCACCAGGATTCATGTCAGCTCCAGGTGCTTTTTTAGGGCTTCTTCCCAGCTTTGCTAGCGGGAGACGCTTTTGCAAGCGCAGCCTTAGAGGCTGGATCCAGCTCACCCAGCCCAGCTTTGTATCAGACAGCAGCCCCTGGATGCTTTGGCCAAAGGCAGCCCCAGAGGGCCACAGCACCCTTTCCACCACCACCTGGTGACGCTGGAGGGAGCAAGCTGCCATTGGTCTTGTGCGAAAGACACCCACTTATGCCTGTTCACTACCTTATAGCAGCTGCGTTTGCTTAGGACTTAAGACCAACCCAGGTCTGCATGCTCACAGAGAGCCTCGAAGAAACCTACGGCTCTCAAAAATCCTCCAAAAGTAATTGCTCTGGACCAAATTTTGCATCCTTTTTCTCTGCTTCTGCAGGCGTTGGCCGATTTCTCACAGTTGGATATATCTACAGAGCCCCTAGCACGAGTAGCGATGAAATCTGGCT
Source organism: Python bivittatus (assembly GCF_059951505.1). Lineage (NCBI taxonomy): Eukaryota > Metazoa > Chordata > Lepidosauria > Squamata > Pythonidae > Python > Python bivittatus. The sequence goes on from NW_028277052.1 coordinate 437,583, forward strand.
CTGAACTCTGTCACCACATCCACCTGCAGTGCAGAGCGGCAGAGGTGGTGGGGGGAATGGGGCGAGGAGTGCCTCTGCTCTTAGTGGTGGAACAGGACTGCGAGGGTGCCCCTAGTGGCCAAGAACAAAGCGCCCCCAATGGGGTCCTGGGAAGACGGGCTGCTCTTCGCAGGGACGGTCATTTTCATCTTTTCCCCATTCCCAGCAGAACAGGCACCCACCAGCTACCCCATTTCTCCGTCCAACACGAGGATCTTGTTCCTAACCCCAGCTTTGCTATCACCGCTCAAGTCTCTGCTCTCTTAGCCAAGGACTGTAGCTTCACAGCTTCTAAGCTTAACGAATAAACTGCTGCGATTAAGGTGTTGCCCTTTCCTTACCCCTGCCTGGATTTTGCTGGGATGTTGCTCTGGCAAAGAAGGTACTCTTTGGGTTTAAAAGGAGCCTAATAAACCCAAAATCCAAAAAAGCCACATACGCGTACTCAGAAGGTGCCGCCCACTGACCGGTCTGGCCAGGCATGCTGAAATGGGTTGCAGCTAGAAGGCAGAGCAGGCCCCCAAACCAGCATCAGTTTCACGAGGCAGCCCTTATAATAGCTCGGCAAAGCCCAAAACCACCGGGGTTAAGCGGGGCTGGCAGCTGCGACCTGGCAACAAGATGCAAGGCCCCACGGCCCCTTTCCTGACAGAAACAACTCTCGGTTTGCACGGCCAGCACCCTCTCCCCTTGAAAGACAGAACACTTATAGCAAAACTTTATTGCACAACATTTCTTCCAGAAACTTACAATGAAGGTCACCTGAAAGCCAGCCCAGCAACTTCCAAGGAATCAGGTGCTGGAAATCCAGCGGGAGCTGTGCTCCATTAAAGACCCTTGGCGTTAACAGTGCCTCTAAGCCCCAGGAACCAGGAAGCTTTTCCCCAGGTAAAGTGACCTCCGTCCCTCAGGTGAAGCTTGGAAGGTCTGTCTCTCCAGCCTGCGAGGGTGGATTGGAGGGCGGGCTTGCAACCTTCTTGCCCTCAGCCAGGGCCTTGAAATGCTGCAAGAAGGGGAGAAACCACCCAATAGGGAATCTGGCTTCAGGCTTACGGAAGGTTCTTTCTTGAGTCTCCTGGCGGAAACAGGTGGAGAAGAGCTGCTCCACGCCTTGTGGATGATAGCAGCAGCAGCAGCAATCTCACCTACCTGCGAATTTTTGAACTCAGAGTAGAGGGAGAACAGGGTGTGTAGAGGCTGGATGTGGCCCTTGTAGACAGGAATGTCCAGAATGGCTGGAGAAAACCCCCAAAAGAGAAGCCTTTTAACCAAGAAAGCTCCCGGTCCAACTCCATCAAGCAGAACCCAGAGAATGGACAGGCACTAGACGATCTGACTACGAGATGCCTGGCCCTAGAGCTCTCGTCTCAATCCAGAGATGAGCAAATATCCCCATGTTCAGCGCTGGGTCAGGACACTCACCGCAGATCATGTCTGTGTATTCGGCTAAGCTGCAGCTGAGGTCTGCAGTGGGAAGGCTCACCTGGGGGCCAGAGAGGGAAGGCTTAGGGCTGACCTTGCTTTCTGCAGAAGCAGCTCCCATAAGCCTGCTGGAAACCCCCAGAGAAACCAGTTATAGGATGGGATGGGCAGAACTTATCCACTGGGGAGATCACTATACCTTTCCCAGTAACTCTTCAAACTCTGGAGACCATTCTTGCATCAGCGTATCTATGTCCGGCATCAGCCTGCAAAGGAAAAGCAGTGGGCAGCAGCCCTGAGAACTGGCCACCAGGAGGCCCTCATGGGAACATTCCCCCGTGGGGGACTGCTGTGGTAAAAAGGAGAAAAGGGGAGCCTCAAGGAGCTGCTCTTAGGGACCCAAAGGAAGACCTGGCATAATGGACGGTGGCTGGAGGCTTGCAACGGTGAAGTTCGCTGATGCTCTCGATCCAGCTGTCAACAGCTTTGGGGTTCTTCTCTGCGTTCTCAAGGCTCTTTACTTTCACCTGCTGCTAGAAATGCAAACCGCCCCCATCAACGGTTTGGCCCTACTGGGCCGCCCGCCCGCCCGCCCTTTCCTTCCACCCTCCGCTTACGGCCACATTGTGCTGCTTGGAGTTCTCCGTAAGCCACAGGGAAAGCACGGTGGGGTCCGATTGTTTGGTGGAGGGCTCATCCAGCACCAACAAGCCCAGGGTATCCGGGTTCCCATCCGGGCGCGGAACCTGCAAGAAACGAGCCACAGCGACGTCTCTTGTTTCCTGGCGAGGCCTCCCTGCCCCAAGGGGACAGACCACGTGTCCCTGAGCTACCCCGGCGAACACACGGTGCCCTCCCTGCCTTTGAAGCAGTGCCCGCAGGCCCAGCAGTAAGAGCTCCGGGAAGGGGCCCGGCGGGACACCCCCCCCACCAAGGCAACAGGTGGGCAGGACAAAGGCTTCTCCACACCTTCAGGAAGGCATCGATGTCTCCCACGGCGGGAATGAAGTCTGGGATGAAAGGCTTCAGCTTGTGCTCCAGGTCGATCATTTGCGAGGAATACCTGCGAGGGAGGCGGTGAGCAGAGCCCATGGCCGCCCCGCCCGCGCGCCCGCGCGCCCCGCCGGCCCCGCTCACCTCCGGATGTACTGGAACAGCTCCTTCACCTCCAGGGAGACCGGCAGGTAGTCGTAGTCGGCGGAGTTGTACGCCCTGCGAGGGAAGCGCGGCTGAACGGGCGCGGGCGGGACGGCGCCGACCCGCCCCCGCCCCTGGCCCCGGCCCGGCCCGGCCCCGCCGCGAGCCCCGCGCTACCCCTCCAGCGGGGCGCCGTGCTCGTCGTCCTCGTCGTCCTCATCCTCGTCCGAGTCGGTCTCCGAGGAGTCCTCGTCCTCGTCCTCCACCTCGTGGCCGCTGAAGCGCCGCCCGGAGCCCAGCGCGCCGCCGCCCTTCTTCTCGGGTTGCAACAGGGCGCCCGCGGGCCGGGCGGCGGCGGGGGCGGGGGCCCAGCCGGGCGCGCGGGGCGGGGAGCCCCCCCCCTTCAGGGCCGCCGCGCCGCCCTCGCCGCCGTCCTCGTCCTCGTCACTGCTGTCCTTGCGCGGGGGGCGCGCGGGGCGCGGGCCTGCGGGGCGGGAGAGGCGTCACGGAGGGCGGGGGCGCGCGGCTCCCTCAGGCCCGCGCCCCGCTCCCCCCCGGCACCGACCGGGTTGCGGCGGGCTGGGCGCGTAGATGCTGGCGACGTCCTCCGTCTCGTTCACGTCCAGGCTCTCGTCGTAGGGCTGGTTCTCCACGAGCCGCGTCTGCAGCAGGGAAAGCAAGAGAAGCGCGAGGGTCGCCGGCTCGCCCGCGCCCGGGCCCCGCCCGCGGCCCCCCGCCCGGCTCCGCACCTGCAGCTCTGGCTCGGGCGGGGGCGGCGGCGGCGCTCCGCTCATGCTGCGTAGTGCGCCCGCGGGAGCGGAGGGCCGCGGCTGGTCCGTCTCCAGGGCAACGGGAGGGCCGCGTCTTCTCGCGAGAGCGGCGGCCTCGCTCGGGCTGACTGCGCGTGCGCGGTGACGCCGCTTCCGCCTGAGAGACGTGGCCCGCCGCCATCTTGTGCGGGATCTCGGAAGCGGTGGAGACGCGGCGCCCAGCAGCTCCACGGAGGTAGCCGCTGCCGCCGCCGCCACCATGGTGAGACTCGGTCGGTCGGGGCGCGGCGTTCTCCTGCGGCCCCGGTTGATCCCGGCGCGGCCTCCGAGCCGGGAGCGGGTTGTGGCCGGGCGGCTGAGGAGCCGGGCCCGGAGAGGCGGCTGCCGGGCTGGCGCGAGGCCGCGGCGGGGGCCGGCCTCGGGAGCCGCGTTTCGAGGGTCGCCCTTCTTCCCGCAGGTGCTCCTGGCCGCCGCCGTCTGCACGAAAGCGGGAAAGGCGATCGTGTCGCGGCAGTTCGTGGAGATGACGCGGACGCGCATCGAGGGGCTGCTGGCGGCCTTCCCCAAGCTGATGAACACGGGGAAGCAGCACACGTTCGTGGAGACGGAGAGCGTGCGCTACGTCTACCAGCCCATGGAGAAGCTGTACATGGTGCTCATCACCACCAAGAACAGCAACATCCTCGAGGACCTCGAGACGCTCCGGCTCTTCTCCCGGGTGGTAAGTGGGGCGGGGGGCGCGCTCCCGCGGCCTTCGGTCCGGGCCGTCGCAGAGGGCGGGCGGCTCGGCGCTGGGTGCGAGGAGACGAGCGCCTGCGCCTTTTTTCCTCGCCTGTCCAGATCCCCGAGTATTGCAGGGCGCTGGAGGAGAACGAGATCTCAGAACACTGCTTCGACCTCATCTTTGCTTTTGACGAGATCGTTGCCCTCGGCTACCGGGAAAACGTCAACCTGGCCCAGATCCGGACCTTTACGGAGATGGATTCTCACGAGGAGAAGGTCTTCAGGGCTGTTCGTGAAGTAGGTCGAAGTTTCCCTATGGCCTTCCGTGGAACGTTGCGGGTCGTCTATTCTGCTTTCGGTCGAAGCTGTTTGCCTTTTTGAGTTTATCTGAAGAACTGACTTTGCGTCTCTTTTCTCCCGTCTTCTTCCAATCTCTTGCACTCAAGACCCAAGAACGAGAAGCTAAGGCTGAGATGCGCCGGAAAGCCAAGGAGCTGCAACAAGCACGCAGGGATGCCGAGCGGAGGGGCGCCAAAGCACCAGGATTTGGGGGCTTTGGTAATTCAGCTGTATCAGGAGGAACCCTTGCAGCTATGATCACCGAAACTATTATTGAGTCAGACAAGCCAAAGATGACTCCGGCTCCAACAAGGTGGGTCATTTCTCTTGGTGGATGAGATGCGTTGCAAGGGAGCGCTCGTGGGCCTCTGTGCAAAAAGAATACGGTGTAATCTTTCTTTGTTGTTAAGCATATGCTCGCTTCTTTATTTGTATAAAGACTCAAAACAGCTTACAGTAATTTAAAAATGCTAAATAACTAACACGAAAACAACATTAATCAAGTTCAAGTAAGGTAGCATGAAGTGCTCCCCTAGTTTGGACCTGTAGCAGATACTTTGACGTGCTAAAGCTTGGGAAGTTCCCAACAGTTCCTTGGGATGTCTCTCATCTGAAGGATACGGGTGGCATATCAACAGGTCTTCATTTTTGTCTTGGCCAAGCGGGCAGTGCAAAACACGGGAAGAAAAGAGTGATCTTGCTGCGTTTTTCACTTGGGCAAAAGGTCTTATATACTTTGCTTTATTTGTTTAGACCCTCTGGTTCAAACAAGGCGCTTAAGCTTGGCACAAAAGGGAAGGAAGTGGATAATTTTGTGGATAAACTAAAATCTGAAGGCGAAAATATCATTGCTTCTTCGGTTGGGAAGCGTTCCTCAGATGCAGCAGCTGTTCTTGCTCCGCCTATTAACATGGAGAGGTACGTGTATCACCCAGTAATGCAGAAAAGTAAAGAGAATCACACAATATCTTGCATAGCAGAAACCAGCTTTTTGTTCTTGGGGGAACTGGCCTAAGCCCGTCCCTAGAGGAAGCCTCGTCTTCTGGAGAGCAAACATCATTTGCGGACTTTCAAGCAGGACCTCAGTAGGCAGATGGTTTTTCTGGTACAGTTTTGGCTGAGAGCGCATATCATGTTAAGCTGACTTTTTAACTATACTTTATTGACTGAATCATAGTGGTCTAGTTCAGCGTTGTTAGATCTTAGCTATTATCTGTAGCTAAGATCTAAGCTACAGATAATAAATCAATATGCTAAACCATAAGGAAACCAATCACATTACGGGTTAGCATGATGCTGTTTGGGGACATTCGAGCTTTTAGTGAACTTGTAAGGGGTAAGGCTGTAATATACGGTGATAGTGTGGCTCTCCCAAGGCAGCAGGGCTGCAGAAGGAAATAAGCTATGTAGAAAGGGTTAAGTACAAAAACTGCAAACGGGTATCTTCCTGCAAGGGCCGAGAGGTCTTAATTGGAAGGAAGGAGGCATCTAACATCCTGTGACCCAGGGTTCTCCTTTCTTCTAGCGTGCATATGAAGATAGAGGAGAAAATCTCACTGATCTGTGGTCGGGATGGGGGGCTACAAAACATGGAGCTGCACGGTATGATCATGCTGCGGATCCTGGATGAAAAGTTTGCTCGGATTTGCATCCATGTTGAGAATGAGGACAAAAAAGGTGTGCAGCTCCAGGTAAGGTTAGTTGGAGGTAGGGACATTATTTTGAGCTGTGCGCATCTATTCTGGGGTGGAGTGACGTAGCTGACCGGTTGCTCTCTGTTCAGACTCACCCCAATGTCGACAAGAAGCTTTTTATGTCAGAGTCCTTGATTGGCTTGAAAAATCCAGAGAAGTCATTCCCCATCAATAGCGACGTGGGAGTGCTGAAATGGCGGCTGCAGACCACGGAGGAGTCTCTCATTCCACTGACGAGTGAGTGTTGATTCAGCTCAAGGAGTAGCATGCATCCGAGAGGCAAAAGCCAGCCACTTATTGTTCTACTATTGTTCCTGTTGAGAATTTTCAGGCCTCTTTCTCATGTGGTTTTTTTTTCGGTCCTAGTTAATTGCTGGCCCTCAGAAAGCGGCAACGGTTGCGACGTCAACATTGAGTATGAACTGCAGGAGGACAGCTTGGAGTTAAATGATGTGGTAATCGCCATCCCCTTGCCGTGAGTAACTGTCCCGCCTGCCGAGATCCATCCCGCCAACCAGCACCACCCATGTTGGTTCTGGGGTAGTGGAGAGTTCAGAGCTAACTCATTGCTGATTGTCTAGGTCTGGTGTGGGGGCCCCTATAATTGGAGAGATTGACGGGGAATACCGCCACGATAGCCGAAAAAACCTCCTCGAGTGGTGCTTGCCAGTGGTAGATGCCAAAAACAAGAGCGGCAGCTTGGAGTTCAGCATTGCTGGGCAACCAAATGACTTCTTTCCTGTGCACGTTTCCTTTGTCTCCAAGAAGAATTTTTGCAACATCCAGGTGGGTCTTGTGGTTGAACGGCAGCTCTGTTTCTCTGCCCTGCCTGGAGATTTTCAGAGTCCTTTTTGACACTGGAGAAAGTTGCGTATCAGGGCAAACACGACCTTCTGTTTTCACCAAAATGGGAGTAGGCAGAACAGGTGCTTCTCCACTTAATGGTGTCCTGCGCCTCTTCGTGGCCTGTCTAGTGCAGCTTCCTCAGGCTGCTCCTGTCATTTGCCAAGAGTAAAACTTCAATGGCTTTATTGGTGCGCAGGGAGGTCAGGGGCAGTGATCAATAGCAGGCCTTGCCTCATTGCAAGCATTAGAAAGCTGTCCTTCCCTGGAACAGCAGCAAGGCCTCTTCCCAACTGACCACTTTGCTTTCTTTCTGCAGGTCACCAAAGTGACCCAGGTAGATGGGAACAACCCTGTGAGATTCTCCACGGAGACCACCTTCCTCGTGGACAAGTATGAGATCCTGTAACCCTGCTGAAGGGAAGCAGCAAGCAAGGCCAGGGCTGTGCTATTTAGAGAAAGAGCTGCAGCCTTCAGCATCAGGGAACGTTGACATTCGTTTGCCCGCTGACCTTATTTCCTGGGTCCTGGCTACTCAGGCAGGGAGAGGCTGCCTGCTTCTCTGGCACAGCTGCCCCACCTAGGCAGGCGCCTCCTCCCCCACACCCATCCCTTTTGTTCATGGAGGGTATCCCTGGATGCCCTGCTGGTTCCAGCTGATTACACCAATGCAGCAGCAAGGAGACCGCTAGCATGGGAGGGAAACGGGGGCCAGCAGGCCCTCCCTTTTCCAGTGCTCTGCAGACCTTGCCGATCAATCTGATCCCGAACGAGGGTGGAGGAAGCTTTCATGCTTGTGCAGCTCTCGCCTGAAAGCTCCTCCCTTCTCTTACCGTTTTCTTGAACTCAGTGCCCATCCAGAAAAATAAGGAGCAGCTTTTTCTCTGGGTTTGAGATCCTGGAAATCTTGGTTCAGGGGAGGGCCAGCACTGGGCCCCTTGAACGCATTGGGTTGTGCTCGCCTGCTGGAGAAGACACCGGCCTCTCCCATGCCCCCGCTTTTCTAATGTGACTCTTTCCAAAGTGCCCTGGGTGGGGGCTCTGAATCATACTGATTGGAGATTTGTCTGTCTGATTTTTAAAATGGGGTTCAATTTAATTCTATTGTCAAATGCAATTTATTCTCAAATTATATTGAGGGTGACACTGAAATAAGGTTTTGGAACCCTGTAAAATAATTAGTTACAGTCTGTATAACACATTCCAGTGTATGCGAAGAATCGTTGCTCCTAAATCCAATAAAGAGTATTCTAAAAGGAAACATTGAGCTGTTTAGCTACCTCAACAGGCGAGGGCTGATCATTAGTCCTGATATGTCGCTCCAAGAGGGAATCACTGTAGGAGAACACACGTGCTTCAGGTGGGCTCCTGTTCAGAGTTCTGGGGGAAGAAGGCTTAATTATCAGTAACGCTGTTTTCCTAGTGGTTTAATTCTGGCCTGCCTGTTTTGCCTCTGATGGTCATTCTGGGTGATCATCCAATGACAAAAGATGCCCCAAAATCTCTCTCACTTTTCCTTTTTTAAAAAAAAGGTTTTTAGTCCTTCAAGTGAGATCTATGGGATAGAAACTTCCTAAAATTGCTAGCCTTGTGTGTATAAATACAGACAATGAAATTCTCTGCTGTTGGACTTGCTTCCTATTCAGTGAAACGCTGAGGAAGAGCTTAATGCAGCCGCTGTTTTGAAATGAAAGCTGCTGGGGGGTGGGCAGGGAGATTCAGTCATATTTTCGAGAAACTGAATGAAGGAGCCCCTCCCCAAGACGTGGGACCCACCAGGAATGAGAGAGAAGGCAGCAACTGCCACCGGCCCAGCCCTCGGGACTGTGAAGGAAGCTGGCAGGGGAGGCTCAGGGCAAACTCTGCCCGTTGCTGCCCTGTTTTTGTTGCCTGTTGGAGGCTATGGACAAGGATGGAAACAGTGAGGAGTGCAAGGGTCAAGGAGAGCAAGAGCAACTGGGCGGGTCCTTTGTTAGCTGCACCTTCCCTAAGCAGCCATCTCTGGAAAGCAGTACTGTACATCCAAGAGGCAGGACGAGGCAGCTGCCGGCACGTGTTGATGCTGCGGGGGACCCACGGGGTGGAGGGAGGGGCCGCTGCTGCTGTCACATCCTTGCATCTTTCCTGCTGCCGAACTCAGCCTTGCACAGCAGAAGGGTCTTCCCTTCTCACTTGCCTTTTTCCAGTCACTATTGCAAGGGAGGGGTGTGGACAAAACTACTGTTGACTGGCTGTGCTCACACTATTTTTTTTCAAAAGTTTACTGCTTTCTGCAGTATGTTTTAAGGATTACAATAAAACAGTAATAAAAAGTTAGTATAAAACAGTTGTGTGCAAAAATTGAGGTATAACTGAAGTCCTATGAGCAGAAGTTAACACAACCTCTGCGTAGTACAAAATCTCAGAATTCTGCAAATTTGCATACTTACTATTTATGTGCAATTATTGACAGTTTCAAAATAAGAAAACTCAATACGGTAGGTGCAGAAGATCAGACACTCAGTACTTTGTAATACCTTTCCAAACATTTCCTGTTGCCTATCGCTGTTGGAATTTCTTCCTTGCAGAACTTTTTGTTGTTGTTTAGTCGTTAAGTCGTGTCCGACTCTTCGTGACCCCATGAACCATATTGCGCCAGGCCTTCCTGTCCTTCACTGCCTCCCTGAGTTTGCTCAGTTTCATGCTCATTGCTTCAATGATGCTATCTAACCATCTCATCCTCTGCCGTCCTCTTCTCCTTTTGCCTTCAATCTTTCCCAGCATCAGGGTCTTCTCCAAAGAGATCTCTCTTCGCATTAGGTGACCAAAGTATCTGAGCTTGAGCTTCATTATCAGTCCTTCCAATGAACAATCAGGGTTAATTTCCTTTAAGATTGACTGGTTTGACCTCCTAGCAGTCCAGGGGACTCTCAAGAGTCTTCTCCAGCACCACAGTTCAAAGGCATTAGTTCTTCGGCGCTCGGCCTTTTTTATGGTCCAGCTCTCACAGCCATACATTACTACTGGAAAAACCATAGCTTTGACTATGCGGATCTTTGTTGGCAAGGTGACGTCTCTGCTTTTTAATATGCTGTCTAGGTTTGCCATAGCTTTCCTCCCAAGGAGCAAGCGTCTTTTAATTTCATGGCTGCAGTCTCCGTCTGCGGTGATCTTGGAGCCCAAATAAATGAAGTCTGTTACTGCTTCCATTTCTACCCCTTCTGTTTTCCAGGAATTGATGGGTCCAGATGCCATGATCTTAGTTTTTTTAATGTTGAGTTTCAAGCCAGCTTTTGCACTCTCCTCTTTCACCCTCATCAAGAGGCTCTTTAGTTCTTCTTCACTTTCTGCCATTAGGGTGGTATCATCTGCATATCTGAGGTTGTTGATGATTCTCCCTGCAATCTTGATTCCAGCTTGTGATTCTTCCAGCCTGGCATTTCTCATGATGTACTCTGCATATAGGTTAAATAAGCAGGGTGACAGTATACAGCCTTGTCGTACACCTTTCCCTATTTTGAACCAATCGGTTGTTCCATGACCGGTTCTGACTGTTGCTTCTTGGCCCGCATACAGATTTCTCAGGAGACAGGTAAGGTGGTCTGGTACCCCCATCTCTTTAAGAATTTGCCACAGTTTGTTGTGATCCACACAATCAAAGGCTTTTGCATAGTCAATGAAGCAGAAGTAGATGTTTTTCTGGAACTCTCGTGCTTTCTCCATTATCCAGCGAATGTTGGCGATTTGATCTCTAGTTCCTCTGCCTCTTCGAAACCCAGCTTGTACATCCGGTAGTTCTCGGTTCATGTATTGCTGAAGCCTAGCTTGTAGGATTTTGAGCATAACCTTGCTAGCATGTGAAATGAGTGCAATTGTGCGATAGTTTGAGCATTCTTTGGCATTGCCCTTCTTTGGAATTGGAACGTAAACTGACCTTTTCCAATCCCGTGGCCACTGTTGCGTTTTCCAAACTTGCTGGCATATTGAGTGCAGCACTTTAACACCATCATCTTTTAGTATTTTAAATAACTCAGCTGGAATACTGTCATCTCCACTAGCTTTGTTGTTAGCAATGCTTCCTAAGGCCCACTTGACTTCACTCTCTAGGATGTCTGGCTCAAGGTCAGTGATCACACCAGCGTGGACATCAGGGACATTAAGATCTTTCTTGTATAGTCCTTCTGTGTATTCTTGCCACCTCTTCTTAATCTCTTCTGCTTCTGTTAGGTCCCTGCCTTTTTTGTCCTTTATCATGCCCATCTTTGCACTAAACGTTCCTTTCATATCTCCAATTTTCTTGTAGAGATCTCTAGTCTTCCCCATTCTATTGTTTTCCTCGATTTCTTTGCATTGTTCATTTAAGAAGGCCTTCTTATCTCTCCTTGCTATTCTCTGGAAATCTGCATTCAGTTGCTTATATCTTTCCCTTTCACCCTTGCTTTTCGCATTCCTTCTTTCCACAGCTATTTGTAAAGCCTCATCAGACAGCCATTTTGCTTTCTTGCATTTCTTTTTCTTTTGCAGAACTTTTTCTTTTGCAGAACTTTGCTAGCTCAGAAACATTTTTAGCCCACCTTGCATGCACTGAATATTTGACAACTCACAAATTTTCAATAATATTAAAGTCTGGGGACTAGGAAGGCTATTCCAGAACCTTTTCCTTTCTTTCCTGTAGGTACTTAATAGTTGGAGATATATTTTGGATAAATACCTTGCTAAAATATCCAACCTCTTTCCAGCTTCAATTTCTTCAGTGGCATGAGATATTAACCTCTGTGGATATTTTATTGAATCCATTCCCCCCCCCCCCCACACACACACACATTATTTCCTGTGCCATTGGCTGCCTCATACTCCAAAGCATAATAAAGCTCCCCCCACTTCATGGTCCGCAAGTTTTTTTCTACAAAAGCTGGACATTTTTTTCTACAAATGCATTTTGTGTGCTATTGTGGCTGAACAGCTCAATTTTTATTTCATCACTCCAAAGCATTTTGTTCTAAATATTTCAAGATCATCACAGTTTTCCTTTGCTTACCTTAGATGATGACTTTTGGGATGAGGTCAGAAAAGTTTGTCTTCTGACAATTCTCCTATTCAGATCATTGTTGAATAACCAACACTGAACTGTGGACAGTTGCTCAATAACTTTTCAGCAGGTTAGGGTTAGGGTGATTGGTGGGTTCCTGTTTTACAGACTTGACCAGTTTTCTAGGAGGGATTTTTCTTGATCTTCCAGATCTTGCTTTGAATCCAGTAGTTCCATTTCTTAACAGGTCACTTCCATTTTTTAATGCTTCTCAAAGCTGAAATTGTTAGAAGTGCTTAGAGATTTTTTTTATAACCTTCCTCCTTTGAATTATCATAGAGGGGCCTGTGATTGCTAAAAATAGAACAATAATCACAACATGGGACTTTAGAACGCTCTGAGCATTTATTCGTCTGTGAAATGAACTTCCCCTGGATAACTGTAAGCCTAATGAGCCAATTACTTTTTTAGATCTCCTCAATAACTTTATGATAAACCCAAATAGCACTGAATCAATTGAAAGCGTGTCCAAACTTCTGCACTAGCCATATTCACCGCTACCTTATTCTAAATCTGCAAACAGTTGCACGTAGTCAGTATTCTGATTTGCAGAAAGACGTCATCTTTAACTTTGTACCATGTGGTGCTTCTGTCAGCTTTTGTTCACTGAAGCATGCAAATTGACCAGGTGTGCTTAAACTTTCTTACGTAACTGTGTAATAATAATTAAAATTTGTCTCCCATTCCCAAAGGAAAGCCTTGGGTCTTGAGCAGGCACCTAAGTGATATAATATAAGGCTCTCCTAAGATGTTGAGGAGACTAAACCATGGTTGAACTCAGCTTTCTGTGTTCATGTGCCTCACTAGGCTAAAATGTGGTTGCACACTATGATCACCAAAAATGTATATTGTTTGGTGAAATGGCCAACTGCATTTCCTTCAAAATAAGTCATACTCTTCAAATATATATTTAACCCCATGCTGCCAAAGTGCCAATCTGTCTGAGATGTGCTGCTGTTCCCCTTATTCCTGGGACATTCATGTGACACACAGGGCCATGGTTAACTTGCTTCCAGAGTGGGTCAGTGGCCTTGGGTACAGAACCACAAACTCTCCTACCCCATTTCAGCCCTCATGGCCTAACTGGATTTGTCCAGAGTCTGCCCTGGTAAGTTGGTGCCATACCTCATCCTGCAAATCAGAGGCTTGGCCCTCAGGAGAACTCCAGGGAAGGCGGTCAAATGCCAGGCCAGATTCTGCACTAGATCCCCACGCACCCAGCCTGGTGCCTTTTTCCCACCTCTCTCAAGAGGTGCACCTGGTGGCCCACCTACAGCTGAAAGGTGCCTTCATCCTAGCTGTTCATGCTGCAAGCTGAACAGATTCTTCCCAGGGGGGAGAGAACCAAGCTTCATTATGTGGTAGGTTGGTTTCTAGCTAAAGAGAATAAGGTGGTGGGGAGAGAGACTAGATCCCCCCACCCCCCACTTTATCTAACATTTGATTTATCATTCATCTGGTCTCTGAGTAAATTGGTTTTAAGTCCAAATGCACGGACTGTCTTTTCTGTCCTCTGTTCGGCATCTGGACAAACGGTTTCCTGCTCAACTGCAGCTGGGCCCGCAAAGGCCGAGGGGCTGAGCTGCCCTGCTTGGTTCTGCGGAGGCACCTTTCCTGCAATGTGTCAGCGGAGCTGTCCGGCTCCCCTGAGCTGCTGCAACAGTGACTGGGAGGACTTGGCTCCTCTTCCTTGCCCTTCTCTACACATTTCACCCAGATGCCCTTCCCTCACCTTTCACCCAGACGCCCATCTTGCCCCAGCAGCTCTTGGAAATCCTCCTGCAGCTGACCAGCCTCTGGAAGCTGCTATGGCTTCACGTCAGGCGGCATCATGAGGTTGATGGTTTCCAGATGTTGCGATGCATCCAGTGCCTAAATAGTAGTTCTGGTGCTGGAAACGAGGCATGTCGGACTCTCGTCCCCTCCAGCTGGGAGCCGGGCTTCACCACCCAGTCATCGGTAGGCCCGCCACCCCTAGCTCATGACTCCGAAAATTGCAAGGATTTTCTGCATCTTCTCAGGCAGCCACCCATATTCCAGAAAGCCTTTTTGGAAGAGGGATTCAGCGACTGTTGCCCCCCACCACAAAAGGAGGGGGTTGTCTGTTACTGCTCCCTTTCCCCAGGCAAGAGCTATCAAAAGCAGAATTGGTGCCCACCTGGCTTTGGGGAAGCAACAGGCAAGTCGGGGAAGGCACGTGGCTCTTCCGACTGAGGAGCCTCCCTCTCTGGCCTAGGCTAAGCAGGGCACCCCTGGATCAGGCCTGTTCCCAGCAGCCAACCCCAGTCAAAACTGTCACTGCATGAGCTGTAAAAGCATCAGAGAAGAAACTGAAAAGCGAGTGATGGCACTGGAAGAATCCCACCCCCGCCGCCGCTTTTCTCTCTCTCTCTCTCTCTCTCTCTCTCTCTCTCTCTCCCTCCCTGGCGGAGTCTCCGGAGCCACGCCTGGACACAAGCAGGCTGCTTTGGCACAGGCGTCCACAAGGGGGCGCTGGTCGCAACCTACAGCTTCGCGTGTTTGAAGAAGCGGGGCTGGGGCCTCTAGCCCCGGGCCCAAGGCACAGTCAGCGGCTGGAACGCCTGGCCGTCTCTTCGGCGTTTTCAGCCGGCGAACAAACAGTTCTAGAAAGGACGACGCCCTGCCTGGAAAGTAGGTGTCTTAAATAATGGCTAAATAATGGGAAGGAAGGGGATGTTTCCTTTTAAAATCAGAAATTCAGTAGTGCCTCTGACCAAAGTGAAAAGCGAGCAGCAAAGGCAACCTTTTGTAAGAGTTCTAATTCAAAGTTTTAAAAATATTTTTTTCGCGTTTTCTAGATAGGCTTTGTGGCAGAGTCTGTAAATATGCCATCCTGGCCATGACAATTGTGCTACCTTGTATTGTCTGCTGTGCAGTGGGGTGCAGGTGCATTCTCCCCTGTTTTTAGCCATTTTTCCAAGTGCTAGATTTGATTTTTAAGGAGAAGGGGAGTTCTCAAGTGCGTCTGCATGCAGGACAGGGTTAAGCAAGGTCACCAGATTCTTGGGGGGCTCCCCTTTCTTACCACAGTGAAGCTGACCCTGTCTGCACAGACCCTTCCTCCCTCTTGACTGACCAGGAGCTCCTCTCCCTCATCCAGATTAAGCATTGTTTCATCTACTCCTAATCCTGTTGGGGGGGTTGAGTCATAAATGGAACCATGCTACATACCTGGATACCAGCCTCCCCCACAGAAAAACCAGCAGTAACCCCAAGGCCGGGATGGACTTTATTCTACAGCTGGACTAGAAATCACGCACTTGTTCTCTGGCATTTTTGATTAAAGGTGAAAACGGTGCCTGCAGTTCTGGGAACAACATACAATCCCAAAACCAGCGAGGCAGCATGAAATTCAGGTAATGCAGAAAGTGCATTGTCTCAACTACCGATCGGTCATGTGGAAATAAAACGGACCGGGACTGTGTCTTGCCTGCTGCTGCCGCCTACCCCTCCCCGTGTTGATAGGGAAGCGACCCTCCTTCGCCAGCATCAGGATCTGAACCTTTTGGGAGTTGCTGTGACTAAGTTTTCTTTGGATTGTAGTCCTGTGTTTTACGGCCTTGTTACTAGGTATCGTAAGAAGGGCAGGACTGGGGCAGCACAGAATTTTTTCCAAATAAATAAAAATGCAGCAGTGAGCGACAAACTGCCCCAAACTGCTGGGGGTTGGGGGAGAGCCTTCCGTCTCCGCCGGCCTGCAGGCGCTGCTGCTCTTCGGTCTTCTTCAGAGGCCAGACCGACGCCGCCCGGCTGGGTTCACACCACCACCGCGGCGTCCACGCTACGTCCGGGAAAGCGCCTTCCTGCGGGTTCACGCAACAGCTCGGGGGGAGCTGCCGGAACCGTCCAGCCCGGCCTCGGAGCGCCTTGGGCGAAGGGCTCCTTACCAACCGGCGGAACGGAGGGAGGCGCGCGCGGGCCTTCCCCGCCCTCGCCTTTTGTTCAGCGCCGAGGGTCTGGCGCGCGGGCTCCGGCTCGGGGGCCGCGGGGAGCGCCCCTGCAAGATCGGGAACGGCGCGGCAGGGCGCGCTGCACACGGGCCGCCCGCGGGCCAGGTCGAGCGCGCGCACGCGCAGAGTGGGAGCAGACCGGGAGGGCGGCGGGTCCCCGCCTTGCGCTCCTCCTCCCCTCGGCGGGGCGGCCCTTCAGCCCTGAAAGAGGAGCTCGGACGGGCGGCGGCGGCGACGGCTCCAGCTCAGAGGGACCGACGGACGGACAGACAGAGCGGAGTGGCGGCGGCGTCCAGGCTCGCCCGCTTGGCAGGTGCGGCCGTAGCGGGCGCCCGGGCGGCGGAGCTCGCAGGTAATCCAGGCGGCGTCTCTCCTCTTCCCGGGCCACCTTTCCTAGCCTTCGGACCGGCCGGAGGACATTCTGGCCCGGGAGAGCCGGCCGAGCGGGAGATGGAACGGGTGGCCATGCCTTGGCTTGACTCCGGCCGGCGGGGTCTTTCGCAGAGGGGACCTCAGTGGACGGCACCTGAAGGCGGCCCCGACGGGCCGGCATCCCTCCGGTCCCCGCCTGCCTGGACGTGGCGCATTCCGCACATTCCTGGCGCTTTTCTCCCGCACCCGCGCGGCCGAGGGGGAGCAGCGCTGGCGTTCAAAGCCGGGAAGAAGGTTCCTTCCGGCCGTTCTTCAGACCCCCCCCGCGCCGCCGCCGCCGCCACCGCCACGCACCTGCGCTCGGCCTCGGTGGGGCAGCTTCCGGGCGGGAGGAGACCCCTTTGCACCCTCTCAGACCTTGCTGGCGTTGGGGGAGGGTTCGGGACCTCCACGCGGCCGCGGCTCCAGCCCCCCTTGCTGCTGCTTGGGAGAAAACGGCTGTCCGGTCTGCGGAGGTGGGAGGGCGGCTCTCCCTCGTGGTTCCCCCTGCCCCCGCGGCGCCGGGAACCTGCGGAGGGTCGGGCAGCTCCGGGCTCGCAGCAGGATGGGAGCCTGGCGCTTGGGGCCCTGAGCCACGCTGAAAAGGAGACTGCTTGGTGATTCTGGGACAAGCTTTCTACCTTGCAGGCCTGTTGTGAGGCAGCTCACGGGGGGGGGGGGGGGAGGGTATTGACCAGTCTGCTTAATTGTTGCTTGGGGTGGGCTCCAGAACTAATCTGAGCTCGGGGTCTCGTAGCAGCATCTGATTGAGACCCAGAAGCTTTCTGCTCTTGGAACTGGGAGGGGGGGCTTGGGGTTCCTCTGTGGTGGGTCTGAGGGAGAGAGTCCTTTGGGAAGAACACAAAGCCCTCGAGAGGGCCAAGTCCTCTCCTGCTGCTGAGCAGTGCTTGTTCCCCTGGGCCATTGCAAGGTCTCGTTCTGTGGAGCTGGGATGCCCAGCAAACGATGCTGATTTGACCCGGGGCAGCTGCAAGGCACATGGGGCACCAGTCCAGAAGCTGGCTTCCTCCTTGCCCAGGACCAGCACTAGCTTTGCCAGCTTTCTCTTGGAACCCAGAAAGGCCTGCCAGCCCCCTCTTCACCCCAGGGCACTGGGTAGCAGATGCCAGCCAGCGAGCCACGCTGCTGCCCTTGGCCTCCTGGTGGGCCCAGACCTGCCTCATCCTAGGGCCCGAGGCAGGGAGCAAAGCCACGGCTCAGCCAGGCACTCGGCCAGGGGGTCTTTTGGTGCAGAGGGGGTTGGGGCTTGGGCTTGCAGAGACCCTTGGCCAGGGCTGCCAGTGCCCGCTGCTTTCTGGCAGAGCAGATCCGGTGCTGGGCCAGCCAGATTGGAACTCTGCTGCGGCCCTCCTTCCAGTCTTTTGCTTGGATCCTGCGTCAGAAGCTCTCCGGAAGCCTGGCTGTCGTGGGCGGCTTGGGCTCGGCCTGGCTCTGGCCAAGGGTTGCACCACCCCCACTTTTCCCAGGCTGCCCCCCCCGAGGCCAGGAAAGCTGCTTGAAGCTTTTGGTGCTCCTCCAGGGCAAATCAGGCAGTTGGTCTCTTCCCCACTTTTCCTCCTGACTTGCAGTGGTTAGGGGGAGTGGAAGCCCAGCCCTGCAGGCTTCAGCCCAGCCCGGCTAAAGCTCACCCTTTGGCCTTTGCTGCCCAACCACTCCCAGCCACACAAGGACCTCATTCTCTGGCAGCCCAGAGAAGAAAGGCGCCTTGTGGCTGACAAGGTACAGCACCCGCCCGCCCACCCTCCCTCTGAACAGAGCCTGCTTGTCAGGGCTTGTGGCTCTGAGCAGGGAGGAGAGAGAGAAGGGGTAGGAGCCAGGGTGCCCCCCCAGGTCTCTTCTACCTTGGAAAAGTGGGGATGAGGAGGCAAGAAGCCACAATCTTGGGCCTCGCTTGTCTGGTGGGTGGCGCTCCCCCTGGGCAGGTTGAAGAGACAGGATGGGCCTCTGGAGACGAGACAGACACTGGCTCATCGGCCTAGTCCCTTGGAAGGTGGGCCGCAGAGGGGTCTGAGGACTGGGGAGCCTGTGCCAGTGCTGGGGAGGGGCGCTCAGGCCAGGCAGTGCCCTGCTGGCTCTCCTGGAACGGCACAGAGGTTGCTCGTTCTACTGCCCAGAAAGGGGCAAGACTTCTCCCCTCAGGAAGGGAGGAAGGCTGGAGGGTACCTGAGTGAAGCAGAAAGGTTCAGGGAAGAGGGTTCCCTGTTCCAAACTAGGGAACTATCTTTTGAGGCCCGCTCTCCTCTAGTTTTTCCCCACAACAGCAACCCTGCGAGGCAGAAAACAATAGAGAGAAATTAGCTTTTTGTTGAAATTAACAAAGCTGAAGATAATTTTAGATACTTGTGCTAGTTAGTCAGTCATGAAGTAAGTTTACCTAGTAGTGGCAATGCTGGCTGCTTAGAGTAAAGTCTCAGTTCAGTCCTTCTGCCTCCCTGCTGGGGGGGCAGCTACTCTGGGTCTTCTTTAAAAGCAGAAATAGGCATCTCGTTCCTCCGTGAACTTGAATAGCGGGTGTGCTTTGACCAGGCTGGAGACAGAAGCCACTCGGGGAGTGCTTCCGGTGGGCCACGGCTGACTCTCCTCCCCTGCAAGGGACCGAGCCTCACTGCCACCGGAGGGTGAGGCGAGTGGAGGCCTTCCCTTTCCGAGGCGAGGGGCCAGCCTCGACAAGGCCAGATCCTGCACCCGGACCCGGAAGGGCCTGCGGAGCGGCAGGGTCCATCCCTGCACGTGGGCTGTTTTGGAATGGCTTGGGGGTGGCAGTGGCTTTTCCGTGGCCTTTGGCCCAGCACTTGTGACACGTGCTCCCACTCTCTCCTCCTAGGCCGGAGGGGCACTGCCATGGAGACCTGCAACCAGAACCTGGCTGGTCCCCCCTGCCGAGGGCAGAAGCCCATTACTCAGGTGAGAGGCCTCCGCTGGCCTTTAGAGTGTGCTCAGGCCTCCTGGGTGTCAGGAGGGAGCCCGAATGGGGCTTTGCCAGCCCGAATGGGGTGTGAACCTGAGCCTAAGGCAGGCAAAGAAGTGGGGGAACCCATTCAGAAACTCTTCCGGAGGCAGGCGGCTCTGATGCCGGCTCAGCTAGCTTCCTGGCAGCAGATGAACCTTCCTGCCTCCTTCCCCCTCCCCATCCCACCCCATTTTTAAAGCTTTTGGCAACTTGCCCTGCCATCCCCTATCCATCCCATGGCCTGGCACTCTGCCTTACAGCCTGACTGGCTGGAGGATGGCAATTAAGAAAGAGGGGCAGGGTCTGCTCAAGGTTTCTGCCCCAGGGAGGCAAGGCTGCTCTCTGGTCTTGGCTGCCTGAGAACTGGCCATGAGCCCCTCGGGCAACTCACGGGCTCCAACACTTTGAGCGCAGAGCCAGAGCATCTTTGCATGCGCCGACCGCACTGCCGACCCCTCCCATCTCCACCTCTGCCTGCATCCCCCGGGCTGTTCTTGGAGGAAGAGGGGGCGTGCTGCTGCTGACGGCCTTTCCTCCCTGCCCTGCAGAACAGCCTCTTGGACCTGACTGAGATGGGCCGAGGTTTGAAGGTGCAGACGCAGAAGCCGCACCTGGTGAGCCTGGGCAGTGGGCGCCTTAGCACCGCCATCACTCTGCTGCCTCTTGAAGAGGGTATGTCCCGGTGGAGCCCTGGTGCCCTTCCCTGAAGCCTCTGCCTCCCCTCGAAGCAGGAGTGCCCCCATGCCCCCACCCCCGCTCACAGCGTTTCCTTGCAGGCAAGACAGTCCTGGGCTCCACTGCTGGGGACATTGTGCTACAGGGGGCTGGGGTGGCCCCCCAGCACTGCTTCATTGAGAACGTGTGCGGGACCCTCACTCTGCACCCCTGCGGCCATCCCTGTGCCATCGATGGGCTGCCTATCACCCACCCCACCCGCTTGTCCCAAGGTAAGGAGAGGCGAGGCTCTGCTGGGTGGGGCACAGAGAGACCTGCAAACCCATCGTGCTGTCCTGGGCCAGGTACTTACGGGGAATCCCAGGTTCTGGGTCTCTGAACTGGTTTTTGGACTCAGGTCTGTTCATCCCAGGGGGACAAGCATTGGTGCATGGCCCCTCTGGCACCCACATTTTCCTGATGGTGTGGGCCCACTCCGTTCCCTGGCTGGTGGACTTCCAGTTGGGCTGACCCTACTGCTGCCGAGCACTGCGGTGGGGGGGGGGAGTCCACCAGCAAGTCCCAAGAGAGAGCCCACGGTGAGCCTGGATCAGCGAAGGGACCTGCACCCTCCCTGCCCTACGGCTCCTGGAGAAACGTGGCAGAGCCTCACACAGCGCTCAGAGGCCCTTGGGGCAGAGGGGCCTGGAGGAAGGAACTCTCCAAGGATGGGCTAGGGGCCCCTCTGCTGGGTGGGGGTCTGCCACCCCTCAGAGCCCTGGCCAGTCTCCCTGCCCCCTGGGTCAACACTGAGCAGGGAGCCTCCCTGCGGGGGCCACAGCAGGAGGCCGGCTCCGACCATCGCCATGGGAACCCAGCTACTCTGTGGCTCGCTTTGTCCTTGGCAGGGAGGGCAGCTCTGCTGGCACAAAGGAGAACTGAGCAAGAGGCTGGGAGGAGGGGAGGCATTCCTTTGGCCACCCAAGGCCAGGGCAGCCACCAACAGGAGGTGAGCAAGGCCCTGAGCTGTAACCAGTCATCACAGAGGATGCAACCCCAGCTGACCTCTGGTCTGCCCAGGAGCTGCCAGGCTGACATTTCTAGGAGGGCCATGGAACTGGGCAGCCCTGTGCCATTCTCTGTGGACCCTCCGAAAGCCAGCTCGTGCTAGGAAAGGAGGGCCAAAGACTTGCCTTTCCTGTGGCTGACCACACAGGATGCTTGCCTTTGCCCAGATGACTATCAGAATGGGTCCCCTTCTCCCTGAAGTACTGTCTCCTGCCAAGGGGCTAAATCTTACCGTCTCAGACAGGAAGGCTTGCAGGGGTGAATTTGTTACTGAGGCTGCAAGTTTTAAGTGCTTAATATTCAGAGTAGGCTGCAGTCCTTCACCATAAAGAGAGATGTTTCCTGGCCAAGGGTGGCAGAGCTCCATTATTTAAAAGCCAAGCTGAGTGTATCTTGGACCAGGGCAGAGGCCGTGGACGCTGTCCATGATCCAGTCTCATTGACCAGAACAAACGCAATCAGTGGACTGGGGCTGGCTGGGAGGCCTCTACTGCTTCTGTGGGGCTCAGATGCATGCCCATCCTCGGACACCTCTCCCCCCACATCAGTCCCTGGAGCTCAGCAAGGCCATGTTCTCTGCAGGCCAAGCAGGACCACTGAGCTGAAGCTCTTCCATGCTGAGCAGGCAGACTGCATGATGCCTCCTGGGTGTGGTGGGGGGACCAACTTCTGCAGCTATTGTCAGCAAGCGTTTCTGCACCCCAACTTTGTTTGTGGATGTAATCCATCTAAGCCATTGTCACTTCATTTTTGCATACAGGTAGTCCTTGGTTTACAACAGCAGTTGGGACTGGAATTGCCATCACTAAGTGATGCAGTCATGAAGTGCGACATCGCATGACTGCGCTGCATAGCTATGGCAATTCCGGCAGTCCCAGTTACCATTGTTAAGCCAATCACCACAGATTGTTAAGCAAGGATGTCACATCACCATTTGCGACCTCCTGCCAGCTTCCCCATTGACTTTGCTTGTTGGAAGCTGGCAAAGATCACAAATGGTGACCGTGGGGATGCTGCAACAGCCGGAACTCCGAGGACCAGTCATAAGTCCCATTCATTCAGCCCTGTCGCAAGTTTGAACAGTCACTTAATGAGTGGTTGTTAAGTGAGGACCACCTGTAGTTGATGGTGGGCTTTGTTTAATGGATTTACTTGCCTTCGGTAAGTTACCATTCTCTAGTTAATGTCTCAAGTTTCTCTTATCACAGAGCCAAAAAGTAATTTCAGATCTCTCTGTCACTAATTTCCAGGGATCCTTAGCAAACCTGGTTCTAAAGCTAACTAGTTAGCAGCCCATGAGCGCTGCAAAACTGCTCCCTCTAAAAGCCACAGGAAGGAATGCTTTGAGACTAGGTGTGGGGCAGACCTCTCACTCACCAAAAGCAGCGCGTCCTGCAAAGATCTCCCCCAAGAGTTGTAGTTAGGACTCTAACTACTAGCCCCCACAGCTGTCCCCCCCCCACATTTTTCTAGTTCATTCCATCTTGCTGTTCCTCATCTGTACCGCAACAGCCCCTCTGAACAGAAATCACAACATCAAGTCAACTTTTCCAGAGACTCACCATTTCCTGTCTGAATCACATTTTTCTTCTGATGAGATCCTGGAAAGAGAACCCTTGTAAAACATTTTTAAAAGGAATTGCCAGGAGGCCTTGACTGGGATGTGAGAGGAAAATAACTGAGTGGCTTTTCCCCAGGCTAAGTCCATCCCTGCTCCATCCCTTTGCAGCCAGTGGTGGACTGGGGCCTCCGCTGCACTGGAAGGAGAACAGGCTGACACTAGGGCCCCTTTGTGGGAATTACCCCAGCCCCCCCCCCCCAGCGTGGCTGTGTGTGGCTGCCAGAGAATCTACACAGACAGCCCCCAGCCCAGACTGTGGGAGCTGCCAGGCCATCTCTCCTGGCCCATCTTCCCCTCTGGGTCCCTGAAAGACCTTTCCCCGCGGTGGCTGGGCCAGAAGGCTGAGCGGAGGATGCTGAAGCTGCTACACCAGGCACCACCAAG
Source organism: Python bivittatus (assembly GCF_059951505.1). Taxonomy (NCBI): domain Eukaryota; kingdom Metazoa; phylum Chordata; class Lepidosauria; order Squamata; family Pythonidae; genus Python; species Python bivittatus. Next base: position 460,698 of record NW_028277052.1, read on the forward strand.
CCTGCCCCCCCCACTTTGGCCATCCTTGGCAGAGACCCTGGACTCTGGTTCTCCCCAGCTGTCCCCTCTCCTCCGCGGGTGGGGAGATTTGCCAAGGGAGGATTCCAAGAAAGGGGATGCAAAATCCCTGGAAAATAGTTCGTGGACTGCCTCCTCATCACTTTCCTCGAAATGGGAAGCTGGAGGAGTCGAACGGAAAGAAAGTGGCTGCCAGCTCCAAGGAGAGGGGCCCGAATTCTCCGGGCGGGGAAGCTAAAGCCGCCTGCCCGCGGGGAGAAAAGCTGTTCGGGAGCGGGGCGCGGAGCGCGGAGCGTGCAGGTTCCGGGGCGCTTAGCCCTTGGGCTGCGCGTTGCAGGAGCGCCGCAGGAGAGGCCCGAAGGCCGACCGCTGGCCGAGCAGCCCGGAGCGGAACGGGGTCCAGGGCGCGCGCCAGCCCTTCCGGAGAGGCGCCGCCCCCTGAATAGACCCCGCCAGCTGGGGCCGGCCCTGCGCCGTCGGGCGGGGAAGCGCGGACAGGCCGGGGCCCGGCGCGCGGCGGCTGGTGAGTGTGCGCGCGCGGACTCTCCCTCGCGACGAGGGGGCGGGCGAGACCCTCCCTGCCTCCGCCCGCTCCACCGCTATTTTTAGCCGTCCCGATGGCGCCCGCCGACGTGACGAGGGGCTCCGCCCAGCTGGCGGCTTCTACGGTCCTGGGGATGCGGCCGGTGCGCTTTGCAGCCTAGAGCGCGGCGCCCCCAGCCCGCAGGCGCGGCCGAGGCAGCCGCCGACGCTTGGCGCTTTCTGCTGGGGAGTGGCCGGCCGGCCGGCCCAGCCTCTGCCCGAGAACGACCTTTGGGGGACGGAAGCGCAGCCGTCTTCCGCCTGGCTGGCTCCGAGTTGGGCACGGGGGAAGCGTCAGCCTCGCGGGTCTGGGCGCTGCAGCCCAGGAGCGTCCGCGCAGAGCACCGGGGATCGCCAGGCCCGGTGCTTGACCCGGGACGGGATCCAAGTCTCCCTCGGCCCGTCCCTTCGCCGCCCGGCCCCCCTCGGTCTTAGAAGGAGCGGAGCCCCCTGCGTGAGCTGGCTGGGGCTTGGAGGAAAGTTGGGCGGAAGCAGGAGTGCGGGGTCTTGCGGGAGTCCTCCCTCCGCTCCCAGGCGCGCGCCGGCAGCGCCGTCTCCCCGATCGATCTCGACGCCGACTGCGGCCGCGGGGGAGCCAAGGAGGGGAGGCTGTTGGGCAGGGGGAGATTTGTGCGTGGGGCGGGCAAACCTGCGTGGCGCGCCCTCCTCCTCGCCCTCCCTCGCCCCCTTCTTAGCTGGATTTCAGCTGCTGGGCCTTGTTGGGGGGGTTGAGGGCACCCTCCTGTCCTCACCAGTCCCCCCCCTCCCAAAGCTAGTGCACCCTTCCCGGCTGGAGTTGGATGGAAGGAAAGCCGGCTTCATCAACCACTGCCCTCCTTCCTGCTTGGCAGATTTCGACATTCAATGCTATGCTTTGTGGAAGGATAGATCAGTCGCCAGCTTTCACTCCCCTGGACTCTCCGCTCCAGAGAGGTGGATTGCCTCTTTATCCCCAGACAAGGGGCAGCGGGGGACGCCTGGGCCTGATTTTATGCATCGCCGCCATATGCTGCTTGATTGACCATTTTTCTTAGTAGAGTGGCCACAGACCTTGACCCTTTTTCTCCTTGGGGGTAAATTTGGTCTCTTGATCAGTCACTTGCCACATTTGTACTCTTTCTCGTTCCGCAAAATGGTTTCTGCAGTACAGTGACAAGAACCATCTATGACCATCTTCCAACAGGGCTTCTGCAGCGACGTCTGGTTTTCTAATCGTGCCCATCGTGGAATTAGTGGCCTTTTTCACAGCAGTAGCACATTACATTGACAATCTTGGGAGTTGTGAGTCAGTGAGTTGTGGGAACCGGGGCATTAGGATAAGCCAGAATAGCGGATGGTTGTTTGTTTGAGGGTAGCGTGCTTGGGCTGGGTTAACCTGAGGGCACTGGGCTTTGTGAACCAGCTGCAGTGTGGGCACCTCGGGTATGTGGGAGACTCGCTTGTGTTCCAGAGTGGAGAAGAGCTTGCCAGGTTTGGGCTGCGTGTCCAGGAAGCTCGTGGTCTCCGTCTGCAATTGTGGTTGTCACCAAGCCTTTTGGATGACTCCAGACTTCCTTGGGACCCGTTGCTGGGGCATGTGCTCTTAGAGACCCCCGCCCCCTCATCCTGGTATACCAGGACCCCATAACGGTGGCATACCCCAGTTGGGGGGGGAGTAGGTCTGGTCTTGTGGAGACAAGGCAGGATGGAATCTTCTGGGGAGGAGGATGGTTAGACTGTATAAGCTTTCTTTAGCACGTCAGGGCTCTGTTTTTAGTAACCTTCCATTTAATTTGTTTGTTTCAGAATTGGCCGGGGAATGGGTGCCAACGCAGCAATTTTTTTTTTTTTTTTTTTTTTTGAGATTCAGGACCAGAGTTGTTGTTTTGCTTCTGTGTTGCTGGGGAGTGTAGGGCTCAGATGAACTGAGGACCGCAGGGGGCTGCACAGGCCTCCGAAGAGGGCATTTTAGCAAAGGTGGCAGCTGCTGGCACTGCGGCTAAGGGGACAGACAGCCTCCCAGGCAAGGCCGCGCCCTCCTTGGCTTCTGCACTGGGCCTTTGGCTATGAGGCAAGGGCACGGGCGGGTGTGCTGGCCTGTGTTTCCTGACTTCATATCCCCCACCACCACCATTGCCTCACTGCTGTCAGCGGGAGCTGGTTTGTCTGCCTGCTGCCGAGGGATCCTGGAAAGTTATTCCCTCAGGCCCCAGATTCTGTGGCTCAGGCCCAGCTGCTGAGCGGCTCAGATGGTTTGGGAAAGCCTGGGAGGAGTACCCAGTACGTCTCTGGGTGTCTGTCTGCTCTTCCCACGCCAAGCCTTGCTGTGCCCGGAGCTCCCACTCGCCTCCCAGCTTCTCAACCTAACAAGAGTGCTGCTAGCTGGATATCCACCCACGGGTCCTCTGCCATGGAGCAACCTTCTCCAGACACCTCTTGAGTCTTTCCTGGCTGGGCCCAGGCTGTGGCATCCAGGGTAGGACTGGCTGCATCTTGCCTGCACAGGCATCATGAGAACGGGAATTGTGTCCGCTTGTGTCAGCCCCACTAGGAAGAGCGTGTCAGGAACCAACTCCACAGGACATCTACCACTACTGTTACTGAGACAGGCTATACTAACAGAATCATGCAAGTCTGATTGTGCAGGCCCTCCTCCTGATACTTCAGCAATTGAGGGAGGCGCCTGTCTGAGCCGCTTCCAAACGTTATCTGGATGTTGTGGACCTTTAAAAATGCTTCAGCCCCTTTTGCCTGGGCAACACATCCTGCATCTCTCTGTCAAGGTCATCTTCTTCACTCTGCCCTTTGCCTGTTCATTTGTGGGGCAGAGGGGGGAGCCTTCAGCAGTTGTACAGTATTGGCTTTGTGGGGGGTGGCAGGAAAAAACATAAAAAGCAAAGCATTCAGCACTACAAACTGAACAGCAGCAGGGTCCGTTAATTGCGGTGTCAGCCGGAAGCCACCTTCAGTCTTGGGGCTCCAGTCATGCAAGGTTTCATGCGGACGGAGCCCCTGCGAAGAAGGTCTGGCTCTTGGGTTGACCCAGCTAGGGCGTGCTGCTTGAGCAGGGCCTCCAGGACCGAGTGAAGGCTGGGGGCGGGTGGTCTTCCCACTAATCTGGTCCCAAGAGGTTGGGGTTTTAGTGGCACCACAAACCTTCTGAGCTGGGAGCATTCGTGCTTGGGCTCTGACTTCCTGGCCGCCCGAAGCAGCATTGCTGAAGCTTCTGAGCGGCCCCGCAAAGAGCACACGGCGGCCGCCAGCAGCAGGAAGCCCTGAGACTCAGAGGAGCTTCTTGGCCTTTCCAGAGACGGCTGCACCTCTCAGAGCGGCCAGCGTGGCTGGGCTGACTTTTTGGTGGGCTGTTTGGTGCTTCTTTGATGGTGCTTCTCCCTCTCTCAGGACACATGATCTGCCTGGGCCAGTCCACCTTCCTTCGGTTCAATCACCCAGCCGAGGCAAAGTGGATGAAAAGCATGGTGCCTGGGGGTCGGCAAAGCCCCATGGCCCAGTATGGACTCAGGGCAGGTAGGTCCTTTGCATGAGTGGGTCTAGGGGGGTCCTGGGTCCCCTCCTCACCTGGCTCCCCTGCACTTCTGGCCTGGCTGAGCTGCAGGAGAGGCATACCCAGCCCCTGAGAGGAACGCTTGGAGTTGGGCATCTGGAGAGGCTCTTTTGGGAGGCAAGGGTGCAAGGTGGGCTTTGCCTCATAGGGATGGGGGCTCAGGTGCACATGCGGTGATGGGGGAACGGGGGAGGGAACTGGGGACCTCACTTCTCCCTTCCAAGACTCCTTTCTCTTTGCAGCAGAGTGGCAGAGCCCCATAAATGGCAACTCCGAGGGGGCACCGCTTTCCCTGCCCAGCCCCCAGACCCTGGTCAGTTCCATCGAGAGGGACCTGCAGGGCATCATGGATTCCTTGGTGCTGGAGGAGGACAGCAGCAGCAGCGGCGTTGCAGTGCAGCTCCGCGGGAACACTCAATCTCCACTGGCCTCGTCTGTGGCAAACGGCGGGGGGTGCTGCTCCCGGCTGTCCCCACCCCAGAGCCCTGGCGACGTGTCTGTGGGGTCCACCTATGAAAACACCTCCTCTCCCCCGTTCTCTCCGCTCTCCTCTCCTGCCAGCAGCAGCAGTAGCTGCCGGAGCCCATCATCGTCCGGCGGCCGGGATCAGGCACCCGCCCTCCCCCCCGCAGTGCCTGTCCGGTCCTCAAGCTACTGCCATGCCGCATTATTGCCCCACGGGGGGCCTCGCCCAGATCCCTTGAACAGTCCCACTGGTTCCCTCAGCTCTGCTCGCAGCTCAGGGAGCCCCCAGGGGGAGAGGAGGGTTCGGCGGGAGGGCCCCACAAGCCCCCTGCCAAGTCGCAGGGCCCGGCCTCCTGTAGAGAATCCCCACCCTAGCCAGCGTAGCTCCCCCCTGCCGAAGGGGAACCCGCTGGGCAGCCCTCGGCCGCAGTCACCCAATAGTCCCCCCTTGGCCAGCACCTTCCAACTGCCCTCCACTCTGCGGAGCAAGCCTGCGGCGCTACAGGAGCGGGCCCCCAGTCCCTTCCAGGAGATGCCACCACCCAGCCCTTCCCGGCCAGGGAAATCCAACTGCCAAGCCTCAGAGCTGGCAGGCGTTGCCCCTCACCCAGGCCGGGCCCCACAGCCCCCTGAGAGTCCCCGGTTCAGCCAGCCAGTTCTGGAGAGCCTGCGGGAACTGCCTCCTCTCAGCCCAGCCCTGGGGCGCCGGGCAGCCTCACCAGCCCCCCCAAGCAGCCTGCCCCTGCAGGGCAAGTTTGGGGAGAGCCCCAGGGGCTGGTGGAGAGAGGGGTCTTCTGCCTCCGCCTCCTGCCTGCGGGGTCGCAGTCCCTCGCCCTCCCGCCTCCCTGGAGAGCCCACCCAGCGCAAGACCCTCAGCTCCGCCTCCAGCCTGGGCTCCCTCATCCTGCCCTCAGATTCCCCCCAACTGACCCGCAAGAGGTCTGGGGGGTTCCAGGCGCTGGGCCCCACGCGAGAGCGCAAGCAGAGCATCTCAGAGCTGAGTGGGCACGAGAGCGATCTTCTGGAATATCACCGGTGGCAGCGCCAGGAGCGCCTCCGAGAGCAGGAGATGGAGCGGTTGGTGAGCAGGGGCCGAGCCTGTGGGTTTCAGCATCGCCCCTGGAAACTCGGGGGGGGCAGCGTGAAGGATGCGCAGTGCAAGCCCTTGGTTGTTGGAAAAGCATGCCAATTCTGTATGAGCAGACTTGGCTTTGTAGGCAGAGAGGAGTGGGGGGGGGGGAATTGTAGCCCCATGGAGGGCCAAGAATGTGGATCCGCTTTGGACGGAAGGCGATGGGGCTTTCCCAGCATGCTGTACTGTTGCCCCCCACCACCTTTGCCGGGCAACCTCTGCTGGCCCGGGGTTAACTCTTTCCCCTCCAGTCAGCTCAGGGCCAACGAGCACCTGCTTGTCCGAGCCCAGTGACCAGAAGCCAGGGGTTGCTCAGGCGGCCTTGGCTGGCTCTGGCCGGGCTTGCTTGGCTCTGCCAAGTTGGCAGCACAGCCTCTGTCATTTGAGATGCGAGGCAGGAAAGTTGCCCCCCTCAGCCCACCCAAAGCAGTCCAAGCCGTCATTTTGCCCTGGGCATTCATTCCCTGTTGTGCCCCCTCCTTGCCCTCTTCTTCCCCCCAGCAGAGGAGCCCTGGGTTCCTCCTGGCCCCTGGGGCCCCAGTGCCCTGTTCAAGAGGAAGAATGGGCCTGCTGCCTCCTCTTCCCCAGTCACCCCTCATTGGAGCCATCTTGACGTGCTCTCCTAGTGCCTTCCATCCTCCCGTTCTCTGCTTCCCCAGGCGCCGCCGCCACTGACTTCACCGTGAGCAGGTTTGGGGTCATTTGCTAGGCAAGCTGCCCTCCCCTGCCCACCTGCCCTGGTCATCGGCTGGGCACAGGCACATCTGGGTTGCTTGTTGACCCAGCTGGTGCAAACAACCAGGCACCCTGCTATAAGCCGGCCTGCTCCCTCCTGGCTGGAGGGCTGGTAAAGAAAGAACGGCGTTGGGCGGCGCTGGCTGGGGTCCGCAAGGCAGACGATCAGCCAGGCACCCTGGGAACACAGCCTGTCAGCCTGAGTGTCTTGGGCGAGGGGAGGCTTGTGTGCCCGGCCCTTCCAACTCACCCAGCTCTGCGCGGCTCTCGCTTTCTTCTTGGGTGCTCAGGAGCGCCAGCGGCTGGAGACCATCCTCAGCCTGTGTGCCGAGTACACAAGGGGTGATGCTGAGCCGGGCCAGGAGGGCAATGCCTTCTCCAGTGCTGCAGGCCGGGCGGCCCCCTCGCCGGGGAGCAAGCCCCCCCAGGAAAGAGGGGGCAGGGAGCGTTCGGAGGAGGACAGCTTGAAGGAGGAGAGCAGCAGCACCGAGAGTGCCGGTCATGAGGTGAGGAGAAGGGCAGTTCCAGAGGGTCTTGTGTCCCCTGAGGTACCCCACCCCGAGCAGCTGCCACGCAGCACCGTGGCCTGGAAGGTGGCCCCTTTCTGCTCTGGAGGGAAGCTTGTGAAGTCCTTGCCAGCCTGTGGCAGCGCTGAGTTGCCATGTGCTTTGCAGCACGAGGTGCCGCTTGCAGCTGTGGCCACTCCAGAGCTGGTCCTTCTGGAGGAGGAGCGTTCCCGCATCCTGGCCAGCACGGACTGTCTCAAGAGCCGCCTGAAGGAGCTGGAGCAGCAGCTGCGAGAGACCGCCCGGGAGGTGAAGGGGAGCCCATCCTGCTGAGGGGCTGGCGGCGCCTGCCCCATCCTTTGGGGGGCAGGGGAGGCCAGCGGCTGCTGGTGCTCATGCGGCTGCCTTCTGCCCTGCCCAGGCGGAGATGGAGCAGGCCCTCCTGCAGGGCGAGTGCGAAGCAGAGCTCTTCCAGCTGCAGCAGGAACAGCAAATGGCGCAACTCCTGCAGGAGCAGCTGTCTGGCCTGGATGCCAACATTTGCCAGGAGCGGGACAAGGTAACTGGCCAGGGAGGCCCGCTGACGGCCCGGTCTGCTCAGCCCAGCCTAGGAGGGGCTGCGCCACGGGTGCCGCTCAGGGTGACCTGATGTCCAAAGCCACCCTTCCCTGCAGTTGCTCGCATAGGGGGTTCCGCCCTTTCCTGACCTGGGCCTGGTGGGAAGCGGGGGATCTCACCTGCCCCAGAGGGAAGCCCCTCCCTCTGCCCAAATGCCTAGGAGCCACTTTGTGTGTCTCCAAGGAAGGAGTCTTCCCTGTGCCACAGGCAGCCTGGCGAACTCATGGGGCTTGCCAGAGGCAAAAGGCCTGGCACCGCCCTCCTCCTCCGCTGCTCACTTTCGCCTTGGCAGGTGCTCCTGCAGGCTGTCGTTCCCTGGCTTCCTCCAATCTTTGTTCGCCCAGGGAGCCGAGGGGCAGCACACTCTCCGAAGCCTGGCCGCTAACACGGGCCGACACTAACCGTTCTAACTCCTCTTTCCCTCTTGCTCTCTCTCGCGCTCCGCCTGCTCGCGGCTTCCAGGGGTTGTCTGGACCAGGAGAGGCACAGCCTGGCCTCGGTTGGCTGCTCTGCCCGAGGCAGCAGGCGCGAGGCCTCACTTCCCGTAGTGCTAGACCCACCCAGGGACTTGCAGGAGCATGCCTGGCCTTTACAGGCCGTCCTGGGTGGCATCACTGGCCTGCTTGTTAAGGGGTGGGCAGAACCGGAGGTTCTGCAGAAACCAGGGAGGGCCCCAGCTCAGAGCATCCTCTTTCTCTCCAGTTGCTCTTCTGCATTTGTCCCTGCCCGAGAAAGGGACCACCTGGGTGGGTTCTCAGGGACATTAGGGACAGGGCGGGCGTCCGGCCGTAGGAATCCTGGCATGGTCGGAGGGAGTCTCTGCTGTGTCTCTGAGAAGAGCTTGACAATTGACGTGGAGAGTCTCTGAGCTGGCCTTGGGGAAAGCAGATCGCTGCCTGCAGATGTTTCCTCAGCTCAGCGCATATCCTGCGGACGGCTCTTTCTGCCTCTCACACGTTTACCTTCCTTGTGCCCTGCACGCCGGAAGGTGCTTCACCGTGACCCAGCCGGAAGCTGCATTCTGCGCCGCTGGGCCTGGAGATGGGAGAGCTTGGTGCCTTAGTTGAGCAGCCCAGGGGAACCGACGCTCTGGGGTAGTCTAAATTAGGCCCGTTTGCGTAGCTTGTTCTGTGCTCGTTATCTTGCGCTATCGATTCTGATTTTGCTCATCTTAGAACATGAAGGGTTAGGGTTAGAGATCACGGACGTCATCCAGCCCACCCCTCACCCACGTGGAATCCGCCACGGGGGCTCCCTCACCTCTAGCAGAGGAGGGCCCACCGCCTCCGAGGTGGTCTTAATTCATGGCAGGTCTTGGCGATAGCGTTTTTTTTTCCTCATGTCCAACCAAAGTCTGCTCCTTTGTAATTTAAAATCGTTGTTTCTTGTCCTGTCTTCTGGAACAGCTCTGAACAATTTATTTGGAAATGGCTAGCATGTCTCCCCACAGTTTTCACCAGGCTAAATATACCTGACAAACACCTCCAACTGTTCCTTGTAGGTTATTTCTTCCAGGCCCCTTATCATCTTGGTGACTCTCCTCTGGGACACACTGCAGTTTGTCAAAGTCTATCCTAAATGTGGTACCCAGAACTGGACACGGTATTCTAGGTATGCTCTGATTAACACAGAATAAAGAAGAACCATGATTTCACTTGGTCTTGGCGTTATACTTCTGTTGAAGCAGCTTCAGCTGGCGTTTGCGTTTTGGTAGCAGCATCACACTGTGGCTCATGTTCGGCTTGTGATCCATCAAGACCCACAGATCCTTTTTGTACATACCCCTACCCAGTATGGTTCTCCTCCCCGCCTGCCATCCCATGCTGACGACTTTGATTTTTCATACTCAGATTGAGGCTTTGCATTTCTCCCAGGTGAAATTCATCTCGCTGAATTTCATTGCTTTTTGCCCAGCATTCAAACTCATCAAGATCCTCCTGATCTTGATGCAGTAGTGGGTAGTCCTTCCAATCCCTGGAAACTTTGGCATTATTCAAAGTGTTTTCAGTGCATGCTTCTCTTTGCGGTCCTGCAGACTAGGACTCAGCTTTTTTTTTTTTCATAAGCGAGGGATAAACATAGAGTCAGATCTTCCGGAAGCTCTCCGTGTGCACCACTGGTACAAACCTCGGTTGGTCCCGCTTATGCAGTGTTTCCTTTGGCCTTGACTAACTGACTCACCTGAGCTTTCAACTGCCCAGACCTCGCCAGGAACTAGAGTTGCACTTCCTCTAGTGGCCAGATACATGTTTCGTGTCTTCAGCATTACTGCACAAACTTGCACGGGGCAAGGCAGCTTTAAGATGGGGGCAGAGATGAGGGGCGGATAGTCGCCTGCTGAGAATGTTGGCGTCTCCGAGGCTGGACCTTGCAACAAAGAATGGAGAAAGGGTAGCCACTAGTGCTGGCACAGGCTGCCCTGGCAGCTGCTGGGAGGGTGGGCTGGCAGTCCTCTGGCCAGCAGGCTTGGAGAGGCAAGATGGGCCCGTAGCTCCCTTAACCCCGAGACCCTTGCTAACCCCTCTCTGCATGGCTGCTCGTGGGAAGCGTGTTTTCTCCCCTCTCTCCTCTGTGTGTTTTCTCCCGGCTTCAGGAGAGGGCAAAGGTTGATGCTGAAAGGAAGGCGCTTGAGGAACTGCGGGCGTTTCACTCTGAGCTCAGGAGCCAGCTTGAAAACTGCCCTGAGTCAATGAGGGAGCAGTTGAAGGACCAGATGCAAAGGGTCAGTGCTCCTCCATGCCCCCACCCACCTTCAGTGGGCAGGGGATGCCACTCTGTCCTCAGGAAGCTAGCCCGGGTGCAGCGGCACGAGTGCCCCTCCAGGAGGCTGAGCAGCAGCTGGTCCCCTCCCTCTCCCACACACAACGGCCGCGTTCCCTCTGGCAGGCGTAGTGGGGCTGTGAACAGGATCAAGAGCAGGACTGGGCAGGGAGCAAGGCCAGCATGCCTGCGTGGTTGATGTGGAGTCAGAAGGGCACCGCTTTCCTGCCGGGCCCCCAGGATGAAGAGGGAGCACCAGGGCAGCTCTCTGGCCTCCTCACTTTGGACTTGGGGGCTTCTGGCATTCATTCCTGGGGTAGTTGAAAAGAAGCGGCCCGTAGGCTGTGGGCATGCCTAGAGGACGCCAGCTCACCGATTCAGGGAAATGACACGAGGCCTCCAGGCCGTGCTCCCTGCTGGAGACCGCCGGCGGTCAGTCGAAGGCCAGCGCTGCTGAGGTCACCGAGCCGCTAGCTGACCTCCTCCGAGCCGCTCCTCCTAAGCCGCTGTGTCCCTGCGCAGGAAGCAGAAGCCATGGAGGCAGAGAGCAAGCTCTTTGAGGACCTGGAGTTCCAGCAGCTGGAAAAGGAGAGCCGCTGGGAGGAAGACCATGAGCTGCTGAACCAGCAGCTGCTGCGCAGCCGGGCCGAGAGCCACTGCAGCCTGGCCCGCCGGAAGGTGAGCTGCCCCAGCCCCAGCCCCACGCTTCTGGAGCATGTCCGGAGCGTGTGCTCAGGGTCCTTCCCATCTCCCTGCTGCAGGAACGCGTGGCTGCCCTGGAGAGCCAGGCCAAGCAGCTACGCCTGCAGGCTGCCCAGGAGGCTGACCGGCTACGCGAGGAGCGGAGGGCCGCATTGCAGCAGCTCCAGCAGGTGGGCGAGTGGACGCCGCCAGGCAGCGGCTATAGAGCAGACCTGCTCTGGTGGCTGTGGCTGTGGGGGCTCTGCTCTTGCCCCCTAGCTGTACAAGGGGGGGCCTGAGGGCTGGGGAGCTCTTCCGACCCTCCCCCTCCCTGTTCCTGCTTTCCCCACAGGAGAAGGAAGCCCTCCTGGCACTGGAGCGACGGTCCTGCCTGCTCACCGGCAGCGCTGCCTTTCCCAAGGGCTGGAGTGCCCTCCGAGAGGTACGAGGGGTCTGGGACATGCCACTGAGCCACGGCTTTGCCTGGCTGATTCCCAGCAGCACTCGGGGCATGGTCCAGGAAGGACCCTCTTGGTCAAGCAGTGGGGCTGGAGGTTTGATCTTGGCGCAGGAGCTGTAGCATTTCCCAGTATTGTGACCCCCTTTCTTTCTGACCCAGGTCGCTGGGCCCCTCACCAGTTCTGGTGTGACATGCTGCTCGGGGCAGGGAGGGGCACCTGTGCCCTGAATCAGGGGACACCCAGACAGGGAGGGCAGGGGGCCTCCGCAGAAGCGTGCAGGGTTTGGTGTAGAGCTCTGGGCTCAGCCCGGTCCCTGCGGAATAAGACTTTCGGCCGTTAGGCACATTCACCCTGGAGACGGCCGCGCAGCAGGGAGGCCCTGCTGCTGTTTTCCTTCCTTCCAGGGGGGTGTCACCCCAACCGCCGATCAGCTCCCTTTTTCCTTCTTGGACGGGATCTTCGTTGGAGTTGCGCTGCCGATTGCGTGTGGTGATTACCCTCTTTGATCCCCCCGCAGCTCAATCGATTTCACTTGATTTTTCTTTTTGGGAAACGTTGTGAGGAAGGTGCTGGGGAGGAAGCCCCCCCACCGGCCTCTTCCTTGCCTCATTTTGAACAGAATTGCCCACAAGGATTTGGCCCCCTTCCCCCGGCCAGCTTTTGCCACGGACCGCGGACCAGCTTACCCCCTTGGCCCTTCATCGCACCCCGTGCCTGCTGCTTTCCGGCGCCTGGAGGGCTGCGTGGCTCTTCCTCTCAGATGGGAGGTCTTGCTGGAGGAGTGGGCTTTCCTCGGCCCCAGTGACCCTGGGAGCGCAGCATGGCTGGCAGCGGGAGGAGGCCCCCGAAGGCATCGGCTGCTGGGTGCCTCTGCCTCCATCCCTCTCTCCGGCCTTGGTGGCTGAGCCGGCAACTTGGTCTGGCCCGGTTCTGGGCTTGGTCTTCTCTCCACACACTGCAGGGAGTGGTGGGTGCAAACGGCCGAGGGCTGCTTCTTCCAACCAGCTGGGGGCTGTCGGGGAGCTGGACCGACCCCGACGGCCTTGCGTGCCAACTTCAGTGTAGCCCACGGGCCCAGGAGAGGGACCAACTTGGGGTTATTCACGTGGCCAGCAGCCTTGCTCCAGGCACCATGCTGCTTGGGCCCTTGAGAGCCCCTGATGAGAGAGAGAGATTCCTTTCTCACCTCTGCCGCTTGACCGCGCTTCTCACTATCCGGGGGGGGGGGGCAACAGCCCTCCTGCTGCAGTGGCTGGCTTTGTGTCCCTTTGCTGCTCACGGCATCTCCCCGCATCCAGTACACGACAGCCGGCCAACCGGCGGTGCTTCTGGGCAGTGTCAGGGCAGGCCCAGGACTGCCCCCCGGCTCCTCTGCTGTGACCCCGCCACCTCTGCCCCACCCGCCCAGCTCTGCTCTTCTGCCTGGACCCAGGTTCTTGCTTCTCGTGCAACCTTGCTCCTCCCCCGCCCTGCCCCCGTTTTGGGGACCTTGGGCTCCCCAGCAAAGCGCTATGGCAGGAAGACAGGCAGTTTTGAGCTGCAACTCAGCTGCTGCTTGTTGGGCTGTTTCTAGTCAGCTTTCCCCAGATTCTGATCATTCTGGCGCCAGCGGGAGGGGCTGCCCTCCCTTTGCAGGGGAGCTCTCCAGCCGCCACCCCGCCTTTCCTTCTCCCCTTTCTCTGTTGGACCTGTGACCTCCCTTCTGCTTGGGCGTGGCGGGGCAGCACTTGGTGCTCTGGGCTGGGCTGGGCTCCCTGCAGGCTCCCTGTAGCCCCCCCCCCCCAACGCCTGCCAGGTCAGGTCTGTGCCTGGGAGCAGTCTAGCCAGCACCCCTCCCGAGCTCAGCCCTCGCCCGGGTCTCTTGGTCTACAATGGACGGCGGCTACGGCGGCCCGGCCTGGCCCCGAAGCAGGAGGGGCTCCTCCTCTCACCACTGGGCATCCCTGCTCTGGGCCATGGGTCCCGGATCCTTCGGGATCAGCCCAGCCGCCGTGCTGGGCGGCTTCTGCCCCTTCCCCGCCTCGCCCCCTCGGGAGGCGCGTCTGCAGGCTCCTCTGGCTTTTCTCCCGCAGGGCTCTCCGTCCCCGCCGAGCAGAAGAGGCGGCCCCCCAGGCAGGCCACCCGGCGCCCTCCCCGACCTCGAGAGCAAGCGTGAGGCGGCCCTCCAGCACAAGGGTGGGTGATGCCCGCATCCCAGGAGCCTCCCCCGCACCCCTCTGCCGGCGTCCCCACCCCCTGCAACAGGTGGAGGGTGGGGCCAAGCTCTGGCCTGGTGCTGAGCCTGCCTTCGTCCTGGGCCTCTTTGCAGGGCACCAGGTGATTCAGGAGCAGCAGCGGCGCCTGGCCGACCTGAAGCAGAAGGCGGCAGCAGAGGCCCAGGGCCAGTGGGAGGCCCTGCAGGGGGCCCCCCTCTGCCCTCCCCTCACGCCCCACTCTGTCCTCCATCATCACCCCCTCCTGGGCCAAGGTCAGCCGGCCAGTGACCCCGAGCCAGCCTACGACACCCTCAGCCTGGAGAGCTCGGACAGCATGGAGACCAGCCTCTCCCTGAGCGGGAACTCGGCCTGCTCCCCTGACAATGCCTCCAGGTGCGGCCTGCCCCACTGCCTTTCCCATTCCTGCCCGGCCTGCGGGAGGCCCTTTGCCGCCCGGTCTCCCCAGGCCCGCCCTCTCCATTGCCTCCGTCTCATTGGGCCCTTGGGTCCTGCCCAGCGTCCTCTGGGTTGGGCTGCGCTGCGGACCCGTTCAGTCCAGGCAGCACTGGACCCCGACCTGGGGAGTGGCTAGTTGGGGGGGCAGCGGGGCTTGGCTAGGAGCGGGCAGTAACGACCGGTTGGCCTTGCAGTGCCAGTGGGGCCAATGCCAGGAAGATCGAAGAGATGGAGAAACTGCTGAAAGAGGCCCATGCCGAGAGGTCACGCCTGATGGAGTCACGAGTGAGGGCAGGAGGAAAAGGCTGGGGACGGGGATCCCCCAAGTTACCCATTCCCCCATCGGCTGGCCCTTGCAAACATTGGGGGGGCTTTGAAAGGCAGCTGATTCCCTTCTCCTTAGGGAATCCTGTCCCTGTCAGCAGAATCCGCCCCTTCCCCAAAGAGCGTGGCCTGGACGGACGGCGGGGCAGGGGTGGGTGGCTTCTGCCCACGGCCAGGGATACAGTTGTGGACCTGGCGGGGGACATGGGTGGGTGGAGTAGGAGGCAGCAGCGCCCACCCTCCCTGTACTGGCAGGAGCAAGAGGTGGAGCTGCGTCGTCAGGCCTTGGAGGACGAGCGGAGGCGGCGGGAGCAGCTGGAACGGCAGTTGCAGGACGAGGCGGCGCAGCGACAGGTGCTGATTGAGAGGGAGGTCAAGATGCGGGAGAAGCAGCTGGCTCAGGTGTGCAGCCCGGGCGGGTGCGTTCCTCCACGGCCCCAGAGGGTGGGGCTGCTGTGGCCCCCCTCCTCCCGTCCTCCGGGGAGGCAGCACTCCTTGCTCCCCCAGCAGGAGCTCTCCCGGCCAGAGCTCCAGGCCAAAGCTCGATCGGAAGGATCGCCTGCTCTGCGGTCCTGGCAGCGGGAAGCTGGCTGGGGAGGAGCTGATGCCTTGGCCCGCCCCCTGGGCTTCTCCCTGCTGTTAGGGAGGGCTGGCGCTGAGCCCGGCTGCTGGCTTGGCTGCTGCAGGGGTTGGGGGACAAGAGGGCTTCAGCGTCTGCGAGCTCAGCCCCCCCATCCTGCAGGCACGGCCCTTGACGCGCTACTTGCCCATCCGCAAAGAGGACTTTGACCTGCGCCTGCACATCGAGTCCTCTGGCCACAGTGTGGACACCTGCAGCCACGTCATCCTCTCTGAGAAGTTGTGCAAAGGCTACCTGGTCAAGATGGGGGGCAAAATCAGGTCCTGGAAGAAGCGCTGGTTTGTCTTTGACCGCCTGCGGCACACCCTCTCTTACTATGTGGGTAAGGCTCCTGTTCCCAGGCTCCTGCCCCGCCGGCCCTCCCAGCCCAGAGGCGGGGCTCACGGGTCTCCCCCTTTCTTCACCCCCCGCAGACAAGCACGAGACGAAGTTGAAGGGCCTCATCTACTTCCAAGCCATCGAGGAGGTCTATTACGATCACCTCCGGTGCGCGGCCAAGGTGAGACGCAGCCGGGGGAGTGGCGAGGAGGGCTCATTCTGATTGTGGCGCTGGCCCCAGCTGGGCCCTCCTTCATCTGCAGAAGAGATTCTTCCCTCCCGCCCTGTCCAGCGTAGGTGCCCGTCCGTTTCCTCTGGCGAGCCCAATAACCTGCATGGCCCCGAGTCCCCGAACTAACAGAGCCATCCAGGAGGGGCTTGCTTGGGCTGCCACTCCGGAGGGACCCAGGGGAGGCGGCACTAGGGGCAGATCGCAGCGTGACCTCAACCAGTCGGCATCCTCACGGCTCGGGCAGCCCTGTAAGGCTACAGCCACGGTGAACGGGCAGCTCTTGGATCACCTGAGGGAGGAAGGGTGTGTGGCCTCCTTTTGGCCCATTTTGCAAAAAGTAACAGGCTTGCTTGGACAAAGCTCTTGCATGGCGTAGCTGCCGCAGGACCTGCCTGCAGTTTTTCTCCTTGCCCCCCGCCCGTAGTCCCTGTTCACAGTCTGTTTTTTCTCTGTCTTGTAGCACGTAGCGGCCTTTCGCCATTTGCTCTTCAGTGGAAAGTTTTGCTGGCCCTTCCTTTTAGGGCCGGTTTTGCCTCCTTCTCCGCACTTGAACAGGCCGGGGGCAGGGAGGGGGTTCTTGTGGCCTCCTTAGTATTACCTCTGGCTCTCCTGTCGGGAGGGTGGGTATAGGGCAGCAGGAAGGCGGCCCTGGCAGTGTCTCTCTTCTCTCGGCAGAGCCCCAACCCCGCCCTGACCTTCTGCATCAAGACCCACGACCGGCTCTACTACATGGTGGCCCCCTCTGCAGAAGCCATGCGCATCTGGATGGACGTCATTGTCACGGGGGCCGAAGGCTACACCCAGTTCCTGAGCTGATGTGCCAGAGCCAGGACAGTGGCGCCTTGTCTGCTGCCCCGGGCCCCAGGCGGGCAGAGAAGCAGACTCCACCCGCCTCGGCTCTCCAGCATCGCCTCGCAGGGCTTCAGGCGGACAAGGACTCTGCTGCGGGGAGCCCGAGCACCGGCCCCAGTGGCGAAAGCAGGACCACAGCCAGCGGCCTCTTGCCCCGTGGCCGAGCCCCTTGAGGGAGCGGGTCTGCCTGCCTGCTGCACCCCCTCAACTTCTGAGCTGGCGGAAGGTCAGAGGAGCCCGGCCGCCCCCAGTGTGGCTTTGCATGAGGGGCAAGGTCCGCCCCCCCGGCCTAGACGGTGGGGAGCTACCTGGCTTTCGGTCACCAGGTGCAGAAAAGCCACAGGAGGGGGGGCTGGGCTCCTTCTGGAAGCCCCCAGCCATCTTGGATCTTTTGCCTCCAGGGCTGGTTTCCTACATTTTTTTCAAAACGCAGAGGCAGCTCTTCCGCGGAGCCTGGGCTGCTGCAGCTGCTGCGGGGCCGGGCGGAGACAGGAAAGCAAAGCCAAGCCTTTTGCATGCTTTCACTGACACGCTCCTTCTTTGGCCATTTGAAGGACCTGCTCAATAAATCAAAGTTTATTTACAGCCCGAGACCAAACACAAGAAAAACACCAAGGCTACAATAAATACAATTTTTAAAAAGTGCAAGAAAATCCTGAGCTAATTAACAGCTAACCATTAATAGCCTGAGGGAGGACCCAGGCAGCTTCTAAGAGCTCTAACTGTCGAAAAAAAGGTGCAACCTTCTTTTGAAGGTTTCTGAAGAGCGGTCTCCCAGACGAAAGGTAATGGGCCCTTGGTCACGATGGCAGTTAGGGTTGTTAACAAGAATTGGAAGTGTTAAGTTGATCACCGCTGGGTGTGCCAACGGCTTTTTAATAGCACGTGTGCAGCAGGTTCTATCTCTGTGTCTGGGGAAAAACGGTTTGGCTTTCATGTGGGAGACGTGAACCAGTTGTTGCCTAACAGGTTTGGGGCACGGAAGTAGTCTCCTATGAGGAACATATTGAATACTGAAGAAATATTGAAGGGGGGGCAATTGTGCTATAAAAGGGGTGGGAAACGTTGGCTCTATCCCACCTCTGCTTCAGTTCAACCAAGGTTTGATCAAGGCCCAAAGTAGTTAATGCTTGCAAGGAAAGACTGCAGTATGCCAGATCATCAGTGATTCATCTTCTTTGGGTGGAAGAGAACCTACCTGGCAAGGTGAGATGGACCAAGGAAGTTCCTCAGTAGACGCTTCAGCCAAAATCTGAGATGACAAATCTTAACCCAACCCCCAAGGGAAGTGCAGCCTAGTTCCAGTCTTATTAAAGCATTAGAAAATGAATAAGGGACTTGTGACAAGAATTTTTTTTTTAATTCTAAGCTCGGGAAGCCCTTATAGACACACAGCTAACCATCACGTAGCATCATACGAGAACTTTAGCTTTAAGTAGTTTAATGGTTGCTGGAACATAATTATTTCCAATGGACCTGCAAATTTAGCAGTTTTGAAGGATGCTTTTGGGGTTCTTACTAGTAGCTTGAATAGACCAGCAGGTAGATTGAGAACGGTTATCTAGATATTTAAAGGATAGTCTGATAGGTTTACCATTAATCATCCATCTAATTGGGGCCTTAAAGTGTTTCTTAGAGAATATCCATCATTCTTTTGTTTTAGAATATTTTATTTTGAGGTGTTCTCTGGAGCAGTAAAGGGACCGTCTGCAGAAAGCAGCCCTGCCCACTCTAGATGGACCAAATGCTCTGGGTGTTTGCTGCAAAACAAGATGTTGACCAAGCAAGGAAACGTGTCATGAAGCCAACCCTGGCTTTGCGCAGGTGCGTCCGGACACCGGGCACAACTTGCACTGCTTCGCTTGCCCTCAGCACTTGCGTCAGACGCCCCATGCCCACTTCAGCCCACTAGAATGGGACAGGATCTCCCACAGGGCCACCGGGCCAGTCTACACAGCCAGGCCCTGATCCCATCCCAAGGGATTCCTGCGGTGGCTCCCTGCTCTGTTCGGGAGGCACTCCAGCCCAGGGAGCAGCTTGCTTGGGCTTGAGGACCCGCTGTGAAAGAGCCTTCAGGGCAATGGGTCTCCCTGTTGACTGAGCACCTCCTGATGCTCAGCCCGTGGTGGCTTCCCTCCCTGTCGCTCCTGCCTGACCAGCACACGTGGCAATGCCTGGGCCTGGTTCGGACACTCTGCTTAATTCAAACTCAAGATAATTAAGCAGAGTCTCCAAATCAGGCCCGGGCATCAGTCAAAGGAGCGCAGGGGTGTCCCCCTGCCGGCTGAGGCTCTGCTGATGGGGCCATTAAGACATGAGCTAATGGCTGCCTGGGCTCTTATGGATGGTATCCAAATGTGGCAGGGCTTTAGATTAACTTCTAACTCTATTCTGTGGAAGAAGGGCAGCCTGGGGGTCTTTTTCTGCCGCCATTTCCCCTTCCCCCACCAGAGCACTCCAGGCCAGGCGTGTCCTTTTCTCCAGGGCAGAGGACGGAGCTCCTTGCAGAGCAGGTCCACCTAGTGATCAGCAAGGGCTGCTCTGGCGTGGTTTGGGCTGAAAAGAGAGACTTGTAAGATCTGACCAACCATTTTCCACCATGTGAACGTGGGTGTCAATGATGGGGGGAAGCTGCCTCTTCCTGTGATTCCCCAGCAATCGGCCTGGAAGCCCCCAACTTCAGGCAGCCTTGTGGCTCTGAGTCACAGTCGCCTTCTAAGGCCGTCACGTGAGACCTGATGGCCGATCCCAGAGATGGCCTTTACTTTGATCTCTCCGTCAGTCAGCACTGGCACTGCAACCTCGCCTGACCCGTGGCTTTCACTTGGATTTTTCCAGTCGGGCCTTGGGCTACGGCTACGTCCCCTCGACCTTGTTGGTTGCACTCCTCTGTCATGACCAAGGGTAGCTGTTTTGTTTACTGGTTTGTATGCTTTCACTCCACACTGGAACAATGCACGCCAGCCACTGAGGACAGATCTTGGCAAAGCATCCTGTGAACTTTATTGCCTGTGTATGTGCAACAGCTGTCTGGCCACACTGCCAAGGACAGCTGCGGAGGGAACGGTTGCGCTGCTGGGATTTCTCCTATAGGCTTGGTGGCATGTGATGGGGGCACAGAGGATTGTGCGGGGCACGCACACCGCAGATGTTCTGCTGGAGCTGAGCCTCTCCCACACCCAAAGGATCTCAAGAGTCGAGCCAGGGGCACAGCTACCCTTCCTGGTGGACCTCGAGCGCCCAAGGAGGCTGCGAGAGCACGGCTAGGAGAAGGCAGGCCCCAATCCAGGGCCAGGAGAGAGAGGAGAGCTGGCGGCAGTGAGCTGTTCACCATACAGATCTAGCAGTTGCAGGGCCACACCATTAGTCCAACCAAAGCCTTCCTGCAGGAGGGGATGCAACAGGGACGATGCAAATTAACAGAGGCAAGTGGGACGTGTTAGGTCGAGAGCCCCTCCCCACCGCCTTAATTTTGAGTGGCATCTGCAAAGATGTCTTACCTGCACCGGATACTCCCCACCTGAGCCTGGCTTCCCATCCCCTTCAACATCATACTAGGAGGGAAAAAAGGGTTAGCAATGGTGGCTGCTCCAGGCTAAGGTGCCATGATGACCAGCAGATAAAAGGACCGAGAGAGGGGCCTTCACCCGGGAGGCTCAACCCTGGGGAGGGATGGAGGACAGATGGAGAGGAGCTGCAGTCTGGAGGAGGCAGGGGAGTCATGTGGAAGACAAAGCCAGGAGGCCGCAGGACGAGAGGGCCTCACCTTCTCAAACATTCCTTGGTACTTCTTGAAGACAGCTAGGTTCATTTGCAGCCAGCGCCGAGCCAAGCTGAAGGCCAGCTCTTGTGCACGGGGAGAAGAGGATTTGGCCAGGCCTGGGAGGTCAGGGAGATGCTGTCAGTTTACGAATAGGGCAGGGTTGGGCTGTGCTGGGGCAGGGACAGTTCGCCAGGTGAACAGGGCAGGAGTTGAAAAGGCAGAAAGCAGGGCCAGCCCAGGACACAGCAAAACATCCCCTTGAGGCTTTGGAAGGACTCCTCACCTGCAATCACCATGTGCTGGAGTGGGGCCCAAGCATTTGGAAAGTCCCATTGTTGCCCCGTCCGTATCAGGGAGGTGGGCAGTCCGTTGGCATAGGACAAGGCTGAACTCTCCTGGGGGCACACACAAAGGTGAGGGCGTTTCCAGCCAGACCCTCTGGGAAAATTCAAAGGGGGGAGCAACAGCTAAAGGTCTGGGCCGGGGGGTGGGGTGGGAAGGCAGCTGTGAGGTTACACATCCTGTCTGGCCCCAGGCCCTGGCCCCGGAGTGTGGGCGAGGTGCGACTAGAGAGCAGTGTTCAGTCTATAAGGGTGGGGAAGCCAGCCTTGTGTGCCACCAACCGGTCTGTGCATTATTCTGTAAGGCTTCCCCAGAAAGAAGGGTCCCAATGGTGAAAAGCAGGCCAGCAAGGCGCTCTCCTCCGCTGCATGCCTCTGTGACCCGCCCTACAGACCCGGAGTGCTGCCAGGGTCTTCGCAGGTGAATCTTGGGGTGCCTGCCTCAGCTGCACCCCGGCAACGTCCACCTCCTGGCAGTCTCCGGCCAGCCACCAGCTGCCTCTTACCTCAAGGTAGCGAAGCACCCTCTCCACCCTGGGCAGATCCACACCACACTCAGCCCACAGAGGGCTTAGGTTGGAGGGGTAGAAAGCCCGGTTGTGCCTCTGGCGGAGGAGGTTGTAGTCCAGCCAAACGCCCACTTCGTCATTCCACAGGAGAGCAGTGAGGGCAGCCACCCGCTGCTTCCGTGCAGCCTGGAACCGGCTGGCTCTCTCGCCATCCCCTGGGGAGGAGAGGCAACATCTCTCCTGTGCAAAATGCCCGCCCTCCGTTCCCCTGGCAGGCAGGCAGGCAGGCAGGCAGGCAGGCAGGCAGCTCACCAGGGCACCAGAGCGAGGCCAGCCCGCACAGCCGCCGAGGAACAGGCCTGCAGAAGGCGATGCTGATTGTGTCCTGTCAGGGCGTCCCCTCCTCCTGCTGCACCTCCCTGGCAGGCCTCATATCACGGGGGCAGCTGCCCGCCTTTGCCCCATTTCTCACCGAGGGCTTGGTAGAAAGCGGCCAACAGTTGCTCAGCTTTGCAAAGAATGGCGTTTAAGTCCACCGGCACGATCGCGCTGA
Source organism: Python bivittatus (assembly GCF_059951505.1). NCBI lineage: Eukaryota > Metazoa > Chordata > Lepidosauria > Squamata > Pythonidae > Python > Python bivittatus. The sequence continues at coordinate 482,383 of NW_028277052.1, forward strand.
CTCTGGTGGCCTGCAGCGGTGGGGGCCCCGGCAAGAACCAGCGGGAGGAGAAATCCCACCCAGACTCAGCAGCACTCTTCAGCTCTGCCCAAAGACCCTGCTGAGCTTCTGCGGGGAAAGAAGTGGTGAAGCGGGACACAGCGGCCTCCGCTATTGCCCACAACGTCCCCAGGCAGCGGGCAGGTTTCTCCCCATTGCTAGAGCCCTAGAGATGGAAGAGGCCCTGGAGGTCACAAGTACAACTCCTGGAATCCACATGAAAGGACCCCAGATGGATGGATGGACGGCTAGACTCTGATGGAGCACAGTGCTCCCGCCACTGCCAAGCGACCCCTGCAATGAAGAGGTTTCCCAAACATTTGAGTGGAACGTCCCTTCCTGTAGCCTAGGCCCATTATTGTGTTCTGCCTTCAAGGGCCGCAGAGAACAGATCTCAGCCCTCTTGGGTGTGAGATGCCCTTTCAGGTATTTGAAACATGATACCCCACCCTTTGCCTCTAATCTCTAACCTTGTTTCCTGGACCCTTCTTAAGATGTGGTACCCAGAACTGGCCAAAGCAGAACGGAATGGAATTATTACCTCCTGTGATGGGAGAACTATACTCTGCTGATGCGGACAAAAATTGCATTTGCTGTTTCTGCAGCTGCATCACTCTGCTGCTCATTTTTAGTTTGCAGTCAGCTACTATTTCAAGATATTTCTCAAAATATCATGACCAAGCCACTTCCTCCACCGAGGACCTGATAGGGCAGTTACCTTCATCTATGCCCATTGCCAGCTCCACATCCTTCATGTAGGACTCTGGTCTGGTGGGGGAGAGGATGGAAAGAGATAGAAACGTTGAAAAGGATCCAGAAGTTCTTGGAGATCAAGCATGTCCACTTAGGGAAAGGAGGAGCATATCTGTGGTGGCCACTCACCTGGGTTCCCCCACCTAGACATTGTAGCGATTCAGGGAGTATTGCTTGCCCCCAGCGGAGATATTGACAGCCCGGTGGTCTTGCCAGAAGTGATACTCAGCCTCCAGCAGGTGGATGTTTTCCCTGGAGAAGGCAGTGCCCAGAAGAAGCTACAGGGAGGCCTCAAGCGGTGGAGCCAAACATCCCTCTTTATGCCCAGAGACCGAGGTGGAGGAGGGGGACCAACACCTCTGGCCAGGTCTGCATGCTGAGCTGCAGCCTGGTGTGCTGAGGAAGCCAAGAACCCTGTCGACGGCCGGTTGAAAGGCACTCACTGCAGAAACTCGGTGTCGTTTGTGTGGCTCAGGTAACTCTCCATCATCAGGCTGAGGAGTGGTGGCTGACTCCGACGCTCATAGTACACTCTGCCTCCATTTGGGACGTGTCCAAATCTGCTGCCAGGAAGCCATGTGGATCAGAAGAGGATCGGTGGCAGGGCCAGATCCTGCCGAGCCCTCCGAGGCCAGCAGAGTAGCTGTCTGTACCGGCCCGTCGGGCTTCCCCATCAGCCTCCTGGGGAGCTGAGGCAGAAGGAGAAGCGACACCACCTCCCACCTGCCTTTCCTGGCCAACCCTCACTTGCTGACTAGGTAGAGGAAGTTCTGGATCAGGCCCTTGGCTGTGGCTGTCATGTTGGAGAGGAGGAGCCCTCTGACGACCCAGAAGGAATCCCTGGAGCAGGAAAGAGTAGGGTGAGCCATGTGTGGTTGGGGCAAGGGAGTCTAGGGAAAGCTGCTGGCCAGGCCCCACTTCGTTGGGGCACATGCCCACCACCAGCCCTATACGTGTCTCACCAGTAGTAATACTCACGGAACCGCCCCCCGGGCACTATCAGCGGGTGTGGCACATAGATCACGGAGTAACGCCAAGGAGTAACTTGAACATCAGGATTCACCTGAAGGGAAACGGGAGCAGCTTCTGCTGAGGGCACAGCCAGCCTCCCTCTGCAACCCCACAACTGGCTGACCCTCGGAACTCACCCGCCTACCCAGCTGCTTCCACTTGGCATTCAGGGTCTGGGCCCAGGACCGCAGCTTCTCATCTGAAATCCTCTTGAGGAGGGGGATGCTAAAAGGGATCCAGGAGGTTCAGAAGGTAGCCATTCAAGGTGCCAGCGAGGGATTCAGGGAGAAAAATCTTGCAAACTTTGCGACCTGTAATATCCCCAAAGCCTTGAAAAGAAAAGGCTTCCATTCCCACCCCAGCGCAAAGGAACAAGGTCGTGGCACCCTGGGGAGACCACGTGGACCATGACTTTCCTGGGAATTAGGGGACCAGACCAAGATCACTGCTGGCTGCAGAGAGGGCTGCTGGGTGCAGGGAGCTGACCTGGCAGGGGGCCTCCAGTGGGTTTCCCAGAGGCCGATGATCGGCACCTCTGGCTGCTAGGGTCAAGGGTCTTTTGACCAGAAAGTTCGGAAGGGGCCCTCTCCAAGGCCGGGAGGTGGCAATAGTGCCCTCATGTGATAGGTTGGTTGTTTAGGGCCTCAAAGATCAAGTCCAACCAGAATGGGACCAAGGGCCAACACACGCCTTGAAGAGTGGCCGGTGTGTTCCAGAAACACAGTCGTTAAGAACTCAGCATTTTGCCACCTCAGAGAGCAGGGTACATCTCACCACGCCTCTTCCAACTGGCACTGTACCTGTCTGTCCAGTCTGGAGGCACCCAGCTTTCCAGCTCCTGTCCTGGGGGAAAGAAGTGAGCCTCCACAAAGCTTGCCAGCTGTGGCTTGGATAAGGCCCCACTGGGTGTGGCATTCACCAGCTCCCAAAATTGCTTCAGAACCACATCTGGGAAGAATGGAACAAAGGTCTGCGAGGCCTGATCCAGGGAGGAGCCAGATTAGGCACTCACTCTGTACCAGGGAGCAGCGGGGAGTCAAGGGGGGGAGGCTTGGGGCAGCACACTTTGGCTGGCAAGCCTCCTCCTCATTCTGAGCAAAGCATTTGGCAGAGGCCACACATCATTCCTCTGTGATGCAACACTACGACCCATTTCTAAATTCAGGACCATCTCTCCCAACAATCGGGGCTGTTAGAAAAGCAGGGTGACTGGCAATGGGGAGAGGCCCACACTGCAGGGGTGGACAGGCTGGGTGTGGGCATTCACCTGGATTTGACTTCAGTGGCATGTCCACAAAGTGTTTGTCATCCCAAAAGAGCCTGGCGCGCTGGACCTGACGGAGCAGCTCTCCAGTGCAGTAGATGTGGCTAGCAAGGGAAGAGCAGAAGCTGGTCCGCAGGAGAGCAAAGTAACGCCAGTGGAAGCACCACTGGCAGCGAGGCCTTCACAGGGTGGGCAGGGCAAGCCCAGCTGCTCCTTTATGCCCACAGCCAGGTCTCCCCAGCGACTATGCCCAAACCCCCAAGTGTCTTCTGGGCAGCCAATTCCATTCCTTCCCCAGCATCTGGCCCAGGAATGCTGCCAAGAGTTGGCCAACTTAAGGTGCCTCTTTTGCTGCGGGGCCTGGGAGAACCACTGTGTCGGCACCTGGCACAGGACTGAGCAGCTCCTCCCCTCGCTGTCTCTTGAAAGCAGCTCCTCCTTGGCGAGAGCTGCTGAGGGATTCCATCCCAGGCGAATCACATTTTGCAATGCAGAAGAACCACCTAGGTTACAACTATCATTAGCCAGAGAGTGGCTCCTTCCAGTTCTGGGAAGAAAACGCAGAACCGGAGCACCGGAGTCTCAACAGACCAACTGCCGCTTCATTCACTGACTGGCAACAAGGGACAAACATGGGGTCCCCTGAAACCATCCCCCTTCTTTCCACCATGCCAAACACTTCTAGTTACCTTCTCAGGTAACACATTTTTTTCTCCTTCCTTCACCTGCGCTCCCACTCCTTTCATCATCCAATACAGTTGACTGGCAGAGAGAAACTCCCCAGGTGCACCTCATGGCTTAGTAGGATTGGGACCAAGGCTGTCCTCAGGCCTTGCCCAACAGTCCCCTGCCTCATCTCCATTGCGCACTGTGATTTTAAGCAGCAAGGGAATTCCTTAAGAAGCGGGCTCTAGAGAGCCCACCAGCTTGCTCACTCACCTGTCACAGGGGGGCGGGAGCCTGCCTGCCGCTGCCTGCCACCCCCACAGAGCTGCGTACATGGCCAGAAGCGTCACCTGACCTGGCATTTCAGGAGACAGCAGGAGCGCCAAGCAGTACCTATAATTCCAGGCAATCCCCACAAAGAAAGCAGTTTCACCCCCACAGCCAAGCAGGACTCTGAACTCTTCTCTGCTTTGGGGTGGAGTGTTTGCTGGGTGGCAGAACCTGCTTGGAAATGCAGGAGCGTGCTCCAGGGCTGGCACGCAGAGAAGGGCGGAGCCTGGGAAACTCACAGACCCAGCGGAAGGGCTGACTCCAAGGCCGTTTGCGCCACCAGGCAAGTTAGCAGCCTGCCACCTGGGAGGAAAGAAGGGAAATGCCACCATCCCTCTCAAGGGAGACGCCCTCCTCCTGTGCCTTGAACCCGGGCGGCTTCTCTTCTTGCCCCAAACAGCCGCTTCAGAGCTTGGTAGTGCAAGTCAGCCTTTGCTTTGCGCATTCTTCTGAACATGCTCTCAATGGCTGCAATACAACCCAGACGGAGCAACGCACCCTACAAAGAAAGAGTCTGAAGCAAGCTCAAGTCCCAGTGAGCTTTTATTGAGCCAATTCTCTTAAAAAATAAGTCAGGATTTTATCATTCAGCACTTCTGACAATATGTTCACAGCCTTCCAATATACACTTGTGTACATACACTGTGCCAAAATCTGAGCTCTGCTGGACATTTGCCAGTTCCCAGTTCCAAACAAAAAAATAATGTTCCCCTCCCAACCCACCCTCTGTTGACAAATTCTAGCCCCCACTGTTCATACTGGACGTGGCCTGAACGGAACCAAGGATCGATGAAATACAACATTGCTTGAACTGAACAAAAATGTATGTCCCCCACATTTTCCAGTTTCAAGAAAGGGAAAATTGACTTATTTTCTTCCACACATCCCCACCCCACAAACCTTGGTTAAAATACAGCAAGGCTGTATCTTTGTATTATCCTGCCCCCCCCCCCCCCCCCCGCTTGCACAGGACTCCGGAATGATGCCTAAGGAGTGGAGGAGTTAGCAGCAGAGAGGGGTCTTGCATCTCTCACCGCTCCTCCTTCCCCCCCCCCGACAGAATACCGTGAGATTCCTTTACAGATGTGATGGGCCCCACTTGGAATGACCTTCCCATATCCTGCCAGGGAACAAATAATGATTGTGCCCCAGAAGTAGCGTCCAGTGGTGTGCTTTGCACCAACAGCATAGGTCAGAGTACTGGTGGAAACAACTCATACCCAGACAAGATCCTGGACACAACAGTGCCGCTCTTAATTGGCAGGATTCAGCCAGTCCTGTGCAAGTAAGCCCACCCTTAAAATAAAGAAAAGTAGAATGAGATGCCCAAATCAAACTCATCTGCCTTTGCGTCTCGTTTCCGTGATCTTGTCCCGCTCTAACAACAGACACAAAAACAGAGGGTGTAGGAAAGATGCTCCCATCTCATTCTGCAGTAATTAAAAAAAGCAAAGCTAAACCCACCCACCCACCACCCAAGGTCATCCCTGCTGAGCGCAGGGTGTTCTGGGAAGAGCCCACGGAAGTTGTACCCGAAGCCTTGTTCTGCCCTGGCATTGAGTCATCTGAGGGGCAAAGGCAACCAAAAGGTGCCTGTTTGTTCTCTCTCAATTTCCCAAGAAACAGCTGAATCAGTTGAGAAACTGTCGACAAATATTCTCTATGAATAAAACATCCAATTTTCAGCCTTTGTTTTCAGATGAAGGGGTTAAAAAAAAAAAAAAAAAAACAGACCAGGGTCTCCCCGGTCAGTATCTGGAGCATCTTTCCATTTCCAAGTCCCTCCTCACCACTGAGAGACAAGAAGAAGCCATTGTCAGGTGGCTTTCTGACCCAAACAAAGCTACCCAAAAATGGCAGACAGAGGTTGAGGCCGCTCCTCTGCTAGGCGGCCGCAGGTGAAGTAATACTTTCTCTTTAAAAAATGCTGTGCTTCAAGAGTGACAAGAGGAGCGTGGCACTGGACAGAGCGGCCACCTCAACTCACAGCACCACACCAGGTGCTCGGGTTGTCGCAAGGTTCTAGATTGGTGTACATGTTTTGCCTCTGCTCTAAAGCGACCTTCCCCTCCCCTCTCTTGGGAAGCCCCCCGGCTGCTGCAGAAGAGCAAAGTTTCGCTTTGGGTCAAAGTTGCCCCCTCCCCAAGCTGTCCCACCCCAAGCACTTGCCAGTCTGAGGCAGCCACAGCTGAATTCCCAGCAGAGGAGCTTTCCTTTCATAGAGCTTTTGCCACGGTTCTGGGGAGTTACTCAGACAAAACATGTTTCGCTTTCAAAGGGTTGCCAGGAGGCACCGGGCTCTAGGCACAGCTCTCTGAGGTCAGGGCTGGAAAAAGTTGGTACTTTCCATCAGAACTGCTTAGCTTGTCAGGGCAAGACAGGGGGTGGGCTCTGACTAGCTCGTTTCTGAGCCCATGTTTGCCCTGGTGCCTCCTGGCACTCTGCTGCTGGTCAGGCTGGAAGGGAATCGGTTAGACATTTACAGGTTGAGTAGTCTCACTCCTTGCGCCTGCATATCAGGCCAAACACCAAGCACATTGGGAGGGGCACATTTTAAAGCAACACTACTGGAATGGAAAGCACCTCCCACAGCAGGGGGGCGAGCAGAGGGCTTGCCTTTCCTGCTCCGGAGTCTCTCATCTGACAGGCTTGAAACAGAGTCACCACAAGCGAGCAGGAAGCCTCTAATGCCAGAAGATGTCAGGGCTGACCAGGACTTTGGCTCATTTGAGTCCCAATTCTAGGCTGTCGTTTTTTGTTCTGCCTTGCTTCTGGACAAACAAGGCTGTTGTACCCCCTCCCCCAATACAAATCCCACTTTCCTGGAGGGTCCCCCCTTGGTGGGGGGAGAGGACCCTTGCCCCACACACAGATCTCTTCCAAATGTTGCAACCCCTAAAACAAGCCAGGCCTACCTAGAGGCCTGAAGTCACAGTGCTTGGCATTGAGTAGCGTTGCAGAAAACTGAGCCCCTCTCACCTCTAGCTGCTGTCAAGATCTATCTATAATCCCCTTAACGCCAGCAAGCCTCATCCAAACAAAGAAAAAAAGTAAGTTATATGAACCCTTAACAGAAAAACACATATTTACAGAGTTTATACAAGTATACACATCCAATTCTCTGCAGAACACACAAGAGAGGAAAAACCATCATGGCTTGGAGACAAGTCTGCCCAGCAAGTGCTGTGCCCCCCAAGGGAGACTCACGGAGGCCAGTCTGTAGTGTTCTGCCAGAGCCCGGGGGCTTTTGGGGGGCTCCTGCTGCAGATTGGTTGGCAAGTGGCTCTTTCCTCTCCGAGTGTGGAAGTTTCCCTCAATCGACCCAGGCGATCCAGGTTATTTTGCTTAAATACACATATTTACAGAGTGGGTGAACTACAACTGCATCTCAACTCCTCCATTAAAAGAAAGTTAACCAAAACAAGACTACTGACAAGGGCCAACTTCCAGCACTTGTGCCTGGAAGGGGAAGGAAACAGAGGTGGGGAAAGAGACTTTGACCTGAACCAAAACGACTCCTTGGGCTGTATCCAAAAGGGATTTTCTGAATGGTCTCATAGCATAAGGCACTTTGCACAAATAAGTAACAAGCTCTTTAGCTCAAAAGACGGATGAGGAGCCAGGGAGAAGTTGAAATGCACTCAGTCGGGCAGCTGTGGGTGGATTTGAAATCGCAGTCAAGGTGGAGTTTGGGGATCTTCTCATTTCAGAGTTCTTCTGCTCCATCACAAAGAAAGAAATTAAAACCAGCAGTTAGTGCAACTAATGTTCAGTCAGCACACAGTGCAAACAAGTGGGGAAAACAAAAGGTATTTTCTTCCTATCTTCTGCTTTTGTCCTCGCAGCCAATTTTTTTTTAAAAAGGGAAAAAAGCTCTGTAATTTTAACTGTTCCAAAACAAAAAGATGAAAAACCCTCAAAGAGAAGGGGCATCCCCCAAGAAATGGCGTTTCACATGTCCAGATCAAAGGGCTTTAGCTTGTGTGTTTAAGCAAAGCCTAGAAAGAGAAAAAAACATCATCTTTAGTGCCAAGGAAACCACACCAAACAGCCACTTTGCCCATCAGCTCCTAAGAGATGCAGGCTATGGACCACCTGTGTTCAGAGGCCACATGCCGGAAAGTAGCGAGCAGGGTCCGGTCATAAGCTAAAATAAATTTCAATACTTATTTTCCTCCAGACATGCAGTTTAGTGATTTCCTTCCTTCTAGGGCATTCAACTGTACCATGCAGAAAAAACTCCCCAAGGCTCCTGGGGACAGCCTACACCAGAGGACTAGATGAGGGTATTCAGGTAACCTCCCCACTGGGCCTGCCCTCAGATACCTACGCAGCAATTATGGTTTATCATCTTCTACAGGCTCACTGTGGTATTCTGCCACATACAGACTCTTGTCAATGTTACTAGGGATGGGCTTAATTTCGGTCCCCAGCTGCTCTTCAATACTCTTCAGGTTGAAACGATCATCATAGGTGATCAAGTTGATGGCTAGGCCCAGATGGCCAAATCGACCTTCAAAGAGAAAAAGCAAAGATTCTTATTGGGCAGGCCACCAGCTTGCTTCAAATGGACTACGTGTGGCTGACTTGGAGGCAACCAGTTCTCTCCTCCTGATGTATGTGGTAGAGCAATATTTTCCAGTTTCAGACCCTTGTTTGCTGTAGTATTTTTAACAATATGGCTCTACTACTGTAACTTTGTGGGGAGGGGTACAATCAGCCACAAAAATCTTTATCCTTGGACCACAGATAAAAAAACATATGTGTGTACTGCTTTTTTTGTACAATCCAACAGCAGCTTTAAATATCACATGAAGTATCTTATGATGTACGAGTAAGCCACAATTGAGCTCCTTGATAATGCAATAATTAACATGTACAGCAGTCCACAAACAGCTACCAGTGCTGTTGTCGGAGGCAGACTCTCCAACGGGAGTCTCACCCTCTCTAAACCTGCCTCCTTGCTAAGCTGGTACCACCCTGCAGAGAGCTGCACAGGAAGGATGGCCTAGCTATGGAGCCCAGGAGGTTGCAGAATCAAGGTGATTTGCTGACATGAGGCAGTTATGAACAACCAGCACCTTGCTAGAAGGAACTGCCCTAAAGAGGCGCTCCCCAAGGATTCTCGCTGCTTAGACATGAAACAGGGCTGATGCTCCCACCAGTATCGGCAAAGTTATGGCACGTATCCCAAGAGAAGACATGCATAGTTGTCACCAAAGGAGCAATCAATGCTAGCTGCTAGCTGCCCAGAATCTCTACTTTCTATCATGGGATATAACCATTTACATAAAAGAGCAGTGCTATGTGGCAAACAGACTGTAACTTTTCATTGAACAATGTCCTCACCTGATCTGCCAATACGATGGAGATATGTCTCTGCCAGCTTTGGAAAATCAAAATTTATCACAACATTCACAGCTTGGATATCAATACCTCGGGTAAAGAGATCTGAAAAACAAACCTTTCACCTCAGAAAATTCTGGTAATGCAGAAAAAGAAGCCCTCAGGAAGACAGAATCTTTTGCTCTAAGTGGCACAACCCTTTGCTATAGCCTCAAGCACAGAGACACGTGAGACTGAAAAATTTTCAAGAATGGATCCTGCAGTGTTCTCATTTTGATGGGCAAAAGCTCCCTATTTCTCTCCTCCTGGTCCCTCCTCCTTTAGTTAGATCTCCTCAACTTGGAAAATAAAAGAAACATGAGACAATTCCTATCACAACGCTGCTTGTTTAAAATAAATATTAAAGCAACCCAACAGTAAAACATCACATTAAAATGATTACAATTACAAAGAAAACAAACAAACAAACAAAACTCAAAATGACAGAGAGTCCTCTCACATTCATGGTCTTAATTATGAAAATCTCAATTTGGTCTTTTTGCCTTTCTGAATATCAGGAGGACACAGTCTCGGGGACTATTTCGGTGTCAGAGACAAGATTCGGAAACACTGATTCCCATCTCATATTTCTAACACGGGGATGAGAATACTCAACACACCCATTCGGGATGTGGGGACCAGACGGGCAGATTCTGTTTGGAGCAGCTGTACCAGAGGCACCTGAGCACCAAGCCACGTGGGACGTTAGAGGCCAAAACCAGCACTCTGCATTGTACTCAGAAGCCTTCTGGTAGCCAATGCAGAGCCTGTAATGGTGGTGTTATGTACTAATACTAAGCTCGCACTGACAAAATATGAGCTGTACCGTTTGCAGCTTCCAGGTGATCTTCAAAAGCAACCCCATGTAAGAACACATTGCAGTAATCTATTTAAGAAGTGACAGTGCATGGGATTCTCCTAATTTCACAATATCCAGTTGCTAAACGTATCTTCACAAATTCCAAAAATGAAGCAATGAAAGTTACTAAAGAGCCTTTCCAGGCAGCATGCAGACTGTGGAAAACAACGGAGCACTCACCAGTGCAAACAAGGTTGCGGCATAAGCCATTCCGGAAATCATGGAACACTCGATTGCGGTGCTCCTAGAAAAGGAATACAGAAAGTTTCACCAAGGTACGCTTGACCAAAGCCCAGAAGTTTGTCCTTCAGCATCCCAAGGAAAACCCAAGAAGAAAAAATTCCACTTGAGAAGGAATGCCTGGGTTGTCACAGAATGTGCCATTCACACGACCAGATGCCCTCGATTCTCACCCTGGGATCTCTGTCCAAGCTTCCAGTGGTCTCTCTACAGGCCTCTCCTTATCCATTCCATAAATTTCATTTTATTTAGGAAATAAAAACTCTCCAGAGCTCCAAGTGCTTAGCTAACAGAGACCGAGACGACTCCAAAAAGTCTGCAAATACACCCACTACTACTCTCCCACTGCACAACTAACCCCTGAAACCCAACAGATATTCATTAATTGCTCCAAACAGCACACTGACCTGTCTCATCTTTGCGTGAATGTAGAAGCAGGAGTACCCCAGCTGGGAGATTTTCTTAGCTAATAGTTCAACCCGTTGGGAGGAGTTACAGAAGATGATGGACTGATTTATTTGGAGCTAAATACAAAGACAGTAAGGTGTTATATTGTTCACTGCTTGTAAACTGCAAGGCAACTTATAAAAACAAGGAGTTGGAATGCTGTAGCTTCTGATTTACAGCTCTGAATTAAAACACGGCACACTGAACATCCCTCCTCACACCTGGTTATCATCCTGAGGTGACGACCCTTTCCAAGCAACAGTAATGGTTATGATGACAGGTCCTCTTTCTTGTAAACTGAAAGACTGAGTGGCTTCAGAAGTCTAACACATTTTATTAAAAGGCACAAGCTCTCATGAGCCGTAACAGGGTGGCTAGACGGGTGTGGGATTTAAATTGGGATGAGGTGAGGGGGAGAGGGGGAGGGAGGGAGGGGAACACAAGCTGGTAATGCAGATGCAGGTTACATGTGAGACACATTACAAGTACCCTATCGATTAACAATCGCAATGTGTTAGAAACCCACTGTGGGTTTCGTGCATTTGATGAAGCGAGCTGCAATGAAAAGCTTCTGTTGTTAGTTGGAAAAAGTGCTACCAAGTTCTTTCTGATTTTTTTTGCCACCTTAAGACTAACAAAGAGCGCCAGTTTGGTGTCGTGGTTAAGGCACCAGGCTAGAAACCAGGAGACCGTGAGTTCTAGTCCCGCTTTAGGCACAAAGCCAGCCAGGTGACCTTGGCCAGTTGCTCTGCACAGCCCTAGAAAGCAGGCAGTGCAAACCACTCCCCAAATCTTGGCAAGAAAACTGCAGGGGCTTGCCCAGGCAGTTGCCAGGAGTCAACACTAACCAGAAGGTGTTAAAAAAAAAAAGACTAATAAGGTTCTCCTGTTACAGTATACTTCAGTATATTGCCCTCGTGCCCCATTAAGCTTTGCTTTTCTCCCAGTCAAAAGATAAAGTACGGCTCCATAATTGTTTAGTGCCCAAAGACTGCAACTGTGAAAAGTTGACCAAGTATTTCTTTTGTTGAACACTGGCCATTTTGAAAGTGGATAATACCAGACTACAAAGGCTTGGGAAGAGGCACACAAAAACAAGGCAGTAACTAAAGGACTGCAAAAGTAAAAATAAACGTTTTGCAAGTGGCAAAATAAAACTCTTCATTCAAGCAATATTCTACAGGACTTCTTTGACTTGGTTGTTTTGTTTATTGTTTAAGCCTCCAATGTAACTTAAACTTCACTTCTTACCCTGGAAAATAGTGTGTTGAGACAATGGACTTTCTGGCGCTCTGTTACATAAGCATAGTACTGGGTCACTCCCTTCAGAGTCAACTCCTCCATCAAGTTAATCTCGTAGGGTTTCTGCAAGTGGGAATTCTGAAAGAGAAGGACACTGACCTGTAGGCTGCAGCACGGCAAGAATGATCACGCTTTGCCCTGTGCTCAGTGATGCACCAACCCTGAAGTCAAGCTCATTCAACTCACCATAAACTTCTGCACACTTAGCGGGAAAGTGGCCGAGTACAGCAAAATCTGCCTGTTTTTAGGTAGAGTGAGAATAATGTCCTCCATTATTTGCACAAAGTCTTGAGACAGTAACTTGTCTGCCTGTCAGAAAAAAGTGGCCAGTTCAAAGCTCAAGCTTTCATGACACTTCAGAGAACTTGTTCCATGCTTAACCAGCCCTCCCAGCAGGACACTGGCCAGAGCCCCACCTTATGTCAAAACAATGCTTCTTAGCCAGCCATGACAGGCCATTTCCGGCTCTGAGGCCCCCCTTCTCCAACTGCACAGGGGAACGGGGCACCATCTAGCCTGGATTTCAAGCTGCAGTTGACCAAAATCCAACAAAAGACAACCAGAACAGCTAATCTGGTAGCGGAGGGCTCAGATTATAACTCATAAAGTTCAGCCAGTTAAACTTTACCTCATCTAAGACAATCATCTGGATATGGTCCACCTTTGCTACCCCCTTTTTGATGAGATCCAGAATCCTCCCTGGGGTTGCTATTACCACATGCACTGCAAGAAAGACGAGCAGGTATCAGGCACTCTGATAAAAAGTGGCACAAAAGAACTAGGGGCTTTCATTCAGGGTTACCCCACACTGCTCTAGGAGGTCCTACCTGTATCATCAAGCCTCATTATATCATCCCGCAGGTTAGTTCCTCCTGTGGTTGCCATCACTTTGGCTCCTCCCATGTGTTTGCTGACCTGGATGCAGATCTGACTGACCTGCAGGGCGAGTTCTCGTGTGGGAACAATCACCATTGCTGCAAAAGAGAAGACAATTTGAGGCACTCTTATTCCATGCTCCCAGAGGATCTGTATGCTAATATACGTCTGGTAAGAGCTAAACGTAAGATTTTCAGAAGCCCGAGTGTCCTTTCTAGCTTACAAAGACCTTTAACAGACACCAAAGAGGCAGGTATCCTGGATTTGACTGAATCCAGTTTCCTCCAAAGCTACTGGAACGGGAACCATTCTACCATTTTATCACCATTTCAAAGTTTCATCATAACACAGAAGGAGCATCTTCCAAATCACATTTCTCCCCAACTCAGTACATAATGAACAAGACAGCATAGGGAAGCGCAGCATGCGGGGTGTTTGCCTGCAGCACTAAAACTTACTCAATACATTTTAATAAGGCTCTCCAACCAAGTGGTTTGGAAGAGCGATGGTGAACTTAAGTACCCCGAGACTGTTCTGGAGTTTAGTCATGAGTGCTTGCTTCTTCATGCTTTGTGCAGTAGGAGCGCTAAGAAGAAATTATGGGACCTGGGAAAACAGGGTGCTCACTTGGAAAATTCAAGTCCTTCTGGCATGCCCAGTGTCCACCTCTGTCCTACCGTATTTTCAATGACTTTGCAAAAATACCTTAAATTGCTGTTCATCCACCTTTAATCCTTGCACCCACTCTAAAAGCATTCATTGCTTAGAAGCTTGAGTATGACAACTCCTGTTTTCATAAAACCCCAAGGAAAACCAAATAATTCCTTCCCAACTTCAAAATCTGAAGATTGGCTTTATGCAAGAACTAACTCTTCTGAAATTCTGCAAGTTTATTAAATAGCAAGGAATGTTAATAATTCTGTAACAATTACCAACAAAAAACATGGGCTATCACCAGCTTTTGATAAAAAAATCCTGAACATATTAACGAAAAAAAAATAGCAAGTTGCTTTTTAAAATAATCATAAGGTAAAGGCATCTAGAACAACAAAACCCCACAAAAACAAACCCTGCAACAATCCGTCTGAACATTCTCATACTTTCTCTGGTTAAAAAAACAAAAAGCGCTCGGCAGAAAATCCAAGGCTGAAGAGGAGGATGTGCAAGACTAATTCCTGGAATTACCGCCACACAAATAGCAGTATTCCAAAGCTTAGAGAGCTTTAAAACAAAATAAAATGCAATGCATAGGATGCCCCTGTTCAAAGGCAGCACAAGCACTAGGACAAAGGGGAAGATGGTGTCACACATTTTCATCCCATGTCTTGCCTTCCCAGATACGTAGCTTACTGAATGCCGGCTTTGGATAAACTGATTCGGTGGAACAAACAATGCAGCGAAGTAAGTGTGCTCTCAATGGACTAATGGGAGGGAATGCTGAATGGGGATACAGCAGTCTCTCTATTCTATCCACATAAAACAAAGACATTCTTGTTAGCAGCAGCAGCAGCAGTTTCACTTTGAAATTCTTCAAGTCCTTCTAGTCAAAATCTAACAGTGACCATAGGGGCTGTACTAATTCCAATCAAGCCCTTTTCCAAAGATTTCTATGCTTTCTTCTTTCATAAAAGCGAAGCTGTTATTTAGCCAGCAATCTAACATGGCCACTGGTGAAGATGAAAATCTGCTGCACCTTGAGTCAGCATGGCTGTCATCTTCCACTGACCTTGTATGTTGTCCTTCTTTAAGTCAAGCCTTTCAAGTAAGGGAATGAGGTAGGCGCCACTCTTGCCAGTTCCATTCTTAGCTCTGGCCAAGATGTCCCTTCCAGACAAAGCAATAGGAATGCTTTCCTCCTGAAAAGAAGCACGAGAAGCAGTATAAAACCATGTGATGCTTGTACTTGGCAGTAAAGGAAAAGGGGAGAGAAGGCTAAGTACCAACTGGAGAACAGGTAAGATTTTGAATGAGGTAGAAGCAAAAAATACAAAATAAAAAAATAGCTGTTAGAAAATACAAACATAAAGAGTAAAAACCAAAGGAGTAAAGGGTTATACTTCAGATGAAAAGGCAAGGAAGGGTTAGCTGCTGTCATTCAAGTGTGCTTGCAGCTAACCCCTTTGTGGGTATGTTCTCATTCCCAGCTGGAGAGAGGAAGACCAAGGTGCCAATACACAAATTATAAATTGAATAAATAAATAAATAAAGTAAGTAAGTAAGTAAATCATCAGCCTGTACAACCTAATTACACATGGCAACCCTTTGGCGAGGAACTCACCGTGACACTAGTAATTACAAGCTACCTCCCATGTCAGTAGGGGCTAGTGGTGGTAGCCAGGCAGGCCTTCACATTTTGAAGGGCAGGAAGAAAATATGGATTTATGGCTTCTCCTGGAGGGCCTGTAGCCTGCATGACACAACTGCCACATGTAGCTCTTTCCATCTGCCTCTCTAGACTGAAAGGCTGGGTTTGGAAACAAGAACATTTCTGTGCTGGCAGCAATAGCAACATATATTAATTATTCAGAAAATCAGTAGCTATGATAAAGAAGCCTACTGGAAACATGTACTGTTTTGTTCTAATTCCATCTATCACTGGAGCATTAGTTATCTGGGGGGAAACAAAATCAAGCCAGACCCAATGAAAGAGCGAGAAATCTCAACCCTTTATTCCAGGGACCCTGTCTTCTCCATCTCATGATGACCCATGAAGAGCCCCTTTCTGTATGCACAAGAGCGAGTCCTTCAGCTTGGATGGCTTTTGCTGTGAAGGTATGAAAAAATGGCCCTTATAATCTTGCACACAGAGAAAAGAACACTCGGACAAAGGATTTAAGTGGTCAGAGGCTGTGGAGAGGCTGTGGTGATGTGGGAGAAAAGACCTCCTCTTCCCCTCTACTTCTTTCATTCAGCCTTCCAGGAGTGCAGAATGGGTGCAGAATGACAGCACAGGACATGACATTCTGTGGCATGGGAATCCAAAACCTAACGTTTCCCCCAGAATTTCTATAATGCAGATTTCCACTCATTAACGAGCATCTTATAATAATGTATTAAACTGTATTTATTAAACTTACTAAACTTATACCATAATTGACCAACCTGAATAGGAGATGGTTTTTCCCAGCCCATTTCAAAAATTCCCATCAGCAACTCCCGCTTCAGACAATAATCTTCAAACTCATTTCCTTTTGTGGAGGTCACATCCTGGACAAGCAAAGCAGAATAATTAACTCAAGTGACCGCAAAGGGCATTCTGAGGCTAGGCCTAGTAGCAGTGTGAGTGCGCTAATTTGTGTTAACTTTCCCCCAGGGGCTGGAGACATTCTCAGGAAAGCAAGGGGAACTGGGTTGGGCAAGGCTGTGAAGTTAAGACCTAAAGGGGAAGAAATTAAGTGCTGATGTATGTAAGCTATATGTACTTGATAAAAGGGTGGGGATGGGGATGAATGATGGTAGAGCAGGGGGTGGGGAAATTATCTTGGGAATAAATTCAAAGTAAGTTGTGGTTTGAGACTCCATGCCCACTGCTACTTTTTATTCAGAAACGGCGTACCTGTGTGTGTTTCTTTTAGCCTTACCAGCTGGTTTAAGGTGAGTGTTTATTTGTAACTAACTGCACCATCTACAGCAGGCAGCTATTTCTTGTGAGAGACATTCTGAGATGGTGTTAATGATACTTAATAAAAATTTCAACCCACAGGTTAGAAATTAGAAATACAGGTAGATAGCAATCAGCAGAGTAGGCAACCTATTATGCATCAGTGTGGATTCTATAAGACCATGGTGATTCAATCAGTTTGAAACCTTACACTTCACTGAAAAGAAATATCTGCTGTCAAGCATCTACACAACTTCCTTCTCCAGGTTTAAAATTTTAGAAAGGCCTTACCGACGTTTTGATTCTCAGATCTTTCGGAGGGAGCTTTAAAGTCTTCTTCCAGTCATCGCCAGGTCTGAAGTGAGAAAATTATGTTAGCTACTGGACCTGATTTTGTCAAGATAGATCTCTACATCATACATGATACCATCACCTTTAGGGCTTAAAGTATCACCCAACTAGAAATGCACATCAGAAGAAATGGAACAGAAGGGAACTGAACTGAACCTCCCCAAAGAGTGTATCCACAACAAAACTTTAAGAAATCTAAGCCATTCCTCTATCAGTTCTATGAAGGAAAGAAAAGATCTCTGGAAAATTTAACTTGGTCATCACATTGATGATTCCCAGACTTCTTGGAAGAAACATAACAGTGAAAGTGGAGTAGTAAGAGGATAATTCACTTACTCCTAGTGACAGCAAAAAAATGCCAGCCATCATGGGAAATGGGTCAAGATGCAAACAACAACATCTTTTAATCTACCTAGAATATGTATCTGAATACAAACTCTTCATGACACAGGAAGCAAAGGCTATTTTAAGTCAGTTTCATTATTTTAAGTCAGTATAATCAAGTATTAACACGGCATTAAGCAAGCACTGGAGAACGCAGAGAGGATCTCAACACGTCATGTACTACGTCCTTTAAATTCAGCCAGTTATGTATCTTTTTCCCCATATCTCAAAATAGCAGTCTTCATTTTAGCTCCACAGTAACAAGTAAGATACACAGAGTTGATAATATATGACCAGACCAAAACCATCCAGCCAGCTTCCATGGTTGAAGGTGCATTTGAACCAGTGCCTTCCAAGACAGGTGCAAGACCTTAGCCACTACACCAGTGGTGTATTAAAAGGCTAAAGGAAGCATTCTTCAGCTCCTCACTGCACAATCGTTATGTTTTCAAATGTGAAAGATGCAAGAGTCAACCATAATTGAGGCTGCTTTTCCCAAACCTAACCAGCATAGGTGAGCAAGCTATGGGCATTCCAGAATGGTGAGCTATGTGCCAAGGCTGAAGACTCACTGGCTTGAATACAAGCGCTGTCCACACACCAAGATACATACAAGGAGAGGAGACCCTGGTGATCTCTCTAGAGCAGATTACAGCGATCTGGTTCAGCTGCACTGTGCTGCAGGCAGCTGGCACAGCTTTGCAGTGTCTGCTACTACCTCTCAAGCAGCTACACTGAGCTGGAAGACAGTTAATTTCCCTGTGAAGTCCTGAGCTCCCTATTTTGTCTGTCACACACTGTTCTATGTGACACAACAGATCATCCTACTGTACCCCTCCTCTCATAGTTCCACCAGAACAGCAAGGTGGAGTGCTTGGTTTAAATGGGCAGAGACCACAGGATCAAGGGAAACTGCTGCAAAGAAATGTCCTGTTAAGAAGTATCTATACAGTTTCCTCCAGAAAAGATATGACAAGAGCTACTCACACCAATATTATCCAAATATTACCTGTTCTAGGCTGGGTAACCCTTTGGAAAAGTCTTCTGAAGCAATTACGATGCGCCACTTCAATTTCCACTGATAAGCCAATGGCACTCTTTATCAAGATGATAGATCACCTTGCCATAGTAAGGAAGCTTCACAAGTATACAGGATTGTCTGTTTTATGTGGATTCTCTACTTTAGTTGATCCCTAATGTAGCAAGCAAACTGACCTCTGATTTCAGCCAAGGAAACTCAATACCAGTTCTGAAAGAACTGAAAAAATTCTAGTGACAGCCCAAAGGCTTAGTGCTGAGTTGAATTCAAGGTGCTGGTTCTTACCTTTAATGCCTTCTAAAGCACCTTTTCCCCAGTACATGCCTCTCCATTCACTGGGGCGCAGCAGAGAAAACCTGTACTGAGTTCCAGTGATCAGAGATATCAATGACTTCAAATTGCAGTGGGGGGAAGGTCTGATGTTGCTGAGGTTCCCACTCTCAGAAATCCAGCAGAACTAGGAACCCTCCAGGTTGCTCAGGAGGCCAGCCTTTCTTTACGGTCTCCTAACAGCTGGATGTTGCTACCCTTTGCTTCATCCCAGTGCCAAATTAAACTCTATGTAGATTGGGGGAAGATGTGTCACCCTATACAACTGAGGGCACAATATAGCAACAGCAGGAAGCAAGGGATGAATTTAAGATAAAAGCAATATAATTGGACAAATAGGAGACAAATACAACTCAGGAATGACACCAATTATTGCTGTAGTTGGTAAAACAGGTACAAGACGGACAGAGCTCATACTCCATCCAGAAGTCAGAACTTGGGAGGCCATTCTGTGCGTCCCAAGATGGCTGCTGATGCTCTACACAAGTACTCACTTGATAGTGGAGGCCATGCTCTGTGCTTGCTGCTGAGTGCCGTTGTTGATTGTGTTGGGATGTTTCAGCTGGTTTATCTGCTGCTGAGCCTGCGTCCCCCCGCTTCCTGGACCACCACCAGGTTTTACTGGGCCCCTCAGCTGTCCATTTTGACTGGAGAGACCCATTATAACAGGGTTCTCTGTTCTGGCCGTACTCATGTTTGCCTTTCAAACGTCTTTCAACTTCCAAACGGTCGTGAGTACGGAAACGGTAATAGTTTATTAGACTCTCCAAAATGAAGAGATAAATTAAGTCCTGCTCAATATATGAGTCTCTTATTGCAACGCAGGCAAGCACCTGTAAAGTCACTCAAGATAAAGCAGTCACTTGCGCTGATGCAGTGGAACAACTTTTTAAAAAGTCTTCTAACACGCTTGAGTTCTGTCCAAACCACTCACTCCAATCTGAAAATAAGGCAGACAAGGCCGTCAGTGCTTGCGGTTGCTCGCTGCGTCCCACCCCTCTCCCGAGCAAGCTCTGGGGGTGCAAATAAGCCCAAAGGACACGCGACGGGAGTCCCGGATCCGCTCCGGTCCAAAAGAAGCGACTCCCACGGGCTGCAGGCTCCCTTTCGGGGCGTCCGCGTGCGAAAGATGCCTGCCCGCCGGGGGCGGCGTTTCTCGGGGGCGAGTGAACGGATTTGTGCACGACGGGCCCTGCGCTCTTATTCCTGCTGCCGGCGCAGCAACGCGGCGGAGGCGCCTCGCGAAACAGCCGCAGCCGCGGCCCGCCGAGCCCGGACCCGGAACCGCCCAGGCCCGGCGGCCGGTCCCGCCTCCCGCCCTCCCAAGGCCTTCGGCTAACGCAACCGCGGGGGCCCCTTCTCGACCCTCCGCGCCTTTGTCTCGGGCCGGGCCGGGCCGGGCCGGCGTTCGGCCGGGCCGCGGGTCCCCCGGGAAGTTTGGGCGCGGGCAGCGCGGCTGCCCGGAGGAGTCCGCCCGCGTAAGGCCTCGCTCGGCGGCCAAGCGGCAGCGGAGGCAGGCGCACTCCGGGCCCCGCGCACCCCCGGCCGGAGCGGCAGAGGGGCGTCCCCGCCCGGGCCCACCCCGCCGCCCGCCGCCCTCGCAGCGCCGGCGAGGCCCGGCCGCCAGCAGCGCCTTCGCCGCCGGCGGGCCTGGAGAGCGGCGGCGGCGGCCCGGCCCGGCCCGGGGGAGCGCGCGCCCCTCGCGGCCTCGGGAGCGCCCCCAGCCCAGGCCCAGCCGGCCGGCCCGCCCGCAAACCCACCTGCCTGCCCGGCGGCCGCGCTCACTCCCCACTCCGGGTCGGCCTGTCTCGCAGCCCGTCGTCCTGTGGCTCCGCTCGGACTATGGCGGCGGCGGCGGCGGCGGCGACGCGACAACAAGATGGCGGCCCCTTCCTTCCTCCTTCCTTCCGTCCTGGCGCGCGCGCGCCCTCCTCCTCCTCCTCCTCCCCGCAGGCCCCGCCCCTCGGGCCACACCCACCTCCCGGCCGCGCAGGCGCCCTACGGTGCTGAAGGTCCGACGACCCCTCCCCCGCGCCGCGCCTGTCGGCCGGCTGCTCCCGCCGCGGGAGGCTCCGCTGCCCGCGCGAGGGCTTCCGCGGGGCACTCCTTCCGAGCCCGCCCGTCTGGCGCAGGTCCCTCGGCTAGCTGCGCGGCAGGGACCCCGGCTCACCCTGCCCGCGCCGGGGGGAGGGGGCCCCGAGGCTGCTCCCTCCGCTCCCTCGGGGGGCGCGGCCCTGCCGCGGGCAGCCCGGTCCGGCTCCTCGGGGAGGCGCCCTTGGGTCGGGCTCCGGGCTTTCCCGCCCCTCGGGGCCCGGGGATCCCGGCCGGGCGCCTCCGCCCGCCCACCCGCCCTCGCTGGCTCGCTGGCTCCCCCGTCGCGGGCTGGGCTGAGCCGAGGAGCCCGGGGGCCCCGCTGGGACTTGAGCGGGAGGCGCGGAGCGGGGAGCCCCAGCGCCGAGGGGCAGCGTGGCCGCCGGACGCCGCCGCCCGCGGAGGAGAAGCCGAGCCGGGCTGGGCTTGGCCGAGCTGGGAGCCCGGCGGCGGCGGCTCCCGGCGAGGCGGCGTTATGTCGAGGCACCGGGCGAGAGCGAGCGGCGCGGCTCTCCTTCGGAACCGCGCGGCGACGCTGCGGGCGAGGGCGCCGGACCGAGGCCCGGCCGGACCCCCGGCGTTCCCCGTCAGGAGTTCTGGTTCCCGGGGACGCCGCCCCCCTCCAAGCTCGCGGGTGTGCGTTAGCAGAACGACCGGCGCGAAAACCTGGGCCCGCGGAGCCAGTTTCGTGCTCAGCCCTTGATAAAGACACGGGAGATGCGCGTCTGCCTCGCGCGCGCGCGCGGAGCGCACCTGAGGCCGACTTCGGCTGAGGCGCCTTGCGCGCCCGCAGAAGGGAACATCGGAACGCCGCAAGGGTTTCTGTGTAATGATTTTGTAGATAAGCGATATCTGCCCTTAACAATTTTGAATATGCTAAGGTTACGTTTTGTTTCTTGGATTCTCGCAACCCTTTAAAATTTAAACTACCTTCATCCATAAATTTTATTTTGGCCCGCTTATCAATATTCTCTCAATGCCATTCATTTTATGACCTGTACCATTTAACAAATATCTAATAATAAACTTTTCTATGTTTAAATATTTAACATATTTTCTAGTATTGCTCACAGACGTAGAACCTCTATGAAGTCTCAGTTTAACCATTCTTTTATGTGTATGTAGAATCTATACTTAAAGGAAAAAAAGAAAAACGATTATATACAAAAAAACAAAAAAACCAAGCAACATTATAAAAAATTAAAAGGAATCTTAAAGAAAAAAGAAAAAAAATATGTAAAGAAGGAAAGAAGAAGAAAAAATCACAGAAGTTGACTTCCCAAAGGGGATGGCGCGGTGGTTTCAGCTCTCTTCTTACACTGAAAATTATGGAAGTTTCAAACGTTACTAACTGAAGAAGAAAAAAAGAGTACTGTGTTAAAAATAAGCGATAGAGTTGGCGGTATGCTCAGACTCCAGAAATAAGCAAAACAAACACGAATAGTACAAAAAAAAAAGTACCGGCATGTAGACTTTTAAACTGAGTTTTTTTACCGTAGGCAAACTCCAACTTCTCCTGCGGCAGATTCCATAGAATAAAACACAATCAAGCTTGTCCATCTGCAGATTTTAAATGTAGGATAAAGATCTCTGCATTCAAGGGATTATCAAATTTGTGAATCTGATCTTGATTAACACAGAACGTAGCTGGAAAACACATGAAGTTGTATTGATCTGGCAAGACTTCGAGCTTTTGTAAACATCTTTCCCTTTTCTGAAACCTCTTTTGTAAAATGGGGATAAATTGATATCTTGCTTTGACTAGAGCCCCACTTCAAAGGAGACTTTACTGATTCCTGGTGAAATATACATAAGATCTCATCTCTTATCTGAGGGACCGCCTCCACACAACCACATCAGCCCGCCCCATGAGATCTGGCAGGGAAGGTATCCTATGGGTTCCATCGGCCAGGGAATTGCATCTGGTGGATCCCAGGAGCTGGGCCTCCTCTGCCGTGGTGCTCTCCTTGTGGGACATTCTCCCCACTGAAGTGAGGCTCGCCCCTTCCATGCTTCCCTGTTTAGGAAGTCCCTCAAGATCTGGTTGTGTCGTCAGGCCTGGGGGTCTTTGGGAACTGGAGACACTCTTAGATGGCTCCACTGTAATTGATATTCTGCTCTCTCCATGGGGTTTGTATATTTTATGAGTTTTAAAATTTTTGATAACATTTTCATTTTAATAATCACTTTTTTATCTTTTATGATGATTGCTTTTATCTATTTGTTATTTTATTCAACTGCTGTATGCTACCCAGAGTCGCCTTGTGTGAGGTGGGCGGCTGCATAAATGTGATATATAAATAATAAACACAGAGGAATTGCACAATAATAATACTGGAACTAGTTCCAGTCTTCCTTCTCATTAAAGGAATTTTAATCACATGATCAGTCTGGACTGGAAAGTTCATTCCCAAAGGAGCTTTCTGATAAAATCTTCCATAAATTCGGCCAGGTTTGATTGACTCGGAGGGTTTTCAATACCAACCACACGTAGGTTTTTCCTACGCCATTGTGACTCCAGATAAGTAATTCATTTATCCAAAATATGATGACTGGCTTGAGATATAGTCTCATGGGCATTTAAACAATCCTCACAGCTAGCCGTTTTTTCTTGCATTGGTCTTAAATCACATTTAAGCTCTGCCTGATCTTGTTGGATCGGCTTCAAGGGTCGTACCTAAGCCAGGATCTCTTTTGGTAAAGCAGCAGCAGAATCCTCCTCCGCCATCTTGCCTGCCTCGGCAGAGAGTGGTGTAGCTGAAATTGAACCAGCTGTTGAATGCTTAGGTCTGGTCGCCATTCCAATCGCTTGTTAAAAACAAAGCAACATATAATGGACAGTTTTATTTACCGAATGATGAAAGTCCTCATCCTCACAGTCTGATAATACAGAAGTTTGAAAGCCTTTTACTCAGGAGACAGATGAGAGATGTGCACTCGCCGTGGCGTCCCAAACAGGAAGTTAATCTTGAAACTGAATTTGGCTTGCAAATCAGGAGGCTCCTGTTCTTCACTGGCCTTCCTCACTTGGCCCTTTCTCTGCCGAAAGGACACGAGTGCCCTGCTGCCACCACTTCCCAAATCATGGGCAAGTTGAGGATCTCCCTGGAGAGCGTCATGAACTGGGTGAGTGACGGCCGCTGCTCTGACTGGCTCCGTGAGCGGGCAGAGGGAAATGTTACCCAGCGGGTGCTCAGCCTGGTGGGAGCCGCTGTGGCTGCAGGTGCTGCTGGAGAGGATGGAGGATCCCTCTGGGTGGCTTATCGGTATCCACTGAAAAGGACCGGAGGCGCCCTATCCTTTGGTTGGGATAAATTCTACCGGAGGGAAGCTGTGTCTGCCACGAAGCATGCGGCTGGAGCACCAGGTTGTCTTTGAGAGACCCCAAGACTTTGCTTTAGCTTAGTTCAGGAAAAGCTGCTAATGCTTATGATTTGGGCAGGAGACCAAACTGGAAGCTGGATTGCCCAGTGGTGGCACCTCTGCTGCCGGGCGCTCTTGGATCTTCTGGTACTTTGTACCCGGGGGGTTGACGGCCTGCATCTCACAAGGTTTTGCACTGTCTGGAAGCGGCTTGCTGCCAAAGGCTCAAAACCTGAATGGATGTCCATGTGCACCTCCAGGAGGATGGGTGCAAGAGGCCAGCTGCAGCTGCAATGGGGTCAGGGAAGCGTGAGGGGAGTGAACTGAGCCGCAGATTTTCTTGAGCTGCTGTGGCTTCTATTGAGGGCAGCCCCTCAGCCTGGCGTCTTCCTGTTTTTGAGCCCCTGGTCTTCTGAGGTGGAATCAGCCCCTGGAGGCCTGCTGCAAAAATTCTCAAGGGGGTACTTTCAGAAGGAAGTGGCTGCTTAATACCCCCCCATTTTTTTTGTTTACTGGCTGATCTCCAAATGGATTCACACAGAGGCAAACGACAGGAGCTGTGCCCCCCTCCATGAGTATGGGGGGGCAGGGAAGTGTTGGGAGAAGCCTGAAGAGGACCCCTTAATAAAGCAGAGAGAGCAGCTCTGCAACAGGATGATGGGCTTCGGTAGAACCGGAAGGAGCCATCTGCAGGGGTAGTTAAGCTGGTACTGCAGAGTGTGGTGAGGTTTCCGCTGAGGGCCAGTCAGCAGAACCCATCGGTCCCCCAGGAGAGAAAAGAGAAGAACTGACTTCTCTTTTTCTCTCCCTCTTTCCCTCAGCTGGGGCTGGCATGGACTCCTGCCCTGCTGGAGCCAAGCTGACCAGGAGCAACCCTGAAGCGGGAGCTCCCACGAGGCTGGGCGTCTTGGGGTGGCGTTTGGGGAAGAGCGGCCCGGCTTGTTTTTCAAGGCCAGTTCATCTTCTGCCTCCGTAGGCAGAGAGGCTGAGGTTGTAAGGAAGGCATCTGCAGTTTCAGGCGATCAGGTGGCTTCCCTATTCATTTTATGCAGCACGAGATTTAGATGTGGTCTTTCTGAGTGTATAACTCATCCAACGCTTTGGGCCTTGGAGAGGCAGGGGGTTCAGTGACCCACAGCTATCCATACTCTGGTTTGTGAAGTCACAATAACCAATAAGGTGTGGGGTTTTTTGTTTTTATTTTTTGGACATATGTGAAGGTAGGCACTGTGGCTTATTCAAGAAACTGTGGTTTATATATACCATGATATATAAACCAGGCCAAGGAATTCTCATGGCCACCCAAAGTAGTCAAAAGCACCTTAGGGCTTATCTTTGCAAACAGAATATTTGGAGATAAATTTCTTGTTAATTGAAACTACCTTGAAAATTGAGCTGTTTGGATTAATCTGGGAGTTTATAGAGGATTCCAACAATTTTGGGATTAACTTGTAAACTTTGCATTGCTGTGTGTGCCCCCCCTCCCCCCCCACGGAAGGAGGGAAAGGGTGAAACAACTGCACGGGCTTTCAGCATGTGAAGAGTGAAAGGGATAAACAGCCCCCCCCTCCCCCCGCAGGTAAGGGGGAAATGTTCTGTGGATACCTGCTTTCTCCCTCACTTGTGTTTCCATTTCATGTTCATCTCCTTCTCTCTCAGGGTTTACTTTTGAGTAAACATGTAGGATCCCGTTATAAGACTGCAATTGGTTTGCAACTCCATTTTTAAATTCAAATTTAATTAAGCTGCTGAACCCGCACATTTTTTTCATCTTTTAAGGAAAGAGAGCAATGAACCCACCCCCACCCCCACCCCCTCAATTTCAACATCTGCTTCCTCTTCACCTTTTGAAATGGCAGCTTTCACACTATAAAAAAGCCCCTTCAAAGACTGGGAAGGGCTATGGTTTGAAAAATGCAGGGCTCATGAAGTTGGCTAGAGAAGTTAAGCAGAAGTTAACTGGGTTGTGAAAGTGCCGCAAAAAAAGAGAGGAGAAAATCCAACATATGCTTAGAGTGCAAGAGAATCAGTTGGGCAGATTTGTTCCCCTCCAGAAAAAAAAAAGGATCTTGTATCAGCTTCTTCTCTCCAGATACAAAGAAATCTCCCTGCTCTGCTGGTTCATGTGCAGGTTGGCTGTACTTCCCAATGAGCAAAGCCTAAATCCGTTTGCTCATGAAGTCAGCCAATATCAGGGGTTGATGCCCATTGCCCTCCTGTTTGTTGTTCACACAGGCTCCAGTGCTGGGCCAAGGTGCTTGGCGGCAGCGCCGCTTGGGGTGACTCATCTTCGAGGGCCCCAGCTAGATAGCCCAGACTGCCCACTCCTGCTCTGTTCGGTCGGTCAGCACGAAGGCTGCTGAGATGGGCAACAGAGGAATTGTAGACTAGACTGGGTGCCTGGAAACAACAGATATTTTTAAAAGGGTAGGCAAACTCGTTCGCTGTCTGCTTCAGACACTGAGAAGCTGCTTTTAAGTATCTTGAGGGGCAAAAGTAAAAGCTGCCCCTAGAAACAACTTGGGGACACCTGGATTCCAATCAGCACACTCCCCATTTGTCCGGTGAGGACTGAGCATGCTCCATGTCTTGGAATGATGCCTCCCCTTGGAAGAAGAAGGGGGCAAGGATGGGGGGAAAACGGGGGAGAGGGTCTGGATAGCAGCCTCCATCTGCAAGGGCCAGCACAGTGAAGCCCGCCCGCCCATAAGTCCCCTATCCCTGTCTCTCCCTTCCCCAGACCTATGAGTACAACCTGACGGACAGTGAAGGGAACTACTCCTACGAGGATTACCTGTGCCCTGAGGCGGAGGGCAGGCCCACACACCACTTCCAGAATGTCCTGGTGCCCTTCACCCACCTGCTGATCTTCCTGGTGGGTAGCCTGGGCAACCTGCTGGTGATCGTCATCCTGTGGCGCTGCAGACGTTCCCGTACTTCCACTGAGCTCTTCCTCCTGCACTTCGCCCTCGCCAACCTCCTGCTGCTGCTCACCTTCCCCTTTGGTGTGGTGGAAAGCTTAGCCGGCTGGGTTTTTGGAGTTTTCCTCTGCAAGCTGCTGAGTGCTGCCAACCGGATGAGCTTCTACAGCAGCAGCTTCCTACTTAGTTGCATCAGTGTCGACCGCTACCTGGCCGTGGTGTGCGCCCTGCAGACCTTCCAGAGGCAGCGTGGCCTCTCCATTCACCTGACTTGCCTGGGGATCTGGCTCGCTTCCTTCCTGCTGGCCATGCCTGACCTGCTGTTTACAGAAGTCTGGGCCCAGCAGAACAACCTCAGCGTCTGCTACTTCACGGAGTACGGCCCGCATGGCATCAATTCCTGGCTGGCCAAGCGCTTCCTCTACCACCTGGTGGGCTTCTTCCTGCCCTTGGGAGTCATGGGCTATTGCTACACAGCCATCGTGAGGCTCCTCTGCCAGTCTCAGCGGCTGCAGCGGCAGAAAGCAATCAAGGTGGCCATTGCGGTCACCAGCGTCTTCCTGCTCTGTTGGACCCCTTACAACGTTGTCATCTTCTGGGACACACTTATCAAACTGGAGGTCATGGGGAAGACGTGTACAGTGGAAGAAGGGCTGGGCAGTGCCATCACTGTGACCGAGATGCTTGCCTACAGCCACTGCTGTCTGAATCCCATCCTCTATGCCTTTGTGGGCATCAGGTTCCGTCATGACTTTTGTCGAATCCTGCATGATTTGGGTTGTCTGAGTCAGAATGCCCTGCAGGAGATTCTGGGCACCTGCAGAATTGAGAGCAGTACAGAGACCAACGTATCCATTGTTCGGCAAGCAGTCTCCTCGTGTTCTGGAAATGCCGTGTCTTCTGGCGTGCTAAGTCAGTTGGCTTCTCAGAAGGATCCAGCTGGCCAGGAGCTCCAGGAAGAAGCATTGGGCCTGACCTGGATCCAAAGTAGAGGCTAAGCCCACCATACATTCTGCAGATTGTCTCTGATCGCTTATCTGCTGTTTCCCTGGGAGCCTGTGAATGGTTTGTGCTGACCTCCTCTAGCCTGCTCCAGAAAGAGTCCTGCTACCTTGATGGTTCAGCATGCGGTGCTTACACACAGATCTAGTTTGACTTGGGAGCAGGGCTGTCTCCTCTCTGCCTCCCTCCAGGGTACATTGGATATTTGGATCCCAGGTCTTTTCCCCCCGAATGCAACTAGAGATGGAGAGGTGAGACCCAGCTCCAGGACTTGGTTCGGCTTTCAAATCTTCAGCAAAGTCCCCTTTAAGCCAGCTGAGAGAGAGTCCAGAGAACCATGGCGGCCTCTCATGGGCTCTTCAAAGGGACAGGACCCGGCCCAGGAGACCCTGTGCGCGGTCAGTGTTGATGCCTAGGCGCGGCAGCACCGTGGCACCTATCAACCCAGATCTGAGCTACTTGCCATCTGATGCATCTTGGACTGGAGCAGGAAATCCCACGGTCCAGGCCCTGGCAAAGGCCATTGCTGGCTGCTTTCTGCTTCAGTCTGTCCCTCACAGGACGGCTTCCCCACAAGCTGCGTTCTTATCTCGGCTGCATGTGGGACTAGCAGTTGCGGATGAGAATCTCCTCTGCCCCCAGCAGGAACTTGGTCTCTGTCCCGCCGAGTTCATCAGCCAGCGGGCAGCCAAACCTGCAGCTGCCGTCTTTCAGCAGAAACCCCATTTTGTTTTGCCACGTTGGTCTCTCTGAACACTGCTTCCAGAACTGCACGATTGAGGACCCATTCACAGGTTTAGCTTTGCTAGCAATCACAACGCCTCTCACAGACCTCTAAAAATCCCAAGCTAGATGGGGAAGGGATCAGAGGAGCTTACGTGTAACAAATTCTCAGCAATACTGTACTTCTGCTGCAAATATTCTCTGAGAAGAATGCGTGAAATAGATTGTGAACTTTTCTTGTGCTTTCCCTTGTGTGAAATAAATGCAGTGTGAGCCTTCCTCCCTTCTTCTGCCATTGACCCAAGAAAGGTGGCTCAGGAAGCAGCACAGCTTGCGGGGGGCGGGGGCAGTCCACGGCAAGGGTAATATCCCCCAACTCTAGATGACATCACCACTGTCCCAAGTTCAAAACTAGGCCTAATGTGCGGGCCCCAGTGCGAGTCGGACCAGAGATAACTTGGGTCAGGCGGCCACAAACTCCCAAGCAGCCTTGGAGTTGATGCCTGGATGGCAAACTGGAATCCCCCACCAGAAATGCCCAGCAGAGTCCCCTCTGTGAAACGGACACCTCCACCATCCAACCTGTGCTGGAGAAGGGGCAGTTCAGGTGCTGAGAGAGCTTGGGCCCACCTGCCCTCCTCTGACCAAAGGCAGATCAGAGGCCCCTTCGCTTTGCCCCTCAGAGGCTCTGCTCTCTCCCCCTGCAGCCTCTCCACCCTGACCAGCCTCACGTCCCTCCACAGCCACGTGGTACTCACCACATGCACAACCGGAAGGGCTGCTCTGGGACTGGGGTGTGTGCGCTCTGCTCTTCTGACTGTAGATTATGGCTGGACAGCCACCCCTGACACCCCTGTCTCCCTAGGCAGGGGAGAAGCCCCTTTGGACCCAAGTGACCCCCAAGAGGACAGCAGAGAGGATCCCAGGATAGGTGCTGTACAGCTTCCCCAACCTGGGGTCCTTCCACAGTCCCCATGGGCAGAGCAGAAGGCCCTTCCCCTTGCCACAGATCTCCTCCTTTACCCCTTCTTCTGGCAGGTGGAAGCCCCAGCGGGCACAGCAGGGACTCAGGGAGACGAAGCAGGTGGCATTTTGCTCAGCCCCCAGTGGGCACAGCCCTCTCTCCCACCCTCGCCTAGGATAGGCAGGAGCTCCTCCCCAAAGTGAGTGCCAGAGCATCTTCTCCTCCTCTGAGAAGCTTCTGCCATGGTGAATTTTTTAAAAATATAAAACATTAATACATAAGACAAACCCCCACCATTTATAACAACAAAACATTTGACTGTAGAACTACTTAAAAGAATTGGGAAGGAAGTGCCTAAGGCAGGCCTTGGGAAGAGGGGTCCTAACAGTCATGGTGGGAGGTACCTCTCAAAACTTGGGGGTGGCGAGGTTTCAACCCAGTTGTCCAGTGGCCAGTCCCTGCACCTGTAGAGATAAAGACACCACAGAAGGCTCCTGGCAGGTGGTGTTTTTTTTTCTTTTAATAAAAAGGCACCTATAAAACAGGTCAATCAATACGTTACAGGCAGCACAGATACCCCAAAACAAGCCTAGAAATCATTTCAAAATAAAAACCAGTAAGATGTCTTCACATATTGTATTTATATATTTATATTTATATTTATATTTATTTATATATTTTTATTTATAGACTGGTACAAAATGCATGGCTGGCAGGGGATGGCATGGAGCAGACCAGCGCCCCCTGGCAGCTGCAGGTGCTTTGGGTTACCCAGAACGGCACCTCTTCCGTTGGCCTCATCCTGACTGGCTGCAGAGGAAAGCAGGGCGCTCAGCAGATGCGACCCAAGCTGGGGAGCGAAGCAAGGGAGGGGAGGCAGGAGACACGAGACAGAACCACGTTCACAGCACAAGGCAAAGCCGGGGGTTGGGGGGCAGCGGAGGAGCCTATGAATGCTTCAAGCAGATGAGCAGGATGGACAGGTCACTGGAAGCACCCTTCTGCCAGGCTTCACTGTTGTGGAGAAATTCAGAGCCAGGCTTTTGCTGGAGTAAACGCTGCAAGACACCATGAAAAATCAACATTCCCCTTGCTTCTTGGGGCAATTAATCTTCTTGTCTGATCTCCCCAGCACGCTTTTCTGTAGCCTCTTTAACAGCCTTTCCCTCAAACCCTATCCCTTCTGGACTTCGCTGCCAACAGGCCGGAGGGTGAAGGTCTCGCGCAGAAGCACGCACACATACAAGCCAAGTTTAAAACTGCAGATGCGCTGCAGCTTAGCAAAGCCAGATGCATCTGCCAGAAGGAGCCACCCAGGCCTGCCCCCTCCCCCTGCCCCCCAAAAGCCTGGCCCAGCCCAGCCCAACCCCGGGAAGCTCCTCAAACACTGAGCAGGCAGAGAGGAAATAGGGAGCAGGCTGCTGGTTGCCCAGGAACAGGAGTTTGTAATTGGGCACTCGCTTGTTCTAGACAAAACTAGGAGGGTAAAGGAAGAGCTGGGGACTCCCTCTGCGAGGGGCAGGCAAGCCCCTTCACGCCCTGGCTACCAAGGACCTGGGGATACAAGGCTTGCCCTCTTGCGCCTCTAGCGTAGACTCTTAACCATTCCTCTGGGGACGTAATTCAGTCTCCCAAGGGCACACATTCGTTTTTAGCCTCTCTTCATTCACTGTCTATTTAAAAGTAGGCAACCACTGCAAGGTGAAAGCAACCTTTCTTCCTCCTGAAGACTCTTTCTTTCTCTGACCCCACGTCTCCTGTTCCCCTTGGTCTTGCTCCCTGACAAGCGCAGAAGCAGAATCAGGGCAAGGAGCCATCCAACGGCTGTTCCCCAACATGGTGCAGGGAGAAAGAGTGGGGGTGGCATTGAATCAAAGGGGAGGATTTGGGTGGGCTTACCCAGACTGGCACCCTACAGGGGGAAAAAAACGCTGAAGAATGGGTGCCCAACAATGAGTGGAACACCCACTCTTACTTCCTGCTCTGGCTGTTAATGCCAGGAAGGATACATCCACAGCATGGTGGAGAGTGCCAACCCGCGCCCACTGGTTTGGGGCCAACGTCCTGTAAGGAGAGCTAACTGGGGGATGGGGGCTCGAGAGAATTTCTCTCCACCTCAGGCCGTGTCCCACCACCAGCCTGGGGGCAACCAGCCACTGTGGGCAGCCAGGGCATGCACGCTGCTCTGTGGCAGGAGGGAGGAGAGGCGGGTAGCTCCTCTGGGTGGGAAATCTATCTAGCGCCAGGGAAAGTGGTCAAGGGGTTCCATTTCTGCTTTGTCTATGCCAACACAGAGAAGGCTGAGCCAGCTGCTGCTCCCCCAAACCTATTTACACCACCCCAACCCCTCCGGCCCTTTGGATGGCTTTGAGAGGCAAAGGAAACAAGGCATCCCCACTTGGAGGAAATTCCTTAGAAGGGCAGGTTGGCCATGCTGCCAGCTCCAGGCCCATAGCTCATCTGGCTGTCCAAGGAGACGCTGCGCTGCCGCATGGAGACCATGAGGTTCTGCTGGGATGGAGGGCCCATGAGTGAACCCTGAGGGGAGATCAGGTGCCCTGGCTGCCCATACATCTCTCCAGAGACAGACATGCTGCGCTGCTTGGCCTGCATGAGCAGGAAGTTCTGCTGGGCCATGAGGTTCTGCTGGGGCAGCATCAGGCCTTGGTGCAAGCTGTTGCCCACCATGGTCTGCTGGGGGGCCAGGCCTGTCCTACCCAGTACGGGCATCTGTCCAGGGTGGCACATGGCCATTCCGCGTTGCACACCTTGTGGGCCGGGCCGGGCCGGGCCCTGTTCCGCCATCATGTTCTGCAAGTTCACCAGGTGCAGGTTGGAGGGGGGCAGGGCCTTGACCCCCTGGCCCTCCCCTTTGGGAAAGTACTGCAGCGTGCTGCTGGGCTTCTCAGAAGGGATGATGCGGGACAGATCAAACTCAGGGATGCCTGTGGGTGTGGGGCGGATCACGTCGCTCAGCTCCGGGTCGCTCAGCACCGAAGCAACTCCAGGAAGCACTGGGGCGTAGGGCTCAGGCAGCCTCCCGGCCATGCGCTGCTGTGGAGGCGGGGCGACGGGGCCTGCCTGTTGAGGGGGCAGCTCCTCCGGAGGGAGTCCCAAGCCAGGCGGATAATGCTGCTGCGGCGGTGGAGGCGGCTGCTGCAACCCGGGTCCGGCCGCCCCTCCTGGGGCCATTGGGATGCCTCCCCCATTGGTGGGGGGCTGCTGCAGGCGTGGCGGAAACACCAGCTGACCAGAAGGGCCGCAGGGTTGGCCCAGGGAGTCCGGGGGGCCAGGGGGCAACATCATTGGGTTCTGCACAGGAGCGCTGCTGTGCATGGGGAGGCTGGCACCCAGGGGGCTTGGCGAAGACATTGGAGGGGCTGCTACTTCCTGGGAGAGCAGCTGCTGTCCGGGGAGGTTCAGGCCCATAGGGCTCGGAGCAGGGGCTGGCCCCACAGAGTTCACGTGCATCGGATTGGGCTGGTTCCCTCCCATGCCTGTGGGGGAAAGTGAAACAGGTTAGGGCCCTCGGAGGTGGGCCGGATCGGGGAAGACATTGCAAGGACCACTAGAACTCAGCTACATTGTTGTGGGGTTCAGTAAAAGAACCTTGAGCGCCCGGCAGGATGTCCCTCTGCCCCTCTTGCACCAAAGAGGCAAGGCTGGGCTATCTTGAGTTCCCGTCTCCCCCGCTCCTCTTTCCCTGGACCGAGTTTTTGCTTATCTAACGGTCCCCACATGCCTTCTTCAAGGCTATCTCCGGACTCCGACGTGTGGAGGCCGAGTGGCCTGGAATTTCCTCGGAAGCAACCCGGCTGCTGAGCAGGGATAGGGGCTAATGCTGATTGCTGGCCAGCCCCTGCCAGAGCCTTGCTGCCCTGGGCTTTGGGGAGAAAGAAGAGTCTTCTTCCTCCTGCTCACCCTGGCTTTCTGTGTCCGTTAGCTGCTCCCTGCAGGGGGCTCCCCTTCCCCAGAGCAAAATCTGTTCCCACAGTGAAGGGGAAACTGCAACAAACCCCATTTGTGGAGGGCAAGAGAGGTTTCTGGCTGAAGCTTCTGCCTCACGAGGGACGGGAAGCTCGCCCCAGTGGCTGGACCCGTCTTGAGCAAAGAGGCCCGCTGAGACCCTGGGAATGGGGCAGAAATGTCTCCAGTGGAAATCCCACCTCCCTTGGTTCTGGTTAGGTGGGTGGTGCAGAGATGCAGGTCTACCCACCCACCCACACCCAGCACGCTGTGTGCCGACCCTGCCCACCCTGCCTCTTACCAGAGATAGCCCCAGGCGGGAGCATGGGCCGGTCAGGGAGCAGTTCATCATCCGAGGTGGCGATGGTCTTGATGGCATTGTGGTAGAGTGGCGTGGAGCTGGGCATGGCGTATTTGGACATCTGGGACATCATAAGTGACAAAGGGTTCTGGGATGGGGGTGGATCTGGAGAGGAAGGAAAAGGCAGGTTGGGGTTGAGGGGGCCAGAGGTGTTGCCAGGTGGGGCAGAGGAGCTGCTCCGAGACCCAGAGGGCATTGGACCTGCAATAGGAGAGACAGAAGTGTCTTAAGACCCCTAGGCAAAGCAAGTGTCAGCCCCCAGAAGTGATCCGGGGGTGGAGGGGTGACACAGTGTAAGTCGTGGCCAGCCAGAGGCACCCAGGAAGCCCATAAGCCCAGGCAGGAGGGCAGCCACTATCTTTCCCTCCAGCGCCCAGAATGGATGCTGAGAAAATGTCACAGGTGTTTTCGGGGGTGCCAAACGGCCATCCTATCTGGTGGTCCCTGGGAGCCCTCAGGGATGCTCAGGGAGAAGGAGCTGAGCAGGAGGGTGCTCATAGGTCCTCTCCCATCTAACTCCCCCCCCCCCACAAGGGCAGGCAATGATCCACACTGATATTCCAGCCAAAGCCAAGGTTTAAATCAAGACAACCTGGGATATTTCAGGCTTTTTTTCACAGGAGGCACTCCCAGGTGGAGTGAGGCCTGCTGTTTTACAACATTCTCTCAGTAAAATGTGTTAGTCTCACAACTGGACCTGCTGGCTTACTTAAGGGGAGGGGAGGGCTCCTTTCTGCATTTCAGATCTAAATGGAAAATATAGTTACATCATTCTCCCCCCTCGTAACATAATTAGCACAGGAGTGTGCGCGTGCTCTTTAGAACTATGATGCAGATTGATAACAAACCACAGCAATGAGCAGCCTTAAATAAGAGGGTGACCTCTAGGAACCCCCAAGTAACAGACCCTCTCTGAGGGGCACAGACCCTTGCAGGGAAATCACACTCACCGTATTTGATGCATTTCATTCATGAAGTTTCAACTGAAACCAAATGAAAAAGCTTGCATTTTTGTCCTGACTGTATCCCTGTCCATGCTTTGCCGTGGGGCCTCCCACAGGCCACTTGAAAGCAAGGGTGGGCCTTGATTTAAAGGACACCTGCCTAGGGAACCGGCTGGGCTTCAACATAAGATGGGATACTGGATGCACAGGGCCTTAGTGCTTTTTTCAAAACCCATGACGAAGCTTTCTAGCTAAAACCCTAACCCTAAAAATGACTACAAGCCACTCGGGATGGCATTTCTCTGAGGCCAGGAGGGATCCTAAGCAATCTGAGAACTCGGATGTAAAACAGAACCGCGGATCGCAGGTGCCTCAGAAGTTCATCTGCAACCAGGTGCCAGGCCTCAACAAACCGGGCCGTTTGCAGTCCCTCCTCCACGGTGACTCAACAGGAAGAAAGGCCACACGGGTTTAAACCACGAGCCACGTTTACAACATGGTCTGTCAAACGAAGACTTTCCCGCTCTCTTCGCAGAGAAAACCAATCAAGGGCAAGGCCCTGAAGACCATGGAGCCGCTCCTAGAAGCGAGCCTCCTTCCGGGACTGGTGAGTTCCACGGCTGTACGCCAACCCTGCCAAGCGGGGGGCACCCTGACAGACCCCCACCAGGCACCCAGGAGCCCCACCCCCGTTACCTTGCTCAAGGTGGCCCAAGGGGGCAGAGTTGCTCATTCCAAGGGTTGGCTTGCCAGGGCTGGAAAGGCCGGCTTTGGGCGAGGATGCCCATCCTGGAGAGGAGACAGCCATGGAGGGTGATTTGAGATGGCCGGGCGAACTGGTTGGGGAGCGTACGTTGAGCACAGAGCCAAGGACCTGGGGTGACTTGAGGGGGGCACTGGTGGCAGCGGCAGCTGGCAGGCTGACCAGGCCAGAAGGTGTCTGCGGCGACTTGAGGTTTGCAGAAGGGGAAGTGCCCAAGGGGGAATGTGCTTGACTGAGGGTTGGAGACTTGAGACGGCCCACGCTGGGAGAGTTCATCTGCCCCATGTTAAG
The DNA here is from genome assembly GCF_059951505.1 of Python bivittatus. Taxonomy (NCBI): domain Eukaryota; kingdom Metazoa; phylum Chordata; class Lepidosauria; order Squamata; family Pythonidae; genus Python; species Python bivittatus. The sequence continues at coordinate 518,649 of NW_028277052.1, forward strand.
GGCCAGATCCGAAGGGCGGCGGCCCAGGCCCCTGACGGGCACTTGATGCATGTTTGTGGCAGAAGAGCTGGTGCTGGGTGGCAGGGGAACGTGGCTGAGCCGTGGGGTGCTGGCCATGTTCCCCTGCTCTGGGCCAAACATGTCGGGCGTGTTCCCCATCTCCTGAGGCACAGGGGGGTAAGGGCCCTGCATGGTGGAGAAGCCCTGCTGCTGCTGCTGTGGCGGAGGCTGCCCCTGGCCCGAGAAAGGCGAGCCCATCATCATCTTCGGAGGCCCTCCCAGCATGGCCCCTGTGCCATTTGGGGCACGCCCTCGGGCCATTTCCTCGGAGGGCACCAGCTCTGGCCCACGGGCCTTTTGGGCCATCATCATTTGCTGCTGCTGCTGCTGCTGCTGCGTCATCTGCACGTTCAAGTTCATGTTCATGTTCATGTTCACGTTCATGTTGAGGTTGGCGGGGGGAGCCAAGGCGCTTGGCTCCACTTCTTGCAGTGGGGGTGGGGGACTCATCAGGGCCCGAGCACCCCCGAACTCCAGGCTCAGGCCTTCACCAGAAAGCATGGTGGGCTCCACCTGCCGGTGGGCCGGCATGACACGCTCCATCTCCAGCCCCAGCGACCCCTGCCTCTTCTCCAGCAGTGGGTGCCTCAGCAGCTCCTCGCGCGCCCGGGGGGTGAGGAAGCGCTCAGCTTCGCCCTGCCCTGGGGGATACGGGAGACCCCCAGGCGCAAAGTGCCCAGGCCCCCCCAGGGGCATTTCCTCTCCCCATGGCAAGCCAGGCCGCACAGGGCGGGGCCCGCTGCTCACCGGGCCGAGAGGCTCCAGTGGTAGGCTGGGCATCCCTGCAAAACCTCTCTGGATGTGGGTGCCCGGGAAGCGGGGTGGGGCAGAGAACGAGGGCCGCAGCTGCTCCTGCACGTCCAGGGGTGCTCCCCGCAGAAGCCACTGCTCCCCGGGTCTGCTGTGATAGGGTGGTGGGGGCCCCCGAAGCATCACGCCTCCCAGGGGCTGGGCCAGCATCACCTCCTGCAGAGGCCGCCCCCCATGCAGGCCGGCCTGCTCCTCCTTGCGACGCTTCTCCTCATAGTACTCCTCCTGCAACTTGCGCCAGGCCACCTGCTCGGGGGTCAGGCTGTCCTGGCCCAGGCGCTGCAGCACTACATTCATCGGCTGGCCCAGGTCCACCCCGGGGGGTACTGGCCCTTCTTGCTCGAGGCCTGGGCCCCCCAGGCTCTGTGTCTGCGATATCATAGACTGCAGGGGCTCCTCATACTTCTTTATGCCAGCCCCAGAAAGAGGAGCCTGCGGAGGCTGGGGAGCAGTGGCCTGGGGGGGCAGGATGGCCCCTTCCCCAGTCCCTGGCCCGCCCTTGAGGAAGGTCTCGGCTTCGCTGCCACGCAAGAGCAGGCGCTCGATGTCCCGCAAGGTCTGCAGAGACCGTTCCCGGTGCTCCAGCTGCTCCTTGGAGAGGCCCTCAGTGTTGAGGGTGCTGCGGGGCCCGTTCCCTGCTGTATGTGGGCCTGCGGTGGCCCCTTCCCCCAGCAAGCCCTCTGCAGTGCTGGCCGGCAAGGAGCTGGGCGCGGTGGGTGTGCTGGGGTGGGTGCTGCCGGGGGCCGTGGAGCTGCTGCTGTTGCTGCCGTTTCCCACTGAGTTGGGCGTCAGGTCCCGGCAAGTGTCCTCGGGCGCCCCCTCCGGGGGGAGAGCACTGCCAGAAGAGAGTGGTCCTTGGCCAAGCCCCAGGGCGGGGGGCCCCGGAGGCTGTCCCTGGGCCTGGCTGCTTGGGGGCAGGGCCGGCTGTCCCTGAGGGGTGCTGGCAGGAGACAGGTGGATTGGCAGGGGCTCACCCACTGCTGGCATCTTCGCGTGAGGGGCCGGCTGGAAAAGGAGAAGCAGGATCATGGTGAGGGGAGGAAGAGGGGGCCCACAGTGGACTGCCAACTACCCCTGCTCGTTTGCTGCCCCGTCCATGCAGTCTTGGGACAGCTGGCCTGACCTTGTCCCACTGGGTCTCCCCCACTCTCGTCTCACCTGGTCCAGCTTTGCCCGGGGTACATGTTGCTGATGGTAGGCAAGAATGGAGTCTGCTCGGCCTTGTAGGACAGCCTCTGCAGCCCTGTGGACACCCAGAGAGCCGTCATGCCCAAGACCTGGCGGTGGGGGCCCCAGGGCGACTCTTATGGGAGCCCCAGGCCCAGCCTCCCCGTGGTGGGGCTGGCAGAGCCCTGGAAAGTGATGGGAGAGCTCACCCACAGCCCATGGAAAACCACCCAGGCTCTGGTCTTGGGCAGAAGCACTACGACTTACGTGTTGGCGAGGTGTGTAGTGAAGACGTAGACCACCTGCAGGGCCTGTTTCCCTCCGGCGTCGGACCGCAGGCCAGGGGCCGCGGTGTGGGGTGCGCCAGATGCGCTGCTCTCGCTCAGGGCCGGCAGAGGGTTGGATCCTGGGCCCAGCTGCGGGCCCGAGCTCATTGCCGACTCGGCTGCGTGGCAATCTAAGGAACAAGGGGGTAGGCTTGGGGGTTGGCTGCTGTTCAGCGGCTGCCGTGGCCCCAGGATTGGCCAGGGCAGACCTGACCGAGCTCGCCTTGAGGAGGTCCCACCGTGGGCAGCAGAGCCGGAGGAGCCATCCCAGGTGGGACCAGGGGCCTGACGCCTCATGCCAGAGGCTCGCTGCCTTCCTGAGGTGTCCGGCAGGCGGCAGGACCGAAGGGAATTTCCCCTGCACCCCTCCCTGCTCAGGGAAGGCGAGCATCAAACTGGGTGGGTTTTCGCAAGGCCCCCTGGCGTGGCTTCTTCAACCTGCAGGCCAGGTCAGGGTGCAGGGACGGAAAGAGGCGCCCCCCGTGAGGCCTGGCCCTGATTCCCAGCCCTGGAGCGCAGAACACCCAGGAGACCCATACGGGCTCCCCCCCCAACGAACAGGGCTACTTTCGTATCATTTCTTCTTTTAAGGCTGAAACTGATTCGTTCTTAAAACTTCGGCTGCTCGTGCAGATAATTAAGGGTTAGACAACAGCCGTTATTTTTACTTCGTTGGGATTGTTGCCATTTGAATAGCTCTGCTGGAAGGGGAAAATGGGAGAGAAGTTTCCAGTTAACTAAAATTCTGTAATAAATACAGAAACCTGTTAATACGCAAGAATACTACAAGTCAGTGGCCTGATACCCCCGTCCCACGGCACCAGTGGCCATGTTCCCCCCAAGTGACGACTGGTGCTACCTCGCCCTGCTGTTTTCTTCAGGGAGTGCCAGCTGACGGCAAGTGCCAGGGAGGGTGAAGAGAAGCAGCGGGAGGGCACTTTCAGGGGCTGCACTCTGCCAAGGCATGGCTGGGGGTTCAGCCGCTGCCTCTCGGGGAGGAGCAATGGCCGCTTTGCAGGAAGAAGCCGCCCTCCGCCCCAAGGGTCAGTGCCGGTGGGGGCTGCTGTTTTGCCTGACCCCACGGGCACTCACTGTGGGTGCTGCCCAGAGACTTGTCGTCATCCTCGCTCTCTGGTCCAGAGCACCACTCGTCCCCGCTGTAGGGCTGCTTCCTCTCCAGCACGCAGCGCCTCTTGCTCCGAGGGGCAGCCTCGCCTACCAAGGAAAAAGCCACGGTGAGCGCCCCCAGGGCTCAAGGTGGCACCGCCGGGGTGGGAGATGAGTTGCCGCCCCGCCCCAGGATGAGCCCCGGGGAGCAACGGGGCCATCGCTGCCGCCCCCCTGCCAGCCCTGCACCCTCACCTTTCAGCTCCTTGTCCAGTGGGGTGGCACTCGCTTCCCGCCGCTCTCCCGAGTCCACGGAGACACTGCGCTCCCGCCTCACTTTGCCCTTCAAGGCCCCAAAGACAGAAACAGGAGCCTGGCTGGCTTTCAGTCCCACGGTGCCTGCAGTGGGCTGGCCGACTTTGCTGCTGTGGTTCCCGGCCCCCCCCACGCCTTTTGCGCCCAGGTTGCCAGTGGGAGTGGGGCTCACATTGTGGGGCTGGGGCTGGGAGTGGGCGCTGCTGTTACCTGTCTTTCCATGACTGGCCAATTTACTGTCAGGGTGCATTTGATTGGCTAAAGCTTCTGGCAGCGACACTGGAGGAAGCTCCGCGTCTCTGCTCCCACCACCGCTGGTACTTCCTGTTGGGCCAAACACCTCCTGGGGTGGGGGGGAAGAGGGGCAGAAGACAAAATAATCATCAGAGGGGCAAGAAGAGGCCACGGTGGCCGCAACATGCTCCTGCTAGAAACACCCACCTTGCATCCTCCAGGCCTCCTGCAAACCTCCACCGTGCCCAAGAATTATCCCCCGCTGCCCTGGGGGTTTGCCGTTTCATGCCCCTTCCTGGCTTAGTTAAGGTCGGGGGCGCAGAGCAGCGCACCAAAGAACGAGGGCCTTAAGAGGAGGGTCTTTCTAGACCGGAATGACCCTGAGGAACAGCAGGCCCAGGCCATCCTATCGGGTCCTGTAAGGGATCCCCTCCAAACCTGCCACTGCTGATGCTCTAACCCAAATGCACCTGCATCGGGTTCTGGAAAGTGGCCAAGGCAACACAGATTCCTCAAATTACAGGGGGAAACTGGTGGAGTCGTTATTAAACGCAAGACATTCAAACATATTGAAGAACCAGCTTGGCTTCGGCAAAAGTAAGTCTTATCACATTAGTCTTTCAAAGTTCTTTGAAAATATCAACAGATTTTTGGACAGAGGCAAGACTGCTAGACTTCCAAAAAGCTTTTCAACTGTCCTTAGATAAACAGTAACTTCTTTATGGGTTGGTAATGGGGTAAGAGAAAGCAAAGAACAGAAACAACATTTCTTCCAGCAGACAAATATGAAAGGTTCTAAGGACTAGTGCTGGGGCTAATATCTTCATAAATGGAGTTTGGGCTGAGCACTAAGATGGCCAAATCCAAAATCATTTAGCGTAGTTAAGACAACAAAGAAACGTTGAAGAACTTCAGAAACATCTCTCCGAAGCGAACATCAAAAAGCAAATGATGCATTCTGGGGCAAAAAGTCATAAATAGGTATTCTTGGTCAAGACTGCTGAGGAAAGGAATTTTTGGTAGCAATCTACTGTCTAGTTGCTAGAAAACATGCAGATTCCACCTTGGGAATCATTAGAAAAGAATGGGAACTAACAGTCTATATCAGCATGCTTTCAGGCAAATATATGATGCTCTCTGGAAGTCTATGCGCAATTCTGTGTGAACTTCAAAAAACATATTGCAACAATCAACAAGGCGCAGAAAAGGAAAACTGAAGCGGCTAATGGGCCAGAGTAAATCGTGTAAGATTAAACGCAGGATTTTGGGGAAAAGGGCAAGCAACGGATGAGCTGAAAGAGGCGTATAAAACCAGAGAGATGTTCTGGCAGGATCCAGAGGGTTAGCTGAATGGGGTAGTTCCAGGAGAGGGCAGGGGAACGCTCCCCGACTTCCTGCCCATTTGCAGGGCGGCTATCGCAGCCTGTGAGCCACGTGGCCAGGGATCACCTCCAGCCCTATCCCTGAGCACCGGTTTCAGGGGAACACGAGCAGAGCAGTCGACCGGCTCCATGCTGAAGAGAAAGACAGTGGCGAAGCACTTGCGGTGCCTCTCAAGGTGGAGCAGGGTCTAGCCCACTCTTGACCTGCCTGCACCCGTCTCTCGCTGGCAGGTCCTTCAGCATTTCAGGGGTGCCCGGCGTGGACAGCAAAGATACCATTTCTGTGGCACCCTGTCTCTTTAAGTGTCAGCCCATCACACTGGCTTGGCTGAGTCTCTGGGGGCCTATTAATAGCAGCTGGAAAGATCACATCACTACAGGGATATTTATATTCCTCGTCCCACACCAGGAGAGATTTATTGCCAGGCTGCCCAGGAGAGCTTGTTAGAGGGGGAGAGGGGAGTACAGGTCACCTGCAGTAGAGGCAGCCCTGGGCAGGGGGGGCAGACCCGGCTTCAGGGCTGAGGTGCCACCAGGCAGGCACAGCTGACAACCCCACACCAGTTTTCCCCAACTGGCACCCTCCAGGCATGCTGCTCGACAGGCGGTCCCTGCCCATGCCAGCTACCGGCCACGCTGGTGAGAAATGATACGGGCTGTAAGGAAGATACGGGCTGCTGCTCTGCCTGCGTGCCACTGCAGGGTTCGCTTAACTTCAGCTACACTGGGTGGCTCGACATCTCCCACAGGCCCCAGAGCGCCCCGGGTACCTCCCATCCTGCCTGCCCCTAAAGAACTCCAGCCAGAAGCCAGCTCAAAGCATTCCGTCATGCCCACCCACGCTACCCCTTGGGAAGGAGGGCTGCAGACGTAGGTCAGCTCCCCAGGGCCAGAGACCTAGAGCCTCCTTCCATGAGGGAGTCCACATTGTCTGCCTCTGCCATAGCGCAATCAGACTGCCAGAAACTATCCCAGCCCTCAAGTGATGGGTCCTTCTCGGGGTCTCTGAAGCCACATTGGGCTCGAGGCTCTTTCAATCCCTGATATGTTATACTTCATCCTTCAGGATCATCCCGCAATGCTGTTCACTGGAGTTCAAACTGCAGAACTGGTTTCCATAAAACAAGGGAATGGCTACCAACGTAAAAACAATGACAGAAGATGAGCCAACAAAGGCTACTAGGCCATGACAGCACAATGCCCCACAACAGGGTGCCCCTGGGCCTGGTCTGTGGGTTTCCTAAGGCCCCTCTTGGCCCCTGGGGGATCAGGATGCTGGATTAGAGATGCCAGTGAGCTGAGCTACCCCACAACCGACCATGGCTCCCTGTGGGTCAGCCTGCTAGCTGCGAGGCCTGGGGCCCTGGCAAGGAAAGAGAGGGTGACTATGGGGCGGGGGGGATACACTTCATAGTTTGCATAGAGGGATTTTCACTCAGCCTGGGACCCCTTTCGATCCTTCTCACTTACAGTGGATGCTCCTTGCAAGACCTTATGCCAAGAAACACTGGGATAAATTAAGCGCCCAAGTATATTCCCCCGGGGGTACCGAGGCAGTTCCCCTAGTGAAATCCCAGCCTAGAGAAAGCCTCCATTTTTTACAGGCCCCAGATTAACACTGGGGAGGTTTAAGCAGAAGGCATCAAGGGAAGCCTCTCTGGAGAGGAGCAAATAACCCCTGAGCACGAGGGGCAGAGCACCTGCGCAACCACGCTCCTTCACAGACGGGGGGGGGCTGCGAACCTTCGGCACTTGAAAGGGCACCACGTGCTCATACCACGCTGCAGCCATATTCCCAGGGCACCAGCCGCTCAGCCCGTGAGGGAGGAACGGCAGAGTGGTTCCTGCTCAGGACTCTGGACAACTCCCAGGGCCGGCTTTGTGAACCTTGCCAAGCACGGGCCCCTCTCCTCTATGGACCATGTCGCAGCAGACCCAGCCACCACAGGGCCCCTTGCACATGCGCCCACCCTGGCCCACATGCCACGCGCAACACAGTCAGGGGCGCCCGTTTCAAAGTTGCGTACTGTGACAGACACAGACCTATTCCAGGGTCCTGTAGCTCTCGGTCACTTCACCTTAAGGGGTGGGTAGGAGGAGAGGAAAATGCGCCCCCCCCAGCCACCAATGCTGGAGGGAATGCTAGCCTCTCCTTCCACTGGACAGCCACCAGCCTCTCACGCAGGGCTAGTCAGCCAGCAAGGCCACGGAAAAGTGATGCGGAGCCCTGCCCTGGCACGTTAGGAGCCAGGAAGTCTTGGCGGTGAGGGGGGGAAGAGCCAGCCCTCGCTGGTTCTCTCTGCAGAGTTAGAAAAGGGTGCTCTGCAGCCACAGAGGCCGACGTGCCTTCCTCCAAATTCAGACTGGGTCCAGGGGACAGCTTTGGAGACTCTCTGGACACGACATTCCCCAGCACTTGCATGGGTCACTTCTATCCCTCCTGCTGGACTACGGAGAAGCACCTCTCAACACCTGGAGCCGAGCCAGGAGTTTGGGACGCAGAGCAGGAAAGGGCCATCATGCCAAGGCTGCTCCCATAAGCTCAGGGGACTGCAACGTGTGCCCGAAGCTGCTCCCTTCAGCCCTGCAGAGCAGGACAGGCAATGGCTTCCACAAGCAGCAAGGTCCAGACCGCCCGGTCTCCTGCTTCCAAGGGTGATCAGCCCGGCCTGTGTCCTGCCTCTGATCGTGTAGGGAGCCTGCGCAGCCATTGTCAACTTTGCTTAACATCACTTCAAGACACCTGGGCTGGCAGCCACCCAAGACCCCAAATTCTGTGCGGCGTGAATCCAGTCAATTCTCCAAGAGAGCGCGAGCTGATGATGTAGAGCAACCTGAAACACAAGCTTCCCCATTACAGAACTCACTGCCAAGGCCCGGTGGCACAGCCTCCCTCCCAAAGAAAGTGCTGTGCACTGCTCTGACCTCTGTCCACCTTTCACAGCAGCCTTTCTTGGCTGGGGTTCCACAAGAGGTGGTGTTGGAAGGAAAAAGCACATTGTATCATGAGTTGTAGATATAATAATTTTTATGCAAGCATTCCCTGAGACCTGAAGTTGTCTCAAGGGTTCCTCCAGGGTGAAAAGTTGAGAAAGGTTCTTCTATGGTGTCTGGCTGGAAGAAAGCAGTTTACAGTGCTTCTGAGGGTGGGGAGCGGCAGCAGCACCGCCTTCTAGCAAACGAGATCCAAAGCGTTCCTCTCTAGGGACAATCCCGTTGCATATTATGCTGGCTTGGTTGACCTCATAATCACTGCTGTCAGAGTCTCACTGCAAATCACAGCTTCTTGTGTTATTAAAAAACCTAGGAATACTGGTATTCTCACAGGAGGACCAGCAAGGGAAATGGTGATGAAGGCTATTTCCTCATTCTGAAATTTTAGGGAATAACATTAGAAAGAAATGCATGTGCCTAAGTATGCAGAGACAGAGGTGCAGACGCACATCTGGTGTCTGAAAGCGCCCAGGTCCACGCTGGTTCGGGGGCCTGAATGGTGGAGGGGGTCGCATATAGTGCACATCCTGCCACGGCCCAGGACCTGCTCTGGAGGAATGCCCGGGCTCCTTCGAAATAAGGCAGACTTCCCATGCAGAGAATGCTGGTGGCTCCCACGCCAAAGGGTGCGAGAGCTGGCCCTCACAAGGAGGCGCCAAGCGTGGAAAGCCGGCTGTCTTTCCCTTTGCCCTTGGCTCAGAATTCTGCGTCTCTTAGACAACATAGGTAAAAAGTTAAAACTATTTTCTTCGCTTTTTAAAAAGTAGCATCATGTTTTATTTTTCAGAATGTATATATAAAAAGATTACAACACACTGATGAGCTGACCAAAACAGGCAGGCAATAAATACATAATAAAAATGGAAACATGTATACAATTCCCATCAAATAATGTGCTTACATAGAATGGCACACACCTTTTAATTATGCCTTTATATAGCAGGGATCTGCATTGTTTTCAGAGGAAAGGACACATGTAACAGGCCTCTCTCTCTCTGACTCCCCCCAGTTGGTTACATTCACACATGAACATTTCAGAGCAGGCTGATGTGCTCCAGATAAGCTGGGGAAGGAACTCCCAACTGGGAATCCTACTGTTACTGGGTGGGGGGTGAGGGCGTCAAATTCGAGAAAACTGCTTTCTACATATACGTTGACAACCTTGCTGAAACAAACAGATTCAGCAAGCCTACTTAGCAGCATAGGAAGGGCCGAGGCCTCTGTAGCCACCCATTTCCATCACTGGCCAGATCCAGGCTGAGCCACTCCAGTTGACTCTCCCTGCTTTGCCTAGAGGATGCCACCCAGAGCCTGGCACCCTGACCGAAGGGCCACCTATGCCTGTTCAATCAGCACTGGGCTTCTTGATGACCCTGCCTGCACCCCTTGTTGGCAAGACAGCTGTGCCTGACTCCTCTAAGGCCCCTTCCCTCATTCATGCCACAATGCCCACCATCTCTCCTCCCACTCCAAAAAAAAGCAGGAAATTGGAGCCCAGCCATTTCCTTTCTCGGGGCTGGTCTTGACACCCAGAAACTTCAGGCAGCACTGAACGCAGCTGCTGCCTGTGGTCATTCCCATTAGGGCCGTTTTACACCTTTATTGCAGGAGCTGCATGATACCAGGATGTTACCTATAAAGCCCCACATGGCTCAGGGCCTGGGCATCTTGGAATCTGCCCCCTCCCCAACAGAAAACACTCACTGAGGGTATCTAGTACGACGTGGCATGGAACAAGCCCTCTTGGGGTGAGACTCTGGCTGCAGCCCAGCAACGATGCAGGACAGGAGATCCATCTACGACTTGCCTGCCCACCAATCCCGCCCCCTGTGCCTCCCAGCCACAGTGTAGCTATGTACAGAGCTGCTCGCTGGGAGCTATCAACCACTTCCGCAACTGGCCACAGAGCAGACAGCAGGATTCCAAGATGGGGGCAAGGTGACTTCTGACGCAAAAGAGATCTTGGATTAGCACAGTGGTGATTCAAACCCCATTTGGGTCAAGCTGAAGCCACAGTACCCCACCATCTGCAGGGATTTCTGAGCACCCCGCATGGAACAGTGCTTATTCCCTTGTCACTTTCTCCAGGATTATAATGGAAGTCCATTATTAAATTTATACAGTGCTTTTCTGCTCATGCACTTTCCCTAAGAGGACCGGCTAACGCAGATCTGCTTCCCGAATAGCCATTACGTGGTACCTGCCTCTCTCCTCTTCTTCCTTCCCTCAAGATCTCCAGGTTGGGTACTCCTCACAGCTTGGGGGGGGTCTCCTCTTACACAGGGACAGAGAGGGAAGTGATGTCCTGCTTTTGGCTCAGAAGCAGGAGAGGGGCCCTTTGCCCATTTTCAGGAACTCTCAGAGAGCACGGGCAGTCTTCGTCTATCACACTTGGCTGTTCTGCAGGGAGATCCACTGGATTCCACCTAGCAACCAATCTCCCAGAGCAGGCACATCCCAGACGCCCTCTGCATGTAGTCATCTCTTCCTAGCCTTTTGTTTGACCCAGGGACTGCGTGACAAGAAGGAGCTGATCCACCATGGGGCCCCATCCTTCTGCCTATGGGAGGAAGGAACGAGAGGTGGGTAATCTTAGCAAGCAAGCAAGCCTCAGACCAGGGAAAGTCCATTTTACCTGTCCTGCCTGGAACAATACACCTTTGCCTTCCTGCATAGGAGTTAGTGTCACTCCAGGTTGCTGCAACCCACAGCAATATGTTAAGTAGGTCGAAGTCTGAAGAGAAACTATTTAGCAAAGTTCCCAAGCCTTTGCTCATACAAAGATCACATTCTTCTTGCTTCAGTGTCTAAAGTGGGAATAGACCCAGAACATTCTGCAAGTTTTGAGAATGAAGCAAATCTTGTTAAGGAAGGATCTCCAGCTCCTCACGCAATTCCCCTGAAGCAAGCTTGGAGAGGAGTCTGGAATTCCTTGGTGCCAGGATCTGGCTCTCCCCAGCCAGATGCCAAGGTTTATTTTTTCTAGCCTCTGCCAGCAACCCACCCCTCAGCTCAACCACAGATTGTGCAACAGTCCCTGTTCTTGCCCAAGGAGAGTTGCCATTTTCTGATCAGAGCTTTCTCGCAACGAAAATCTGCTGGTGAGGGACTGACATCAGGTTTCCAGGACCAAACTCTACTATAAGGGCACAATCCTGAATGCAAGCAGCTGGAAAGGGCACCCCCTCCCCCCAACTCACCAAGTCCCAAAACTCTGATTCAGCTCTTGAAAAAGGATTACAGACAGCCAATCTTGTTCTGGTGGGGGAAAACTGTGTGAATGAAGCCCCCCGCTCCACCAAGCTGTTCCACGGAGATGGCCTGTTAGTTGCTCCCATTGCACCAGGTTAATGGACTCGTGGCACCTTGAAGGATGAACAGATCTGGCGCCATTTGCTGGTGTTCCCTTGACCTTAATCATAAGCCTCTCCAACTTGAAAGAAAGCTTCTGTCCTAGTCTTGCCTGTGGGCAGCTGGGGGGTGGGGGTGGGGGGCTGGAGGCAGGAGGCAGGAGCCCCTGAGGCCGCAGGGCCCCGCTGTGCCATGAGGTCCCCATGCCCTGCACACTCCTGCCCCACTGGTTCTCCCTTCTAAACTTGGTTCAGCCCCAGAGGGGAGGCAAGGCAAGCAGGCCTTTGTTGTGTATACACAAAACTGTCGCTTAGTGAAGGCGGAAAAAAACCCAGGCTGGAGGGAAAGGGGAGAAACCACGCTCTGATTTCTGGGAGACAGCCAGCTCCCTGACTCAGCCAGCTGGGTCCCCTGCCATGCCCAGCTCACCCAGCACGCCTACAGGCAAGGGAGGGAGGGGCAGCTGGGCTTGGGGGAAAAGGATCCTGCACAGCCCTGGCCTGGATCACAGGGTGATACCACCCCTGGCCCTGTTTTGACCTCCTCCACCCTGACTGTCAGGACGTGGCACGGCTTCTCCTCGGCTAGGCCAACGTTTCTGGCTCCAGAGAGCTCTCCACGCTGTGGCCACGATCCAAACTGTCTGGCCCAATAGGCTCCTCCTAGATGACCCAGAGCCAAACCAGCAGGCAAACGGACCCAGGTTTGACACCTGCCTCCTGAGGGAGGACAGAGCACCCTCCTGCCTGGCCTAGTGACTCAGGAAGGAAGCTGATTCTTAGCACAAATGTATCACTCCAAGTGGGCTCCTTTCCTTAGTGTGGAATACCTGCACGTGGGGGGCCAGCTGCTCAGGGCATGCCACCCCACCCCAGGTGGAAGAGAGCCCACCTCCACCTCTACGTATCTGCAGTGAGCATGTGATCTCACCCCAGGGCACAGCAGGGGAAGCACCCCCAAGGAGCAAGGGTGAGGGGGAACAGCAGGCGTCTCTTGCAGGCTGGAACCTGGCAGTCTAGGAGCAACATCTGCCCCCACGCGCTGGACTGGGCTTGTGCTGGGGTCAAAGGTCACCCCCCTCTGCCTTAACCCATCACATGGCCCAGGGCAGATCCCAGCAATTGGAACCCTCCTATCCTCCTCCAGGGTCTGCAATGTAAAGCCCTGCCAAACTGGGATTCTCCAGACATGCTCAGGGGCTCCAGGGTGTCTGTCAGAGGACAATCCCCTTCTGCCCTCTGCTCCTTCCGCTCCTCCCCATGCAACAGCAGCAGGATGCTGTCCCAGCTGCAGCTGCACGTCAGGTCACCTCAGGGCAGCGTGTGGCTGTTATCAGCTGGGCAAGAGGCCCTTGACCATTCTGCAAAGAGCAAGAGGCCTGTAAGGCCCCGATGCCAACTGCTTAGCCTCCTGCAGTGCAGACGTGCCAGGGTGACCCTCTCCATATGGAGCAGGTGGCTATGGCAAGTCCCAAGGAGCTCTGTGCAAATGGCCCCAGGAGGCCTCTGCTACGCTTCCCCACAGCCCAATGTACCTCTCCAGGTGGCGCAGCACATCTCCCACTGCTAACCCCTCCCATGCAGCTGCCTGGTGCATTTCCCCTTCTGTTGCTCCTCAGGTGGTTGGCCAACTGGCTCTTCCTCTCAGCTGCCTTTTGACTCCTATCTTCCCCATTAAGGGCAGCTCCAGACAAGGGTAGGAGAGGGGAAGAAAATGACAAGGGCTGTTTCCTAGGCAGGCAATCAACATGGTGCCCCCTACTTCTGATACCCAAAGGGTGGCAGTGGCTGGGGGAATTGTTCCCAGTTTTGCTTGCATCACGTAGCCCTTTACAGCTGGAGCCCAAGAACAGAAGACCCTTCCCTCACAACGCTTGGGGGATCAGGAGCCTCAAACTCAGGCCCTGGCGCGCACATGCCCACCCTGTGCAAGTTGCTAGGCCTCACAGCTGCAGAATCTGTAGAGAACCCCTTGGGGCACCCCTGCTCCATGCAAACAACGAAGAGGGTAAAAGTGAGCTTCCCTTTGCCAAGGGCATGAGGGGCAGCGTTTCCAGTCCCAGGATTCACAACCTCCCCCCCTCCGCTGGCATTGTGCTCAGCCTGGGATGCCAGCTTGGCTCCCCAGAACTGCAAAGCCCACCAGCTTTCCATGCTGCTGACAGAAGGAAAGGGCCTCAGGAGAAGAGCTAGGCAAGGGTCTCTCTGTCCAGGTGGGGTTGCCCTGACCAGAGGCTCACCCTTGGATGCGGAAGCACAATGGATGCCTCCTAACTGTGACATGGCCTTCCAGCACCTGCCCCCACTGATCCAAACAGCTGCAATACGCCTGGAACACAGGCCAGCGTCTTGGGTAGCAGTCCCCATCCTGTGGCTTCCTTCTACAGAGGAAAGCCCCCCAAATTCCTCCTGACCACCCCCAATTTTATGGCCCAGGAGATGCAGGAGGCAGTAATAGCTCACTCTTTCCCACCCACGAGAGAAACTGTAGTGGCTCTCTGCTTTCTCACATCCTCTAGCAAGTGCTGAAGGCCCCGAGCCCACTCAGTCAAAGGAAGAAAGGGCTGTGTCTGCACAAAACACTTACACCATGGTCTATTCAGTAAAGCCAATTTTCTGAATTTGCACATCTAGAACTATAAGCTAGTAAGAGGTGCGTGATCCGCTAAGCCAAAGCCTACTGTCTGATTTGTACCCTACCATGCCGTGAGAAGAGTGAGTCTGCAGTACCTCCAGGTGAGGGGCAAGCTTGGAAGCCCCTCAAACCCAGAGTCCCCACACATCCTCACATGCAAGTGCAAACAGCATGGTTGTTCCCTTCAGGCTCTGACTCTTTCTGAAGGAGGCCTGGGAAGGTCCTATAACAAACAGCAGTGGGGATCCTGCCACAAGAAGTAGGTTCCTTCCTGCAAGGAGCTGGTTTTGTAGGAGAAAGCAAGCAGAACAGGTGCGCAACGTGCCAGTGAGCGACTGGGAAACTAGCAGGTCAAGAGGATACAGGCAATTGGCAGGGTGTGCTGGTGCCTACTATTTCGTTTGACTTTGGAGGACTGAGTTACAAATGAAGTCCCCAGCAGGACAAATATATGCAACATCTAAGGCATGATGACGGTATGAGCGAGACCTCCCATAGTAAGTGGAAGGATGAATAAATAAGGGCCTTAAATAACCAGACACCAGGAAAGGCAGGGAAGGAGAGCGGCTCTTGGCTCACGTGAGAAGGTCACCTGGTTACCAAGCTCAAAACTGTAGTCCCAAACTCCAGTCAGGCTGGGGGTGTCACTGCCCCCAGACCAGCTTCCCACCCATTCCCTTTCCCTGTTACAGAAGAAAACACACCTCCCTGCAGAAAGATGAAGGGTGAGAGCAATGCACGCTTTAGTGGCTTCACAGGGAGAAAGGAACCTTTCCAACAAGACTACTGTAGCACCGTGCACCGGGAGAAGCGTCTACTCCAAATTCTCCTACTTCCGTAAGTCTAGTTAACTGCATTAGAAACACGGAATTCTGACAAAAGCAACAGGGAACCCCTAAAGGGAGCCGCACTGAACGGTGCATTGAGACTGCAGATCAAGATGTCCACGGCAGTGTTCGCAGAATGCAAGGGAAATAAAACACCCGCGTGCACATGCACACGCACCGCCACCAGACAGCGAATCTCATGGAGAGAAGGCTTAGTGCAGATCAGCCCGGAGGACAGAGCGGGAGACAGCTCTTCTCCAGGATCCTTCAAACGGGGCGAGGATGGGTCAAGCAATGGGAGACACCAACCCAGGCTGAAGGAGGCAATGCAGAACGGCTGGCAGAGAACAGGGCCTCTTGGCCTACAAAGAGCCCCATGAACCTTCCTCTTGGCTGCCCCAATCTTACCATGGCTCTGCCGTTACTAGAGTTTCCGAGGCTGCCCTTCCAGGGGCCTGCTGCCCATCCCAGAGAGCCCAGCAACCAGGCTCCCCGGACAGGGAGCAGGTCAGAGGCCACCTGGCCCTCCAGCAGCCAAGGAAAGTTCAGCAAACCCACCCAAGGAACAACACCACCTAGAGGCCCCATGGATGGTGCCTTGGGTGAGACCCATCCAGGGGCTAAGTGGGGCGTGGCTTCACTGGCACCCCAGCGGGATGCCAGCAAGAGACCTGGTTGTCCTGGGCCCAGTCATGGAGACCAAGCCATGCAGGGGCTCTGGCAAGAGGAGGAGGAGGAGGAGGAGGAAAGAAGCAACCACAAAACATGCGCGCACGCACGCACACACACACAGAGCAGGAAATGGATTCCAGCAAAAACTTGAAAGAGCTTATGAAACTGGATGATGCACTGAGCTTCCCTCCTGCTCACTCTTCCCTTGCAGGGCCAAGGGATTCAGTGCAGTCTCTAACCTAGCGCCATCTGTGCCCAGAGGGAGGGGCTTGGCCCTCAATTCCGGCCAAGCTCCGGGATGAAGCTGCCACACGCCCTCTTCCACCTCCTTGCAAGGGATCTTTTGCCAGGCCCAAACCCCAGCCCCTTCTCCCCACTCAGCCCCCTGTAACAGCTGGACCTCCCTGGTCTTTTCTGTGGCCAGGCTGTTCCACAGGCAGAGCAGTCCTGTGCTGCTACTCTGGTCCCAACCTCTCCCCTTTCTGCTGGGACCCCCCTCGTAAAAATAGGAGACAGCCCTTACTGGCATTTCCTCCCTCCAGAAAAGGCTATAAAATGTTCCAAGTACAGCCAAAAAGTGTGGAGGGGGGGACAAGGAGGCTCAGCTCATTAGCGGCTGCATGGGGAACCCTGGAGGGGGGAGGGGACCTCCTAATGTAAAACAGCTCAGCCTGGGAGAGAAAATAAGAACCAGGCCTAAAGAAGGGGGGGGGCTCTTGGCTCCAGTCTCCACGCCCTCCCCCCGCTTAGTCTGGCCCATCCTCACAGACACACTGGCCAGGCTGAGATGAGCTGGCCCGAAGCAGAGGAAATTCCAGCCTGTTGCTTCTGGCAGCCAAACTGGGCTCTGGCCACAGCCCCTTGGAAAGCAGCTACTCAGCAGTTTTCTTACCATGGGGAGGGGGGGGCAGCTCCAAGTCGCACATTCATCCCCCCTCCTTGTAGCTTGATTGCCCAGGAGGGGCTCCCAGAAGCAGCCGAGCCAGGCACCTGGGCGTCCTGGGGGCTCCCTTCCTCTGACGAGGGGAGGTCACCCCAGGCCACTCCAGGCAGGCAGGACGCAAACCACCTCCATGCTGCTTACTGACCTACCCCTGCTAGTGTCCAGTCTCTCTGTCAGCAGGGGAGGGGGGAGGAGGCCTCTTTCCCAGGTGCTCAAGGCTATGTGGCTGGTAAGGCTCCTCTGCCTAAGCAAACTCCCCTGAGACCCGGGCAGCTCACCATCCAAGCCAGTCTCAGCTCTGAGGCATGCCAGGGGATGCCAGAGAGTGCAGCCTGGGCCACCGCCACGACACAAAAGCAAGACTGCCAGGGACAGGGTGCTCCAGGGACCCAGCCTGGGCCAAATGGAGGGGTATCGGAAAGGGCTCTGAGGGCCTCCTGAAGAAGCAGCGAGCAACACCCGCAGCTTCCTGGGAGTGTTAGAAGGGACGGTCTTGGTGAGTAACCCAAAGGCACCCCCCAGACCGACTCCTTCTCTGCCAGTGCGGAGGACCTAACCCACACCCACCAAATGGGCCAACTTCCATCCCCATAAGGAGCAGGCGGGCCGGGCACCCTGAAGCTTAGTCCCACACATCTGGAGGGCTCCAAGTTGAGGAAGTGGTCCCAGCTGACCAACACACAAACACAACCCACCGCTAATCCCTTTGCCCCCACACCCCCACACTCATCTCCGCAGCACGGGGGGGAGGGGGCTGCAGCCTAAACCCCCTGCCTCAGGAAGCAGGCCAAAAAACACAGGGTGGAAGACACCAAGCTGAGCAAGCAGAGGCTGGCTGGGAGCGCCAGAGGGGAGGGCAGGGGCTCCCAGGAGAGGGGCCAGAAACAGGCCATCCAGCAATGGGGGAGCGCACTGGCATTAAAGCCCAGGCCACCTGGCCCTGCACACAGCCTGTCCCACCTGGGGCAGTTTTCTGTCATGGGGCCTCACTGGGCCCTCGAAGAAAGAACGTCCAGCCAGCTCCGTCATGCCAGGGGAGCAAGGAAATGGTAGGTGGCCCATCAGAGGATGGGGGCAACCCACACAGAACGTGGACCAGACCTACCAAAGACCACACGGCAACTGCTCCCTTGGCCCCAGAGACCACGAACCTGAACCCACGAAACAGGGAGGAAGGCACCCGCTACTCGTCAGTGGAAGGCCAGAAATAACTGAGGCATTTCGCTGCCCCCCATCCCGATCCGAGGGGAGACTGGGCTTGGTCATGCGGAACTCCGACCGGGCACCAGCTGGTTGGGGACCCTGCACGTAGGAACCACCGACTCGCTGGTGCTGACATCCAAGCAGGCCGTCTGGGGCCGGTCTGCTGGTAGCCAAGGGGGGCAGGCTGGCCCCCCACTGCCAGAAACAACAAGTTGAGGAACGTCGCCGGAACTTCCAATCCAGGCCGAGCCCAGACCTTGCGCGCGGCAGAAGCCTCACCTCTGCCGGGCACGGGGCCGCCCTCGCGGTGGGGCAGCAGCCGACCCCAACCGCAGCGTCACCGCCCGCCCCTGGCTTCTCTCGAGGGCCGCCGGGGCCCACCGCGGGCGCGCCTCAGCTTCCGCGGGGAGGCCCAACGGCCGGAGCGCCGCGCCGCGCCGCGCCACCAGCCCGCTGGTTCCCAAGCTGGGAGAAGGGAGGCCAACCCGGCGGCCCCACCGAGGTCGGGCGCGGGGAGCCTCCGGCCTCTGTCCCCCGGCGGCCGCGGGGCTCCTTCCTAACAAGATGACAGCCACCCGCCGGGAAACCACTGGCCGAGAACATGGCCACCGGACCGGGCCGAGGAGCGCGGCCGGCGCAGCCACGGTTGGGCCGGGCGCCGGGCTCCGCGGCCCAGCAGCGGCAAGCCTCGGCCGGAACAGAACGGCGGCCTCCGGGCGCAGGAACCCCGGCCCGGCCGCCAGGCAGGCGCCGCCGCGCTTGGCGTCCTTGGGCCGCAGGCCGCGACAGGGCCCAGCGCCGGGAGGGCCGGGCCGGGCCAGCCGGCGCCCCCCGCCCTCCGCGGGGCCAGCCCTCCCCGCCCCGCCCGCCGCAGAAGAGCCCCGCGCCCGGCCCGCCCGCCGTCCTCGGCTGACAGCGCGGCCACGCGGGCGGCGGCGGCGTCGCCGGGACAATGACCCGCCCGGCCTGCGGCGCGGCGCTTACCTGCTCGGGGGAGGCCGTCGCGAGGCTCCCCGCCGGCCGCGCGGGAGAGGGAGGAGCGGCGCCCCGGGTCCGGGTCCGGGTCCGCGTCCGCCCGGCGCCTCTTTCGCTTTCACTTGTCGGGCCGCGCCGCGCAGGACCGGGCGGTCGGGCGGTCCTCGCGGGTCCTCGCGCCGCCCCTTCGCGCCGCCGCGGCGCCCGGCCCGGCCTCGCCGCGCACAGAAGCCGCCGGTGCCCACGGGCAGCAGCGCCCGCCGCCGCCGCGTCCGCCTGCCCGCGCCCGCCGCCGACTGCTCATTTGGGGGCCGAACGCGCTCGCTGCGCCCCGGGCGAGGAGCCACTCCGGGCAGGCGCCGCCGCCGCCGTGTCAAAATAAGAGTCGCGCGCCTGGCAGCGCTCCGGCGCGGCCGCCCAGCGGCCTGTCGGGGACCCGCACCTGCCGGGCGGCGGGGGGCGGGCGGGCAGCCCGGCGGGCGGAGCCCCCCGCCGGCCCGCCCGCGCGGGAAAGAGCCTTCCGCGGGCGACGCCGGGGGAAGGCGACCGGGGCGGGCGCGGCTGCGGAGCGGCCCCGAGAGCGGCTGCCTGCGCCGGGGCGGGCCGTCGTGCGACTGCGGCCGTCGGGTGGGTGGGTGGACGCGTGCGGCCGCGGCTCGCCGCCCGGCCGGCCGGGTCACCCGAGGCGGCGAGCGCGCCGGGCTTCGGCGGGAGGCGGGCGGGCGGGCGCCCTCGCGGCTCTGCGCCGGACTCTTAACCTGACAGAGCGCCGCCTGCTGGGCCGGGCACGCAGCGCGCTTCCCGGGGCGGGCGCGGGCGGGGGGCCCGGAGCGCCGCGGTGCGCCGGGAGGGCGCGGCTGGCCGTCGCCGGCGCGCCTGCGGCCGAGGCGGGCGGGGCGGGGGCGAGGCCCCCTTGCGAGCCTCCGGGCGCGCTGAGCGGCCTTCGGGCCCTCGCCCTCGGGGCCTCTCTCCCGTCGCAGCGGCCGACGGCGGCGGGGCTCATCCTGGGAACGGGGAGCCGAGGGAGGCGGAGTGCCTCGGAAGGCCGGGCGGAGGAGACGGGGGCCAGGGAGGCCCGGCGGTGCGGCAGCCCCGGCGCTGCGAGACCCGCCCCCCCGGAGGAGCCTTGAGGGGGGCCCGGGAGTCCTCCGCAAGCGCTCCCGCCCCACCCGGGCGACACTGGCCGGGGGCAGCGCTTGGGGGGCTGGGGCTGGCGCAGGCTGGGGGACCCCGGTGGACCTGGGCCCAGCGGCCCCGGGACCCCTGCCTGGCTTGGAAGGGATGGAGAGCAAGCCAGGAGGAGGGGGGCGCCCGCCCCCTCCCGCGGCGGACCCTCGAGGTGTACCAGGAGCCCTCTGCCCCCCAGCTTGGGAAGCGGGACAGGGCCTTTGGGGCGTCAGAGGCGGCGTGAGTGTTACCATGGCGATCAAGGAACGGAGGGTCGAGATGGAAGTGGGACTGGCGGCGTGGGCGAGGGGAGGCAGAGCGGGGAGCAGCCTGCTCCGGGGCCCTCCCTTTGGGCGGCCCCGGGCCCCTGGCTGCCCGCCTCCTCGCAGGGGACTCCCTCTCGCGGGTGTCTCAGGCCAGGCCCTGCTTGCTGGGGGGCTTTGCCTGCAATTTGGGGAGGAGCGGAGGAATTGTCTTCCAGGAGCAGCAGAGGCTTCACGGGGCACCTCCCGGCGATGGGCAGTGGTCAGAGGCTCCCCTGGAGGAGGTTCCTGCCCTCCCCAAAGGAGCCGGTGCCCCTCATAGAGCATCGCAAGGCCTTTTTGTCGCCCACAAGACTCGGGTTTGGGCTCTGGGGTGGCAGGAGGCGAGGGGAGGGCCCTTTCCTTGATGCCAGAGGGGCTGAGCGCCCCTTGTTCTTTGAATGCACCCAAGCCTTGTCCTCCCCGCTTTCTCCCAGACCCTCTCAGCCCCCGCGATGGGATAATTAGATGCGAGGGCTCAGTGCAGACGATGCTCCTGTCGCTTAGCAACTAATGGTTTCCATGGACACAGTGAACCACAGCCTGCTGAGCAGCAAGTGAGCAGTGCAGGAGGGCAGGGAGAGAGGAAACTCCCCCATCATCCACTTCTGGGCGTGGAGGTGGGTGTCAAGGAAGAAGGGTGAGGGGCTGCAGGGGAAGGAAACCCACCGTCAGCGCTGCCTCCTGGCCGCCTCTTTTAGGCTGGAACGGGCCTCACCGGCCCGTCAAGGAAGGGGGGCTGCGGATGAGGGCACGGGTGCCTTGCCCTGGCCAGCCTCCGCAGCTCCTGTGGGCTCCTGGCTGGGCCTCTGGTGGTGGAAACGCCAGGGCTGGCTGCCCCCATCTTGCTTTGCACCATCGTCTAACCCTAAAGGGCCCCCTCTGTGGGGGGTGAGCTCAAGCAGGGCTCTTCCCATTGCAGCCTGAGCCACCTGTAAGGGGGGGCAAGAGGACTCTTCCCCAGCCCCGCAGAGCCCCCTCAGCTCCTCTCCTCTCCTCTCCTGCGGCTGCAAAGGAACGCTTCACCGCGGTCTAGCTGTGGTTGTTTTAAATGGATGCCCCGAAAGGCATCGTAGCTTCTGGTTTTGGAACCGAGCAGGCAAAACAAAGCCCTCCTTCCCTGCCTGTCCAGGTGCCCACTAGATCCGGCTTCCACCTTCTGGGCTGAATGGATCTTCAGACCGGTCTCTGATCGAGCCTTTGGTCCACGGAGGAATCCCCTTTCAAAATCCCAGAATCAGGTTGTAAGCTATGCTTTCAAAGCAGTTTTCATAAAAGTGTTGGCCAAATTGCAGCTGACAAATTTTATTTATTTTATACTAAGGCTTCTCTGTTCCACTTATTGTGATTGGGGAGGTATAAAAATATCATAAAATAAGTGAAAAGGAAACAAAGCAGCTACATCCTCTATCGACAGAGTGGAACAAGGCTCACCTGCCTTCCTTTTCTCTTCCTGAGGAAGGGCCTCCTCCTGAGACAGTCTCCTCTTGCTTTCCCCGCATGCAAATTAATGCAGATTTACTCAGCAACCCTAAACTCAAACTAAGCCAAGGGGGGAGAGAGCTGCAGAATGCCAGGCTGAGGAAATCCCATTGCTTGCGCAAGAAAAGGGCCACGCTCAGGGCCCATGGGAAGACTGCCAGCGTCCATCTCGATGGAACTGCCCCTGCCAGGTAGAGAGAGATGGGGGGCACGACCCCCAGTCTCCCTTCTCCAAGCACTTCCCCCATCTCCTTGCCTCTCAGACTGGTTCCAGGGAGGAGGAGGAGAACCATCAAGGCCCCCTTGGCAGCTGCACAGCCCTTCTGGCACCAACAACCTCCTCCCTACCTGGCCCCCCAGGGAAAAGCAATTGCTGACCTCTGCATCTGGACCAAAAGTGGGAAAGAGAGCCCAGGGAGGGGGCTCCTCCCATGAGCGGCACCACCACAGCAATGTTCCACAATGCCATTGGCTCCGTACTGCAGAAAAAAGGGGGCGGGGCTGGAATATAAACAGCACCTAATTTCTAATACCCTTTATTGATATGAAGTCACTTTGTGTTTTGTAAAATACATTATCTATAACTTGGCTTGTTTATGATGTTATGTATGCTGTAATACAGAAAAATGATATAAGACCAACATTAAATATAGATTAATACAGCTTCCTTTCAAATGCTTTAATTTGTTACCAGTGGTATTTTAAGCTGCATATAACATTTCATTATTTTTGCCTGTGTAAGCAGGTGGAGAAAAAGCTGTTTGAAAAACAGAAGACACCATCAACACTGAGAACAAACAGACAAGTTAGATGTTTCGGATTTTACCCTCTGTTGCGCTTGGTTGATTTTCGGGGGGGGAAACTGAGGAAGGGGAGCAAGGCTCAGAATACACAGTGCCGTATGAAATAACATTTTGTCAGTCACATTTTTTTACTTTTTCTGAATCTTTCATTTTCAGTGACTTTGGAAAACTGAAGGATTACCTGTATTGAGAGAAGCGTCTCTACCCTTTTACATATTAATTTTGGTGTATTTCATTTGGTCCATTTCCAAATATAAAACTACTTCTGCATCTTAGCCATTTTATGCATCATTTAAAATGACAACATAGCAAACATCTCATAATTCAATTTTCAGTTTGTCCACATTTTGGTAATATCTTTAACTTTTTCTTTTTTCTTGCAGGCTTAAGGTTAAGATTATTCAGGCCTTTACTTCTCTATTTGATAATAGGAAGGACACCTTTCCTGTCTGTAATGGTGCTTGTTGAGATACAGGAACTTGGTCAGTCCATAGAACAGTGGTCAGGTGCTTTCTCTCACTAGTGGGAGGCCTGAAGTGATCTCCTGCCCACTGAGGTGTGTGTGTGTGTGGATCTAGTACCTGTGTGAACATGGCTGCATCTGTACAACGTACTCATCTTGGATAGGCTTGGTGTGAATCGATCTAGAAAATAGGTTAGTTCAACAACATGTACCGGTCCTTGTTTTGAATGGCCACCCTGTGGGGCAAAAGAACCCACGTGTGCCAATAGTGGTACTTTGGAGCTGGTGTTGGCGTTTGCACTGTGGTCACAAGTGCCCTAGGAGGGGAAGGGGTGGACAACGCACTTCAGCTCGCTGGGGTGCTTCTAGGCCAGGCTGGGTTGTGCAAAATGCCCTTCCTTGCCCCCGTTCTCACCTGTGTGTGATTAGGTAACAAGCCTGTTTCCTGATTGAGGGGTTCTTTGCCCTGGGCCATGTGCAGGTGCCAGGGTGCTATGCCCTGGGCACACACTTAATCCAATGCCAGCCACCCTCGCTTCCCTACAACTTTCGAGCACAGAGAGAGGCCTGGGAACAAACAGGACTGCCTTTCACTTTGGTGGATAAACTTGGGTGAGCCATCTTGATGGAACCTGCCTTACGTTGGCCTGACAAAGATGTCAAAGCCAGACCTTCTCTTGCCAGGGAGAGGGTGGAAGGTGAGGGGCTGAGCCAGGTGTTAAAAGGGGGTTGGAAGTGGAGATAAGATCTGAAGTTGGCCCTGGAGCTGACAATTCAAAACTTGGTAGAAGGAGGTAGGTGCAAAAAAAAGAAAAAGAAAAAGCGTGTTCCAGGAATTTGAGAGGACTGCATAAGACCATCTCCTGCACAGCGTTAATGTGTTTTGCTCATCTGGCACAGAAAAGCAGCTCGCTGCAGCTGTGTATCTCTCACGCACCAGGCGCAATTGCCCCATGTTTTTGTTGCTCCCAGAGCACCACGGAGCAGTTGTCCCCATTCCTCTTGGGTGTACTGGGGAGAGGCTGCTTTGCAGGATCAGGGGCAGCCCAGTCCAGCCCTCTGTTACCTGCACCTGAAGGTTGCGGCCTGTCAGCGTGCAATCCGTCCCTGCCTGCTCCCAGTGCTGAACCTTTGACTTGTCCAGGAGTTCTGACTCTTCCTCCACAGGGGGCTACTGCTACTAGGTGACCCATCAGGGCAGGTGACTTTCCTGCTACCAGCTGGGATCAGCTGGGGCTGGCCAGAGTGTTTGGGGTTGCCCAGGCCCCCCCTTCCTTGGCTGGCAAGGGAGTCCCAGCACTGGCTCCAGACAGGCCCATTGGTGATCCTTGCCTCAAGCTGGTTCTGGGGTGCACAAGCCTGTCCCATCGCACATGCCTGGGGCTAATGGGCAGAAATCTGAGCTTTAATGGGAGAAACACCTACATTTTGTTCCCAGGGCACATTTACTCAAGATTAACAACCATGGTTTACTGAATTAACTCAAGTTTCCAAGCTTATGCAATGTATGAAACCGTGACCAAGCGCAGAGCCTGGGTTCGCACAATACCTCGGCTAAACTGAGGTTATCTCAGTTGTGGCCAAGTGGGTTGGGCAAAGACCGAAAGAGGCGTGGGGAACTGGCAGGAGCCGTTCCGACTCTCTCGCCCGCCCGTCGACTGCGCCCCTTCCTACCGCTCCCACAAACCAGGAGTCGGGAATATGAAGCAATATCGGCGCGGCCACCCGAGCCGGCGGGGTGGGGGAGCGCTTAAAGGGACGGAGCGCGCCAGGACAGCCCCGCCCGCCCGGAAAAAGCCTCGACCCGCGCAGATTGCGCGCGGTGGCCGGATGGACTTGCGCCTGCAGAAACCGGCCTTCTGGGCCCGGCTCCACTTGCGGAGCGGCCTGCAGAGCTGGGACCTGCCTCGAGAGCTGGCCCTGGACGCCACCTGTGACCAGCTGCCCCCAGGTGAGGCGGCCTGCCTACTGAAGCCGCCCCGGCCACTGACCCGCGCCTTTCCGAGGCGCGGGTCTGGCCTGGGGTCGCCTTCGGCCCGGCTGCCCCCTTTGATGAGCCTCCGTCGCGGAAAGGGGAGGGGAAGGACGGGACTCGGCTCACGCTGCTCGGAGCCCAGCCGCCTAACCGCCTCTCTGCCCCCAGTTGCTGAGGAGGCCCTCCCGGCGGTGCAGCTCGATCAGGCGGCCGAGGCCCCACGCTCTTCCTCCTTGGGGACTTGCGGTAAGCAAGGAGCGGCCAAGCCGCGGATGGGCTCGCCTGGGGTCCCCGGGCCTCGCTCAGGTAGCCCCCGGAATAAAGCGGCGAGGCAGGGGAGCCCCCTTGTCCCCCGGGTTACCGCGGATGCCCAGCCTGCTTACGGGGGAGGCGGCGGCGGCGGCGGCCCTTGCTGAGGGATGCCTGCGGCGCGCTTCTTCCCCCGCAGAGACGGCCGGGCAGCCGCACCTGTGGATGTGGGTGGACCCCAACCTCGTCTGCCCTATCCCTGGACATGCCGCGGGGCTGCCGCCGGGGCCTTGTCCACGTGCTGGTCCAGAGGCTCCCTCCTGCCGCCCAGCCCGCTTCGGAGAGGACCTGTTCGCCGTGCCGAAGGCCAGCAGGGGAGAAGAGGTGTCGGGGCGGGGCGCGTTAGCCTTGGGAACTGCGCGTGGCCTTGCGCGCCCTGCTAAAGGGGGCGTGGCGCTTCGGAGGACGCGGGGGCGGGGTGGGATCTTCCCGCTTGCAGGGCGGGGCTTGGAATCTTTAGGCGGGGGGGGGCGACTCAGAGGTTTTCCAGCTTTGCAGAGCTTCTTTCGTTGTGGACCCCTGCAGATTGTCAATCAGTTTGAAAACCGGACATCCCCTTTCCCTCGCCATAAAGTGTCGCTGAAACACAGAAATGGGAAGAAGCGAGACTGAGGGGCACACCCAGCCCCTCCCCATAGGCTGTCCTATGGTACCCAGCCCCATAGCCCCCAAGGTCGCTTCCTCTTTCTGCTGGCCCCTCTCCTCCCCTTCCTTCCCATTGGCTCGAATGTGCCCGTCTTTTGCCAGGATGCTGGGAATGTCACTGAAGCCAAACCCATAATGCTTCCGAAAGAGGACTCCCAGAGCTCCCCCCAGGCATGCCGGAACGTAAAGGTGTTCCGGTCCCGCAGCAGGAAGTTGAAGCGGGCCCAGGGGGGCTGGCCTCGCCCACCTCTCAATTACTGTATCCTGATTAGCCTTGCCCTGAGCAGCAGCGTGGACAGCAGCCTGACTGTGCAGGAGATCTACAAGTTCACCAGGTACAGCTCTCACAGCAGAGAGGTGCTCGGGCAAAACAGCAGAGTGCCGGGAGGGGGACCCTAACCCGAACCCCTCCTCGCCCTCTGTGCTCTTGGTACCCTTGTGGCTGAGGGCTTCCTGCTCCCCCAGGGGTGAGTATTCTAGTTTGGCACAGTTGTGGATGACCCGGTGGGGGCACGGTGAGCCGTTCTGCAGGGATGGGTGTGGGCACCTAACCTGGTCCTGGGGGGGCATGCTTCCTGGGCTGCTGGCACTCTGCCCCTTTGCCCTCTCGACAGGCACCATTTCCCCTTCTTCCGCACGGCTCCAGAGGGCTGGAAAAACACTGTCCGGCACAACCTCTGCTTCAGCAGCAGTTTTGAGAAGACGACAGACTTCGTGTGCCTTGAAGGGAACCGCAAGTCCCGACTGTGGAAGTTAACCACGGAGGGCCGGCGGAAGTTTCAGGAGGAGGCCCAGGCGCTGCCAGAGGATATGATGGGCTTGGTGCACCAGAGCATGGACAAGCCAGGTGAGTAGAAGCCCTTCCCTCAAATCGGAGGTGGGCCATTTGGGTCGTGGGGGGGCTGCCCAGAGGCAGGATTGGTTGAGGAAGAAATTGGATCCAACCTCCTGGTGACTTCGGCGGTAAGCAGCTTGAACCACCTGGCAGTCCAGGATTCTGGCAGGGCTGCCTGATCCCCCTGAAAGGGGCGGGGGGGTTGGCAGACCCGGTGAACCAACAGCCTTGTCTCCTCCCTTCCCCAGAATTAATGAGATCTCTGTTTGGCCTCTGATCCTTGGTGTGGAAGTGTGGCAGAGCTGGGCATTTGATGGAGCTCCCAAGGAGGATTTGACTTCTGCCCTCTGGAGGCTCATGCTTCCTCCAAGGGAAGAGGATGAATTTTCCAGGTGGGGGCCTTTGGAGCCCTGCGAGTCCTGCCTCCTTGGTCCTTGGCCGAGAATGCGCTGAGCAGCAGGAGGGCTGCTTTGGGGCAGGGACGGAGCTCCTTCCTCCCCTGGAGGTCGCTGTTGGCCGGCCTTTTCCCTGAAAGAATGGGGGAGAGGGGGTCCTCCCTCGTTTCAGTGCTACGATTTCTGTTTGAAGCAATAAAGGTAGCTTTATTTATTGGGCTCCCCCAGTGCCTGCTTTTCCATTCCTGAACCTGGAGAAGAATCCTGGTGCTCCAATAAATGGATTAAAAGAGAGCAACATTGTGTAGTTTTTTTGTTGAATTTATTGTTTTTTTAAATTTTTGCCTCTCCTTGCTGGGATTGTAGAAACTACTGAGGCATAATTCTGCTGCCCTGACAGGAACGCTTTGAGGCGTCTTGGTGGGACGCCAAGCCCCTCCGCGACAGCCCCTCCGCGCTGCCCCAAGAACCCTAAGACCCATCGGCCACAGCCAACGTCCTCCCAACTTCCGGGGAGCGTATCGGGCGGGCCCGTTACCCCTGCCGCAGCGGCTCCGCTCCGGGCAACCGGAACCTGATTAGGCAGCGCAGCGCCGGGACCGGGCGGGCAGGCGGGGCGCCCCCGGCCCCTCCCCGGCGCGCGCGTGCGGGGGTGCTGACGTCAGCGCCGGGCGCGCGCCGCAAGATGGCGGGGGAGACAGCGGTCTTCCGCTGCCAGCTGTGCCGCCGCAGCGCTTTCGCTGGCCGCCGAGGCCACCTGTACAGCGCGGGGCACCAGCGGCGGCTGCGCGCGGCCCTGGCCCGGCTGGGCGAGAAGGTGCGCGGGCGGCTTGGCCGGGGCGCGGGGCGGCGCGGGGCGGCGCGGCGGCGAGGCTGACCGCTCCCGCCCCCCTTCCCTTCCCTTCCCTTCCCTTCCCCTCCCCTCCCCTCCCCTCCCCTCCCCTCCGTGGCAGGTGGCGGCGGCGCGGGCGGCGGCGCGGCGGGCCGTGGTGCTGCCCTTCCAGGCCGGTGAGCACGAGCGGCGCGTGTGGTGCCTGTGCTGCGCGCGGGAGGTCCGGCGTCACCTGAGCCGCGGCGCGCGGACGGTGCTGCACGGCGGCTTCCTGCAGCACCTGGCCAGGTGAGTCCGCGGGCGGGGCGGGGCGGGGCGGGGCGGGGCTGCCGCGCCGCGCCGCGCCTCCAGGCGGCCTCAGCGACGCGCCCCCGCTTCCCCCAGCCCGGAGCACAGGAGAGCAGTGGCCGCGTTCTGGTGGAAGAACAGAGCCGATCCCAAGCTGAAGCCCGACTTCCTGCTGTCCTCGGCCGAGTACCAGCGGTGAGTAGCCCCTGCTGGCCAGCGGTCTGCTCTCGGCCCCCCGGGTCGTCTGCGTGCAAGATGGGGTGGGTGGGGTGCGCCTTGCTGGCCTGACCCGACCCGACCCGACCCGACCCGACCCGACCCGGAGAACTCAGAGCAGGGCCTTCCAGCGCTGGCCGCAGGAGCAGCTGTCTGGGCCTTCCGCGTGGGAGCCTGTAAACGAAGGCACAGGCTTTGGGGGCTGCGGTCCATGTTCAGAACACCACCTGGGTGGGGCAAGTCAAAAGCAAGCTCCCTGTGGTTCTTAAGAATCCTTTTCCCCCCATCACACCAAACCCATTCTTAAAAAATGTGTTACTGGAAGTGTGCGGTAACTGAGAGGCTGTGCCCAGTCTCGGGGGAGCACTGGCTGTGCCCCATGCCAGGAACGGTTAGCAGCCTCCAGTATCGATGGCCTCTGCTGCCCAGAGTGATAGGCTGCGTTGTGTTTCCAGCTTCCAGGAGTCCCTCTCCAAAGCCCTGGATGCTTATGAAGCAAAGGAAGACGCAGCCATTCAGAAGGTAAGACTCTGTGGGTATTGGGGTTCAGGGGGGTGATGGGGGCTGACTTCTGCTTTGAGTTCCTCTTTGTACTCCATCTGCCTTAATTACAGGCTGCAGCGCACATCCGAGAAGTGGAGCAGAAGAGACAAGAGATGGTTCGGGCCATCTTAGAGGTTTGTGTGCCCAAGTTCAAAGCGGGCAGTATCCATCATGGTGTTCACGGTGGTTTCTGTAGAACTGTCATGCTCAGGCTGCCCATCTTCGCCCACCCCCACCTCATTTAAACTCAGAGCCATCTGCCAACTTGAACTGGTAATTCCCCTTCCCCATGAATGCATGAGGAAAGTATGGGCAGAGAATAGCAGGCATTACAAGTGCAGTGAGTGTTTTCTCTCATCCCAGGCCTGCTCCTGCAAATAGACACCATCCCAGGGATTAGGGCTTTACTTGGCTTTTTAAGTTCAGTTTAAAACACCTTGTGAAGCGAGTGGGAGAGGATCCTGCTGGGTATCAATTGGGGTTCACTGAGGTCTGCGGGGACTGTGATGCCTATTCCTGGCATAAGACCTTTCTCCTCTGTTGCTTACAGACTTTTTGCATTTCTTTGGCATGGTCTTCCCTGCTGAGCCCCTTTCTTCCCCCCCTCTGGATAGGGGAAAATGTTTGAGCTTCCGGGTATTATTAGTGCTCTGGCATATGTGTTATTTTGAATGTCATTTAATTGTATTATCAACAACTTTTTACATTTTTCTTTGGAGAAATACTCTTGGCTAGGGGTATTTCCTTTGCTGGCAATAAAACATCAACGTCTCCTTGTCACATCCTGACCCATGTTCCAAAAGGATTGAATTGTGGTCTCTGTTGCAAGATGGCATCTGTGCCTGAATCCATTCCATCTTAACACCCCCGATTACATTTCAAGGGATCTCCTACATTGCAAAATGCATTGTTGTCTCTTGAAACAAGTGTTTTTTTCCTGAATTAAACTCAGCCACAGAGAGCAAGCACGCTAGGTGATGGAACCACCGCTGTCAACACCTTTGCAGGGAATTTAAGGTAGGAGTTACACTAATCAGAGGCCTTCTTGCTTCTGTACCCCTGTGCTATTCCTGGCGATATTGTCTTCACGTTACCTTGATGTTAAATTGTAACGAAGCCTTTTTTGCTTGTGCTGACACATTTTCTATGTTGTAGTGATTCTCCTTTTGCTATGGAAGAGCAGGAGCAGCCTGGGCCAAGCAGGAGCACCACCTTTCTTAGAGAGGAGCCTACCTGTGCCAGCCGAACAGCACCTGAGCTACACTACCTGGAAACAGGGCAGCCCTTAACTTTCATTGGCCATCAGGTACTCAGTTAGGAATTCTGTTGCCTCTCTTCCCCAGCAGCAGCAATGACATCCGAGCGGTGAGTTTCTGCCCTGGTTGCGGTCCAGCCTGAAATCCAGTCTCTTTATCTTACGCTCTGCTTCCCGTGACTTGCGAAGGGGGGGGATGTTGCCCGCTGCTATCTGCTGGACTGGGCAGCCAATCCTGTTTGCAACTTTGCCTGTGTCGTTTCTCAACTCCCCAACCCCCTACTAACTTGGGGTTTTCCTTCATTGTTTCAAACACAGGAAACAGGAGGGGAGGGCAACATTCACACAGGTAGGTTTGTGAAGATACGAGTCAGCTTTCTGAAATGCCTGCTCTGAACTAGGCTTTGCCCTTTATGGACATACGGTTTGCAAGGGGAAAGAATCTTTATGTTCAAACGATGCAGTGAATCGTAAATTTACCAACTACGTTTTAGTCTAATGTGGTTAACCATGAATTGCATGTCGCATGGTTGCACATGGCTGTGTGGCAGATGCAGCTGAATCCTCAAGCATGTCCTAAGGACCTGTTCTTATATTGTCTGGCTTTGTACTGTTTTGATAATGGTCAATTTAACTTGGGCATATGAAGAGAAACATATGGGGCTTTCCTGACCTGTCCACCTTTCCATCTTGAGGAGCAAAACCCCCCTGGCTGATGAGTGAAGAGGAGGAAGGTGAAAGGCAGATTGGACCCTCATATGAAGAATTTCTTAAGGAAAGTGAGTATGCAAAGGTTTGGCCATGTGGTGGTCAGTGGGGAGAATTGAGCAAAGAACGACTTGTGGCTCAACCTTTTGTTCTTCTGCCCTGTTTAAAGAACAGAAACAGAAGCTGAAAAAGCTCCCTCCCAACCGCGTTGGGGCCAACTTTGACCACTCCTCCCAGACAGGAGACAGCTGGCTTCCCTCCTTTGGCCGCGTCTGGAATCACGGTAGAAGGTGGCAATCCAGGTAAAGACGTGCCTCCCTCTGGGAAGGCCAGAGGCGCCAACCGCTGTAGCAGAGACATGCTGCTAATGTGCCTTAGAGAGAGACATTTGTCTCTCTCCTGGGGAGCGTTTCACAGGGCTAGAGGCAGCAGTCTTGTGGGGGAGGGGGTCTGGAATCTCCACCCATCCTTCCCATTTACTAAGATTCTGAATGAAGCTGATAGGATCTATAATTGATGCTGTCAAGATTTGTTGCTTAGGCTAATTTACGTATGTGCTCATTCCATCCATTCCACTATGGTGATATAACTGATAGTGAAATTAACCATCAGAACCTTCTCTGTGGCTTCCTAAATCTAGCAGTTGCCAATACCAACACCAACATATGGCAGGCAGGGGCCACTTGTGGTGCCAGGGCCCTCCGTTGCTGAAGAGCTGGAGGAACCCAGCCTCTCAAGGTACCTATCCTTGATTTAAGAGAACCAACTGTTTCAACTTGCTGTTTTTGCACCGCTCTTCCTAGACATCAGTTCAAAGCTGAATCCGGAAATAAGCAGCCCGGCCCTAAGAGGAAAAGGCCTCAAACCAACTGAAAGGCCTGCATCTCCAAGAGAGCTTGGCAAAATTCACAGCACATTGACCGAAAGAGAGAGCAGAGACCTCAGAGCAACTCCCTGCGGAAGTCCAGCTGTTGCTGTGAAAGGAAGGCTTTGTGGTAGCTGTGATGAAACAGAGCTTTGCAACTTGGTGTACAGCATCTTTATGTCTCTTGTTAAGGATGTGGGATTGTATTAAAAGTACACATTGTTTTGCTAAAAACTACAGTTGCCAATAAATGTACCGCTACTACAAAACATTAACGACGAAGTATATTTGTGTAAGATTCACAAAGCAAACATGAGACTGCAGAAGGCACAGCAGTAAAAGTTAGGAGCTTATCTATGGCTTTCTGCCTATCCCTTGCTTATTGAAGTTGCTTCAAGCTTGCTTAGAAAGAAAGACGAGCTCACATACTTGCACCGCCCACACCATCAGTGTTACATACCCACCAGTGTTACATACCCAAATTCTGCACAAATCCTGACTACTACAAAAACAGTAAAGCCATTTTACCCACTTAAAGCTTGCTTAACTATGGGCACTCGCTCACATCACTACAAAGCCTTAAAGAGTTTAATCACTTTATTTTTGTAAGCGTACAAGGAACTCCGAAAGCCATTTGAGAATCTGCGAAGCAAACCAGAGAAGAAGTCAGGTCCCTGCGACGCCGGGCGGGCGGGCGGGCGGGCGGAACTCCCTTGGGCCGCGCGGCGCCCCCTCGGGCTCACCTCTTCAGGCGTCCTCCCCCGCGGCGGGGGCGTCCCCTCCCTTCGTGTTGCGCGTGTAGATGACCTGGGCCCGGTGCTTGGAGACCAGCTTAATCAAACCTGCCGGGAGAACCGCGAGGATTAGCAAGCGCGCGCTTTCCGGCGCCCGGCCCCGCGCGGCGGCGGCGCGCATCCCACCTTTGCCGAGGAGCTCCTGCAGCGCGGCCCGCGCGAGGGAGCCGCGGATCTTCAGCCGCTCCGAGACCACGGCGGGCGTGATGAGCTTGTAGTTCGGAACCTCCTTGCAGAGCTTGTCGTACGTGGCCTTGTCGAAGAGGACGAGGTTGTTCAGCTTGTCGCGCACCTTCCCCTTGGACCACTTCTGCTCGGGGAGAGAAGCCCGTGAGCGGCGCCGCGGCCCGCGCCCCCCGCCCGCCCCCGCACCGCCCGCCCGCCCACCTTCTTCTTGGCTTTGCCGCCGGACTTGTTGACGGGGTCCTTGTCCTTCTTGGCGGACTTGCCCGCGTCCTTCTTCTTCTTGTCGTCTTTGGGCGGCTGCGAGGAAGGCGAGAGTGGGGTCAGCAGGCGGCCCACCCCCGGCCCGCCCGCGCCCCCCGGCCTGGCCCGCCCCGGCCCGGGGCCTACCCACCATGGCGCGGCTGGCGGCGCAGCGTGCTCCTCCCTGGCGGCTTCCGGCTAGAAAGGAAGGCGGCCGTGCGCGCGGGCCAGGAAACCCCGCGGCCGACGCGCTTCCGGCCGGCCCCGGAAGAGGCGTGGCGCGCCCGCCCCGGCCTACGGCAGCCGCGATGGCCATCTTCAGCGTGTTCGTGGTGAACAAGGCCGGCGGGCTCATTTACCAGCTGGACCACTACGCGCCGCGGGCCGAGGCCGAGAAGACCTTCAGCTTCCCGCTGGACCTGGTGCTGCGCGCGCACGACGAGCGCGTGCTCGTGGCGTTCGGGCAGCGCGACGGCATCCGCGGTGAGCGGGGGCGGGGGGCGCGGGGCGCGGGGCGCGGGGCGAGCGCGGGGAGGCCGCCGCCGCCGCCTCGCTGAGCCGCGCTCCCCGCAGTGGGCCACGCCGTGCTGGCCATCAACGGCCACGAGGTCAACGGGCGCCTGACCGCCGACGGGAGGGACGTGCAGGAGTTCCTGGGCAACGCGGCCAACTACCCGGTGGCCATCCGCTTCGGCCGCCCGCGGCTCTCCTCCAACGAGAAGCTCATGCTGGCCTCCATGTTCCACTCGTGAGTCGGGGGCGGCGGGCGGGCGGGCGGCGGGCATCCCCCGGGCATCGCCCCTCCGGGCATCGCCCCCCGGCATCTCTCTGCTTGTCGCGCAGGCTGTTCGCGATCGGCTCGCAGCTCTCCCCCGAGCAGGGCAGCTCCGGCATCGAGGTGCTGGAGACCGACACCTTCAAGCTGCACTGCTTCCAGACCTTGACAGGTAGCGGGCGGCGGGCCGGGCCGGGCCGGGCCGGGCCGGGGAGGGCGGCGGCGGGCGGCGGCCGCTCAGCCCCACCTCCGCTCCGCTCCGCTCCTCTCAGGGATCAAGTTCGTGGTGCTCGCGGACCCCCGGCAGTCCGGAATCGACTCCCTTCTGCGCAAGATTTACGAGATATATTCGGACTTTGCCCTGAAAAATCCCTTCTACTCTCTGGAGATGCCCATCAGGTAGGACAGAAGCGCCTCCTCCTCAACACCGCGAGAGCCCCCTCGCCCCCTCTGAGCAGCGGACGCACGCACGAAGGCCATCCCAGGAAGCCTGTTTCGGGGCGCCTAGATGCCCTGCCGGCTCGCTTTCCTCCCTAGGGGTTTCTGCAAATTCAGTGGCGTTATAGAAACGTTGTGCTTTTCTTTCTAGCTTCTTTGTACCACATTTCTGCCGTAGGGCGTAACGTATCCTGTTAACATACGTGAGTTCGGCAAGTCACAGTGAATAAGGAAGCTTCTTCGGGCACAGCGAAGTCTCCCGTTCTATACTGTAGCACGCTCTAATAATAAATATGCAGGGGACGAGAATGAAAAACGTGGAGGTAGGAGTAAGGATGGCCTTTTATTCTAACTGCGCTTCTCTTACATGCTGATATTTCAGGTGTGAGCTCTTCGATCAAAACTTGAAGCTTGCGCTGGAGGTAGCAGAGAAAGCAGGCCCTTTCGTCCCAGGATTATAGGGTGAAGTTCTTCCACTTCCTTTGCCCTGCAGACTATCTGGATCTTGGGACCAGAATCTCTCCCCCGCCACCCCCTGCCGCGATGGGAGCTTGTTTGAACCTCCTCTGCTGCTGGACGTTAGAAGAAAATCTTGTTGGATGCATGTACCTGTTTAATTTATGTTTGGCACTTTGCTTCTTACATGTGGAAGTAAAATATTCTTTAAAGGAAGAAGACAGACTTTAATGTTGACCTTGGAATTAATTATTTGATATCCAACAACAAGAGTTATTATATGCCACCTGACTCCCAGCAACTGTTCAGCAGGGGAAACATGA
The DNA here is from genome assembly GCF_059951505.1 of Python bivittatus. NCBI lineage: Eukaryota > Metazoa > Chordata > Lepidosauria > Squamata > Pythonidae > Python > Python bivittatus. The sequence continues at coordinate 553,944 of NW_028277052.1, forward strand.
GCTTTTACTGGACAATCTCTTATTTTTGGTGATGCATACATTCCATACAGTACTCATAACTTAGAATCTACATTGCAAGACTAAAGGCAGCTAGTTACATTTGGGGATCCTTATGGCTGCAGAATTGTTAGGAAGTCCCAACCCCCACAGCTGAATACTGTTTTTCTTCCATTAGACAAGCGAGGTCTAACACCTCAGTCTGTACTAATGCTTGTGATGTAATCAAGAATCTGATTGATCTGATGGTTACCCTTCCTCAAATTCTAGAAGTAGTTTTTAAGTCCACTTCTAACCTTATCTACTATCCACTGGAGCTAAATAGAGTAAGATTACAGCTCCCCTCTTTTCTAACTATTTACTGTTTGGCTACACCTCAGGGTAACTTGTGGGAAGTCTTAGAAGATATCACTTGAAAATTTAACGTAGCATGGCAAAGGAAATAAAGGAAGAACACATACAAAAGGGGAATGAGTGACGTGATTCTCAAAAATGAAGCTCCTGTTCTGCTGCTCTGTCCCCACTGCTCTGGGCTCCAGTGAACCCAGCAGCTGTGGCTGCCAAATGTTTGCTCATTAGTTCCAACCACTACGGGCATCCCTTAGGTTTTGAAGGATGAGAACTGGTAATAACGACCAAGTGAGATTTTGCCACCGCTTTATACAGCCCAGCAGCAAACTTCAATCTGCTTAGAGCCGCTTCCATTTTTCAAAGCATCGGCTGTGGACGTGGGAGGCTCCTTTGCAGCCGAGCCGTTGCGGTGTTTCAATCAACTTTCTTTGGCATCCGACCCATCTTAGTGCAGATGTTTCTCAGGAAGAAAAAGGCCACGGTGCTGGCTATGCAGATCAACTCCACTACCCAGAAGGCTGTTCCCCAGCTGTAGTGTTTGGCAATTGTGCTGAAAGGCAAACCAGCCAAGAAGCCTCCCACTGAAAAGAAAAAAAGATAGTTGGGTGCACTGTGTGCTTTCATCCTCATTCCATTCCAGTTACGTTTTCACATACCGTTAGCCATGAGTGCAACAATAGCATGAGAAGTGCCGCACAAGTTGGGTGGTGCACTCTCATTGGCTATGACTCCAAACAGCGCAATCGGTCCATAAGAACAAAATCCAAAGACTGCTCCTAACAGCAGGATCCACAACTACAAAAATAGAGTCAGACAAAAGGTTAGGACTACGAGCATGACATCTCTCCCTGCTCCCTGCATCTGCCACTTGGATTTCTTTTCCCCACTATCTTCTGCAAAATGGTGCCTTAGATGAAGCACGCTGATGTTTAATCTTTTCTTCAGTAAGTGGTGTTGTCTCTCAGTAATCCATTAAGTAATAAATAACAGCCACAATTTCTATAGAAATAATAAATCACGTAGTAAGTATTTAAAAACAGGGAGGGAGGGAGGGAGGGAGAGAGAGAGAGAGAAAATAAAGACCTCATGTTCTGTAAAGCCCACAAGATTAGCCAGAGGGTGGAGGAACTGATTCCAAGAGTAATTTCCCTAGAAAAAGAAAAAGGGGGAGAATGAACAAGGAGCACGAGAGAATGTTTGGAAAAGAGAAAATGCAATAGCAATCGTATGCAGAAGCAAAAATCCTTACCTGCTCTTTTCCAAAGCAAGATACTTTGCTGGCTAAAAACTTTTAATTAGTGACAGAAGACATAGCACCCCCATCATTGCTGACTGGGACATCATCATTAATATCTGAAGATTCCCCATCCTTGGAATTCTCGCCAAGCCTTTTGCACTGAAGCCAGAGGGAACTCCATGTTTTTGGGATGGTCCCATGAACTGGTCCATCGTGGCTTCAATAGATGGACTTGTAATTGCAAAAGGTCCAGAAAGCAAAGTAAATTTCACCCTGATTTCAGAACCTTAATTTCGTTCCCCTGAAAGTTGCAAAACTTTGCATTTGCTCCATTAAGATTTGTCTCTAAAAGCCGCAGTTCATTTTACTTGTGGAAATCCTCACAAAATGTGCCATTTACCTAAAGGTAAAAACATTGAAGATGCTCACAAATCTCGGCACCTCCTCCAAGCAAGTGTTAAACATGTTGAGATTGGGTGGAGGACCACAAATACCTCCTGGAGAGAAACAGCTTTGCCTTCCCTTCAGTCCAAGTAGCACCTTGATGCTATACATCAGTTGATAGGAGCTAAGTGAATTGGGTCTGCCTTGTACAACTGAGCCTCTTTTCTACGGTTTACCTTGGGCGAGCTGTTGGTTACTGTGACTCGGAAGAGGAACAATGAGGCAGCCATGCCTGCCATCATGGAGATGAGAAGGGGATGCCGGGGGTTGCCGTAGTTTGAGAGACCCACCTGCAACACACATATAGATCCGGAAGGGAAGTGTGATATCCTAGTTATCAAATGTCTGTCAGCCCATCCCACACAAAACCACCTCTGTACCAGCATCCACAGTGCCTGCATAGCGTTTTTCCGGGCCAGGGACGTTCACAGGGGCTGTCCTTTCTCCTTAAGGCTTACCCTGGCCACTGCGCGGTCTGAAAGATAGCCAGCAGCGATGCTTCCAACCAGGCCCCCAATTTCCAAGGCACTCATGTAGGAACTTCCTATAGAGCAAAGAGCATAGTAACAATTCCAAACGAGACTGCATCCTTGCAGGCAGAAAGGAGTTGCCAGACTTCCTTGCCCGTTGCACAGCCGCTCCTGGCACCTCTCCCCTCTACTCCTGGTCAGTTCTTTCCTGGGTCAAGCGAAAGACTTCCCCTCAGGTACTGTCCCACAGAGCACTGACTCTGGCTTACCAAGGCCAAACGTCAACATTTTGGACATGCTCAGCTCTTAAAACCCCAGGATAAAGGTGCTGTCTCCTACCCACGAGGGCAGACTGTCCTCTCTCCTGAATGAGAAATAGCTGTCCCCAGTCTGTGCAACATGTCTTCACACCAAACACCACCAGGTAGCCAGACGAAAGGACCCAGAGGTATGGAGAACACAGCAGCTCAGCCAAGGTGCTGTCACCCACCGACAAGTCTGCAAGAAAGAGACCATTTAGCAATCTGGCCTGAGCCACACCACTCCACCCCTGACCACTCTCCTTTGCACCTCCCCTGTATCTTGGCCCTCTGTCAGACTACACGCTTCCTCTCTGCTCCTCAAACTGAAGGAGGTTTGACTGATTTATTGATAAATTAGCCTTAAAGATTGCTCCAATCAGCATACAACTCCCCAATATGTAACTGGGATTAAAACAGTATGAATGGGAGACACATGCAGAAGAATAAAAGCAACTCCTCCTCAAGAGGGATACTTAGAGCAAACCTGCATCCCTGGCTTGAGGACACAGCCATGTTTCCACTAATTTCCAGAAGGCAGGGGGTAGAAGCGCAACCAAGAAGGCCTGCTTTCATGGCCCTGAAGATGGTAGCCTCTGATCAAGGGGACATGTCTCACCACTGACCCCACACACTCACCTTTTTTCCCTTTCTTGGGTCCAGACTCAAGGCTGGGCAGTCCCACATCTGAAGGCTCATTCTTAATCAGGAACAGACACACCAAGGAGGCAATCACACACACAGAGCCAGAGAGGGCCAGGGTGGTGCGCCAGTCATAGCTCAGCGCCATCAGAGCTGCCACAATGGGCCCAAGCCCTCCGGCCAGGTTCATGCTGGTGGAGAGGACTGCCCACCAAGTCCCAAACTGGGAGGGTTCAAACCACTATATAGAAGGGAAAGAGAGAAGACGGGTATGTTGGTGCCTATGCCAAGGGCAGGTCCTAATTTGTACACACTGACCTCCAGCACAGCCTCCAGGTTGTCACAAGTACTGATGGCTTAAAAGGGGCAGCAGGCGCTATTGCCGAGAGGCACGCTAGCTCTCCGGACAGATTTCCCTGCTCCCTAGAACAGTCCTCGGAAAAGTGAAATGAACTGAAAGCACATTTCCACACCAATTGTTTAGCATGATTTCCTCAAAGCAGTTAACAAGAATGTTTAATAAAAAAACACAGAAGGTACACTTTTTTTTTTTTTTTTTTACTGGCAGCAGACATGGGGACCTGGGCACTCCACTCTCTGTGTTTCCAAGGATCACAGATACAGATGAAGTCAAGCAACACCGCAGACACTCCAGAAAGCTTAACTCCGGGTTGTCAATGACCTCAAGTCACGCCATCTACAGATAGTACTTGCCTCTGAACGCCAGTTGTGAGGGAACCTGAGCAGGAGGAAGCAACTGGATTCAGTCTGACAGCTTCCCAAAAGCATTTGGGTGAGCAGGTTCTGGGTCAGACAGAGGTCTTCAGAGTTTTTCAAGGTGGCCAGGAGACCCTTCCTAGCCATCAAAGCCCCAGCCATCCCTGAACAAGGCTGCCTGCTCAGGGCCAAAGGATCCCAAAAATATCTGAGAGCAATGTGATATGGTTTGCAATTTATAGCTCCCACCGCCCTTGCCAATTCAATCCCCGCCTACAATAATGGCATCTCTGACTAGCAGAGGGCAGAGGCTTGGCCTCTGCCAGGGCAGTTCTTAGTCCCGCTAAAGAGCTACAAGCTCCCAGCACTAACACAAAAGTCAGCCGATGCAGCGTCCACAGCTTGCGGGTTCTGCGCAGTGAAAAGCAGAGCAAGCGGCTGCTTGCTTCAGGCTGCCTTCTGGTGGCTTCCCTGGGACAAGATTTTGGCCTGCTGCTCCCACACTAGGCTGCCCCTGCAGGAGGCTGGCTGCCAGGAGAAAAGCGGGCTCATTCACTCACCTTGCGCAGTACTTTGCCACAGGGGGGCCAGCCCAGGCCTTGAGCCAGTCCGTTGAAGAACCACAGCCCTGCAAACAGGGCAACGGTAGAACTCCATGAAAACAGCACGTTGACTAAGCCCACCAACAGGAGGCCAGAGGAGAAGAGCCAGCGGGCACTCATTTGGTCTGAAAGGATGCCGCTAACAAATTTGCTAATGGCGTAGGCTGCAGATTGGCTGCTCGTGATGAAACCTGAAGTGGACGAGAGTCCCCAAGAAACTTCAACAGCACAATCACCGTGACCCAAGAGCCTGGTCTGAAAGGGGCTTGGACAGGCAGCATTAACCTGAACTGACGAAGAGCAAGGCAACTACTACATGACTTCAGGTCTAAGGCCTGAGAATTCTGAACTGCTTCCCGACTGCAGCAGGACTGATTCTAGCAAAAGAGGAGGAAAGGCACGGATTACAGCCACTTCAGATAAGGAGAAGTGTTTCTTCCACCAAGGACGGCAATAAAACAGCACTATTGAGCTCCAGGTCTGGCTGTGGGCTCCCCATGGCCTCTGAGTGGCCACTGTGGATACCAAACACAGTTTGCTCTTGCTGCATGATTAAAGAAGCTGGAATTATTATGCCCATTCCAGTCAAGGACTGAACTCAAATCTAGCAATACAATTCCTCTTCTCTCCAAATAAAGGCCATTAAATATTGTCCAAAGAACAGCCTGTCTAAATAGTAGCTGCAGAATTGCAAAGTCTTGCTTCTTTCCAAAGAAAGTGAGAAACGACAGGTTTCCTTAGCAAAGCAACACCTGTGCCAAGCCTTAAGCTGGTTCTCAAATTTCCTCAAACACTCATGGGATGAAGCCTCTGAGCACTTCAAAGGGTTGAAAGAGAGAGAGAGAGAGAGAGAGAGAGAGAGAGAGAGAGAGAGAGAGAAACTTACCCAAGTCATCTTTGTCCAATTGTATCTCTTCCATGATTGAAGGCATCACGAAGGAGAAGGTTTTTCTGTTGAAATAGTACAAGGTGTACCCAATGTACATAGCGGTGAATATGACAAACCGGTGATAGCCATAATTCTTTCCTGCCATTGCTGTGCTGACTTGTGTTTCCAAGGATTAGAAGAAAGTGTGAAGGGAGGGAGTAGGCTGGTTCCGCTTTAAGAGTCCAAACTGCAGGCGCAGCAGAGTTGCTGACAGGTGAGAAGGAAGGCTGGCAGCAAAAGGCTCAAAACAGGGAGCCAGCAGCTGCCTGAATGCCTGTCTGTGTTTCTGCCGGGCAGGGGTTTTGCCGAGGTTCTTGCTTGACCTCAGCTGTGCTCAGGGCCACTTTCTGGAGAATTATTAACTTGAGGACCAGGCCAGACACAGAGTTCAGTATAAATCCATCCATCTACAGTGGAACACAGGAAGAGCCAGCCTGTGATAAACAGAGTTTGCGTCCGGAGTGGGAAGATTAGGGAGGCTTTTTTTTTCACTCTGACCTCTGAACTCAAACAGTGCAAGATCAAACAAAAAAGATCAATGTCTTCCTGGAAGAAGCCTGGGGCATGACAGAGGGCGGGGACTAGGCCCTGGCACTTCAGCAGCAGGCAACCTCCTGTGTCACGCACTGGCCCCCTGGCCCGCTGTTCTTCAGAGCAGCGCCTGGATCTCAGGAGGCAGCACAGAGCTGCAAAGATGTTCTTCTGCAACCTGAGAAACATACAGAACAAATGTGTCCACTGGAGAAGACAAGCTCATTATAAAAATATTTACCTACTTGGGAACAAGGCTATATTGTGTACTGGCACAGCAGGTAGATTAAAAACCAAGAATCCCTCCCCATTTCTAGATAAGAACCTAAATACAGTAATTTCACATTATAAATCTAATAGCCTATGGGCAAAACAACAAAATACCAAGACATCTGTTAAAAGTAGCAGGCGTGCCACAGAGGAGCCATAACTGTAAGAAAGTCAGAATCACAATTCAGGTTAAAGCCTGGGCAAATAAAATAATGTCCACCTGGCCTCTAAACAGTTGCAGTTCCACTGATCTCCTCAGGCTGCCCCTACAGAGAAGGCTCTCTTCACTATCTAACCTCAAAAGACAGGAGTGCTCCGAGAGAGGCCTCAAGGTTTGGTTTCACGCAGTGCAGCAGGAGGTAGGTCCCAAACTGCAAAGGTCCTTAAAGGGCATCAACAGGACTTGGAATTTTGCCGAGGGAGGGAGGGAGGGAGGGCGAGCCAGCAGAAAGACATACTCTCTTTCAAAGGAGAATAAACTTGTTCCATTGCCTCCCAACACAATCACCTTGGCTCTAAGTCTCAGTTTTGTCTGGAAGTGGGAACTACAAAAACTAACCTTCAAAACAAACTTTATTTGCCCATCAGCCTTTCACTGATACAGCTCTCTGCAAATTATTGAAGAAGCCTTAGAAGTACTAAAGGTTGTCTCCCTGTTGCCTTATTTATTTATTTATTTTATTTTATTTATTTATTTAATTTGTCCCCGCCCATCTCCCCACAATGGGGGACTCTGGGCGGGGACAAATTATACCAAATTTATACCAAAACACAAGTGTCTCTTCAGGCAACATTGCAGGTAGTCACACCACCACCCTTTTTGAACACCTGGAAAACTTCTTTCAGGTCTTTCCACCTAAATTAGCTGCATCCTTTCCAAAATTATAATCAACCCTTAGGGGTTATATGGCTGATTTCAGGAAGCTCAATCTGACAGATTCTTAAGACACTCAGTTTTGGTTTCCCATTTCTACGTTTTTTCATTCAGCAATTCTTGCCCTGAAAAGCCTTGCAGAATATTTGCTCTTGTGGCAATATTTCATTTCCCTTTAATATTAAAATCAAACAGTAAATCAGCTTCATGGAACTTGTCTTGTGATTGACCAGCATTTTTTAATTAACACTAGGAAGAGAGGCTACTTAGACAAGGTAGCTCTTCACATTTACTTTTGCAAGCTGTGAGATAACAAACTTTCTGCTCTAACCAGTTAGATAATTATCTCCCTCTTTTGCATTCTCAGGCACCCAATACTTGCTAGACGCTTAATCCTCATTAATGTGTAACTTCCCTTGCTGATGCCTAACTGAGCATCTCTGCGGGTGGAGGGGGAGAGGGGCTGCAGGGCTATAAAAGTTGCCCAACTAACACAACAAAGAGGTGAGTCTAATTCTGGAGACCATCCCCACCATTTGGGCTCACCATGGCAGATTGGGGAAAGACTCCTGGTTCTGTAATGGGGACAATTTTAATAAACATGATCATGTTTCCTGGCACCTCCTTTAAAGTTCTCCAACTCTGGTATCCATCCTGCAAATTCTGAATTAGTTGACACACAAGAATTTCAAAAAACAGAACTGCTCCAGATTCCTTGAGCCTCAGATTTCTTTCTCCACCTTTTACTTTTTTTGGTGTAAGCTTCAGTGACTTAATTTGCAAATTGGTTATTTTACTTGTGGTAATACATCTCGAATAAAGACTGGCCAGAGGCTGACATTAGCTTCCCATTAAACTCTAAGGCCAAAAAAGTAAAGAAAGTCAAGTGGAACTCGTTCATTCAAAATAATTCATTTAAACATCGTTTACGATCATGGAACGTGGTGGCACCAAGCAGCGTCCCTATGGCCGTGCGGGTGCCCCGGGTGCCGCGCTGGCAACCAGAATTAGTTTCTAGAATTATTAGCGCTGCGATGGCTACTCTGCAAACCCCAAGCTCTTTTACGGAGGTGCTGCGAGGGGGACGGACGGGCGACCCCACGCCATTTGCACCAGCTGATGGCTCCGGGTGGTCCCCGAAGGCGTCCTTGAAAACTGGCGCTCGTCCTCCTCGACCTTCGCCAACACGGGCGAGTCCGAGCGGGGCCCGGCAGGGAAGCTGCCTCAGCGTTGGAAGGCGCCCGGGCCGGAAGCGCGCGCCACGGCCGGCGCGAGGAGCCTCCCGCCGACGGGGACGGGCTGAGGCCGGCGCGCGGCAAGCACCGCGACGGCCTCCGGCGCTGGGCGAGCGAGCGCGCGCGGTCGGCGCCGGCTGTAACGCGAAGGGGCGGCACGCAGCAGGCCGGCCTCCGAGGCGTCTGGGCAGCAGAGCCGCCGCGCGCAAGCAGCGACCGACGCGGCCAGCCCGGAGCGCCCCCGAAAGACTGAAGGAGCGGCGGGGGCGGGGCAGCCCGGAGAAGGCCTACCCGGTTAGGGTTAGGGCCTCAGCCGCCCGAGAGGCTGCTCCGAACGAGGGCTCTGACCGGCCCGGGGCCCGCGGCTGAATCCGCGAGAGGGCAGCCCGAGCACGGGAGCACCCCGCCGCGCGTGCGTGCGAGCCCGGCGTGAGAGACCCCGCGCGCCGCGAAGGCCCCGGGCCCCCGCCCCGCGGCCAGGAGCTCGGCCCGTGCGAGGAGGTCGCCGGAAGCGGGGCTGCGGCCGCCCCCCGCGCGGCGCTACGCACCCGCCGGAAGACGGTCCGCTTCCTCGCCTGGCCGGGGACGCCCCCCACGGCGCCTTCCGCCGCCCGTTGGTCGGGACGGACGCCAATCCCCAGCCCTCCAATCACCGCTTCGTTCTCTCGCGCCAATCGGGGGCGCCGCGTTTCCGAGCAACGGCCCCAGGGGTACACCTTCTCCCCAGGCTTCTTCGGCTCCGCGCCCCTTCCAGGCCCCCCGCCCCGGCTGGGGACTGAGGCAGGCGGGAGCCGAGCCGAGCCGAGCCGGCAGGCCCCGGAGGCTTTGCCGAGAGCTCCACAGAAACCGTCGGTTTATTAAAAAAAAAAAAAAAGCTCTGAAAATAATCGGACCCCAAGACACCCCTCGACAGACGAAGCCCGCGTGTCCATCGCCGCGGGGCGTTCGCAGGCCGTTCCGGGGAGCGGAGGGGAAGGAGCGCGAGGCGGATCCGCGAGCGTTGCACACGCGTAACGGGCTCGCGACGTGCAGCACGCTGCCACTATACAATCGACTTTCACACGTACACGCTGTAGAACTTGCGGTTTACTCTATTACTTCTGAACAGGAAGAAATTCCTCAGTTACAGGCTTAGAGAAACTCAACGTGCGCGTTTCCAGGCCGATGTAGTCCAGCGGCGCCGAACGCCGAATGAATATCCCGTCCTGTCCCGCGAGGCGGACTCCCGGGGCCGAGGACGACGGGGCGGCGGCGTTCAGGCCGGCGAGGCCGCGCTGCTGGAAACCGAAGCTTCGGGACGTCTTGGCGTACGGCGAAGGATGACCCCCTCCGTTCCTCATCCGCTGCGACGGACGACAAGCGGCGCGCGTGCCCGGGGACAGCAAACCCTACAGGTGGCTTCCTGCCCTCCCCCCCACGCGAGCAAAACAGGAGACCCGGCTAAGGTCAAGGACGGTGCGCAGGGCGGCTGAGGGGCTCCAGGAGTCGGACGCGCAAACCTCAGGAGCGAGGAGCAGCAGCAGCAGCAGCCCGCCCTCTGCCCTCCGCTGGAGAAGGGCTGCTGCTTCCCTCGCTTTGGCCAGGCGGAGCAGCAGCAGCGTGGTTGCCCGGAGGCCCTTAAACCGCACAGAGAAGGGCGAAACCTGGCCAGAGCATTAACGGTGGACAGAAAGCGGGGATGAGGATAGGGGTCATCAGCGGCCAGGCCCGATTCTAGACCCGGGCACTGAGGGCCTTTTTGTTTTATATTAGGTCCTCATACGATAAAGCGGGGAGTGTTTAGGGCTTCTTTCGGCCTGTTATCGCCTACCCATTTATGCTTCGTCTGACTTTGTGGCACAGTGATAGCAGCAGCCTGACAGTCAGATGACGCAGGAGCCCCTCAGGCAGGCTTAATCCACGCATCACGTTCAGAGGGTTCAGGTTTTCCACTGCCAAGGAGAGTGGCTGCAGGCCCTGCTCTCTGCACTGAGAGCAGAGCCTGGGGCAGATGCGCTGCACTGTGTCCCAGAGCACTCCAGGTAGCTGTAGTCCACCACAGAAAAATGCCAATCCCACGGAAAAAGCTGGGACAGACCCCGCAAACATTTCCAAAGAGCTGAAAGTCATCCTTAAAGAAAGGAGTTGATACAGCACAACATTTCCAAATCAGCAACAACGAAATCCTCAAACAAAAAGGGGAAAAAATACAATTCTATTGCATTTTGTCATCAGTTTGTGCCATGTTCCGCTAACCATGTCCATCATAAAAACAGCAAAATTAACTGTAAATAAATAGATGTTGATGATGCACACAGGGAATTGAGGAAGTGTTATAATTCATCAGTAGTTCTGGTCTCTTCTTTTGGTTCTGGATTCTTATCTGTTTGCGGGCCTATAGTAAAGATAAAAATGACCACAGGAAGGATCATTCAACAGGTAAGTTAAGTCAGGTGCAAGGACCAGGAAGCATTTTCAGAAACATCCTGCTTTGCCTTTTGAGGTGGCTGCTCCCATTTGTCTAACGGCAGGACAGTCCCCACCACCACGTGGTCTCTGGCCAATTGTGGGACTCGCTCGGGGTTCTGAGTGCCCCCTTTGGACTGGGCTCAGCAGCTCCCGGCTGGGTGCTAGTGGAAAGCCCCAGCCCACTTAGGCAGCTTTGCACAAAATACATTCAACTACCGTTACTTTTCCATCATCCGTGCGGAATTTCAACTTGCTATTATTCTATGTTGGAAATGATACAGGTAGTCCTTGGGTTATGACGGCAGTTAGGACCAGGATTGCTGTTGCTAAGCGATGCAGCCGTAAAGCGCAATATCACGTGACCGCATCACTTAGCGACGACAATCCCGGCAGTCCCAGTTGCCATCATAATCACCAGGGGGAGCAGGGTGTGGCACCACACGAGCACAGGAAGGCGAGGAGGAGGAGGACATGGGTTGTTGTGAGTGCAGGGAGGCCAGAGGAACTTACCGAACTTGTGACCTTCCCTGCCAGCTTCCTCATTGACTTTGCTTGTGGGAAGCTGGTGGGGAAGGTCGCAAACAGTGATCACGTGACTGTGGGGGTGGTGCAACATCCAGAATTTGAGGACATAAGTACCACTCATTCAGAGCCGTCGCAACTTCAAACAGTCACTGAACGAGTAGTTGGTCAGCTATCTGTAGTCCTTGCTTAACGTCTATTCGTTCAGTGACTGAAGTGAAGGACCCTTCTAGCCAGGTCCTTTTTTCGTATGCCGGACTTCTTTCATGAAAACAGAGGGTCAGGCAAGAGAAACCCCGGCCCTGGCTGGTACAATAGTGGTATGCTGTGCAATGGGCGCGACCAGGGCTGGGCAGTGGGCGGCAGCACGTAGGTGGGCAGCCGAAAGGGCAGTGACTGGGGAGGGGAGATAGGTAGGTAGGGGCAGTTGAAGAGGAGGCAGTCCCTTATCTTACCGAGGCTTGGGGATGGGAGGGACCAAGCCGGGAATGGCTTGGATCGGGGTGGGTCCTCGCCTAACTGGTGGGATTCAGTTAACAACGGCAACAGGGACTGCTGGGATTGCCATCACTAATTGATGCGGTCAGATGATGTGCTTTACGACTGCATTGCTTAGCGACAGAAATTCTGGTCCCAATTACATCATACCAAGGACTACCTGTACCTGTATCTTTTGTTCATATATTTGTCTGAACGCTTTCTGATTAAAGATAAGGCCAAATACCTTGAAAACCCTGGCCTCCCATGAACGAATAAGCAGCTGGAGCATGGCTAACCTCCCTCCTTTGGCTCCTCCTGCAGTTTCCTTTCAGCTTTAGGCAAGCAGGTGTTCTTTGTTGATGGCAGGAAGAGCCAAGTAGGAGCAACGGATGAGCAGGGTACGGTAGGAGCTCAGCTCAGGTAAGCCAGACTGTCTGAGAACCTGGCCTCTGGCGCTGCACAAGGAGTCCACCGCCAGCCATGTTTCAAGGGCAGCTGCGCTGTGGCATTCGCGGCCCTGGATGAATCCGGGAGCCTACTACCTCTAGCAAAGAGATGCCTGGACTCCAGTATAATGGAAGGGACCAAGGAAAATGGTCCCTCATCACATGTCCAATTCCAGCTCTCCTCTGTTGGGGTTTCCTTACCTCCATCTGGGTCCAATTCATTATCAAGTGGCATTTCTTCCTCTGCAGGTGGTTCTTTGACTGGGCTGGCATCTTCCGGCTGATCTGCTCCAGGCAGGAAAAACACAGTATCCACAGTCACGGAGGGGAGAAACCTTCCTGCCTTCAACCACTCCCTCATCTTTTTCCTTCTCAGGTTAGCGTTCACCCTGCAGGCAGCCCAGCAGAGGCACCCAGAGGGCTTTCAAGGGCTGCTCTGGCTCTAATCCAGGAATCTGGTAGCAAGGGACCTGGGCCCGTGGCTGCCAGAAGACCCGCTTACCTTCCCGATTGTCCTCCTTGGGAGGAATGGTCTTGCCATTCTCTGGAGATCCAGTGGTGTTCCTGTTTGCTTGTGTTTTCGTGGCGTTCTCTCTCTTCTTGGGCTTGGTGAACTTGGCCTTATTCAGGAGATACTGCACCTCCCGATCCAAGCCTGCGATTTTCATCTCAATGTCTTTGGAAAGCAGGATGGGCTTGGCAGTGGGGGGCAGCTTGCTCTGCTCGGCCAGGGTCTCCTTCTTCCACAGCTAGGAAAAACATCAGGGGCAGTGAGGGCTGGTAGTCTTCTGAGTAAGCCCCTTCCCTACACTGGGAATATCACTGCTGGGGAGCCTGACAAGGCCCCTCCTGAGGGATATTACAGCTCTCTTTTGAACATTTCATAAAATAATAGAAAGTGTGACAAAAGCTGATGGTCCTGGAACTCAGTGGGACCATCCGAGGATGCTGACTGCCCACAAATTCTGGCCAAGCTGAATGGAGATTCTTTCTCCTCCCATAGAGCAGGGCCGCCCTAGGTAACTGACTTCTCATCAAAAAAGAAACTTGAAGGGAGGATGAGCACTGACACATCCAGGAGCAGAAGGCTGCGTTTTTCATCAAAGTGACTGAGTGCAGCTCCCGAATCCAAGACAGACTGCTGCTGCATAGCCAGTGGTTGTCCCCCTCTCCTGTCTGTGGGCTCACCAAAGGTGCCCCAAAGGTGCCTAGGAGATGAGAGGTGTCCCCCCGCCTGCAGGTTTGGATCCCCAACATTTTCGGCACCTCCTGTGCCCGTGCTTACCTCTGTCTCGTTTATGGCTTTCCCCAAAGTGCTCAGCTCTATCTCTGTGAATATCTGATCGGCCTCCGGGATCATCTGCGCTCCCCTGAAAAAGAGCACGAGACACGCTCATTCCCAACTTGCCTGCAGCAAAAGCTCAGACCTCCACAGCACCTCAGCTAGACTGGTGGCTTTGGCACATGTGCTCAAGGTGCCCCTCCTTCCCAAGAGGACAGCTGGTGCCCAGAAGGCTGGCGGGCATGGAAGAATTTTCACTTCCTGGTAGGGAGAGGAGAGCATACTTCAAGCGATTACGCTGGACTGAAAGTGCACCAACAGCGTGAAATGAGGCACAACCACTGCTTGAAAAATCAGGGATCAGGTAGCAAGAGGCATTTTTGCAAGTGGAACTGCACTTCAGTTTAACTCAACGATATTTGGCCCCACAGTGTGAAGTCTCCCTGAGAAATCCCTTTTGGCTGATGCCCACAGAACCAATGATACCACATCTTACACAATTCATAAAACGCTGTGGAAGGACTAAAAAGCCAAAAGATATTTATATGCCGACTACAACTCTGTAGAAGCCGACGAGCTGATGATTCTCTCAAGGAGGGAAGTCTGAGGCCCTGCCCCCCGTGTCCTTCCCACCTGAGGAAGATACTGGAGTGATTCAGCAGGCTTTCCAGGGCAGCAAGGCGCTCTGGCCACTTCCGTCTCTCCTCCACCCGGAAGAAGAGGCTCCGGCACAACTTCCTCAGCTCAGAAAGCCTCTCCTTCAGTTCCTGGAAACGGCAACGGAGAGGAAATGTGACACAGCACAGATCCCACTCTTTAAAGGTTTCTGATGCGGTAGGAGCTCAGAACAGGAGCTGCAGGGGCAGCCCGGACAAGCAGAGGGATCCATGCAGAACCGGACCCGGCAGTTAATGGGACCCACAATTAATGGGTCAGGTGCTGGGCAAGCTCCGTTGCCTGTCACAGTGCTCTGCTGCTCTGATTAACCAGCCCAGTGGTGGTGCAACGCAGTCTCTCTCTCCCCCACAAAGGTTGTCAGAGCTCCTCCGACAAGAAAAGGCCACACAAAACACACCCACCCTGGTGGCTATGAACCCCCATTTTAATCTGCCCTTGCCAACATGGCCAGTGGTGAGGGATGTTGGGAACTGCAATCCAACATCTGCAGGTCCACATGTTGTCTGTGTCTTGCTTGATGTAGCCTAACAGAGCCACCAAGTTGTCGTTTTTCAAATGTACTTAGCTAACCTTTGTAGGGGCTATGTAACCCTCATCTTCCATCCAGCTGGAAGCTTCACTCAGTTTCCTAGATATTTCCTCCCTTTCTTCTTCAGATGAAACAAACTGGTACTCCTCCTGATAGAGCTTGTCCTGTAAAACACAAGAAGTCATTTTTCTGAAGAAGAGTCTCTGATGACACCTGGGAGAATATGCGTTCTTTGTCTTCTTCTGACTGGGTGCTTCTTCACCGCTGAAGAGGACAGGCAAGTCAACTCCCAGGCTAGGTTTGGCTGAGGCCAGGCTGTTCCGATCTAGCAAGCTTCCTTTAAGAGAAGTTTATCTTGCGCTCTTACCTGGGTCTCAAAAATGAAGGCCTCGAGGCTGTTGGCGGATTTTTCCCTCTCCTGCTTCTCCAGGTCCCTTTCCGTCAAATCTTGCAACCTGTCGTTGGAAAAGATTAGAAGGACAAAGTGCCAGACTGCCAGTTTCCCCAAAGGGCAAGGAGGAGAGCGTCTCTCTGTGGTGCCAGCATACTGCTCCCCAAAGGAGACCGACCACACCTACTTCTGGCTGGAGCTTTGCAGCTCCTCGGGCAACAGCTCCAGCACATCATGCACATCAAGCTCCACAGCGATCTCCTCCACTAGCCTCTGCCTCTTGGCTTTCTTCTCCTCCTCCAGCTGCTCTGCTGCTGCTTTCCCATTGCTCTCAGGACTTTTCGCAGGCTCCTCCCCCTTTCCCATCTCTGGTTTCTCTGTGGCTTCCTGGATGGAACAATTGCAAGGCAAGGAAAGGCTGTTTTTCAGCTGCTAGCTGGAACAACCCTTTTTCTTTTGTCAAAGATTATGCTCTCTCATCTGCAGGCTAGGTAGATGAGGTTTTATCGTGCCTCTGGAGCAGGTGAGATCCAGTACTGAGATTACGTTACCACAGTGAGTCACTCCGACCAACCCTGCTTCGCTGGATCATACAGTCCCTAACTGGGGGGGTCACTGGGGGGCCAGTCAGGCTACGGGAGTGTCTGCAGGCTGAGAGCCAGTGCAGATCACTATCAACCACAGTAGAAAACAAAGGTGAGACAAGCATTAGAACAAGCCCATTGACCAAACATGGGCCCCATGGAGGGGAGATACCAGCTCTTCAGATCTCTGTGGTCATCACATGGAAAGTTCTCCTCCACTTGGAGGATGATGCTCCTTCACCCCAAGAAAGTATTCCACCCGGCCAGAGAAAAAGGTGCCCTTCACCTTGGGGCTTCCCTTTTCTCCACCCTCCTCCTGCTGGTCCTTAGTGGCAGAAACTTCTCCAGCAGGTTTCTCCTGAGCTGAGAGCGGCTGCTCATTGCTCTCCTCAGTAGCAGGCCCAGCGTGGTCCTTCTGATCTTCTCTACCCACTTCTGCTTGACCCTCCTCTTCCTCCTGGACAGCAAGGGGTGAAAAACAACAAAGGACCACGATAACCCTTCTGCAAAGGCAGATGACTCAGCCAAGTCAGTAGGACTCTGGAGAGACCCAGGAAGCCCAACCAGAGCCCACAGAACAACCATGGCCAGTCAAGGCTGATGCCCTCTTAGATCCACATGTGCCTCTTACAATCCCATACAAAATCAAGGGTATGCTGAATCCCCACCCCCCATGTTGATACTAACTCTACTCTGGCCTGCATTGGGCTCCAGCCCTTACTCACGTGAACAGTCTCAGTCGCATTCTCAAGTGCTTCTGGCCCAGGACTGCCTCCTCCAAACAGGCTGGAAATTGTGTTCCCAAGTTCTGCCCCAAAGAAGAATCAAGCCTCAGAATGGCTTCAGACAAGGCCAAGTCTTGGCTGGAGCCAAGGGGCAAGTGGGGCAGAATTTTTGCTGTCCCTCTGTCCCAATAACATGCGAAGCCCCTAAAATGAAGGACTTACTGGTGAGTGTGGATTCCTCTTCTGGTTTGTCCTCTACCACTGCCTCAAACACAGATTCCACCTGGAAGATTACAGAAAAACACACCGGTAGCTGTAATGCAGGCTGGAGCTGCAAGGCTCAGCAGCAGGACTTGTGCCGGGTGGGCAACCCATGGCCCCTGGCCTTTGAAACCCCCACCGATCATGACTGCTGAACATTGACAGAAGAGTTTTCCACCATTTTGAAAAAACAAACACATGAAAACCATAGCGAAAACTTTCACAAAGGTACATCACAGTGGAAAATACATAAAAATCCAATGTCCCTTACACTGCAATGTAGCGTGACCTACTCTGCAGCCCTCCCCCAAGATTAAGGGCCCTCCTTGACTTACACGATCAAGACTCAGCACGCCACTCTCATCCATATTGAAATGAGCCTTAATGCCCTTTGACTCATAATCCAGGTGTTTCTTGAAGCTCTCGCCCACACCATGCAGCTTCACCTTTGTGAGATTCAGGGACCCAAAAACTCTGCAGCAAGATGGAGACAGATGAGCAACGAGGCTGCTCCTCCCACCCTCCTCATTCTGCATCGGAGATCCCGACCCCCTGTGCAACACGGGCAAAGATCTTCTCCTTAGCTGTCCACCCACCAGTTCCGAAAGGAGCTGCGGGGACGCACCATGCCAAACCCACACAGAGGCTTCAGCTCTGGAATCGAATGAGGTCGAGGCTTTTGTATTTCACCCCACATCCCTCCCTTCAAAAGAGCAGGTCCCCGTGCATTGCCCTAGGAGCCGCACAGGCAAAAGCGGACAGACTTTAACAGCTGGCCCAGAAATGCCCTCACCGTAAGTCGCTCTCACTCAGGAAACCCACATCAGCATAGTTGACCTGGAATTCAAAGTCATCTGTGTACCGGTTGAAGGTGATGACCTTGCGCTGAGGATACGGAGCCATGCGCTGGAAGAGGATGCGCCGGTTGTGCTTCAAACTCTTAGACTTATCCTCCTCTTCGACTTCGCGAGTGAACTCAACCTGTGGGAGGGAAAGGGGAGGAGAAGGCCTCTTCACCGCTCTGGATGTCGATCAGCCCTCGGCCGATGCTTTCGCTTCCCCTCAGCCTTGGCTGTCCTTCCCAGAAAGCTTACCTGGATTGGGTACATGGCTGCGTCCCGGACAATGAAAGGCTTCACCTTGAAGGCTTTACTCAGAGCAGCTGCCTGGTAGACGGCACCCATCGCGGCAGCCTCATCTGCGTTAATGTTCTTCCCCAGCTCCTCCCTGGGGCGGCAGAAGACAGAGCTACCCTTCTGCTCCACCAGTCGGGGTGGCTTCTCAGGAGGCAACTAAGGACCTGTTGCCCCCCCCCACTTTCATATAGGTCACAGCCTCTTGCTTGGGTGCACCTTGACAAATGCTGGCATTGCTAGCTGAGCCCTCCTCCAGATGAGGTAAGGCCCAGTGGGCGCAGCAGAGAGCCCCAGTGTGCCCTCTCCTCATACAGCAGGAAGCAGCTGGCCTCAGCCTCCCCCCAGGAGTCTCATCTCTGAGCAAGGCAGCAGATGGCTCTCGGGAGCCCTGCCAACACTGCCAGGAGAAAGCATCTAGTATGGCCGCCCAGGAAGGGTGCCTTGTTTGAGGGGTGACGGTCTATGCTGAACCACCCGAGAAGGCAGTTGGGAGGAGGCAAAGGAAGGGGCCTTACTTGCCAACTGCTTTTAGTAGAAATTCTTGCACCTTTGGCACACGAGTAGCCCCACCAACGAGGATCACTTGGTCAATCTCATTCTAAGAACGGGAGAAAGGGACAGAGCCTCACTTTCAGGAGTTCAGGCTAAGCCTTGTTATCCCATTCTGGGCTGGCAGGCGGCAGCAGCAGCAATTTTATCTATCACGCGTTTCTAACAGCACCATACAAGTTCAGAAACATGAACGTATTACAATTAATACTGTTATTATACAAAATGACATCTTCTAAACGGCAAGGACAGGCTGCTGTGTAATTCCACCCCAGCTCCTCTGCTAATAATTGGTGGAGCCCCACAACACTGAAAGGCTGTTTCCGACCACTGCTGTACCTACCAGACTCATCTCAGCGCTGCTAAGGGCCTGTTGGACGGGTCCTGCCACCCTCTCGAACAAGTCAGAGCACAGATTCTCAAACTCCTGTCGGGAAACCTTGGCCTTGAAATCGATGTCATCTAATAACCCTTCAACCTGGAAAAGAGGAGATGCTGAGAGCAGCCCACAATATGTTTCACTTCAAATCCTCTGGACTAAGAACCAGCCTGGGAGACCCTTGCTCCCCTCCCTCCTTAAAGCCATCATCAACTGCTCGCTCCTGGCCCCCTTTATCTGGCTACCAATCTCAGGGATCCTTACACCGTGCAGGTACAGACAAGAGCTCTGGACATCACCTACCTGGGCCACATGGTCCAGGTTGGCACTCAGCACAGTTTTCACGCGATTGGCTTCCTTCAGCAGCTTGGCCATGGCACGGAGATTACGCCGGACGTCTTTGAGTGGGTGCTGCTCATTGAAGAGCTTAGCCAGATGGTCACGAAGGCGCAGCTCCATCCCCAGCCCCCCCAGCATACGATCAAAGCTGAACAAAAACAGTCAGGGGGAGAAGGATGTCAGCATGAACTACTTGTAAATAGGCCCAACCATCCCCTCTGACTCCCCCCCTCATCACTCTGAAGCACGGCCTCTGTTCTCTTCCATCAAACTTTCCAACTCATTTGTGCATCCCCTTTCTTCTGACTTCCCATAAAACTGGAGATCTTACCCAACGCCTCTGATTTGCAACTGAGGTTGGATCCCTGAGTCCTTGGTTTTCAGAGTTTGGTAGGTCACAATGGTACACACGGTACTACCTGCCCCCATGTCGTAGAACATGATGTTCTGAAAAGAGAAAAAGACGGCAGTTCAAAGACACTGGAAGAAGCGCTCACGGCTGCAATTCTGCTTCCTCTAGGAAAGATACAAAACTCAGACTGTTGTCTATCCAGCCTGGCCTGGCTTGTTCTGACAAATATCTTTTCTCTACTGCTTTGCCCATCGCTGAAGATGTGGGGACTGTGCCCAGAAAGCACTATATGCTTCTGTCCACGAGCTATCATCTTACACGTGGTACTTCTACTCTACAGGATCACGAAAGCTGCGGACCTCCAGTTTACAAAAAGGAGCAGTCTGTCCATGTTTCCTTTTAGGCAGGACAGAGCTGAGAAAGGCAGACAACCAGCAGCCAGGTGGATGGGCTCCGTTAGTGACAATGGGTGCACCGTTAGAAGACCTGAAGGACCAGGCTGGGAACAGATCACCGTGAGGAAAATTTATTTATGTGGTTGCTAAGAGTTGATGCTGACTTGGTGGCATGTAACCAATCAATAAATCAATGAGAGCTTGATACTGAAACTGGGAAACAGATTATCCTGCCGAGATAGTCCACCATCCAGTTTGTCCCAAACTACCACCTTCCCCGGTCAAAAGCACCTGGGCTGTAGCATTGATGTCTTTCCTCCGGAACACACCATAGTTCAAAGCCACAGCAGTGTTATCATTGATGAGCTGCAGAACCTTGAGATCAGCCATTTTTGCTGCGTGCAGGACGGCTCTCCTCTCTGCCTGGTTGAAGTAGGCAGGGACAGTGATCACAGCATCTTTGACTGGTTGCTCTGAGAGGAGCAGAGAAAGCCATTAGTTAACTCGTAGCCTTTAACTTTTCCTCGTTTACTTCGCTTGCGAACAACACATAACTCCTAAAGGAGACTTATTTACAACGTTGACCTCATTTCAACAACATACCGGGCAGCTAACAAAGCAATAACATAACTAAAAATAATTTAAATAAAGTCAGCAACAGTAAAACAAAACAGAACTATATAATGGTTATAGCATCTTTGACAGGTTGTTGTCAAAACCTTATGTTAAAGTTAAAATGGTATCCTAAAACTATGAGCGACATCACACTCCAAACACCCTCCAGAAAAACCAAAATTTAAGAGATTTCCAAAATATTAGCAATGTAAGGGCTGTTAACATTTCTAGGAACAGCATGAACGTTGCAAAGGGATGTGGCTGACCCTGAGAATACTCCATGCTTCCATCTCCCAACATCTCAGGGAAGAAAGTCTAGTAATAAGGAACCTAGACGCCAATAATTACACTGTTAATCTCATTGTTCAGTATTGCTGAAAGCAGTTAACAAAACAGAAACTTAACAACACCTGGAGAATCACTTCCCCTGCTTTTCTTGCACATCATCCCCAGAAGTAAAGTCAATTCTTGTGCTTCAGTGTACACAGAAGAAAAATTCCAACCTGCAAAGTCCTCAGCCAGTGCCCGAGAATAGTTCAGGACCATGCCCAGGATCTCTTCTGGAGAATACTGCAACTTTCTGCAAAGAACAAGAAGAATCAAATCCCCCTAAAAATTATTGTAGAAATACGTGTTGTAGAGGATTAGATCCTATCAGTGTTGAACTGTCATGTGCAGTTCACTGTGAGATCCCTCACGTTAAAGTGCACGTGAGCCAAATCCTGCTCCTTGAATAATGGCAGGCAGACACCCATCCTGCACAACAGCTATTGCAAGAGGCACTTGACAGACATGGTCAACGCCCAGAAAAAAAAAGCGAAACACACAACTCATTTCCAGGAGGTGCAAGACTCTGGCTCAACCTGGTCACAGCGTCTGAGCAACCAGAGACAGCTGCCTGTGGACACTCACTCCGAGAGTCTGAAGATGACCGTCTCCCTCCTTGCATCTTTCTCCAGCTGATGCTCTGGGAACCAGGACTGGTACCGTGCCACTTGGGGGTTATTAAAACGCTTGCCCAGAAGATCCTGGAAATACCGGAAGACGACCTTTGGACTTTTGATGGCCTGTAAAATAAAGGTGTCGCAACACGTAACGCTAAGCAGCAGCAGCAGCAGCAGCAGCAGCCCCTTTTCCCACAATAAACCTAAAATGGAGCAATTTCAAAACACTGAGCCGATCTAGCAGAGTTAGCATTTTGCAGCATGGATCCAAAAGGCAAAGAATTCTTGCGAGCTGCTGAGCGGCCTGATGAGCAGAGCGCGTGAAAAAGGACAGCAGAGGCAGGCAGAAATAACACACATGCAGCTCAAGAGTTGTCGAGAAGTAGCCGGAACCGCCTGAGAGAAGAGATGCCCGACGGAATCCGGGGGCTTACCATGCCCGCCGCGCTGTCGCCAAAGAGGCGCTCGTCCTCCTTCAGCGTCACGGCTACTGGGGTTTTCCTTCGAGACTCCCTAAAGCGAGGGATAGAAATTACGCGGGATCCTCCAGAACGGCCGCGGGTGACCGCGCGGGGGGGGGGCGCCCGCTCACCTGTTCAGGACGATTTCCATCGGCACCCCGGGCTTGACGATGGCGATCTTCATGGACTCGCTCCCCATGTCCACTGACATCACGGCCAGGGAATCTGCGGCACAAAGCGCTCGTCACAGGGGCCGCGAGTCGAGGTCTCGCACAACGGCCGTCGCCCTCCCATCCTTGGCCAAGGGTCGCACCGTCCCCGCCCGGGCCAGGCAGCCGCAGGGCCCCTCCCGCCCGCGTCCTGGGCCACCCGGCTCGGCCCCTGAGCGGAGCGAGCTCCCCGCGCGGCCCGGGCACCGGCGGGCCACCGAGAGGCCCCAGGCACCCCCCAGCCGGGCCAACGGCCGCCGCCGGGCCTCGGGGGCGCTCACCGGAGGGCGGGGGCAGGCAAGCCAGCGCCGCGAGAACGAGGCGGCCGAGGAGCGGCAGGTAGGGCCGCCGGGGCGCGGGAGCCATCCTGCCGAGCGCGGCTTCTTCTGCGGGGACGGACGGGCGGGCGGGCGGCGCTCGCCAGGGGAGGCGGCGTGGAGCGAGCGGCGTGGAGCGAGAGGCGTCTCGCGCGCTGCGCTGCCCGCTGCCGTCCCGGCGTGTCTCCCTAGCTCGGCCGGAGCTGCTCCTTCCGCGGCGGCGGCGCCTCCGGGCGGACGCGGCGGGCGCTCATTGGAGCTGCCGCCCGCCGCGCACCGCCATTGGTCCACGTCGCCGGCGTCCGGGGGCGTGCCTCGCCGGCGGCCGCCCCCGCCGAAGCGTCGGGGGCGTGGCCGCGGCGAACTCCAGGCCCCAAGAGCCCCCGCGGCGGGGCGTCAGGCCTGCGGAAGCGGCCATCCGTCACCTGACCGCCGCGGAGCCCCGCCCACCCGCCCGCCCGCCAAGATGGCTGCCTACCTGCAGTGGCGGCGCTTCGCTTTCTTCGACCGGGAGCTGCTGACCGACCCCGGCGGGAGCCCTGTGCTGCTGCCTCCGGGCGTCGTGGTCTGCGACTCGGGCAGGGGCAGCCTTGTCTTCGGGGATATCCTTCCGTGGCTGCGTCGCGCGGGGGCGCTGCAGGGGAGGGGGAGGGGGAGGGGGGCGGAGGCCGGGGGCCGGTCCGCGCCGGCTGCGCGCTCTTCCGTGAAGGCCCCTTAACCGCAGCCACATTGGGAAGGGCAGATATGGTTCCTGCCCCGCTCCCTGGAACTGAGCAGCTTCCAGGCTTACAAGCTGAGGGTGACGCACCTCTTCCAGCTGAAGCAGCACAGCATCCTGGTCTCGGTGGGGGAGGAGGAGGAGGGAATCAATCCGCTGGTGAGCGCGACGGGGGGCCGGGGCGGGGGCCGCCAAGCCCAGAGCCTGCCGGGGCAGCGGGGCCTTCTGCGCGCGGATGTTTGACCCGGGCGTCTGCAGGTGCACTTCCTAGTTACCTAATTTATGATCTCATCTCAGGGTTAGTCGGTAGACTTCTTTTATCTACTGAAGTCACTCCCCTGTTTACTTTAACATCTTCAACTTGTTGACTTGGCGTGTGCATGTTCCATCTCTGAAATAACTGTAGGCCCCGACTTCCACAGAAGCAAGATCTGCTATTCTGTCTCCAGATACAATAACAATACAAATCAATGTAAAACAACAAAGATACAGTTAAGAGCAGATGTTATAAATGCAAAATGTAGAAGCCAAGATGCCTCATGTATAGCTCTCTATTCCAAATGTACATGTATTGGAGGTGTGATGGTTCCCCTAATAATCTCCTTGGGATAATTTGTAGGTCAAAGTCTGGAATTTAGAGAAGCGCGATGGTGGGACGCCTCAGTGCACCAGGATTTTCCCTGCAATACCAGGCAACAAGCTCACACTTGTGTCCTGCCTCACCGTCCACGAAAATCTCAACTTCATGGCTATTGGTAACTAGAAACAGAGTTGCTATCGTGTATTCCAAACATTAACAGGCAAGTGAAGTGGGAAGAGTAATGCTTGGGGAGGCAGCCTGCTTCATATTCTGTTTATTTAAAACCCCTTTATATGTATTCTGTTTATAAAGCCCTTTTATACTCGAAGCAGGTTACAACTGAAGTTGCTCTGTTCAGCTTAGATGAAGAACTGGGGAAAGTTTTTGATGTCTCCGTCTTATTTTGTAAAGCGTGTGCTTGTGGAAACCTTTCCTGTAGGCTTTGTGGATGGGAGTGTTGTGCTTACAAAGGGGGACATCACAAGGGATCGGCACAGTAAAACTCAGGTTCTGCAGGAAGGAGGCCACCCAGTTACTGGCCTTGTGTTTCGCCAGTCAAGCAAAACAACTCATCTGTTTGTGGCTACCACCGAGAAAATTCAGGTAGGCTGTTGGTCCATGGGGCAGTGCAGATATCACAGAACTCAGGGGTTTGATCCATTCCCCACCCAACTGTCGGATTTCTGTCCTCACTGCTGCCCTTCTCCTTCCCTTTGTCTTTGCAGTGTTACACGCTTTCAGTGAAGGACTGTCCTCTGCTTGAACTGGACATGCGTGGCTGTGGACTGCGCTGCTCCACGCTCAGTGATCCCTCTCAGGACCTCCAGTTTATAGTGGCAGGAGATGAATGTGTATATCTGTACCAGCCAGATGAGCGTGGGCCTTGCTTTGCCTTTGAGGGTCAGAAGTTGATTGTCCACTGGTATCGGGGCTATCTGGTCATAGTGTCCAAGGACTGGAAAGCATCTCCAAAGTAAGACATTTCAAATTCATTTGGTTGCTGGGACGGGGCTTTTCCTGATGTGCTTTTTCTTTTTTGATGAGCTATGAAATTTAGACAAAACGCCCCTGTATTCAGAAACATCCTTAACAGTGGTTCTAACCTGTATTCCTAAGAAATGTTCTTGGCCTATATTTCTCCAGATGGAGCAGAACAATTTCAGCTTTGCCTTCCAGATACTGTTGGAACTCTTATTTTCTGAGAGTTGTGACTGGGATTGTGAACTAACAATTGAGAATATAATTGTCACTAGATGCTAAAAAAAACGTGACTGAGTTGGGAAGAACTCATAGCTTGCAGCAAGATGATTTAAACTATCGTAGTTTGTGGAATTACCTGATGGTTGTATCTACACTTAGAAAGAAGCATAGAGCAGCCTGCTCTCTGTATCTGGTGAACACATCAGTCCCTTTTTCAAAGAGTGCAGCCCCTTGTTGTTGTTACTTTTTGGAAGTGTGCAGGATAGTGGTCTATAGCTGAGGCTGCAGCTAGAGCTGGTGTGAACTCTTCCTTTATCCGGGGCACAAAACCGAGCTCACAGCCTCTGCATGTTAAGGATGTTTCTGGCTGAAAGGCTTAAATGTAATGGAAGGGTTGTCTTTCACTCTTCCTCCTCTCTGCTTCAGATCTGAGTTTGCTGGGGGAGATCCGCAAAACTCTGACAAGCAAATCCTGAATATTTATGACTTGGGCAACAAGTTCATTGCCTACAGCTCCATGTTTGACGATGTGGTGGATGTCCTGGCAGAGTGGGGATGCCTCTATGTATTAACGAGGGATGGGAAGCTCCATGTGCTGCAGGAGAAGGATACACAGACCAAACTGGAGGCAAGATATCCCACCTACTTTTTCTGGAGCTCACTGGGGCAGAGATAGAAAGGCTGTCGGGCAGCACATGCCCTGCTCTTGTCCTTGGGGAGCTTGCTTTAAGGTTTGCCTGTTGCAGAGACTCTTCCCACACCAACATCTGTACAAGGCTCTGAGGAGGGGGATGGACTGGGTAGTCTAAATGTCCTTTCTGCTTCTTGCAAACCTCTGGAGAGAGCAGCTTTGTGCTAGAACCTCTGCTCAGAACCTTTCTTCAACCACAGTTTCCTTTCAACAGATGCTCTTCAAGAAGAACCTCTTTGAAATGGCCATTAACCTGGCTAAGAGTCATCACCTGGACAGCGATGGGTTGTCTGAGATCTTTCGCCAGTACGGAGATCATCTGTACAACAAGGGCAACCATGATGGTGCTATTCAGCAATATCTCCGGTAGGTAGTATTAAAGAACTGGGAATAGATTTGGTCTCCCTCTCCCATGGGGCTTGCATAATGGTGAGACTTCTTTTCTGGGTTCCCAAAGCTGGGTTAACGTCCAACCTAGCTTGCGATTTCTGGCAGGCTTCTCTTGCTTCCATGTTAAGCGGAAGGTTCATGAGATGGCAAATTTCACTGGGGACTGCAAATTGATAAGCTTCCAGTGAGCAGCAAAGTCCTGAGATAGATTAGGATGAAAGCTGGCTGGGTCCTGGCAAATGAGAGTTTATTTTTGCTCTGTCAAATAAATGGAATGACTGCCTAGCATGTAAGCAAATAACAGGAGTTTGGAGACCTACGGTATGCATCAAGTCAGCATGGGAGTATCTTTAGCAGGGTGTCCTCATGAAAGAATTTGGACGGATGAAACTTCCTATTAATGCCTGCTTCATTTCCCTCCCTCTCCTCCCCAACCTGGCCTTTGCATCTGAGACCTGCTTCCTCCCACTGCAGTGGCACCAGTGGTTGTGGCTGCTCACTTGTTTGTGACCTACTTCATAGCAGAAAGCTACACACACGCCTTATTTGGCTTCAGCAACTGGGACTTGTTCTCTCTTCTCTTCTTAGCACTATTGGGAAGCTCGAGCCATCTTACGTGATCCGTAAGTTCTTGGATGCTCAGCGGATACACAACCTGACTGCATACTTGCAGATGCTGCACTTGCAATCATTGGCCAATGCAGACCACACCACCCTGCTGCTGAATTGCTATACCAAGCTGAAGGACATCTCCAAGCTGGAGGAGTTCATCAAGGTGAAGGGGGCAAACGGCACCTTTGGTGCTTTTTCTTCTGGACGCCAAGGGCTCCGCCTCTGTGAATTGCTCCTGTAGACTGAACTCCCTGGCTTTCATGAGGATCTCTTCTGACAGGATGGTTTATGCTTCTCATTTTCAAGTATAGTGGTTGTGCTGATGTTCTTTACATATAGTCTTCTGAAATTTTTAATCTCTCTTCTCTGCTTGAGTTGCCAGTTGTGCTAGAGGTTTTCTAGCGCAGATATAGAAAATCTTGTGAAATGAGATGCAGCCTCCTTAAGCCACTCCAGTGGGGATGTCAGTTCAATTCTGGAGTTGAGAAACTTTAGAAAACATGTCTTTGTAAGGGAAGAAACAACCCATTCTGTCCTCCCTTCAGCTGATGGGATGACAGAAGTAGAGTTCCCCATTTCTTTCAGGTTGGCTCTTTCTGGGTCTAGCTTTGAAGATGAGAGGCCACAGCAATCCCTTTTTGCAGTGTGTTTTGTCCCAAGCCCTTGGGCATCAGGGAGCCTGGAAAGCTTCCTCTGAGGCTCAAATGGCTCATCTGGACCTTCCAGGGTTGACTCCGCTCTCTCTGTCCTGCCTCTAGACCAGCGAGAGCGAGGTGCACTTTGATGTGGAGACAGCTATCAAGGTGCTTCGCCAGGCAGGCTGTTACTCACATGCTGTGTACCTGGCTGAGAAGCACAAGCACCATGAATGGTACCTCAAGATCCAACTAGAGGATATTAAGGTGAGGCCTGCCTGGCTGCCTGTGGACTTCTCCAGCTGCCAAGGATGCTTTTTGGGGGCCTCCTAGATGCTGAGAAAGAGGGAGATGTGAATGTAAGCCTTTTCTGAAATGGGCTCAGCCTGGACCTTTCTCAGGGCCTGCTTCCTCGGTTTTGCAGAACTACCAGGAGGCCCTGCGTTATATCGGCAAGCTGCCCTTTGAGCAGGCTGAGAGTAACATGAAGAGGTATGGCAAGATCCTCATGCATCACGTCCCCAATGAAACCACTGAGCTGTTGAAGATCCTGTGCACAGACTATCGACCAGTGAAAGACCACGAGGGTCCTGGCATGCTGGCAGAGCAAAGGGTATTTGCTGAGGCCTGGGGGAGGGAGAAGCGGCAGCCTGGTGTGGGATCTTAGGCACAAATACCAGTTGCATGAGGGGAGGGGGCTGAAGTGTCTATAGCCCAATGTAACAAAATGCTTTAAAATAACATGAAACCAAATCCAGGGCTCAGTGGTGCTAATTGGCAGTATAGCCTGTGAGAAGGTAAGAATGTTGGACAAGTGGGGAGGAGCAGGCAGGGCATAAGAACCTCAGTCTTCTTGTGAAAATCCCAGAATCTTCCTTGTGCTGTTGTCCACTGAAGCAATTCCCTTCTCCTTCCTCTGGTTTTATTGCAATGCTTCCCATGGTTCCCAGGATGTCCAGAAGATCCTCCATGTGGGGAAAGTTTCTGGCATTCTGGGAGGCAGACGGCTCTGCTAGAGGGCTTAGACGAAGTTTGAGATAAACTGGCAGCTATCTGGCTCTCAACCCCTTCTGTTCCCCCTCCCAACTGTTTCATGATGCAGGCAAATCCGGATGAGTTCATCCCCATCTTCGCTAACAACCCCCGGGAGCTGAAGGCCTTCTTAGAGCACATGTCTGAGGTCCAGCCAGACTCTAAGCAGGGTGTATATGACACCCTGCTGGAACTCCGTCTCCAGAACTGGGCCCATGAACAGGATCCACAGGTACATCCTGGGATGCTGCCCAGTGTATGTGGTAGGGAGGGAAGGAAGGCCCTGGAGTCCATCTGGCAGCAAAGAATTCCTGGATTTTGATGTCCTCTCGGATCTTCCCAGGTCAAAGAGAAGCTGCACAATGAAACCATTCTCTTGCTGAAGAGTGGGAGGTTCCAAGACGTCTTTGATAAGGCACTGGTCTTGTGCCAGATGCACAACTTCAAGGATGGGATCCTTTACCTCTATGAGCAGCACAAACTGTGAGTGCAGATGAGCCATCTGGTGAAGGGAAGCGGGGAAGGCTAGCCAAGTTTCAAACTGGCCTGGTTGGTGACCCCTCAGGCTCTTCACTGATGCTCATCTGCCTGCCTTGTTTCTCTCGTGTTCCCAGTTTTCAGCAGATCATGCATTACCACATGCAGAATGGGCAGTACAGGAAGGTGGTTGAGGTTTGCGAGCTGTATGGGGACCAAGAGGCCTGCCTTTGGGAACAAGCTCTCGGCTACTTTGCCCACAAGGAGGAGGATTGCAAAGAGTACATTGCAGCTGTGCTCACACGCATTGAGACCAAAAATCTCATGCCACCTTTGCTGGGTGAGGCCAAGACTCTGCCTTTGGGATGAGGTAGTGGCACCAACAGTGGTCATTTAAGGCCCAGCATCTTCCTTTCTGGAAGGAAACTCGCACCAGGACCAGGGGTGATGTAGCGCTGTCTTGCCCAGCCTGGGCGCTTTGCAGGGGAATCACTGCAGTCCTCAAATCCTCAGCCAGAGTGGAAAAAGCTGCTTTCGCTGAAGGTGGGGGTGGGGAGGTGTTTTCTAATCTGCACACATTAAGGGTTCACAACGCAGACCGATTTTAAAGCGGCCATTACTGTTTGGATATGGGGTGGAAAGTATCTGAGCAATTAACCCTACTGAAAAAGTTACCAAAGGTTGACCTTGGAGGACTCTCACAACTCTATGGCAATCCCTGCTCAATTTCCTCGTCCATATTGAGTACACAGTCAAGAGAGAGAGGTGCAAAATTCCTGCCTCTCTGCCCCTCATTTGCTGGCCTCTGAATGGGGGAGGGAAAATATTTTGCTCAGGTTTGTCCATTTTTCAGGGCTTGGGAGGGTGTTAAGATTGAAAAAGGGGCACATTAAACTTTTAGTAATTTAAGGCATCCATTTCATAAACAACACTCCTCTCCCCTGAAAAATGGGACTGCTTTGGGTCCTGACTCCCCCTCCTTCCACACACACGCACACGCGCGCGCACACACACACATTAAGATGCCTCTGGAAAGTATACAGAGTTGAGGCAATGATAAGCTGGAAAGGCATCTGGCTGATCCAGCTGTTGCCACATTTTGGGGGTCCAGTTCATGCTATTCCTGCTACTTCTACGATGATTTTGACTACACAGGAACAGCACATTGTATTTGTGTATGGGTTGCGGAACAGGTTGCTGAAATGGCTGAGCTGTAGTCTGGCAGGAACCCCCACACCCACTGCCCATCTTGGCTCAGATCAATATTGGGATTGTGCTCAGAGAAGCAGTATAGCTGATAAAGGATTGCAACTCCCCCATTCTTTCCTGTCCTGATGGCTGCCTCATTTTCTAGTTGTACAAACCCTGGCTCACAATTCCACGGCCACCCTGTCAGTCATTAAGGATTATCTCGTCAGCAAGCTGCAGAGACAGAGTTGCCAGATAGAACAGGATGAACAAAAGATCCAGAAATACCGGGAGGAGACCAAGCGGATTCGCCAAGAGATTGAAGAGCTGAAAACAAGGTAGCTGTAAAACCTGCTGCTGGATCTGTCCCAGGGTCAGCAGAACCTTCTGAGTGCAACCTTCCTGGGTTCTGTCCATTGTCCTGTTGTGCCCCGTGATGCGGGATGGCAATGGAAGTGCTTGACTCCTTGGGAAAGGCGGTGGGCTCTCTCGCAACAAGAGCTGAGCGGAAATTTCAGTGCTTCCTTGGACGGCTGCTGCTTCTAACTTCCAGCCGCTGAACTCTGGGGCAGGGAGTACCCGCATCCTAGGATTAGGGACCAAGTGAAGGCTGGGGTCGTAGCAGAACGGGGTGATAGCTGCCGCGGGGTGCCCCAACCTTGACTGCTTCTTTTCTATAGTCCCAAAATATTCCAGAAGACGAAGTGCAGCATCTGCACCAGCGCCCTGGAGCTGCCCTCGGTGCACTTCCTGTGCGGCCACTCCTTCCATCAGCACTGCTTCGAGAGCTACTCGGAGAGTGGGTCAGAGTGCCCCACGTGCCTCCCTGAAAACCGCAAAGTAATGGACATGATCCGTGCCCAAGAGCAGAAGCGAGACCTGCACGACCAGTTCCAACACCAGGTGGGGACTGAAGCCTAGCTGGGTCTCTGGTCGGGCCCTGGCGCTTGCGGACAGGCTCGGGTCGGCTGCTGCTCGTCCCCTGCCAAACGCCCTCTTCTTTTTGTCTCTGACAGTTGAAATACTCCAATGACAGCTTCTCGGTGGTTGCGGATTATTTTGGCCGTGGCGTTTTCAACAAACTCACCCTCATCACAGACCTTCCGCCGAGCAAATCGGCCGCAGCTCTCGATGCAAGCTTGCAGCGGGACCTGCTGGTGAAGACAAAGAGGGGCACCTAGAAGCTGGAGGAGTCCTCTGGTCCTGATCCGTTCAGTCGCGCGGCACAAGCGGCGCTTCTGTGGAGCCGTGAACCGTCGGGCTGGGATTTTATGGGAAGAGGGCGTCAGGTTGAGCATAAATGCCATCGCGGACAGTCGTGGAGAAGTGTGACTTGGTGGGAGGGGAACTCGGCCTTCTGGCTCCGTCCCTGGGCGGGCCTGACCCAGAGGCGGGACGGACGGAGCCTGCTGGAGAACCGATCGAGCCCCTCTTCTTGCGGAGGCGGCTCCGTTCGGGCCCTTTCCCGAGCCCCAGCGCAGGCTCTGGTCGCAGCCCTCAGCCCGGGCCTGCTGTCCCCGCGGCGCCGGCGGCGCGGGGCGGCTCGCGGGTCCGCGTCCCGGCTTCCCGCTGTGATGTGTGCACGAAGCGACTAAAGGCCGCCTGCTTCACCCTGCGTCTGTGCCTTTTTTCGCGCGGGCTCGGCCCCCTTCGCCGAGGGGCGTCCCGGAGCCGAAGGGGCACCGAGGGCGGGGGGCGCCGGGCCCTCCCGGCGGCGCTCCGGCGCGGCGCCGGCCCGGAGGTCCCGCCGGGGCGAGGGAGGGAGGGGGGAGTCCCCGCCGGGTCCGGAAGTGACGCCTGGGGAGGCGCATGCGCGGCGCGCCCGTCCGGCGAGGTGACCCCGGCCGCCACTCTCGCGCCGCCGCCGGCATGAGCAGCCCGCGGCCGCCCCCGGTGAGCACAGCCAGCTGCCCCGCCCCCGGCCCGCCCCCGGCCCGCCCCCCACCCTCCCCCTTATCGCCGGTCGCAGAGCGGGGCGGGCCGGCAGAGCCGTCCTCGGCCTGAGAAGCGCTGGCGGCGCCGCCCGAGCAAGCCCGCGGAGATGGCCGCGGAGGTGAGGGGCTGCCGCCGGCGTGGGCCTCCGCGGGGAGTCGCCGGCCGCGCGGCGCGGCGCGGCGCTGCCCTGCCTTTGCTTTCCCTTCCCTTCCCTTCCCTTCCCTTTCCCGTGCATCCTCGGGCCCCTCGCGGCTCCGTCCCGCCGGCTTCCCTGCGGCCTCGGAGGGGCCGCGGAGCTCCTGCCGAAGCCCCGCTTTGGGTCTAATCCGGGAAAATTCTTTGCAGAACAAAAACGGCTCGAGCAGCCAGACCGTCCGCGTGGGCACCCGGAAAAGCCAGGTACGGTGGTCTCCCCAGGCGCCCGCGGGCCTGCGAGCAACGGCCCTGGGAGCTGTGCCGGCTGCCCTGGCCCCCGCGGGGTGGGCGGGCGGGAGCGCCGGTTTCAAATTTTCTTCCCTGCCACCTGCCCGCCGCCTAATCTGCGCAGTAAGAGAGCAGCACGGAACGCGGAGGACCCTCGCCGTGAGCCCCGCGCGGCCTGGGAGCGGCCTTTTCCCCCGAGCTCCCAGAAGACGTGAGGGCGGGGCGGGGCGGGGCGGGGCGGTTGCTCCAGGGGCACCGCAGCAGCAAAAGGTTCCCTTGGGCCCCTTCCCCTGGACCTCCTAGTAACGGGGGGCTTTGTCGGGCGGCTGCCCCTGGCCAAGTCAGTGCCGGGTGGGGGCCCTTAGCCGCCGAGCCACGGGGAGCTTTGTAGGTTAACGCCATCATCCCTCGGGATGGCGTTTCTGCGCTGCAGGAGTGATGGGGCTACAGCGATTCTTGCACCCGCAGCAACTTCTGGAGGGCTCTTGAAGGCAGTCCCGGGTACAGCGTCTTGCAGCACGAGCTCTGGTGGCTGGTGCGCAGATCCCTTTTCTGTGCTCCTTTTCTAGTGATCAGATCAGGCTCAGAGGTGGCAAAGGTGATCAGAGAACGGGTCCTTTGAAAGAGTTGCTTGCCGTTAACCTCTGAGAACAGAAGAGACGAGGACGGGCTGCAACAGTGCGATGCTGCCAGCTCCCAGAGTGGTCTCTCTGTTGCCCCAGAGTTTGGATGGGCCTCAGTTATCAGATTGTGGTTGGGGAAATGTATGACGATACGTGAAATTTGAAAAGGGCTGCAGTAAATTCAGAATTTGCCTCTGGATGCTGCCCACGTGTGCCTGTCTGAGCTTTGGTGTACTGAATTTCAGCTTGGGTTTGGATTTTGCCAGCGAACATCAGTTTTGTCCAAAACGTTGGCCCTCTTGAAATCATTGCTGTTGCTTACTGTTGGATTTGGACCCAAAGTGGTTTTTTGGATGATGTCGCGAGAACAACAAAGGCTTCTCCTTGGGTGCCCTTGCGTTTGCCAGCCTTTCCAGGTTTCACCATTTTCTAGGTCACTGAGGAAACGTTGGCTTTTCCTTGGCTGCTGTGGTTCATTCAGGCTTCTGCAGTTGGACCTTCCTGAGTGGCTCAAGCCAGCCTCGCTTCCTTTTTTTTAGCGTAGGAAGAAGCACAGCCTTTTTTGTCCAGGGGTGGGGTAGCACTGTGAGGACTGGTGCTGAAAAGCAAGCTAGAAGCCTTGTGCAATGTGAAAGTGCGCTGGCGGTTGCGGCAGGAGTTGAGGGATCCACCCAAAGATCTGGGATTGCAAAGGCTGATAGCGCCTCGCCCTCGTAACCGAAAACTAATCTCTACTTGGCAGCTTCTGATGAGAATGGAGGAGGCCAGCGATGAGCCTAGCAGAGAGTAGGGGCTGGGTGGATGAAGGAAAGGGGGCCGCATCGCCCTTTCTCTTGCCCAGCTGCACAGCCAGAGTCTGCCCCCTCCAGCCTCATCTGCTCAGGGGTGCATTTTACGCCTGGCTGAGTTCGTCAGATCGTCCTTTGCCTTCTCCCGTAGCGGTGCCTGATGCCAGGGAACAACATTTGCCAGGAATAGCAGGCCCACCTAGAGGCCATTTCAGCACACAGGACAGAGGGGTGGGAGCTTCCTTTCGCCCGGGCTCTTGTGTGAACAGCAGACAGCACAAGCCGTGCTAATAGCATCCCCCTTGCAGCAGCTCTCATCTGTTTCCAAAGCAGATGTGCTGGGGGGCCCTTCCTGAGAGCCTTTGCCTTCCTTTCTCAAAATTGCAGCTGGCTCGTATCCAGACTGACAGCGTGGTGGAGATGCTGCAGGGGCACCACCCCCATCTCCGCTTTGAGATCGGTGAGCGTCCTGGGAAGGGGGCCCAGAAGGCAGGGGAGGCCTGTTCTTGGAGTGGGGGGAACAGCCCAAGCAGGTGCATTAGGAGCAAGGTGGTGGTTTTTCTGCTTGTCACCTGTTCTCCAATTAAGTCAGGAGGGGGGGCCATGGTTACCTGCTGGGGTGTGTTGCCCACCTCCTCCTTCTTTCTGAATAGTTGCCATGTCAACCACTGGAGACCGGATCCTGGACACAGCTTTATCCAAGGTCTGTTGGTCTGCTTGTGAGATGTGTGCTCTGGCTCAAGACCCAAGCAGGGTTACTTGAGTGGAGACCTCGGGCTTCTGGGCAGAGTGTTTCAAATGTTGTGTGTCAGCTGTGATTACGAATGCAGTAGAGGGGAGGGAGTTCAGAGCAATCGAACTGGCTATATTTAAATTAAGCAAAACTGAGTTTTGGGATGCCATTGTGGCTCCCGCCTGCCCCTGTGAGGCCAAGGTAGCCCTGGGCTGGAAGGGGTCCCCAGCTTTCCTATAACGTTTCTCTTCACCAACATAGATTGGAGAGAAAAGCCTTTTTACCAAGGAGCTGGAAAATGCGCTGGAAAGGAACGAGTAAGTGCTCTTCTTCTGGAGGTTCATGGAAGATTGGATGGGCCTGCTGAAGCGGGTGGAAAGCCCTACTCTCTGGGACTGTCGTGACAGTAACAGTCTGGAATTTAACATGGGCCCCTGCAAAAGGGCTACACCCCACCAGAACGCCCGGGCACTCTGTCTGCCTGGCCTCCCTTGCAGCAGCAGAGGAAACCGTTTCACTCCATGCCAGACACCCTGGCTCTGAGGGCCCTGCTGGTTCCCTCCGGCCGCCTTCCAGTTCTGGGCAGAGCAAATTCACCTGTAGCTGGACTGCACTACTTTGTGGCCGTTCAGCTTGCCAGGGGACAAGCCACTGCTTGGTATGATGCTGATTGCCCATTGCTGGCCTGGCATGCTTTCTTCTTCCTTTCAGGGTGGACTTGGTGGTTCACTCCCTAAAAGACCTGCCCACCTCCCTGCCACCAGGCTTCACAATTGGTGCCATCTGCAAGTGAGTTTGAGCTCTTCTGCTTTTCCTGACTGGCAGAGCCAAGGGCTGGCCTTGCCTATCTGGCCACCTTCTCTTCGCTTGCGAGCCACGGCCCTGCTAAGGCAGACGTGCCCATGGAGCAATCCAGCCGCCAAGTGGCCACGCGGACCTGATAGTCTCAAGCCACTTTCTCTGCTCGGCCTGTGGCCAAACAGACCAGAGTGTGGTTCTCTGCCCCTCTGCCAATGGCTGCTGTAGCTCCGCAGCCCTGTCTCTGAAGCAGCCCTCCTCCACCCTTCGCAGGAGAGAAAACCCACACGACGCTGTTGTCTTCCATCCCAAGCACGCTGGCAAAACGCTCAGCAGCCTCCCTGAGAAGAGGTGAGCGGGCTGGCCGAAGCAGGGCCTCGCCCTTTGTCCCACAAAGTTCCTGCCCTGCCCTGCCCTGCCGCGTCCACAGCTGCTCTCCGGCAGGCCTGAATGCTCCAGTGGGCTGGCTGTGTGTGCGTGCAGTGGGGGGAGAGTGGGGCTGCCGTGCTTTACAGAACGCCTATGGGGAAGCAGGCGATGGCTTCTTAATGGGGCCAGGGGGGGTTCTGAGTGGCCCGCACTCATCTTGGTGTGGGTTTCCCTGCAGCGTAATTGGGACCAGCTCGCTTCGCCGAGCAGCTCAGCTGAAAAGAAAATTCCCTCGGCTGCAATTCAAGGATATTGTATCCTTTTGTGATTCAGGAAGCCCCAAGTTCACATTTATTTGTTCATCTGGTTTCTATGACTGCCCAACTCGCAAAGGGACTCTGTGTGGCTCACAGTTAGAAAGAAGCATGAAAACGAACCAAAACAATGTCCAGAACAGGAAACAGAACAACGGGCCAACCATCGTGCGTTCTGTTCAGGACCCTTCCATTGGGACGGGCTCATCCCATGCTCCGGGCCAAAGCCTGGAGAAGAACCAGGGTTCAGGCCCTTGTGGCAGGCCAGCGTGTTTGCTGTGTCTGGGCCACAGGGGAAATGGCGCCTCTTCGGAGAGACTCTGTGGCAGAGAAGGCACGGTCCCCTGGAGCCCCTCCAAAGCATGCCCACCCTTCTGGATATCCTGGAGCCAGCAGAGCCGATTGGAGAGAGGTGGCACCACCACACAGGATCTGGCTCTGTCTTGCGCCATGAAGGGCCATATAGATGGTAACCGGCCCCTTGAATTGCACTTGGAAGCCTGTCGTGAGCTGCACAGCTCGCTTATTGAGGTCTGCCTACGTTGCCACTGTGTTCTGGGCAGCTTCTGAACGGTGTTCAAGGGCAGCCCCGTGTGAAGCGATTGGTAACAGTCCAAAGGGGAGGCGGCCAAGGCAAGAGTGACTGTGAGCAGGGCCTCCTCATCCACGAGAGGGTGCACTTGGTGCATAAAATGGACTTGTGCAGAAACATCCTGGCTCCCTGCTCTTCCAGCGGGAGCCAAGAATCCAGGATGGACCCCGAACTGGGCCCCTGACTGGCGGGGGGCTACTCTGTTCAGAGCTAAAGATGAAGTCTCCGGATCCAAGGCCTGCCTGAAGCCTACAGGCACTCAGTCTTGCCTGCTCTTTCCCGTTGAGGGCCCCACAGCCTCCCGATGCTGGGAGAGAACCTCGCCCTTGGCAGCATCACTTGGCCATCCTAGTGTGGAAATGGATAACTGGGTATCATTGGTGTACTCAACTCAGTACCTGAGCTGATACTGATGGATGGCCTCAGCCATCAGGTTCACGTGCATGTTAAGTGTGGAAAGAGAGGGTAGAGCCCTGGAAACCCCTCAGGGCAGGGACTGGGGCTGGATCTCTCCCCCCACCAATCCCAACTGGAACTGGCCTAGGAGGAAGGAGGACCACCATTACACCATGCCCCCCACTCCCAGCCCCAGTGGGGTTCAGTGGTTGTCAGATGAGGATGAGGGTGTGTCTGACCTGAAAGGAGTGAGGAAAGTAGACCCTGGAGGATGGCTTGGCATGTGCCAGCCCAAGATGCAGCCTCTGTGAAAAAAGCCCATTTCATTGTCCGGGATCCTGAGGAAAAGAATCGCTTTCCAAGAATCTGAGTGCTGTCCTGGTCGCTGCAAGGTCGAAATTGTTGCCGTCCCAATGTGTAACATCACTGGCCACAGCGGCTGTAAAAGGGGGTAGAGAAATTCATGGCAAAGAAGGGGATCGCTTGCGATGGCTCTGTGCTGCCCCCCGGATGGAGGGAGGCCTGTCTCTCCAAAGCCCCCGGGGGTGGGGTATGAGGGTACTTGGGGGTATTCCTCCCTCTCTTGGGGGCCTCTGCCTGGGCACAGTGAGACACGAGCTGGACCAAGATGGGCCTTGCTTTGATCCAGCAGGTTCTTGAGGCTCTTCTTGTGTCTCTGAGCAGCTCGTGAGAACAGTAACTACACCAATGATTCACTGCCCATAACTAAGTAATAAAACTGAGTCTGAATCGCCCAGTTCATCCTGCAGTAATTGGGAACGCAGGTGATTCTTACCCCTACTGGCAAGGCGGGTTCTTCCTCCAGGTGCCTTCCCTGTGTTCTGAGCTTGGCCTTTTGCAGCTGAGGTTGGCTCCCCACTGGGGGTGGGGGTGTCTGGAGTTCCCTCCCTCCAAAGCTTGGAATAAGTAGCTCCCCCCCCAGTTCTGGACTCGCAGTGCCCTCCTCCCAGCAGCAGGTGGCAGACAAACAGAAATTTTTGCTTAGCCTTCTGGCAGAGGGGCAACCTGAACACCCGCCTGAAGAAGCTGGACGAGAAGGAGGATTTCAGTGCCCTGGTTCTGGCTGCGGCTGGCCTGAGACGCATGGGCTGGGGGAGCCGCATTGGCCAGGTGAGTGGGCGGGGGCAGGGGTAGGGGAAGGGGCTTGGCCTTGGTGGGCATTTGTGCCGGCTCGTCCCGCTGGAGAGGACAGCATGTTGGTTCATTGTAATACGTTTACCCATTCTGCTTTAAAAAGTAGTCTTTTGGCTGACTCTCGCTTTCCTCTAGATTCTGAGCCCCGTGGACTGCTTGTATGCTGTCGGGCAGGTGAGTGATGGGGCCTCCTTTCTGCCTTGCTGTTAGCACCTCCTGGGTTTCCAGCAGGTGTGACCAGCGGGCCTTTTGGCTGTGGAGCCCCAGGTGCCTCCCTCCCTGGCCTCTGGACCTTGGATGTCGTGTTCTGGGCCTCTTCCAGAAGGGACCTGCGCTGCCCGAGGATCCCAGAGTTGGAAAACGAGGCAACCTCCCTGCCCAGCCTTTTTGGGGCAAGGTGCAGACCCCAGAAGGGAGTGCTGCTCTCTGATGCCCTTCTGCTAAATGGGGGAGCTGCTTTTTCCCCCTCCCCTTGGGTGACAAGGGCCTACAGCTCTAGGAATCCTGCAGGTTTTCCGTTCTCGTTCTCGATCAGGGCAGCAATGCTTAGGTGAATCTTTTGATCCGTTGGAAAGGGAATCAACTCCCCTTGCCCAGCGGAGAGCCCTGGCAGGGGAGCATCTCTGCCAAAGGTGCATGTTTGCTCAGTGATGGGAAGCACCCAAGGAGACTGTGATGTGATTCCTAAGGAAGGTGTCCTGGCCCCCGAGGAGGGGCTTGCTCTTTTGGGGTGCTGGATCGCAGGGAAGGCAGCGGGGCCCTCCTTCCTTGCTGCCCTCTCTCCCTCCAGGGTGCCTTGGCTGTTGAGGTGCGGGCCAGAGACCAGGCGATCCTAGAGATGGTGTCAGTCTTGCATGACCGGGAGACGGTGCTGCGTTGCATCGCAGAGCGGGCCTTCATGAAGCGCTTGGTAGGCCTGGGAAGCTGCTGGCCAGCTGGCGAGGTTGGGCGGGGGCCTCTGAGGTGCGGCGCAACAGCCTTGCTGCATCTCTAAGCCAGTGCTTTCCTCCGCAGGAAGGAGGCTGCAGCGTGCCAGTGGCCGTGAGCACTCTGCTGAAGGACGCCCAGGTAAAGGCAGCGGACTACCACCCTCCCGCTCCCTGGCAGGGGGTCAGCAGCAGCCTGCTTTCTGCTGTTTCTGGCCGTTGAAAGGCAGACGCTGGTGCTGCCTGCAGGAGCCTGTCTGATCCCTGGGAGGGCAGGCTGGAGAGCACTTTTTTTTCTTTGAAGGGACTAACGCTGGATGTGGGAGGTGGGCTGCCTAAAAATACTGGCATTTCTCTCTTCTGCCGGCTGGTGGGTTTCCTGGGTTCAACATCCCTCTTCTCTCTAGCTGTATTTGACCGGGGCAGTCTACAGCCTTGATGGTTCTGAGAGCTTGCAAGAGACCATGCAAAGAAATGTGAATTTTTCCCTGGAGGTAAACGCCTCGGTCGCTTTCAAAAGGAGTGACATAATTCCATTTATGAGAACTGGTTCACAGCTGGACTTGCAGCTCCTTTCCTTCCAAGCAGTTACTCTAAGCTAGGATAATAGCACTGCTTGCTGCAAGGAGCGAAGCCGTCAGCTGCTAGCTTGGCTAGAACCCAGCATGCCGTGGCCTCCCTTACCCTAACCCTCACCTTAGGGTGAGCCTGCCACTCCTCCTATCCAGGAACCTTTTCCATGGGCTGTCCTCCCTTTTCAGAGTGAAGATGGCCCTGACGACAACCTCCAACACGTTGGCATCACAGCAAGGAACGTCCCCCGTCTGGCTCAAGAGGCAGCAGAGAGGCTGGGGCAGGAGCTGGCCGATTTGCTCCTGAGCCAAGGGGCCAAGCACATCCTCAGCGTGGCAAGGCAGCTCAGTAGTGCTTGACGGGCACCACCTCCTCTGAGAGCCACGATGCTGGCCAGCCTACCTCTCACTTACCCCTCCAGGAAGAGAGGGAAGCGAAGGCTGGTCTGTGGCTGCACCCAGTGGAGCAACCGAAGCTCCAGTTTGGTTGAAGATGTGAGTGGGTTCGGAGCTAGAATTTCCAAAAGCCCAAATGTGCACACCTGCTGGACTTCCACCCAGAATCGCTTGTTGGCCCAGGGCAGAGGTGTAAAGTTGCACTCTTCTGGGTGCTCTTGGGTACAATTATTGCTACAGAACTATGGCTTAAACTGATTAAAGAGCGAGAGCAGGCTGCACCACTGATGTCCGGCACTGCTTTTTTGCGAAAGAACAAAATCGGAGTCCCCAAAGGCTGGTTGCAATGATGGGGCGGGGTGGGTGGCGCAGGGCCAAGGGCCGCCTCCCCCCACGGGCGAGGCGGCTGGGCTGGACACCCCCAACCCCCATCCTAGCTTGCGCCGCAGAGACGCTCCCACAAACGACCGGACGAACGCGCACTTCGAACGTCCCTTTATTGGGCGCGAGCAGCCCCGCTGAAGAGCCGTGCGGGGGCGGCCCCCTCCCGCCGCCCGCGACCCCGAGTCCAAGCACGTGGCGCCCAGCAGCAGGCCCGCTGCTTCTGCTCCCGCTCCGTCCAGCCTCGCGGCCTCGGGAGGGTCTCCGGCCGCCGCCGCCGCCTAGTACTCCTGCGAGGCCTGGGGGGCCGCCTTCTTGCGGGCCGCCGCCCCGCCGCCCTGCGAAGCGACCTTCTGGGGCAGAAGGGCGGCGGGGATGTTGGGCAGGACGCCACCCTGCGCGATGGTGACGCGGCCTAGGAGGCGGCTGAGCTCCTCGTCGTTGCGCACCGCCAGCTGGACGTGGCGCGGGACGATGCGGGTCTTGCGGTTGTCGCGCGCCGCGTTGCCCGCCAGCTCCAGGATCTCGGCCGTCAGGTACTCGAGCACCGCCGCCAGGTAGACGGGCGCGCCGGCCCCGACCCGCTCCGCGTAGCGTCCGCGCCGCAGCAACCGATGCACCCGGCCCACCGGGAACTGCAGCCCGGCGCGCGACGAGCGCGACTTGGCCCGGGCCTTCCCGCCGCCCGCCTTGCCGCGGCCCGACATAGCGCACCACCCGGAACTGCGCGCGGCCGAAGGGAGCAAGGCACCCCCGACGGCGGGCGGGCGTCTTTATAGGGCCCGCGCTTCCCCCGGTACGCCGCCGCGGCCGCCGATTGGGCTCCGCGCTCCCGCGGCCCCGCTCATTGGCTGGCGCCGGAGCCACTGAGCGCGCAGCGCGCGCGATTCAAAAGGGAGCAAAGAGCCGCCCCGCTCACCCCCCGCGCCTGCGCAGCGAAGAGGAGCCCTGCCCGAATAAGCACGCCTCCAGGTGAACCGATGCAACGCTTTATTCTGAAGTCCTTTCCATTCTCCCCTGCCTGAAGGTGGAAGCCAAGAACTCAATGTTTCTCCCCCTTTGCACTTCCAGCATCCCCACAACAAACAAGCTCTCCACTGGCAAAAAAACAACCACCCAAACCCACCCTGCCCAACTGATGACATCACACAAACATCGTTACCGCTTGCGTGTCCCAATGTCTGACCTAAGCGTCTTAATGCCATCAGCCGTGGGCCCTCTGGCCCCGCTGCAGCCTCCCCACAGCTCACCTGCTGCCTGTTCTTGCACCCTGTCCTCAAAACGCTTGGCCTCCTGTTCACCCCTCTAGATTGACCCAACACATAAATGCCTTAGGTACAAAATGGGGTATAGAAAAGCACTCTACGAAGTTTGTGGGAAAGGCGGCAGGAGCACAGCAGTTTTAAATAGGCTTCAGAGCAATCTCTCAAATACACTGAAGTTTTTCTCAGTCAGCACATACTGAAGACACCCAAATCAAATCCTTCCCCAGAATACATAGCAAGGAAACCACTTACGAAGCCTACAGCTCCTCTACTTCC
The DNA here is from genome assembly GCF_059951505.1 of Python bivittatus. Lineage (NCBI taxonomy): Eukaryota > Metazoa > Chordata > Lepidosauria > Squamata > Pythonidae > Python > Python bivittatus. The sequence goes on from NW_028277052.1 coordinate 596,048, forward strand.
CACAGCTGCTACAGGTGTTGACTCACTGGACTCCCTCCCAAAGATGCAAGAGGACCACAGGCAGGCTGCGGCACCTGAGGAGAATGCTGCTTCCGAGCTGCATCCAGGAGAGGAGAGCCCCATCGCTGACCGTAAAGTGGGGCTTTTACTGGAGGCTGACAGTGGGACCCTTCGGCTCGCCTGATCTTCCCTGGTGTTCACGGGGCCCCGCTGGAGAAGCAGGTGCCCCCCTCTTCTGCCAGGAACAGAAACTGCACCATGTAGCTCCTGATGCCAATGCAGCAGATGCAGCAGCAGCAGCAGCAGCAGCAGCAGCAGCAGCCCACCTTCCGGCAAGGACTAAGAACTGCCCTGGACAGGACCGCATTCACGGCTTTTCTTGGACGGTATGGACGGCGGGGCAGAGGAGGAACAAACGTTGGCTCAGATGTCATAAAACAGCCGTACCAGCTGGTACCGGATAGCAAAAGCTACCGAACTCCCAGCAACCTGAACCGAGAGAGGAGAGGAGAGACTGTAGCACAGAGGTGCAGCTGATTGCTCGCGCAATGGGCTGACCTATTCCACCAAAGCATTGCTCACCTCACCATAACTGCTGGGTTGTAAAGTACACAAGGCTACCCATCCTGCTTTACAAACGCAGTGGCTGGTTTCACACAACACACCGAGGTGATCAGGCAACAGTGCGTGTATTGTGGGAACTCAAACTGCTTTGGGCTTCTAGTTTGGGAAAAAAAGATCTTCCCCCAAATAGGCTTTGGTGAGAAGGGCACAACTGTTATCCCCAAGGGAGCGTGGCCTGAAGCCACCTGCCCCTCCCCCCAGCAACTGCGTTCCTCACTTGGAGCAGCAGCAGCAGAACCGTCAGGTTTCGCTCAGGAGTTGGTCCTTTCAGCTTCAGCACGAAGTTAATAAGAGTCATATTACTGCATTCCGTAAATTCTCCGTCTTTGTCTGTTCCCTGATGCACATCAACCAGGCAGAATTTCTTAGCTATCTGGGGAGAAGCGTGCATTACTTATATTATTTCCCCTTGACCCTGTTATGCCTTATCAGCATGAGGCAGAGCCAAGCCACCCTCAGAAGACTGCCCCCACACCCCGCCTTCCTGCTTAGGTTAACCGCTACCTTCAGGATATATGCTCCCCAAGGAGAGAGGCTCTTTGACTTGAATCTCGAGTAGCTCATCTCTAGCTTCCCTGTGTCTGCGTTGAATCTGAAGGCAGAGATGGACCCCGTCAGAAAGGAAAGGGAGATGCAGCCCAGGCTGGAACAGCTGCACAAGGGACTGCAGGGCGAATCTGATCAAGGCAGGCAGCGCCTCCCCTCCTGTGCAAAGGGACGATCCTGAGTAAAACCCAGCGGGGTCCTTCGTGGAGACCAGTTTGACTAATGCAGACCTCGGCAAGAGGAACGTACAGCCCTGATCTTTGCACAGGACCCCCGGGCTAGAAGCTTGCTTTGAAAGGCGCAGTCCTGCTTGGCTTCTCCTGTGGCTGCAGACCAACTAGCAGGCAGCCCTGTTCTTACCTGGGCAATCGGTGGCGGGGGCAAGGGATGATGTGGAAAAGCTGAGGAAGCGAGTAGAGGAAGTTGATCACTTGTGGAATAAAGAACAGCAGCATCGTCTTGCTGAAGTGCCCGAGGATCCCCACCACGGCAAAGGTCATGCCAGCAAAGTAGCAGAAGGTGTCTCCCACAAATACCCGGGAGGGGTACCTGCACTCAGCCAGGAGAGGAAACAGATTTGACAGTCCAGTAAGGAACTCTTTGCACGGGAAGGTGGAGGCGTTATGCATAATAAAGAGAACGCACCGTTAAGAAGGAACGGGGCAGGACAGTTTATGGGATCCTGGGCGGGCCAAATGAAAACTGAAATCCCGGGCCTAGTTCAGTGGGTCTCTTCAGGAGGGAGGGCTAGAGGGGGTTAATGGGAAAGAATCCCCTTGATCCAATTTCTGCAAAAGACCCTGGAAGATATCCTTGTTTCAACCCTTGAAACAAGATTACTGATAAAATGAAGATCACCAGATGCTCTTCCTTCTGAGGAAAGGAGGTCCCCAAAGGCTGGCGTGGAGTGGTACACCCCTCCAGGACTCTCCAACTGGCACCCACAATGTCTCTTGCAAGGAATGAAGATCCTCTCCCAACCATCCCCGGGTGCTTTTCTCTCCCACGAGAAAAGGCTGGCCTTCACCTTCCAGAGGGACTCTTACCAGTTGTGGTACAGCAACCCCAGCGTGGTAAAGAAAAAGGGGATCATGAAGTAGAGAGAGAAAACGTGGTCATCTCTGCAATCCCCTGCGAGGAGGGAAACGAAGAGCCACCAGATTAGCCCACGGGCAGAGCCAACTGTCCTTTGCAGAGCGTGCTGCTCGAGAGGTCGCCAACCCCACATACCCGTTAGTTCCACGATGTTGAAAGCAATGATTGAGGCAGCGATCACCAACGACTGCCCGGCTTCCAGACCGTTAATCCCAGCCAGAATATTGATTGCGTTGGTGCAGAACACGGCTAGCATGCCCATGTACGCGTAGTAGAGTATCCCTGCGGGAAAAAGCGCACCGTGGGCTCTGTCAGAAGCAGAGGGAGAGGCGCGTCCGCCCGCCACCCCCGGAGCCTCCCAAAGCAGCGGCCCCGCCCCCTGCCAGCCGCGGTCTGGCCCGGGGTGCTCACCCAGGTCGAGGTGCATGCCCAGCAGCATCCGGAAGGGCTTTGGCACCAGGATAGTGGTGTTCCCGAAGTTGGTGAAGTAGACCATGAGCAGGGGCAGGGAGGCCGTGGCGGGCAGCAGCAGCTTGTGCCGCCAGCGCAGGTTGAGGACGTCGTCGGCGAAGCCCAGGAAGATCATGCAGCAGATGGCCAGGAGGGCGCCCACCAGCGCCACCAGCTGCGAGCGGAGCAGGGAGAGGCCTCAGCGGGCTGCCCCTGCCCCTGCCCGCGCCCCCGCCGCTCTGCCCGGCCGGCTCACCTCGTGGTGCGGGAAGGCCTGGCACCGCTCCTCGGCGAAGCAGCTCAGGAAGGGCACGGGGATGAAGCAGAAGAGGATGATCAGGAAGACGGCCCCGCTGATCACGCCCTGGGACTCGGGGCTGCGGGCGAGAGCGCGGCCGAGTGAGCCCGGGCTGCCCGGCCGCCCCCCCCCCGCCCGGCCCGGCCGGGCCGCCCCGCACTCACACGGGCTGCTTGGAGGGCTTGTTCAGGTCGGCCCCGCACAGCCGGGCGGCGAGGAAGCGCTCGCGGAAGGCGGGGATCAGGCGCAGCGTGGCCCAGCAGCCCAGCGCGGAGCCGCCCAGGTTGATCAGCAGCGGCACGGCCGGCAGCTTCCCCATCGCGGCGCCCTGCGGAGGAGCGAGAGGCCGGGGCGTCGGATCTCGCTTCCGCCCGGGGCCCGACGCCCGCCCTCACCAAAGATGGCGCCCGCCCGTCACGTGACGGAGCCGCGCGTCCGCGCCGCCCCACGTCGCCCGGGCTCCTCCCCCCCGGCGCCGCGCGGGCCGCAGCCCGGGGGCGGCCCCCAGCCAGCAGGGCGGGCGGGCCCAGGCGAAACGGGGGGCGAGCTGCGCCTCGGGCCCCCGCCGCCGCCCGCAGGCGAGCCTCGGGGGGGCGGGGGGGAGGGCGCTCGGCCGCGGAGCCCCCGCGCGTACCCAGCCGAGCGACCGAGGCGGCCCGTCGGGGCTCGGGGCCGGGTCCGCGCGCTGCTTCGGGCCTCGCGGGGGAGCGCGGCGGCCGTGCCCTTCGGCGTCCCCGTGGCGGCCGAGGGCCCTGCCGAGCTGCGCCTTTAAGCGGGGCCGGCCGCGGGGGCGGCGGCCGCGTTAGCCCTGCCCAGCCCGCCCCGCCCCGCCCCGCCCCGCCGCGGCCGTCAGGAGAGGCGGAAGAGCGCGGCCGCCGCGTAGCTCCGAGCCGGCTCCGGGAAGGGGCGGCGCGTCCCGCTGCGCCCGCGCCGCGCAGGAGGCTCGCGATGCGTCCCCCGGGCGGCCCGTGAGCGGCGGGCGCGCCATGGAAGCGGCGCCGGGCCGGGGCTGGGGCTGGGGCTGGGGCTGGGCGGCGCTGCTGTTGCTCTTCGCCGCCTCCCTGGTCACCGTCTCGGCCTGGCTCCTGCAGGTCGCCCGCAGCGTTTGGCGCGGACATGGCCCGGCGGCGGCGCCCGCGGCCGCCCCCGCCGGCCTCTGGGCCGCCGTGCTGCGCCGGGGGCCGGCCCGCGAAGGCGCGGCGCGCTCGCCGGCGTCCGGGGCCCGCGGCCTGCTGGCCTCGCTCTTCGCCTTCCGCGCCTTCCGCGAGAACTGGCAGCGAGCCTGGCTGCGCGCCCTCAACCACCAGGCCCGGCAGCACGGGGTAAGCCGGCGGGCGGGCGGGCGGGCGGGCGGTCTCGCCTCGCCTCGGCCCCCTGGCCGGAAGGCCCGCGGGGCGGGGGGCGGCCGCTGTCGCCGGGAGGGACCAGCCGGCTCGGGCCCCCGCTCGGCCGGCTCCCCGCTCCGCGTGGCGAAGGCGCCGTGCCTGGCCGGCTTCTGCTTTTTTTTTTTGCGGCAGTCCTGAGGGCGCCGCGGGCGCGCGCTCGATCGCTCGCTTGCTCTCGCTCCCGCTCCCGCTCCCGCTCCCCTCCGTCGAGGAAGCCGAGCTCCGCCGGGCCCGCGGGGGACCGACCCAGCTGGCTGCGGGGGGCTCCACGCGTGCGTGCATTTGGGAGCTGCGGAGAAGTTCCTTGGTACCCTAAATATTGGGGGGGGGAGGCGAGGAAACGGACGTAAACGGTCTGGTGGTCTCCGTTCCCAGGTTTTAAGACAGGAGCTCTGAGCTTCTGGGGATCTGTCCTCAGCACTTCACCTTGCTGGTCAGAGCTCCCTTAATTAGAGTCACCCATTGGGGGAGATGGGTGGCCTACAAATTTAATGATAAATAAATAAATAATTACCCTTTTTAATATCCCGGCAAACATCAAAGGTCACTGTAGGCCTCTCTGGGCATTTGCATAAAGAAGACAACATGTTTTGGAAAAGGTGCAATTACCTGAATATCCTTTACTCACACCGGGACGTGCTTGGCATCCCCTTTTTCCTGGAGCTGCACCCTACAGAGATCTGGGGGGCCGCTGCAGACCCTGCAGGCTCTGGTTTTTTGGTCAGGACCACCTAGGTGCTGTTGGCACTGCATTTGCGAGGACAGGACAGTGGCAGAATTAGCTGACAAGCAGTGAGAAATGGCCTGGCTTGCAAAAGCCCAAGTTGGCCGCTCCCGCCTTTGCAGCCCGAAGTTCTGCCTGAAAGGCTGAAAAGAGCTGCATTTGCTTCCCCGCCCACCTTCCCTGACTCCAGGTGCTGCTGGCCTTACTTTTCTCCTCTCTCTGCTCTTTCCCACTCAGGAGCCACTGCCCGCCTTCTCTCACCGGGGCCTTTTTACTCCACTATTCTTACCAAAGAAAGAAAGCGGGGGGGGGAGACAGCAGACTACAAACCTGCCGCAGAGCCCCAAGTCGAAATCTTCCCTGCTTGGCTTTGCGATTCCCCCTCCCCAAAAAGGAGAATGATGGGAAACCCCTGGACTTGTGATGGTTCCGCCGAAATCTAGAATGCGTGGAGAAGTGCGGAGAGGGAGGAGGCCATCTCGCAGGCCCCCAGGACAGAAGCACTCTCCTTGCCGGAAGCCCAGGGCCGGGTGTCCCAGTAGATGGCTTGCAAGGGAGAGCTGACTCACCTGGTGGTGATCTCTGTTCCCCTTGAACTTTGGCCGTTAAATCTGGCCTTGCTCTCACAAATACAAAAGAACCTGCCAGCTCTTCAAGTATTTGAACAGTGCAACCACCTCTTACCACCACAGCATCTGCCGACTGAATTTGCCCTTTTTCCTCTTAAGATGGGTCCCCCGTGTTCCTGAGCATGTTTGTGGCCCTGTTTTGCCTGTATCTTCCCCCGGAGGATCTGATGTTTTCCCCACAGGAAGTCACAGGAGTGGCTGGATAGTAGATACGTAGTTTTCTGCAGTGGAAGAGTATCCACACAGAAACAGTCCCGTAGAGAAACAGCATCAAGATGTGCATCACCTTTGCATCCAACTAGCCTGGAAGGGCTTTACAAAAAGGCAGGCCTGTTTCACCAGGTTCTGTCACAGGTGCAGAGGTAACTCTCAGCAGTGCCGAGGAGGGAGGCCAAGGTAGTGTGCAAGAGTTCATGCGTTTTCTTGCATCTTCTCTTGCACTGCCTCCTTTCTCTCCTTTCCATCAGCAAGACAGGCCCTTGGGCAGAATCACCACTGGGGCAAGGAGGCGCTGGCCTTTCTGGTGATTTATCTCTTATTCTTTTCCAAGTGGACACAATCCAGCCCCCTTGGGGCTTGCATGCTGCTCCAGCTTGAACCATTCAGTTTGTGCAGCTATATTTCTCTGTACCCTGTTTTGACAGTAACAGGCTTTATGTACATACATTCTCTGTTTATTTTTCTATTTCCTTGGTATAAGTTCAGTCCAGGAATAGTTGGCCTGTTTGCTGTATTGCAGACCCTGAATGGAGACTTCTACAGAAGTGTGCTTTTCTTGCAGAGAAAACGGGATCTGTTGCTTTGGGTGTGGCTGTGTTAGGACTACGACAAGCAGAGCTAGAAGGCCAGCTGCCCTCCTCTTGCCTGCTCAGAAAGAGTCCGAAAGAGGAGAGTGGAGGCTGGCTCTTCCTGCAGCCCGGTCTTCCCTCCTTCTCTGAAAGGTGGCATTCTAGCATCAGCTCCATGGCAGCCCAGCCACTGCTTTGCCTGGGTGCTCCGTCCAACCCACGGATTGGAGGTGCTGCTCTGGAGCAAGCTGCTGCTGCTGCAAATAATGCTCAGGAAGGAGTGGTGGAAATTTCCGGTTGTTCACGTTCAGGGGTCTCAAATTTATTTTGGTGGCCAGGACATTCCCAGCGGGGCAGAGCAACTTCTCTTCCTTTTGAGCAAGCAGATCCAGCAGGGCTGCTTTAGTCTGTCCTTGTCTAAGCTGCTTGGTCTTCTGGTCAAGGTCCAAGCATGGGTAGAAATGTAGCAGGTGAATGTTTCCTTGGGGCTGACATTCAGCTGAGAAAAGTCTCGCGTGTTGTCAGCAGCCCGGCCATCCCGGCCAGCTGCTCCAGCTTGGAGTGGTAGCGGGGGCCAGGCTTATCCTTCTGCAGACTGGGGCTTGAAACACCCAAAGCCCAAGAAGGGGGCGGGTGTGGATTTCTGCAGGATGCCCTTGGGAAGGCTGCCACTGGACCCCCCATCGCTGCTGGTGGGGCAGCTTGTCGGTCCTTGCAGAGAAGTGCTGGCTGAGACGTGACCTCGCCACTTGGGGCTCCTCCTGTGGGCTAACAAGGCTGCTTCTTTCCCAGAGCTCAGTCCAGATCACGTTTGAGGAAAGCCCTCGGCAGCTGCCGGCCGTAACTATCAGCCACGTGGCCTATGCCGACCAGTCGGATCGCAGGATGGTGAGTTATCCCGAGGGGTGCGAGCGGGAACATCCTTTGCCTACAAAGCATGGCCCTGATTTGAACCCAGGAGGTTCTCGGATCTCTCCCCGCCTGCCCTGGTTGCTCTTCCCAACTCAGGAAAGCTTCCCCGGCAGTCTGCATAGCCCTGGGGGGTGGGGGGGAGGGTGGGGCCGGCTGCTCAGCTGCTCTCAGACTTCAGTCAAGGGGGCTTCTGCCCTGCGCGCAGTCAGCACCCTCTTGAGTCTTCCCACCTGGACTCTGGTTGGCAGCCCGGGCAACTTTTGTTGCCTGGTCTACATCAGTATGCCATGCACCTGCTTAAATCAAGGGCAGGGTGGATGAGGAGCCCATCCTGATTGTGGGTAAGGGTCACGGGCTGGTGGGGCCCCGCTCTGAAATTCAGATGGTCAGCTGCAGCTGGAGGGGGCCCCAGTTTGGTCTGGGGAGAAGGGCCCCAATGGGTTTTGCCAAGTGATGACAGCTGGCCTGAAACTCAGGCGGTGAGGGAGGCTGGCCTTGGTGGTTGCCCTCTGGCATGAGACAGCCATGCTCTTGGATCACAGCAGCTAACCTAAGATAATGGGTGCCCAGCACGTGAACCGACAGAGAAGCAAAGATCAGAAGGAGTGTGAGAAGCCAGTGGTAGCTCAGCAGATGCCTTCTCTCCCGATCAAAGAAGTGGCATTATGGGGGGGGGGGGTTGCTCTTTGCGGGAGCCAGATGTTGGGTTGGGAATGAACATTTAGTTGTGCGGGAGCTGAAGCGCTGAAAATAAGGAGGGCACCAGTCCTGGGGTGGCAGTTGATCGGATAAATGCTTTGCTCTGAAAGTGTTGGTTCCTCTTCTACTGAGTAAAGGAGGGGAAACACTGCAGTCCCCGGGAGACTCCCAAGGCCTGCCAAGTGCTCACCTGGATGGAAATCAAGTTTGCTCAGTTAGTTAAACAGCCAGGGTTTAAAACTCCTGGTCAAATAGATATTATAACGTGATAGCAAAGAGGTGCGGATGTATCTCTGTCATTCTAACGTCTAATACGAAGAGCGGCTCTAGGAGAGCAATCTGGATTAAGGTCAGGAATTGGGCGGATTAGCCTCTTTTCCTGTAAAACTGCAGGGATGGGACAATCCCTAATCCTGTTTTCTTGCTAAGAGCCCCACTCCTGAAAACTGTTATTTACTAGATTCTGGGACATCTCCATTTTCCAGTTCAGCAGCTTTGTTGGAAGGCTGCGGCAGGAAAAGAGGACAGGAAGAATTAATTAAAGCCTTTTTCCTGGACTGCAGTCAACACGAGAGATGTCTTCAGTAGCTCTTTCTGAAAGTTTAAAGCTGATGGGGCGGCATTTACCAAGCTCCACTATCGCTGCCCTGACTCTAGATGGAGCAGGATTGAGAGTGGTGCTGGGGGGACTTTGGAGGCTGTTGCTGCTGCTCTGCTTTTGGGGTGGCTCTGGGGAGGTGCGTTGTGACGGCCTCCCCCTTTTCTCCTCACGTCCAGGTGTTGCACTGCCTCCTTTCAACTGACACGGTGCAGTTCCCTGTCTTGGTCGCCCAGCAGTCTCCAGCAGCTGTGTCCATGGACACCTATTGCGTCTCCTTGGCTGTGAAGCAGGCCCAGGTAATGAGGGCAGAAGGAGGGGGCTGGAAACCCTCCCCCCTCTTGCTCTTCATGGGCTTGTCGTGGGGCACAGGGGCGGGATGGGGTTGGTTGCATTTGGTACAAGACTGGCTTCCGCATTGCTGCATTGCTGGATGTTAACAGCCTTTGACGGGATTTATTTTAGGTGATCAGAGCCAACTTAGAGTTGGTATAAAATGATCTTCTGCCTGGCAATTTGTACTGATGTCTGCTTTGTCCTCTTGGCCAGTTGGAGATCCATCTGGAGGAGGTGGAGGATGAGGGGCTGCTGGTCTCATGGGCATTCAAAGACAGACCCGACCTGAAGCTCTCTGTGCCCCCGCGGCTCCAGGCGCATGACGTAAGCAAAGAAGGGGCAAGGGAATGTAGGATGAAAGCCCCCCCGTGGTCCTAGCCAGGATGATTTTGGTGCCCCGCTGCTATCCCCTCCCTCCCTCCCTCCCTCCCTGTCGTGGAGCTCTGCTGTTCCTTCTGCCAAGGAGACTCGAGGGACTTTCTGCCTGCCTGCTGTGCGTACTTTGCCAAGCACAGCCTTGGGCAGGGGTGCGGTGGGGTGGACATAGACCCTCGGCCTCTGTCTGCCTATGACGTAAGGCTACGTGGGCTGTTCTGTGTGGCTCAGTGCCAAATTCAGATGAAGACGGTTTCCTATCTGTCGCCTGAGGCCTCTCCGTCTCTCTGAAAATGCTGCCACGCCTGCGGTAGTCCAGGGAGGAGGCGTTTTCGCAGTCTGCTCGGTTGCCCTTCTGAAAGACCTGCGCTATGTTGGGCACTTAGCAAAATGCTGCCCAGTGCAACGGGTGCTCAGTGAATGCTTGATGAGCAGAATTGATCTGCCGGGATGCAGTGGGAGCCTACAGGAGCGGCTCCCCAGGGTTGTGTTCCTATGGTGGCAGCTCTCCCCTCTCCTCAGGAAGAGGACTCATCCCCTGCCAGGTGGTCCAGCATAATTTTCCTGGTGCCCCTTGCAGGACAATGATGGGAAGGTGGACCTGTCTATTATAAAGAACCTGATTGAAGACTCCATTATCAGCACCCAGCCAGCCATGATGGTGAATCTGAAGGCCTGCATTGCAAATGCCAATGCGGTAAGGGCAGAGTGTTGGGAGGGAAAACTTAATAGGGCCCCGGCTGTGCATAAAGATGGGAATGAATCTGCTCCTGACACCGAACGACCCACCAGTCCTTTCAGCCTGGAGCTGGTGATCTGCGGCTGGTCCTCCGGGACTTAGTCCAGACCTATCCTTTACCGTTGACTGTGTTGGCTGAGCTGTGGGGAGGTTTAGATCAGCATCTCCATAGCTTGCTCTCTTTGAACCCAGGGCAATCTCTGGAAATGGAAGGTAGTGTCCATTTCATTTCTTTATTAGAATTCTGCATTGCTCTTCTGGGCAAAATAAAATGTAACAAACTTCAACAAATCAGCTCAGGCGAGAACACAGAACGACAACAGCAGTTATGGTACTTTCCTTGGGCCTCTTCAGATGCTTAGAGACGGGGGGCAATCCTCCAGCCAGCCACTTAGCCACCTCCCATGTTCTCCTCCTTAGGAGCCCGGTAGCAGGCTGTCCCAGGGACCTCTGTCCAGCTCAGCGGCCCCCCTGATGCCCAAGATGCTCCTCCAGCACTTGCGAGCTCTGCACCTGGGCCCCCGGGAGAATCAAGGTACCAGGTGCCCAGGCGCTTTCGGGCTTCTGTTCTCCTGATGCTGAGGGGGTGCGGTGGGGAATCTCTCCTTCGGGCACCCCTGGAGGGGAGGGGTGACCTGCTGGAGGCTCCTGAGAGGGAGGGGAGAAATGCTCTTTCAAGCTGGTGGCTTTGAGCAGGGCAGATTAACGAGCCCGAGGACCAGCGACGCGAGCTTTGGCTGCACTAGCCTTGGCCTCTCTTTCAGGAAATGGGCTGCTGTGCTGCGAGGCGGAGCTGGACAGCCCTCGGCAGTGGAAGAGAACTGCACCTGTGCCAGCCAGCCCGGCCGCCGAGGTGGAGTGGCCTGGCAAGCTTGTTCTGTAAGGAGCCCTGGGTTTTACATATTTGGGTCACAACAGGGCTGGGGGAAGTGTGGGGGGGGTCGTGGCCAGAGACCTAAAGGCAGTAAAACCACCCCTGGCTCACTGGGGGATGCCCAGGCATGTTGTTGGCTCCCCTGAGGGGGAGGCCCAGATGCCCCTGTTCACCACCCTTGCCTGCCCAGGCAGTTTTTGCTTCAGGCCCCTCTTCCTTTCTTTGGGGAGCTCTTGAGTCTTTGGGCCAGTGAGAATATGGCCCTGATCCCAGGAAGAGAATTAGCAGGGCAAGGGTGGCAGCCTCGATGACCACAGCCCCTCTCTTCCCTCCCTCCCTCGGACAGGGAGCTCGGTCCCAGGAGCAAAGAGCTGGTGCTAAGAGTGTTTGAGGGCAGCACTTCTGGAGAGGGTAAGTCATCTATGGGCAGGACTTGGGCAGAGGGGGTTAGTTGGGCTGGGCCTGGGGGGCTCTAAACTGAGCCCAGATGTTGGGTTTGGTCAGCTCTTCCTTAGTAAGTTCTTATGCCAAGACCTGGAAGAGTAGAGAGAGGGGTGGGCTGTGGCTGAGGTGAGCTGCCTGTCAACAGATGATAGACGGGAGCATTTCTCTTGGGTGGCTCCGGATGGCATCTGGGCAGGGGAAGAGGCTGTGGCTCTGGGCCTCCCACTCTTGGTTTTTTCTCGTAGCTGTGCTTCTGGGATTTGCAGCTGTCCCCATAGACCCCTCCTCCAAAGAACCACGGGGGCAGCAGCTCTACTCGCTGAGTCCAGGGGCTGCCGAGAGTCTGCCCGCAGCAGCAGCCATTGCCGTGGAGGTGAGAGTCCAGAATTCAGTGCTAAAATATGTATTTCATGGTCATCTGACTTGCTTTATGCTTTGAGTTCTGCTTCACTGAACTCTCACTTTCTCACCTTTAAACAAAATGCGTTCATTCTGAGTGCAGGGACGGGAGAAATCCAAATAACAGATACGACTAAATGTTTTTAATGTGTCTGCATGGCTTATTTTTCAAGCCATAAACCCAAAATAAGCCACCTGTCCCGGCCCGGTGGAGAATGATGTCCCGCATCATCCCTCAAAGGTCTCCGTGCTCTTTTTCCGGGTGTGGTGAGCTGCTGGCAGCCAGTGCGATTCAGCTGATAGCTCCAAAGCAGACAATTTAGGATGGCTGAATCTTCCTGTGTGTGTATGTGTACGTGAAGCTGGTTTGCCAGGCATTGCCTTTGCTTTTCTGAGCTGTATTTGGCTGTCTTGGCAGCTGCTCCACCAAGAATTGCCAGAGCTCCAGGCTGCATCCTCCCTGCGCACCAGCATCACTCCCACCAAGAAGATCGAGATGGGCCGTACCATAATGCCCGATGGCACTATTGTCACCACCGTCACCACCATCCAGTCCAGGCCCAAACTGGACTGCAAGCTTGGTAAGCTGCCCTGAGTTCAACCAGCCAGGCTGCAGACCGTCAGCCAGCTGCTCTGTGGCTGCAGAGCATCCTGTTCACGTGGATCCGGACAGTAATGCTGCTTCCAGCTTGGGCAATAAGGAGGGAGCAATCCTCATGTTGTAGCCCCTGCACAGTGCCAGAATTCCTCTTGAAACAGCAGGCCCCGCCTTCCTTTGGAGATGGTATTGTTCCAGCGCAAAGCAGAGCACCCTCATTTGCACAAGTATCAGTGGTGTGTTTCCCCAGTAGTGCTGAAGGGAGGCCTTCGCCAGATCTGGCTGAAGCTTTGCTGACCCTTCTTTTTCCTGGACCCTAGATTCACCCTCGAGATCTCCATCCAAAGTGGAAGTCACAGAGAAGGTGACCACAATGCTTCCAGAAAACGGCTACACCAGCAGAGCGTCTCCTTGCAGTAGCAGTGAGTCACGTTGTCCAGAAAAGGACCATTATGGGGATGGTGAGAGGGACGGTGCTGCCCCTCCTGCATGGAGACAGACCTTTCTGAAGAAGCAGACCGCCTGCTTCTCTAGTTTCTCGCCAGCTTCCTTCTCTCTGGCCTCAGATGGAACTAGACGTGGGGACGGGAGCCAGTGCTGCCCAGGAGGGCAGTTCGGTGCCTTCCAGATGTTTTGGACTCCCTGACCCTGTGGGTCAGGGGTAAGAGTTCAAAACAACCAGAAGGCACTAGGTCACCCTGAGGAAGTGCTTAGAGCGCCGGATAGGAAGAATTGCTTAACAGACGGTTTAAATCCCCATACAGTTTGCTGAGTTAACTTAGGCCAGCCACCATGTTTTTAGTCCCACTTGCCTCGCTGGGTGGCCTGGAGGAAGAATTAGGTACCACCATGCTTAACATCACCCTGAGCAACCTTGGATACAAAAGATGCCGCTCAGCCTGTGCAAAGCCATGGGAGTTTGCCAGAGCCACCTTGTGGAATTGGCATGTTGGAGCAGCGTGTCTCTCCTCACCCAGGGAGCAGCTGTGTGTCCAACGGCTTGGATCCAGTGGCTGAGACAGCCATCAGGCAGCTGACAGATCTGACCAATAAATCTGCGAAGAAGACCCCAACCAAGCGCAGTACGCTGATCATCTCGGGAGTTTCCAAGGTAACCAGCAATTTGCCTGGTTAAGAGCTGATGCTACTTGCTTATTTTTATTTATTTATTTGACTGGACTTTGTGCCGCCCAGCTCCAGAACCACTCTAGGAGCTCCTTTGTTGAGAAGAACAAGAGCGAGGGGACCGCCACCCCTTTGGCTTTCAGCTTCTCACTGTCCCGTCCCCTGCAGGTCCCAATCACCCAGGACGAAACAGCCCTCTCCCTTGGTTATGCTGTCTCACTGGGGAATCCCATCCAGCAAGATTCCATCATGGCTGGTCTGTCAGAACATATGTCAAGTATCTCTGATCCCATGCAGCAGTTGGGAAGCTCATGTTCACCTCAGAGGGCTAGCCAGGATCTGGACGAAACAACACATTCAGATATCTCCGAGAGACCCTCAGTGGATGACGTGGAATCTGAAACTGGCTCAACAGGTACCCTGGAGACCCGAAGTCTGAAAGACCACAAAGGTGAGGGGTATGTGTGGTAGGAGGCCAGCTTTCTTCCAGAGGGGGACCAACTGGGCCCTCCTTCTCTGTAGGAGTAGCCAGGACTCCAAGGAATCTAAAGCCAGGATTCAGGAGCCGGGCTCCGGGTTATTCTCCAGCCGGGACTCAGGTTCTTGGAGCTTCTGCCACAAGCAGGAGAGCCCAGGGTCACACGGTTCTCCTCTGGGTCACCATCTTCTCCTCCTCCTGCAGTGGGCTTCCTTCGAAGCGGCACCAAGCTCATCTTCCGAAGGAAGAACAAACAGAAGGAGGCTGGCCTCAGCCAGTCCCACGATGACTTGCCCAGCGCTGGCACAGCCTCTGCCCCCAGGAAGAAATCTGGCAGCTTCTCTCGGCGCCTCATCAAGCGCTTTTCCTTCAAGGGCCGGGCCAAGAACAAAGTCAACGGTAGCATGGTATCCGTGGAGAAGCACTGAAGAGGTGCTGCGTCGGCCTCTGTCTCCAGAAGCCCCCCAACCGTTGTTAATGGTTGTCTGCTGTCTATGCGTTGTGGCCCCAATTCTTCTGCCCTCCTGTGCAAAGGGAGTGAAGGCCTTCAGGGGCTGGCCGGCTGGTGGTTGGGTTGGGAAGTCTTGCCAGTAGCCGTTGGGAACAGCATAGCCTCTGGGTAGAACAAGGGGTGCAAAGGTAACCCTCTGAGCACTCCTCTTTTAGCCTAGGTGGGGAGGGGGCATACCTCGCAGGCTACCTCAGCCTGAATCTGAAATCCAGGGGGGGGTCTCAGAGAAGGGTTTTATGGTGGCTTATCCAGCTGCTGCTGCTCTGCCTGCTATGCACTCTTGGAACGGCAAGGGCAAGTAGCTGGCTTCTTTGGCACCTGCAGGGCTTGGCCAGGTTCACGGGGCCATGACGAGGGGGACAGGCAAGCCAGGCTCTTGGGCATGCCAGGGGAGGCTGGCAGCAGCCCTGAAACACGGCTCCAGAGAATCCTTCCTTCAGTTGCAGAGGCCCTCTGCTTCCTCCGACCCGGCCTGCGTTTGAAAAAGAAGAGAAGGCACTCGGTGGGCGCCGCTTTGGTGGCAAGAAGGCAGCGAGAGAATTTCAGGGCAGAAGCGGTCGGCTTGCTCGGCTTGCTCGACCTCTTCCTTGACAGACTGGGTTGCCCAGTGTGGAGGCGCCTTGCTGAACTGCCCTGTAGCAGGGCACAGAAGCGGTGGGCAGAAAGAGGGCTCCTGCAGAGGACTGTCCGCTTGACTTGGCACTGAAGGCTTTCCCCCAAGAGACTGGACTGCACCACCCTAGCATCCAGCTGGAGGCCACTCGTGACCCCGACTGGCAACGTGCATGAATTTTGGGAGGACGCTTGCTGAGGCTGGGCTGGCCCCTCCCTGCAGGTTCCTGGAAACAGATTGGGGGTGGGGGGAGGGAGGGACGCAAGAAGGAAATACACTCTTGGGTCACCCAGAAGTCAGGACTCAGGTTTTCAGACAATCTTGGAACAGGCTCTGCTGAAACCCCACGTTTCTCATTGGCAGCCTCGACTGCCGGGGGGGGGTAGTCAGACTTCCCCACAGAGGTAGGTTGGTGCAGTTCGAAGCCTGCCCTGGCTTTCTGTCCAGCCACCCCAACCCTCGGCTGGATTTTCCTTTTTGGCTACTGGAGTCTGCAGGCTGGGGACCTCGCTGTCCTGCCCTTGCCCCGTCAGCCCGATCCCTCAGGAAGACGAGCCGGCAGTGCTGCTCATGCCTGGAAAGCCGTCCCTGCGGCTTTGCCCTGGCAGGATCACGGGAGGCTCTGGCTTGGAGTGGCTGCCTCGGCCTTAAGGTCGGAACACCAGGGCATCAAAGCTGCCTTGGGGGGGGTTGTCTCCCTGGGGAGAAGAGGGAGGCACGCCAGCTGGCACATTGCTCCTGCTGACGCTTCAGCCGCAGAGAAGACCGCGCGTTTTCCCCTGGGGTGTTGGAGCCATTTGTACCGGAGGGCGGTTTCCGTGCTTGTCCCTGTTGGTTGGGGGGGAGGAACAGTTTAGGCTGAAGTCACTGGTAAAATTTTGCTGTGAAGACTGGCTGTGCTGTATTTCTCTCCTGACCTCCTGCTAGCTGCAATCCTGTAATTTGACTTAACCCTGTCCAAGAGTGTCGCAGATAACCCTGCACTTGCCGATTTGCTCCTTTTGCCATGTTTGTCTAGTCGTGAGGGATTCCTTCCAGATTTACCTTTGAAACGCTTTGGATCAGGGTGTCCCATTTTTGCATTTCTAAGAGGGATGAAGATAAAGAATTAGTCCTGCATTCTGACTTCTGTGGAACTAACTCGCTGCTTCGGTTTAAGAACAGAGTCCTCCTCTGTCCAGAGAGTGGACTGGGGGGCAGGGCGCTGCCTGCAGCATCACGCTCAGGGGCTTGACCAGAAGGATCCTTGGACTTACCCCGTGGCAGCCAGGCAAACCGGCTTGAATCACTTCAAACTTTAATGTCCCCCCGGACGTTTCTGTTGCCCAGAGAAGGGAGGGGCGATCCCAGGCCTCTTCTTACGGGAAGAAAAAGCTGAGGCATCAGCACGATGAAAGCCAACCCTTCTAAAGGCCGCAGGGTGGTCCAGATACATAGCATGTTGAGGAAATCCACCTTAGAAACTGCTTGCAATGGGTAATGAAGGGGGCCGAAGATCAGGGCTGCGAGCAAAGCCAGTGCAGAAGCCGAGTGGGTTAGGTTAGTTTGGCGGCCAGCAAGCCAGCGCTTGGGGCCGTAACGTGGGGAAGCTCTTCTGCTGATGCTCAAACCAACGCAGCGAGGTTCGTGTTTTAAACGGGCGGGGCGGGGCGATACGATGTCATGGCTTGGTTTGCACCCGCTGCTCGAGGCGGGCGCGGGGACCTCGCTTCCGGGTTCTGGGGCTTCGGGCCGCACGCGGAGAGCGCCGGCGGAGCCAGCGGTCTCTGGGGAAGCGTTCGCCCCCGGCTGGCAGGGGCTCGCGCCGGAGGGCGCGTAGGCGGGCCGAGGCCGCCTCCGTCTGCCCGGCGAAGGGCGCGGCCCTCTGCTCCCTCCCGCGGGCGCCCGCGTTGCCCCGGGCCGCCTCAGCCTAGAGGAGAGGCGCCGGGGAGACGTCCGAGGGGCTGGAGCCGAGCAATTACTTTGCGGCGAAACGCTGCGCGCGACGGGCCTTGTAAACTGAACCGACTCAAGTTCGCCTCCGAGCATCTCTTGGCCTGAAAAGGGCGGCGGGGCGGGGGTGGCCGGGCGTCTTCCCGGGAGGAGAAGCCCGAGCGCCGCCGCCCGCCAGCCCCGGGCTTCCCTTGCGAGGCCGCGGAGGCCCTGAGCGCCTGGCAGGTCCGTGCAAGCGGGGCAGAGAACGGCCACTTCGGGCGCCGAGCGCGAAACCGGCTTGTCCCACCGGCGGGGGAGCGAGCAACCGGGCGGCGAGTCAGGGAGCTGCTGCCCAGGCTCCGCGGCTGGAAGTGGGGCGGCCTTCGCGCCGCCCGCCCTGCCGGGCCAAGGTGGCCACCTCCGATCGCCGCCGGCTCGGCTTGGCCGGGATGAGCCCCCCGCGATCTCTCCGGGCGACCGAGGGGAAGGGGCGCGCCAGCGAGGCTCTCCGCAGGCCTTGGGCTCCTGCGCCCGCCGCGCCGCCCGGGCCACGCGCTCCCCGGGGCGGGCGGAACCCCGGGCCGCCGGAAGCAGAAGCCCCCGCCGCCGCGCCGTCCGTCCGCCCGCCCGCCGCGCAGCTCCTCCTCCCGCCGCGTGCGCAAAGGCGCGTTCCCCGCCTCTCCGGGCCAGGCCTGCAGCTCCCGGCGAGCTCCGGCGGAGGAAAACCCTCGCGTCCGCGCCGCCGCCGCCTTTCCCCCTGCGGGCCCGGGTGCGAAGCCGTCCCGGCCGCCTCTTCCCCGCGGCGCCGTTTGCAGCTGCCAGAGATGCCTCCCGAGGCGGCGGCCGCCGCGGCGCTGTGAAGCCGCCGCCCCGCGCTCCCGCCGCCGCCCCCCGCCCCGCTCGTCCGCAGAGGCGCCCGGCATGTCTCCGGCGCTGCTGGCGCTCTGGCTGTGGCTGGGCTCCGGCGGGGCGCGCGGCCTCGGAAGCGCCCCGGCGGCGCCGGCCGGGCTCCGGCTACCCCTGCACAGCTCGCTGCCGGGCGCGCCGCCGCCGCCGCCCCCGCCGCCGGAGGGGCGGGCGCGGCGCTCGGCCGAGGAGCGGGACCGGCCCCGCCGCCGCGCCGCCGCCAGCAGCTTCGTGGCCATGGTGGACAACCTGCGCGGCAAGTCGGGGCAGGGCTACTACGTGGAGATGACGGTGGGGAGCCCCCCGCAGAAGGTGAGCTCCCCCAGCCTAGCGAGCCCGCCCGCCGGAGAGTGGCCGGCCCGCGGCCGGAGGCTCCGGCGCCGCTCCAAGCGCTTCCGGGCGGAGGGCGAGGCGCTTTGCTTCGCGGCCTTTCGGGGTCCGCTGTCCTGCTGCTGCAGGTGAGGGGCCCGGAGGACAGCGGGCAGTTCCTGCCGTCCCCGGCCAGGGAGAGGCTCCTCCGGGAGAGGGCCCGGTGCGAGTCCTGAGGCTGGGCCGCCTCCTCTCCTCTCCTCTCCTCTCCCCCCCTCCCCTCCCCCTTCCCGGGGGCTCGTTTGTGGCGACCTCTTAGGAGCCCTGCTGTCCGTGGTCGCTGCCCCAGATCCTCGTTCTGGATCTGTCGCAGGATCAGGGTCGCCTGCCCGGTGGCCGGGTGCCCTTTAGAGAGCGGCGGAGTGAGTCCGGCGGTTACGTAGGCTGGGAAGAGCGAGTCCCGCTACAAAGTCGCAGCAGCTGCTGTCTTCTGCGCGTGGGCTCGTGGCTCTTTCGGTGCCTCTGACCCTCGATGCGTTCTGGCCCGGAGGGGTCCGATGCCGGCGCAGCAGCTGTTGGCTGCTGGTGGGCGTTTTAAGGGAGCCACCCTCGGGATTGGGAGGACGGTGAGTTTCGGTGAAATGCGGTATGAACGATACAGCGCGTTTCTGTCTTCTTTTCGCGACCTGGTCAGGATGACTGACGTGCGCGTGGTTCTTCTCGGAACTGCCGGCTGGAGATGTGTAAATGGTAGGCTGGTGTAGCCGCGGCAAAGGATGGGACATTTATTTATTTATTTATTGTATTTATTTATTGTATTTATACAGCCGCCTATCTCACATGAAGATCTTCAAAGACTTCTTGGCTTTATGTGACCTTGTGCTGGGGAGGAACTCTCACCTGAGCTGCTGGGCAGAGGGGAAGAGAGAGGGCACTCGGCCCTCTCTCGGGGAAGTTTTTCAGTTGCTTCAGAGGCTCTGCTGCCTCGAAATGCCCCATCTTTTTTAGCTGGCCCTCTGCCAGCTGCGGACCGTTCTGGAAAGGCAGGCCCCTTCCAGTTGCGATCATCGCCACCTTGGGGTGGGGTGGCTTGGCCTCCCTGTCCCTGAGCAGGGAGGGAGATCCTCTTGTTGACCATCGCGTTGCTTCCGCTCAAGCTGGAACTCCCAGCAGGGTAACACGCGAAGCTGGCAGCGGCCCTTCGCCACCACGGCGCTGCACCACGGTGCTGCAGAAAAGAGATAATGGATAAAGCCACGACCTCGTGCTTGTCTGTTTCTGCACCTGCTGGTTTCAGCACACAAAGAACTTGCCTGATGCTTCAAGAGCACATCTTCTGGGCTAGTGAGAGCTGTAGTCATAGCCACTGCATCTGGAAACCGACACTGGTCTGGTAAAATGTGAGGTGGGTGCGGAGACATTTCGCAGCTCCTACGTGCACAGATTCAGCCTACCCCGTGCTGTTCTCTGTTCCAGCTGAACATCCTGGTAGACACAGGAAGCAGTAACTTTGCTGTGGGCGCTGCCCCCCATCAGTTTCTGCAGCGCTACTACCAGCGCCAGCTGTGAGTATGCAAGGCCAGCCATGTGAGCCGCTGAGGGAGGAGGGTTGCCCCCGCAGGAGAGCTCCCCCAGCTTGCTTTTCAGCAAGGCGCTTGCACCTGATGGGGTTTCTTGCGCTGCTCTCCCCCACACCTGCTCCCTCTGTGTTCTGTGCCTCGAGCATCTGGCTGGCTGTGAGCTTTGGCTCTGAGAGGACAACTGAACGCTGAGACTGGCCTCTTCTTCTTGTTCGGGCTGTCTGGAGCGACGTGGCTGTGCAGAGGGTGCGCCCTGAATTTTCTGCCTGTGTCTCTTGTAGCTCCAGCACTTACCGGGATCTGCGGAAGGGTGTCTATGTGCCCTACACGCAGGGGAAGTGGGAAGGAGAGCTTGGCACTGACTTGGTGGCCATCCCTCACGGCCCAAACGTCACAGTCCGTGCCAACATCGCCGCCATCATCAAGTCGGACAAGTTCTTTATCAACGGCTCCAACTGGGAAGGCATTCTGGGCTTGGCATACGCCGAGATTGCTCGGGTGAGCCTCTTTTAGCCTGTGGCACATCGCTTAGGAGGCATTTCATGCAAGCAGCAAAGTGACGCTGTCTTTTCCTGGGCAGAATATCGGCTGGTTGATTTGGGCCGTAATGAGGAGAGTCTGTTAAGGGGGTGTTTCAGAAAGGTGTGCCCCAGTCAAAAAAGGGCTATCCTGGTAAATCAACCTCCCAGCCGCATTTGGCAGCCAGCCTCTCCCTCCAATGGCAGTTTTCTCTTCTGAACTGCCCTTAGGCCAAGTGCGCCAAAGGTAGGGCGAATCCTCTCTCGCTCTTACTTCTGCCGCGCCAAGCGGAATCTGGCCCCCTTGGGGCTCTCCAGCAATTAGTCCCCAGCCTGCTCTGGGGCACAGCCCTGCACTTTGGACTCCCTCGTGTGAGTCCCATCCCAAGCATTTGGGGGTGACTTGTCCAAGCTGGATTGAGGAATCTGCAAAGATCCTCCTTCGCACGCAAGCTCCAGCGTTGATGCCAAGAGGATCCCCAGGCCCTGCCTAGTTCAAGAGGATGGTTGAAACCATCCAGCCCCCCTCCCTCCGCTGTCCGCCAGATGTTTTAGAGTAGTGCTTCCCATAATGTACAGACAGCTAGGAATTCTGGGAGATGCAGTCCCAATATATTGTTGAGGGGGAAGTGGGAGAAGGGGGGTCACGGCCCTGACCTGATCCCTCTTTCCAGCTGAGTGAGGATGCTCTGGCGAAGCCCAGCTGGACTGGACAGTGACCTCTAGCCCAGCCACACTGCTCCATGCCTTTCTTTCTCCTGCTAGCCGGATGACAGCCTGGAGCCCTTCTTTGACTCGCTGGTGAAGCAAACCCAGGTGGCCAACATCTTCTCCCTGCAGCTGTGCGGAGCAAGCTTCCCGACCAACGACTCTGAAACCCTGGCATCCGTGGGGGGCAGCATGGTGAGGGCATGTGGCGGGAGGCCTTGCTTCCCTTTTGCTGGCAGATGGTTGCTCTCTGCTTCGGTATCATGGCCTTTAAATGTGCCCCAGAAGTGGTTTTTGTGCCTTAGAGCAGGCTCCAATTGAGAGCACCTCTAAGCATATGCAAAGTGTTTAGGTCTAGAGAAGGCAGGGCTACAGCAAGTGCCTGCAGAGTGTTTCTTTCTCCGTACGGGTCAGCTTGTGACTCTGTAAGCGGAGAAAGGGGTTTGCAAGGGGCAGCTGCTCCTGATGTAGGCAGGGATGCCAGCTGCACTTTGGGTGGGCCCTCTGCCTCCTGCCCCTAAGAGTTGCTCTGTGTCCCCCTTTCCTCACAGATCATTGGCGGCATCGACCAGACCCTCTATAGGGGCAATATCTGGTACACGCCCATCCGGAAGGAATGGTACTATGAGGTTGTCATAGTCAAGATTGAGATCAACGGGCAGGATCTCCAGATGGACTGCAAGGAGGTGAAGGGGCTGCTGATTCAGAATGTGGGGGAGGAAGGGCCGTGTAATGGCGTGTGGGAAAGACCTTGGGAAATGGGGCCAAGAGATGCTGTCCAGGGAACAGTCAGATAAGAGACGGCATAGCCCACAGCTGGATAGTGGGCAGGGCAAGAGGGTTAGAAGAGACCGTCCCTAGTTTCTTGTGGTGGGGGGGAGAATTGTATTTTCAGATTTGCAAGATTCTGTCAATGTAGCTTTACGATAAAGTAGAATTAGCTCATCTGGATGTGATTCCTGTCTGGTTTACCCCACGAGGCTGACAGGCTCCCCATGTTGAGTCGGTCAGGTTCAACTGGGCTGTGGGGTTGGGGAGCATCAGCACCCCGATCTCCTTGCCTCCCTCAGAGAGTGCCTGGCTGGCTCCCGAGCAGCTTTTCTGCCAGGGTTCAGGCTGGTCCCTTGTGCAAACACGGAGCCAGAGCCTGAATTGGGACCTCTTTCCCCAGTACAATTACGACAAGAGCATCGTGGACAGTGGCACCACCAACCTGAGGCTGCCCCGGAAGGTCTTTGAGGCAGCCGTGAAGTCCATCAAGACAGCTTCCTCGGTGAGAGACGCCTGGGCAGGTGGGGCGTGGGCAGGGGACTCCTCTCCCACTTGAGAACCAGCATCCCCCACCCCAAGGGCAAGTGCGCGCAGGCAGGCAAGCAGGCAGGATGTCCCGATGGCATCTTTGGTTTTGTCCAGGAACTGTGCTCAGTCCCTGCCAGGTCTGCAGCTGGGGAAGCGATGGGAAGCAAGGGAGCAGGTCTCTTGGTGTGGAAGTTAGCTCTGCCGGGGGTGGGGGGTCAGGACAAGCCATCCAGAACTTGAAATAGCTTCCACTTTGGGGAGTCAGGGGGCTGTCCCAGAGTCTGCTGGGGGCTGTCCTGTGCTGAGAAGTTTCCTGTTCTGACCCCCACCCCACAGACAGAGAAGTTTCCGGATGGCTTCTGGCTGGGGGAGCAGTTGGTTTGCTGGCAAGTGGGAACAACCCCCTGGAACATCTTCCCAGTCATCTCGCTCTACCTGATGGGCGAGACCACTAACCACTCCTTCCGGATCAGCATCCTGCCCCAGGTGGGTGCCAGGTTCTCAGCAGCCAAAGGAGGGGGGCAGTCTGTTTGGAGGGCAATATCAGAAGTCCTGGACAGGGGAGAAGGCGGAGTCCAGTGGGGAGCAGGAAGGAAGGTCAGCTGAGAATATCAGTGGCACAAATCATCTCTTTTGGCTTTGCAGAGAAGCTGGAAAAATGCTAACCTTCAAGGACTTGAACTTTGGGCTCGCATTCATTATGGCATGGAGCCTATCAGCCTTCACGCTGAGAACTTGAAGCTTTTCTGAACTATTGAAATATAGAATCTTCCATTCTTTTCAAAAACACATTTTAAGCAACGTGAAAAGTTTGCTGTTAAAAACTCAGAGACTAAAAATAGTTTCTTGTGCAAGAGAGCCTGGTGCACCTGTAACATTACAGGTAGTCCTCGACTTACAATGGCAATTGGGACCGGAATTTCCATTACTAAGCGATGCGGTCCTAAAGCGCAACCACATCGCTTAGCAACAGCAATCCCTACAATCCCCGTTGCTGTCGTTAACCGAACCCCACAGTCATTAAGTGAGGCAACTTCCTGCTGGCTTCCCACAACAAAAGTCAGTGGAGAGCTGACAGGAAGTTGCAAGCCCCAGGCTGGCAGGCAGGTAAGTCACAAGTGCCAGGTGGGGGAGGGAGTGAGAGAGGGTGAGGGACTGGGATGCGGTGCACGAGACATGGCAAGAGTTGGGGAGGGTTCGTGAGGATGTGAGAGGTGCGGTGTAGGGTGGGGGAGGGGTGCAGGGGTGCACAAGTGGCTGGCATGGCACTAGCACAGAGGGGCTGGGGAAGGCAAATGGAGGGTGGGGGAAACTTACCCCAGTGACTTGTGACCTTCCCTGCCAGCATCCCCATTGATTTTCTGGGGAAGGCAGCAGGGAAGGTTGCAGATGGGGATTGTGATCACGGGGCACTGCAACTGGTTGTAAGTGCAAGCCAGTTGCCAAGTGCCCAAATCATGATTGTGTGACTCTGGAAGTGCTGGGATGGCCGGAACTCTGAGAAATGTTCGTAATCACCATTTGTTCAGCGTTGTCGTAACTTTGAATGGTCGCTGAACAAATGATCATAGATTGAGGGCTACCTGTATTCTTTTAGGCACAGTTGTGACAATATAATACTGACATTGCCTCTAATAAGGGTTCAGAATAGAACTTTGTGAAGACAACACTTTGTTTAAAAAATGCATCAGATCTTTTCAAAGAGTAAATTTGATCCATGGGTTAATTTCTGAGCTTTGCTCTGGATGTTGCCTAGCACTTCCTGGCAAGCCAGGAGGAAAAACGCAGCAGGGATCAAAATCAAGGGGAGTCGTCATTCCTCGTTATTGCACATGGGTGAGACCACGCTTAGAGCATTTAGTCCAGCCTTGGCCACCACATCTTAGGAAGGAATCTGGGATGCTGGTAAGCCGGAGTGGGCCCCGAGGTGAGCGGCCAAGAGGGCAGGGGCTCCGGGCGGGAAGTGTCGAAGCAGCATCGGAGGCACCGGGTGCACTTGGCCCGGGAAAGGGAAAACTGGGGAGGCGCGATGGGCGTCCCCAAATATCCGAATGGTGTTTTGTAGAAGACGGGAGAGAATTGTTCAGAGTCATCCCAGAAGGCAGGGTGAGAAAATGGGTTTAAATTACCACAAAACACATTTTGACTGGACGTCAGAAAAAATGGAACAGACGTCCTTGGGAAGAGGTAGGTTTAGGTGGGCCTGATGGCCATCTGTCCAAAGGGGTGGGATTCTGCGCCTGGCAGGGGGTTTGACCAGATGAGCCCCAAGGTCCTTCCAGTCCATAGGTTCCTGCAGCTCTGTCAAAGAAATCGTCAGGCTTCATCTGAACTAACCTTGACGCAGGAATTGGGAAGTGATGGACGCCTCAAAGGCAGTGTGCGCAGACGGCTTTTCTGTTCCTCCCGGGAACGCCAGCTACCTCCTGCGGTCTGGCCTGAAGAGGCAGCCCCGGACGTTCACGTCCAAGAACAGGGAAACCCGTCGCAGGACTCACTCGTCTTTGCTTCCTCCCCTCTCAGCAATACCTGAGGCCTGTTGAGGATGTGGCCACCTCCCAGGACGAATGCTACAAGTTTGCCGTCTCCCAGTCCTCCACCGGCACCGTCATGGGAGCCGTGATCATGGAGGGCTTCTACGTGGTCTTTGACCGGGCTCAGAAGCGCATTGGCTTCGCTGTCAGTACTTGCCACGGTAGGTCTCACCGCGCTAGCGTCTGCTACTTCCCCACGGAAGCAGCTCGGGTGCCTCTGACCTGCACAGCTCCTCTGCCCCTCGGGTCACTGCCCAGGTCATGCCTTGCTCCCCCTCCAGCATGAAGATGGAGCTCAGGCTGAGCCCCAAAGCTGTTCTCGGTGGCAGGTTCTGAAATGCTCTCCAACATGCTCGGAGCATTTTTTCTCCCCAGGCCCCCAGGTTACCAGGCCCACACGCTTTTCAGGGCCCAGCTGGCTCCTGCGCGGGGCTCACGTCTCACATCTCACCTCTTCTTCTCTTTCCTGGGTTCAGCGCAGGATGCATTCCGGACGGCTGCAGTGGACGGGCCTTTCCTGCACCCCAACATGGAGGACTGTGGCTACAACATCCCCCAGACGGATGAGTCGACGCTGATGACCATTGCGTACATCATGGCAGCCATCTGCGCCCTCTTCATGCTCCCCCTCTGCCTCATGGTCTCGCAGTGGCGCTGCCTGCGCTGCCTCCGCCGCGGCCACGATGACTTTGCCGACGACATTTCCCTGCTCAAGTGAGCTCTGCCCTCCCTGGCCCAGAGCCCGTGCCATTGTCTCCTCTCTTAGGGCGGCCGTGGCCTTTGCCTCCTCCGTGGGGGGAGCTGCTGTTGCTGCTGCCGCTGCCACTGCCCACAGCCCGTCGCACCACCAGCCTCCAGCCAGTGGCGGGCAGAGCGGTTGGCAGGACCGGTTGCGGCAGAAGAGCCGCTCCCTTTGCTTCCACCGTGTGCTAGGAGTTCCACCCCAGCCCACCGGCTGATGAGGCCAGTGGGAAGAGAGTGGCGCAAGCGGCGGGCAGGAGGGCTGAGCTGGCCCGTCTCCTCTCCGGAAGGCACCAGGACCTTTTCTCCCGTTGCTCTGGATCTGCCTGTGACAGTGACTGCTGCAGCTTGCGTGACGTGGAAGCCCTTGATGAGAAGGGGGGCTCCCTAGCGGTGCTTCTTTGTAATTTATTAAGGGGGGGTTGCGTGCTTGTGTGTCTTTAAAATATATCAATCATTATGAAACCGAAGGGGGGTTGCAGTAACCCACTTTCAGAGTCTTCGGGTGCCCGCTTGGAACTTGGGTGACATCACTTCAAGGACAACCCTCTGACCCCCCCCACCCCCGTGCCTGCTGGGACCAGGGATCAGTTCAAATGAGGGACCCACTTAATTGGTAAAGGGATCACTGGAGGTTTTCTGGGGTAGAATAAGTCTGGATGGCTGTAAAAGTCTGAATTCCAGGAATCGAGAAGTTTATGGCTATAATGGGGCGATTGCCTCTTGAGGGGTTGAGGCCTGTCCGGCAGCTCTGCCTGTCCTTGTGCTGCCCTTCCTCCTCGGCTCCCTGGGTGGGGAAAGTTTCTCTGGCAGGTTCCAGAGGACTCCCCTCCTCCAGGTTCTGGTAGGGGGCCCCATGAGCTGGCCTTTGCGGCCCGAGTGCCAGCCTCCCAGCTTCCCTGGAGGGTGATGGCGCTGCACCGCTGGGCAGAGTGCCTGCGGCAGGAGCAGGATTTGCACAAAGGCTCAGGGGCCAGAGGATGCCCTTGCAAGTCCAGGCACTGAGTTTGACTCAAGGGAGATGTGTCCTCAAATCCTCCTCGATGGAACCCCTGCGTGGTGGGCCTTGGCGGGGAGGGCCGATCCCTGCCATTCTGGGCCGGGTGCTTTTGGTGCAGAGCGCAGGGCACCTGAAGCAGCAGCTTTCCTCTGGCACGTCTTCCTTTCTGTGGATCTGGCCCAGGTTCTTCCGTCCCGTCCGTAGCCCAAGAAGGTTGGAAGATTTCTGCTCTGCAGAGTGAGGGTTTGAGGCCAAAGCAGCCCCGTTGGGGCTCAGGGAGATGGCCAGTGCATGGGGACCCAATGACCTCGGGGCAGTTGGGGGCATCAGAGGCTGCTCATGGAGTGAACTGGCAGGCCTCTTTCCTTGGCAGCCTGCAGTCTGGCCTGCCAAGGGACCGCTGGCCATCCTCTGTGTTCTATTGGCAGAGGCAGCTGTGGGCCCCCGACTAGCGGCCTCTTTGCCAAACGGGAGCACCCGGGCCCCTGAGCAGTTGGTCTCCCTGGACTCTGATTGCTGCTCCAGGAGGGGTCTGCTGAGCCACAGCATGGAGGTTCAGGCAGGATTGAACCTGGGTGCTAGCCAGCCTCTCCTTAGTAGAGCAGGCGGCTCTGCCGTTTGCCTTCTGTCCCCTGGAATCCAGGCCACTTTCCTTTGCAGGTGATAGAAGTAGGTGGTGGTGAGTTCAACTTCCCTGCTGCTGTACTCCTTGTGTGCCGTGAGAACCCCCCCCCCCTTTTTCCAGGCCCCTGGCTGTGCTCTACCTGGGAAGAGCCAGCGGTCTGGGAGCAGAGGCCGTGGGGCCGGGGAATGCCGCCCCCTTGGGATTTGGTGCGTGAGAAGCCTCAGGAGGTCAATTCTGTAGAGAAAGATGGCACAGGTCACAAAAGGACCCTTTTCCTGGGCCCGGTCTGGGTCTCCATTACTGCCTATGGCTTTGGCTGTTTGGAGCATTCCTCAGAAAACCCTTTGCGTGGATGCCGGGGCGGGGGGAGGGATGGGGACAGCTGCGTTCAATGTGCTTGTACAATATTTTGTAAATATTTGTAATATTGGCTCCCCAATCTTCCCATTTTGTCTCAAATGCAAACGGGCGAAGAAGCCAGACAACCTCCTAGCTGTGTCTTGTCTTTTCGGTAACGGCTTTGTCTGCATGAGTCTGTGGGCTCTGAGCTGCCCAGAAGGAGGGGCAGGACGGGGGACGTCCTGAGGCGGCACCGATACGCATCCTTTCCCCTCCTGCCCTTCCTGCTGACTGTTTGCATGGGACTGCATGTGTGGGACTGCAGCCGTGTTGGGAGCACAGGCTGTTGGTAGAATTACTGTCTTCAAAGGGACCATTCCAGCTCAATATTGACCAGGCCCCTGCTGCAGAATGTTGCCCACCCGTAGCAATGCATTTCCAGCGTGCCTCACACTGCAGGATGCCTTTACATGCAGCTGGGGAGGGGGAGCCCACCTCATTGTTGGAGTCAACCCAACAGTCCCAGAAGAAACTTGGGGCTTAATGCACCCTCCCTCGTAGAATGTTCAAAGCATCAGCTGCCATGGCGTGCTGAGCATGTCTGGCGCGCTGTGTAAGTCCAAGCCAGTCTCTGCAATCCCACATGCCCTCACAGGCAGCGCTCCGGAAAGCAGAAACCTCGAATGCACTCAGCCACTGCAATTCTGTAGCTAGGGAAGGATCCCACAGCCCGCAGGGTCCAGCAATTCCTGTCCTGATCCGACCCAGCAGCCCAAAGGCTGATGGCACTTGGGGAAGCATCATCGAGACCAGAAGCTTGCCGGTACCAGAAGACAGGGACCAGGCGGCTCCAAGGTGCCCAAAAGAGCAGGGGAGCTGAGCTGCTGAGCATCTCCTACCCCACAGAGCCATATCCGTTCTCAGGGCGCATCAGTGCATTAGAGAAAGAGAGCTCTGGCTCTCAGGCCACACTTCCTGGGCAAAGCCCCCTCAGGATCCCTGTGAAGCAGGAAAAGAAGGGTCCCACCCAATTCTGCATAATATACACATTTTATTATGAACTGGTATGCATGTGGACTTTCTATACACACATTCCCTATAGAATAAAAATGTACATGTGTATACATTGCCATATAAATACAGAGCTGTAGAAATGCTGGGGTGCCTCAAGTCATGTCAGAATCCTCCTCCATCTGCGTGGCGAGGAGCAGGGCTGCCCTCTTGAGCCGGGGTCATTTCAGGGTGGGGCAGAAGGGACAGGCATCATTTGCATTTGTCTGAGCCCAAAACTTGATGCACTGCAAGGAATCAACAGCTGCCCTTCAGCGTCTCCCTCCCCAGCAGAAGCAGCAGGGCCAGAGGGGCCTTTGGCCTTCAGCTGCAGCCCCCAAGTAGGGGGGTATTTTAGGCCTCTGCCCTTAAGTCTGGCCTCCTCCTCCTGACTCCAGCCTCCACACACAGGCCCAGGGGAGCTCCTGATCCTGCCCATGCAGTCAGGACAGTCCAACCTCCCCTGGGGTGTCTCAGCCCCCTCACCTCCTTGTGCAGCACATGTGAACAGGCCATGGGGTGGAGGTCGCTGGGCGGGACCAGCTTCTGGCACATCAGACACAGTTTGCAGGTCACAGGTGCCTGGGAGATACACACAAAGCAAAGAGTGACATAAAGTCCAGGCAAGGAATGGGGGGAACGTCTCCCTGAGCCTGTGGGTTGAGCCAACTCAGAAGACCCTGCTTGACTCACCTGAGGTGGCGTCCCAGGATAGGAGACCTGTGCAGGTGGCAAGAACATAGGGTTGCTGATCTGAGTCAATGGACCCGGGAACAAGGGGGAGCACATCCGGCTATGGGGCTGCAGCAGAGGAAAGAGACCTGTTAAGCTGGGTCTGGCCCAAGCTCAGCCCCACAGCTTGCCCTGAGCTGCAGACCCCGTTGTCCCAGCCTCGTAACACCTGGAATTCCCAAAGCTTGCCTGGCCAGCCCACCTGGGTGCCAACAGCTGCCACCCGTTCCTGCTGCTCTGCCAGCTTGGCTGCCACAAGCTGGCTCAGCTCTTCCATAGTGAGTCCTGCCAAGGTCCTTCGAGCTGCTTTGATCTGCTGGAGGACATTGGTCAACTGGGCCCTGTGGAGACAAGAGGATGAGGGGGGAAGGGGCTCGGTAGGGACGTAAGCTAGCCTTCCAGGGGATGGAGCTGCGCTCTCTGCCCAGCATAGTCCCTGACTGACCTTCCCTTCCAACAGGCCAATGGCCTCAAGCAGATCCTGCACCAACCAACCAGCTGCTGGCATAAAGGCTGGAAAATCAGCTCTGCCAGACAGAGCTCTCTGAGCAGGGTCAGGCAGTCCCATTGGCCTGAGCCCGAGTGCTCCCCAAGGAGCCCCAAGGGAAGTCCAACACCCCACTGGGGCCACGGGGCCAGATAGACAAAGGCGCTCCGGCCAGCAATGCCCACCCCCCGAAGGGGCCCTTTGCCTGAGGGGGCTGCTTCCTGCACTCACTTATTACACCGAGGAAAGCGCGTCATCAACTTTTCCAGGATCTTCTCCAGCTTGTCCACAGGGGGTGGTCTATGGAATTCTGATGGGGCCTTGACTCCACCCAGGCCTGGAGGGGGAGGCAGTGAGGCCCCGGGCACCCCATGGGAACTGACCAGGGAGGACAGCCCAGGGCTGCTCCGCTCCTGTGCTGCGGGCAAGGAGGGCGAAGGCTGGCTGGGCCGGGTGATGAGGCTGGGGTTCAGGAGGGGGAATGAAAGCACCCGTGGGTCTGCGCTGGGCATGACCAAGGGGGGCATGGGAACTGACCCGATGGGGAAGGGCAGCTGTGGGGTGAGAGAGGAGTTGGCCTGGAAAGGAGGCAGCAGGAAGTCTGTCTGAGGAAAGAAGGAGGAACATGGTTAGTCCACTGTTACTCTCCGCTAGAGGCCAGGACACTGAAGGCCAGCCTTCCACATCCCGTGGCTCACCTCCAATGGGGGCGGGGGCAGAGGGGGCGTGGGAATCTGTGGGAGGCTGCTCAACTTGGCGCCGTTCCGTACCAGCTGGATGTGGTCGTTGAACTTGTCCTAGGAGGCAAACGTATACTGAGCAAGGTGGAGTGCAGGGGGGAGGGTAAGCAGGGCTTCCTCCGGAGGGAAACACTTAGTCCTGAGAAAAACCCAAGCCCAGCCAGGATCAATCAGCTCAAGCAGCACCTCAAAATGGGGCACCCCACAAACCTCTTTCTCCATAAGAGGGATTCTCTACGCCCACAAAGTTCTTTCAGCTTTATCCTGAGTCCCTCCAGCAGTGTCCAGACCCACAAAACCTCAAAGGCAAACAGCCCTGGGATGTCTCCCCATGATCCCGAGGGGTGGGGGGAGGCACAAGTTATCAGGCACAGCAGCACCCAGTTAAGGGAATTGGGAGGGGGACTTCTGCACTTACGCGGACGCTCTCCTTGGTCATCCGTATTTTGTTCAGCCTTGTCTCCCACTCCTGCTTTGGCCGGATGGTCTCCAGCGTAGGCGGTGCTGACCTACGTGGAAAAGCCGCCCAGGAGGGAAAACAGTTCTGCCGTGTGCTTGCAAACCACCAAGGGCCCGCCCAGCTCAAGGGGAGAAGCCCTGGGCCTCCTCTTTTCCTCCCGAGTCTTTACGACCAAGATTCTGAGCAAGGTGTCGAACACTCAGTCACAGAGGGACAAGTGTGACGTCACGGGGCAGGTAACTAGTCCTGCTTGAAGGAGGATGGCAGAGGGGCTGCCGCCAAGGGCAGGGATGAGCTCTCGCAGAAGACATCCCAGCGGGAGTATCCTGAGTGGTGTTACGGGGCCAACATCGGCCCCAAAGGCCGGAAACTTGCACCCACGCCACTGACTGTGCAATCGTGAAGCACCTGCTCCTGTTAGAAGACCCGCCTGCAGACCACCTCTCCCCTCTCCTTCCCAAAGGCGACTGGAGCAATTCACCCGCTGGCTTAAAAGAACGTCGGGACAGCCCCTCCCACCACACGGACCTGCAAGTCTGCCCACGGTGCCTTCTTTCCCCATTGAGCCCACGCATGGCAACACTCACTTGAGGTAGGTGAGGTGCAGCTCTGCTTCTTTTTCGGCCTCTTCCAGCTTCAGCACCAGGAGCTCCTTTCGGCTTTCCAGAGACAGGATCTGAGAAAAGGGAGCCCAAGCTGCTTACGCTGCCTGACTTTTCCCAGCAGGCGGTGAAATCTGCTTGGGTCATAACCTCCCAACCCCGGCACCTGACCAGCCTCCGCAAGTGCTGCTGGAACAACGCCAGAAGAGGAGCAATGTCCTCCCCAATTCTGGAGCCTCTGCTGATGCAAAGAGCCCCAGGAGGATGCTCAGCCTCAGGGATGCCCCCCCGCACCTCTGCTTTCCAGGCCCGCTCTGTCTCCTCTAAGATTGACCGGTTGATCTCACTGTGCTGGTTCTTCAGCTTGCCCAACTCCAGCTCCCATGCTTCCCTGCAGAGCAAGCAGAGACCGCCAGCTGAATGAGGGGGCCTGCCAGGGGCCCTCAAGGAGCTGCCCTCAAGCCACGCAGCATTTCGAGCCGGCAGAAGACAAGGTCCTCTGAGAACAAGACGCCTAATGGGACAGTGCAGACAAGCTCCCTCCCCCCGTTTTCGATTTGAAAGAGCGTCAGTTTCCGTCCTTGGCGACCGCTGTGGAGCCCTTCTTAACGAGTGCAAGAGCAGAGATGGTGATCTGAACCACGTGGTGCGAAGGTAACGCCCCGCCAGGAAATAACATCCCTTTTGTGGTGACAGTCAAGTAGGTACACAAGCCTCCTTACTTCTCCTCCGCCTGTTCAGCAATCAGCGAAACAATCTTGCTCTCCTTCTCTTCTTGTTCCTTCAACAGCCTGGGGGAGCAGAGAGGGAGAGAAGGGGCAGCCCAGTGAATGCTTTTGGTTCAAGACTCCCAGAGAGAGCAGCTGCATCTCTACAGGCAGAAGCCCAAGGCAGTTTGGACCAGAGGCACCAATGCTGCAGACTTGCAAGTTTGCAGACTGGCTCAGTGGGCCAACATGTTGGCCTCTAACTTGGGGCGCTTCCACAAGGGACTCATGGATCTCCTGAGCCCACCAACTCAGAAGGCCTGCAGGAGAAATGTGGGCTAATGTGCAGCGCCACTCCCCACCATACCCTGCCCTCCTATTTCTGTGACCTGGTGCCACCTTTAGAATCAGCTTCCTGAAAAGGCCAGAAACTGCCGCTCTGAAATACCTCCGGCCTTTCTCACAGAGTTTCTCAATTTCTGCCTTCAGGTCTTGCTCCTTTTGCAAAAACTCTTTCTTTTCCTTTTCCATCTTCTTCCTGGTTTCTTTCCGCTTAACGGTCACATCCTGAATGGCCTTCAAGATCTCCTAGGGTGGAAAATAAGCAGCAGCAAGTTCTTAGTATCAAGTTTTCAGAGTTCAAGCTGCTTTGCCTGGGCTCAATATCCTTCAATCTATAGTCTGCTCAGCCGTTCTCTGTTTCTGGCATCAGATGGAATTTCAGAACTCCAACAAATTCTCCACCAAGCCACATCCTCCCTCCAGCCCCCCTTCTGGTCTGAGTCTGGCAGTCCCTGGCACGGCCACTAGATCCAGCGGAGGCAGGCCTTGGGCGCACCTGGTGGTTCTTCATCTCCTCTTCCCTGCGCTGCTGCAGATGCTGGAGTTGCACCTGCAGCTGGTTCTCCACCTGTCTCTGCTTGTCCAGGACTTCTTGGTAACGCTCCTTCAACGAAGCTCTCTCGGACATCATCTTGTCCTACCGGGACCCCAAGAGAGAGGTTTGCGTTCTCTGGGCCACCCTCAAAAGGTAAAGCCTTAAGCCAGAACTTACAAACCCCCATGGTTGGGTTCAGAAAATACCCTGAGCCGAGGAAGACACCAGGTGCGACGGTTCAGCGAGTTGTGTGAAGAAAGCCCCCTTTTCCACCTGACAAGCGTTGTTCATTTCAGTCACAGCCCCCCGCCCCAGCCCTCTATAGTAATCTGAAAAAGAGGGAACTTTTAAAACCAGCAGCACGTCGCTTTCTGGTGTAAAAATTGCAGGGTCAGAAAAGCTTCCACGCCCC
Source organism: Python bivittatus (assembly GCF_059951505.1). Classification (NCBI taxonomy): domain Eukaryota; kingdom Metazoa; phylum Chordata; class Lepidosauria; order Squamata; family Pythonidae; genus Python; species Python bivittatus. Next base: position 629,828 of record NW_028277052.1, read on the forward strand.
CCGTCCCCCGGTGCAAAGAATGAGGCAGGACAGCCTCCACCAGCCCCCAGTCTTGAAAAGATCCCTCTCCCTGAGCCAGAGATGGTGCTGCTTAACCCTGTCTTGGGCTAAAGGACCGGAAGGACAGAGCCCCAGCCTTGCAAACCACCAGAAGCTTAGTTGGCCATGAAGTCAGGACTCATTCTCTCTCTCCAACAAACGGGGCCCAGTGGGGGAATTGCACCCTGCTGGGGAGGGCACTGTGGGGAACCTCACTACCTGCAGACCTGTTCAGCGCAGGAATGCTTCACAATCCTCCCCACTCGTTAATCCAGATTCAGAAGCTGCAGAGCCCAAGGCTCCACGGACACTTGGAAGGGTCAGAGGCAGAAGAACAGCAGTACCCACAATCCCCCCCCGGGTACCCATAGCAGCCAGCCTTTCCACCTTCAAGGGCCCCCTGTATTCTAAGGAACAGATCCCCCTTCGGCCTTGGATAGAGACAGCCAGCATTCAAGACAAGCTCTTCCTCAAAGAGGACGCATCGCACATCCGTGAGAGGAGACCTAATTTGGAGGAGGAGTACTTTGTCCTCTACTTGCCTGTAGGGGTGTAGATGGGGGGACAGGGCCAGGTTGGGAGACAAGCAACAGAGGGGGGGAGGGGAACAAGACCTGCCGTGGCTTCTGCAACTGGGTGATGGGCTGCCCGAGAGGTATCGGGTCCACCTGGGGCACTGGCGACTGTGCAGCAACAAGTCTCAGATACGCTAAGACACGTGGGCAGGTTGGACTGGAAGCAGGAGGAACACAAGAGGCTGCCACCGCCCCTTTTTTGCCTGGCTGGAAAGCAGGGAGGAACGTCTCTTTGCCCCCTTCTGTGGCCAGGAGAATTGTCTCTGGCCACTCTTGAGGCTCAGCATCTGCACCCCCAGAAACAAGAACTGGAGACCATCTCCCCATCCCGGAAAAAGTGCTTTTCTAACTCTAGTGCTTCTCTTTTGCCCCCACCCCTTGAGAACAACAATTACCAAGGGAAGGAGAGCCCCACGCTTACCAGGTTCTTCTCCACGTCCAGATCAGTGTTCGCTTCCAAGTCAGCTCTCCTGAAATCAGTCTACAAAGGAAGAAGAGAATTTGCTTGTCAGCAACCAGAGCAGTAAACATGACTTTCTTTAACTCTCAATTCCCCTTCCACCACCATTTTTGCCCAGCAGCCTCTGGTCCAGTTGCACCACAAAGGTTTGGGCCCTGGCTGGTGCTCCAGCCCCAGCCCTCCTGCTTCCTCCATCACAGAGCTAACTGGAGCAGAAAGGAGGGCTCGGTTCAGACACCTGGTCAGCCACTAAGCTCTCCCTCTTTCTCTTCCACCCAGATTTCTTGGACTGCTGCAGAGATGAAGAAACCGCCAGGCATTTTGCCGAGCTCGAGCCTTCGCTGCACTTCAGCGCACGACCAGGCCCCTTTCTGAGGCCAGAGAGCCTCCCCTCCCAGCCCCACCTCTTGCTGGGAGGCTCAGTGAAGCACCGATCCCTGACCTGGACTGCAATGTTTTGGGAGGGCCTTGTGACCCCATCTTCCTGGCCCTGGCTCTTCACACCCAGAGAGGCTGCCAGGGGCGCATCTTCCAAATCTGGGCACCCATTCTGCCGCCTTCCGTGCTGCAAGATCAAAGACCCCAGCTCAGCTGTGGAGCAGTTAAGGTCCGCGGAGTGGGCTGTCTGTGGAAGCAGCGGGGCCGTTGGTAGACTTTCCCCAGGCGGGGAGGCTCTCTTTTCTCCCACAGCATTGTCCAGATCAGGCAAGGAGGGTGCCTCACTTGAGGAGCTGGCTGGAGGCAAGGCGGCGGCCTCGGGCAGGGAAGACTCTTCCGGGGGCGCACGACGCTCGAGAACGGGCGAGGAGGAGGACGGGGGCGAGGAGGACGAGGACGGAGAGTCCGGGTCCCCGGAGCCCCTTTCGACTTCATCTCCCAGGCGCTCGCGCTCCCTCGGCCGGCTGGGCTCGACGAGATCCAGCGGGAGACGGCCGCGTGCAGGAAGCTCGCCGGCGCTGACCGAAAGAGCACAGGGACGGAGGGAGAGAAGCGTTCAGGCTCGGGACGGACGTTCCCCGCGCGCCGCAAAACGCGCTCGGCTCCTTCCCGGGGCGGCCAGGCTCGGGGCGCCGGTTCTCCCCGGACGGGAGAAGCGGCCTTAGCGACGGGGCAGCGCTCAGAGAAGCGCGCCCGCCCCGAGTCGGTGTTCGGGCGGGCGCGCGGCGGACAATCGCCGGGACTGGGCAGGCCCGGGGCTGCCTGCGCCTCGGCCCTCCCGAAGCGTCCCCCGGGCAGCCGGAGGCCCTCCGTGCCCAGGGACGGAGCAGGCCCTTCCTTCTGCCGCATCCGGCGCCCCGCGAGACGGCTTCCGCGGCTCGGCCTGCTCGGCGCCGCCACCTCCGACCGGGCCGTCCTCGCGCAGGCCCCGCCGGGAGCGCGGCCGGCAAAGCTCCGGCCGCCCGACCCGGCGCCGTGCGGGCGAGGGGCGCCGGCTGCGAGCGCTTCCAGGAGCAGCGCCGCCGCCGGGGCCGCTCGGCCTCGGCCCTGCCCGGCCCTCTCCCCGGGGCGGCCTCGGGCGCCGCCCGCCGCCCGCGCCGCAGAGGTCCCCTCGGCCTACCTGGCGGGGGCGCCGGGGCGTGCGCGGGGAGGGGGCGCCTCCGCGGGGGCATCCGCCTCGGCCACGGCCACGGCCACGGCCACGGCCACGGCCGCCTCCTCCGACGCCATCGCCCGTTCGCGGGGCCGGCGGGCGACGCCGCGGCCCCTCCGGGGGTGCCCGACGCGGGAGGCGTGCAGCCGCGTCCGGGCCCGGGGCTCGCCCTCGCCCTCGCCCGGCCCGACCTGCGCGGCCTGCTCTTCCTGCCCGGCGGGCGGCGCTGCGAGGCCGAGCGGCCAGAGCGGCCCGGGAGGGGAGGGCCGGCGTGCGCACCGCGCCCCCTGCCGGCCGGGAGGGGAGGCGGCGCGGCGGCGGCGGCGGCCGAGCATGTGCAGAGCGCGCCGGGGGCGCTGGGCCCGGCCGCGGCCCCCGCGCGCGCCCGCCCCCCCAGCGGGCGGGCAGGGAGGGGCCCGCCAGGCGGCGGACGTGACGTGCGCGCCCCCGGCCCGGGCGCCGCCCCCGCTGCCGGAGCCCGCCCCGCCCTCGGCTCCGGCTCCGGCTCCGGCTCCGCGCGGTGGGTGCCTCTCGTCGGCGGCGGCGGCGGCGGCGGGGGAGCCTCTGCCGGGCCCCGCGGGAGGGAGGCCGAGCCGCGGCGGGGCGTCGGCTCCGGCAGCCGCTTTCGCGGTAAGGCGCCCCCCGCTTCCGGCCCGACCCGCGGACTTTGCCTCCGGCGCGCCTTGTCTTTGTCCGCGAGGCCGGCGCCGAGAACGGGAGCCGGCCGGGCGCCTCTGAGGCCCTTCTCTGTTTGCAGCCTGCCGGTCCGATGCTGCCCCGGCGGGCAGGGCCCCGCCATGGAGAGCCGTGATGGCGGCGACCCCGGGTGCCCGCCCGTGCCTTGGGCGGTGGCCGCCGCCGCCGCCGCTGCTGCTGCTGCTGCTGCTGCTGCCGCCGCCGCCCGGCCGATGCGCCTTCGGGGCGAGGCCGCGGTCGGAGACAGAGCCCTGCTCGGGCGCCCGCTGCCCGGAGGCCGCGACGTGGGCCGTGCGTCTGACGGGCCCCGAGGAGAAGCTGGACCGGCTGGCCGATGATCTGGCCCGGGAGGCCGGCCTGGTCAACGTGGGCCGCATTGGCGAGCTGAAGGGCCACTACCTCTTGGCCTACCGGCCCGGAAGCTCCTCGGACCCGGCTGTCGGGGCGGTCCGTCAGGCCGCCGAGGCGCTCTTCGCGCGGCACGCCGGCGTGGGATGGCACGCGGCCCAGCGGCTCCTCAAGCGCTCGAAGCGCACCCTGCGCTTCAACGACCCGAAGTTCCCACAGCAGTGGCACCTGGTGAGTGAGGTCCCCGGGTAGTGCCAGGGACGGGGGAGGAAGCCCGGGGAGCCGTGGGTTTAGTTGCTGCCATCCCCGGAGCTCTCACTGCGGTCCCCCCGGCTGGAGGATTTGTGTGCTGCCAGCAGCGCTCCACGTCCTTTTTCCAGAAAATGAAAGAAAGGACCATGCCTTAACGCGCCATGCCCTAAAAAAGGGGCTCGAGGCTTTTGGTCCTGCTCCTCCGCGGTGTCACACTTCGCTTCGTTGCCCGCACTTCGGCCGCTCAGGGAGGAGCCTGGTCCTGGCCACCCACTGGTCGGGGAGCCTTCCTTAAGGCTCCGCTGGCCGTTGCTTGCCCCAAACGGGGGCAGTCGGCCTCTGCCGCTAGTGTGGCTTTGAGGTGGGGGACTGTTCTTGAAGCCGTCCCATTCAGCGGAAGCTCTGCTGGCCTTGCCCCCCTTGCTGGCCCCCGACCACGCGCCTCTTCCTTCTGCCAGGACAACCGCAAGAACCCCGGAATGGACATCAACGTGACGGGCGTGTGGGAGCGGAATGTGACAGGCCAGGGCGTGACAGTGGTGGTTGTGGATGATGGTGTTGAACACACCATCAAGGACATCCAGCCCAACTACGTGAGCGGTTGCCGCGGTTTGGGTCCTGGGTGGGGGGCGTCTTCCTCTCTCAGCCAGAGGAGTTGGGGGGAGGGGGCAGCCTGGGCTGGGCTTTAGGGGTGCGCTGGCTTTGGGGAGCCTTTTGAGACGGTTTGGAGGCTCAGCCGGCCTCTCTGAGGAACGGGGGCAGGTGAGCCCCGGCTGGTGGAGCAAGGGCGGCTGGGCTCCGGGCGAGTTCAGAGGTGCCCCTTGAAACAGCTGCTCCGGGTGTGGGCCGGGTGTGGGGTGCGCTGCATCCTCTCAGGAAGGCCGCTAGGCGGGGTCTCGGCCCTGAAATTATTGGGGCCCCCACTGGGGACAGCTTAGTGGACGTGGGTGAACTAGGTGGGCTTTCTTGCCTGGAAAGGGGCCGTGGCCTAGTTTTCCTGCCTCACTGAGTTCCCCTCAAAAGGACTGGCAGCCAAGGGGCCAAGGCGCAGCTGTTTCGTACCCTTGGGAGGAGGACCAGATTTGCTGGGTTTTTGGCTGGGAATGCTGGACGTTGGGGTCCATCGGAGTTTGGGAAACGCTGGGTTAGGAACTTGCCCGCCCTGTGGGGGCTGCTTCCAAGCGTCTGCGCTGTTGAGAGAAGGGGTCAACATGCTGCTCTCTCTCTCAGAGCCCGGAAGGCAGCTACGACCTGAACTCCAATGACCCGGACCCCATGCCCCACCCCGACGAGGAGAATGGCAACCACCACGGGACCCGCTGTGCCGGGGAGATTGCCGCTGCCTCCAACAACAGCTTCTGCGCCGTGGGCGTCGCCTACGGGAGCCGGATTGCAGGTGTTGCTCCCTCACAGCGTCTGCAGGGGAGGGGTGGGGCTCTCGGGTCGGAGCCTTTGGGGGTTGCAGTTGAATGAGAAGGCCCACGGCGGGAGCAGAGGAGCGCCCTTCGTTGCGTTGCGCGGGGGAACCAGAGAGGGCCGCACCTTAGAGGTTGCCCACGTGCGGTTCTTCGAATAATCAGAAGTTCTACAAGTTACAATTAAATACAGTGGTACCTCTACTTACGAACTTAATCCGTTCGTGATTCTGATCGCAAGTCAAGTTGGTCGCAAGTCGAAGTAAATTTTCCCATAAGGTTCAATGTAATTACCGTTAATCCGTTCCGGCGTCCGCGGACCATGCGTCGGGCGGAAAAAATGGCCGCGGACCACGTGGAACGGGCGGAAAATGGCCGCGGACCACGTGGCACAAGCAGAAAATGGCTCGTAAGTCGAGGTGAGTTTGTAAGTAGAGGTAAATTTTTGGGGCCGGAGCTGATCGTATCTCGAAAATTTTGTAAGTAGGGGCGTTCGTAAGTAGAGGTACCACTGTAGTTAACATTATGCTTCTCGCCCACCATTGGGGTAACCCCACAGCAAGCAGGGTTGCTGCGATGCAAATAGGCTGGGCTGCGATGGAGAGGTAAGGTGACACCTGTTCCCCCCGGCCGTGGGAGCAAAGGCAGGGAACTGCAGGCGGGGGCTGGATGGCAACCTGCGAAGGGCAGCGTCTGCATTGCCACCAGTGTCCTGGTAGGAGGAGTGTCTTTTCCAGTGGGATTACTGTCTGGCACGTTATTTGCCAAGAGTCCATGAAACACTCCATGGCGATTCCACAGAGGGTCACCTGCAGACTTCCTGTGGGTCTTGGGTTGGGGACCTGCCCTGTTCAGAGCAGATTGTGGGGTGGAAGGACGGCCTCTGGTGAGCAGCAGCGGGATTCCTGGACTCAGCCTTGGTTTGGGAGGGGAAAGTGGCGTCTAGCCAGTCAGGTAGACAGCCCCTGCCCCCACCCCGCTGACGGAAAGGCGTGCCAACTCTTGGCTACTTCCTCTGCAGCGCCTTGCTAAGAGAGGTCCGTGCATGCAGGAGGTGCTGCTCGCTAGGGGGGAGAGGGGAGGTCTGGAGCCATCGGGGGGCACGCAAGACATCCTGCCAAGGGAGGGAACAGGAGAGCTGCAGCATCTGTGGGAGGCGCAACCAGCATTTGGCTCTGGCACTGTGTGGCAAGACTGCTCTACAGGTTCTGGAAATGGAAGTGAGCTGTGGGAGGCTGTGGTGTGCAAGGTGCCCTCACCAGAACTTCCCTTGTGGTATGAATGAGAACGTGTGGAGTCGGGGCGGGGGGGGGATGTTCTGAGAGGTGAGGGGGCTGCTGTTGGTGCAGCGGTGTCTGCTGCTGATGTCCCGGCCCTGGAGATGCAGAAGGCTGCTCTCCCACCTCTGTGCAGCAGGGGGCGTTGGTTCTCCATTATGCTCCGGCCCCTCCATCCTGTGCAAACGAGGCAGTGCAAGACGCTGCAGGTCGCCCCGTCGCAGCTCCCGGGTCCTCGTTTTGGCATTAAGGCGTGCAGAGAGCTGCCCCTTTCGGAACAGCTGGAATTGCCCTGAAAGCAACTTCCAGATGTTTTCAGCAGGGACACTGCACTCCGGGGACAGATAGGAGCAGGGCTAGGGCCACCTTGGCAGCTGGAGGGAGTCTGGGGAAAGGCTGGGGAGGGAGAGGCTGTTCAGCAAGGCGCTTGCGATGTGGCTGGCCGTTGCAAACTACACAGGAAGCAAACTTTGCTCGCTCCCAGATGGTACTTTCTGGAAAAACTGGCTTAATTAGCTTGTTTGTTCTCAGAGAAATTAGCTGCGGCTTTGCAGTCCGCATCAGGGTGGGCCACTCATGGGGTCTCGACAGGCGAGAGTGAAGACAAACACGCAGGTTTTCCTCGAGGTGAGTGAGCCCAGAGCGTGTTCTGAACTACTCTTTTATTGGGTATTACAAGTCAGGAAGCAGGTTGTGGGGGCAGGTTGTGGGGGCATATAGCCTTTTATAGTCATGCAACAGCTTTAAGCAACACTATTGGTTTATTCTATGTTTCCTGTATAGCCTGTCATGGTTATACGTTTCCCTACTTGCTTACGTGGCATCAGGTATTTCTCAAGCAGTGATCGCCTTATCGTGCTTTTAGGTGCTTTTATTATCTGGTGCCTTCCCTCATCCTAGGTTTCTGGTTCGTGTGTCGGCCACTGGCCTGGCCACACTGCAGAAGCCTGAATCAAGTTTCTGATAAGCAAGCATTTTATTCCAACAATTAGCATGTGCATTCATTAATGATGATGGCTTCTCAAAGGTGAATATTTCCTGTGGCGGGTCAAGAACCAAGGTGGTGAGCTTCAGATCCTGGGCAGCCCAGCCCCCTCCAGAAATTGCCATCAAATTGTGATTTTTAAAGCAGCCAAAGAAGGAAATTATCCAGTGCGGAACTGGAGAGCAGCAACATTCAGCTTATTAGATTATAACTAACTTCAAACGAAGCGCAGCGTTTCTTCGATCTGCTTTGCGTTTTTATAGAGCCTGGTCCATTGTCTACTGCTCAAAGGCAACCCATCCCAGCGCAGAAGTTGCTTATTCCTGTCCCCAAAGTTCTGTGCTCCCTTTGCACGTTTTAGACCAAACTATAGACTGGTGGAACTGGATGGCTCCTGTAACAGGAGGGAACAGGAGCTCTTGGGCGAGCCTGGAGCAGGACAGCCTGCTGGGCTCCTTGCATTCCTCCTTGGCCTTGTGCTGCGCTGACCCCTGCCGCTTTCACCACCGCCAGGGCGAGGCAGCTTCTCTGGCTCGGCTCCCTGCTGCCTCACGTTCGCTCTGCTTGCTGGTCTGCCTGGCTTTTCTGCAGAGCTCTTGGAGCGTGCTGCGGCGTTACTCCCCTCTCCTGATTCTCATGAGAACTGCCTACATCAGACTCCTTTCGCCCCATTTTACAACTGGGAAAACCGCAGCGACTTGGTGGCTAAAGGGGGGCTGTCAGGCAGGCCTCTGCCTTTGGGCAGAGTGGCTCTCAGCTGCCATACCCTGCTCCAGGCCAGGCCGAATAACACGGAGTGTTTGGTTCCGCAGGGATCCGCGTGCTGGACGGGCCACTCACTGACAGCCTTGAGGCGATCGCTTTCAACAAGCACTATCAGATCAATGACATCTACAGTTGCAGGTCTGCGTGAAGGTGTAGTGCTTGGTGCAGGGATTGATGTGGGCAGCCACAGTTAGTGCCGAGGCTCTGCCTCAGAAATGGGTGCCCGAGGGGGTCTGGCTGCTTGTGAACTGTCATAGAGACATTGGTGGGCCCCCCAGAGCAGCCTCCTTTCTCTCCTGGCTCTTCTTGCTCGCCACTTACTTAGTCAAAGTTCCATTGTCCTCCTGTTTCTGGGGGGTGGAGGGACTGCTGACACTCAGGGCCTTCGCCCCCATGACTTTAAATACTCCTCTGCCCCTTCCTTGCAGCTGGGGCCCAGACGATGATGGCAAAACAGTGGATGGCCCCCACCAGCTTGGAAAGGTATGAAGGAATGAGGCCGTCCAGGGCTCTGCGCCTGCTGCTTGCAGCGAGGCGGAGGGTAGGGGCCCCGGGTGGCCCCGGTGCGCCAGCATCTGCGGAGCCAGGCAGTGCTGAGCTTCTGCAGTCTTCGGTCTTTTCCTGCCAGGGTTTTCAGCCAGCCCAGCTGGGCAGAAGGTGGGGCCGTAGCTTCTGCAGGGGTGGGGCTCGTGTTCCTGCGGCCACCCCCTTGAGCACTCATCTGCCACCTCTCCTCCACAGGCCGCCTTGCAGCACGGCGTGATGGCCGGCCGGCGGGGCTTCGGCAGCATCTTTGTGGTGGCCAGTGGCAACGGAGGTCATCACAATGACAACTGCAACTACGATGGCTACGCCAACTCCATCTACACGGTCACCATTGGTAATGGTTCAGTTAGTGCTGGGGGTCCCCATGCTTTTGCCTCCCCAAGCCAGGTTCCCTCAGCAAAGAAACCCAAGTAGAGTCCAGCTGGGACGTTTCCAGGGGGCAGCACCTCTGGCACCATCTTGGCCCTGAGCTTGGGGAGTGCTGGGGTTGTTGGAGGAGGAAGGCTGTTGGCCTGTTTCCCACGCCCCACTATCATTTGGGGTGCCCTTGCCCAGCTGTGGAGGACGAAGAGGCTGGGGTGCCCCTGTGGCTGTTTGGGGGAGTTGTTTGTGAGATGAGAGGGCAAGGAAAGGACATTTGCATTCTGGCGCCATTCCAGCCGCAGAGCAGTTCCTGGGTCGTCCTCCAAGATTCGGGCCCTGCCTGTCACTGTCCCTGGAGCTGCTTCTGAGCAGGATTAAAGCCCTCTGGGGCCAGCTGGGAGGACCGTTTCCCCCTCCCGTCGTGCCAGCTCCCAAGGCTGGTGCTGAGACAGAGTTCAGGGAAACAGCGTAGGCAAAGTGACCGTCTGCCCTTTGCTGTCACTGGACTGGCAGCGAATGGCCCTTGGCGGGTGGGGAGGAAGCGCGGCGTGCGCTGCGGGGTGGATGCAGAGGGCCCAGGGCAGGAGCTCCGCCTCCTTCACTCTGAGTCGCTAGTCTAGCGCCCAGTATTGCGGCGCAGAACAAAAATGACTCGGTTGTTATTTCTCTGCTAGAGAGAGAGAGAGAGAGCAGGATGTAGAAGGTCTGAGGTTGGGTACGACCAAGCAGAATGTACGTTGTTCGTTTGATCATGAGGGATTGCCGGACTGAAATAAGTAGTGTGTTGGGGTTTGTTTTAATGAGAATGTTAGTTGTCCAAGTGAAAGCCAGGAAGGGACCAGGATGGCTGGCCCGGCCCAGCCCAGCCCCATAGAGAGAGTTCAGCAGGCTTGAAGTAGTCAGTGCCTAGGAGTCATGGTGTCTGTTCAGGGAGAGGCCAGACAACTGTCCATCGGCGGGGGGCATGTTGGGTTCTGCACCAAGTTGGATTCCTTGGCCTTGAAGGTCCCTTCCAGCTGTGGGTTTTTGCAATCATGGAGAGAGAGGCCAGGCTGCTGGCTGCAGGTGAGGCACATGGGCCCTCAGGGGCCACTGCAGTTCAGAGGCTCTGCCCCATGCCAAGACAAGCCTGGCTGGCAGCACTGGTCCCCCGGGAAAGGGCCCTATCGAGCCCCAGCCAATGGGATGCCAAGGAAAAGTTGGTTCCTGCAGTCCTGAGGAAGCGCCTGCCCCATCACTGGGTCTCTTGCGGTCTGCTCCTCAGGCGCCGTGGATGAGATGGGCTACAAGCCGTTCTACGCAGAGGAGTGCGCCTCCATGCTGGCCGTGACCTTCAGCGGGGGCGACAAATTGATGAGAAGCATCGTGAGTAGAACCCCCCCCCCCCAACATCCATGTACCCCTTCTCAGTGCTGGCCTGACTTTGTCTCCCTTTAAATCTCCAGGAGCATTTCCCAAGTGTCCAGACAGGCAGAGTTAAAGTGCTTGCTCCTTTCTTCCAGAGGTCTCCTCGCTTATACCTTCCCTCCCGCCGTCCATGGGCAGAGAACATCCCTGCTGAGCCCCCCGGGTGCCAAGCGCTGCTCCCTGCCGCGTGGAGACCAGGCCCCGAGGATCTTGCCCTCTTCTTTACACAAAGGCCGTGGCACTGCAAGCCTTGGAGCCTCCTTTAGGCCCCCCCTTTTCCAGAGGACGTTGAGGAAAGAGGTCCCTCTGCTTCTGGGGGCCTTTGAGGCTGCGTCTTCTGTTGCAGCAACTGCAGCTTTTTGCGCGGGCAGCTCTTTGTCCTCTCCTTTGCTGCTACCTCAGCATGTTGTATGGCTTCCGTAAGACTCTCTGCTCTGGGGGATGCTGAGCCCCTAATATTTGAATCAGAGGGGAGGCCAACTGGGCCAAGTGCAGAGAGCCACAGAGCCAGCAGGAGGACAGGGCCATCCTCCCTGCCCGCAGGAGGGCACCCAGGGGGGAGGGTAACAAGGCCAGGGCTCCCGCTGCCTGCCTGCTTGAGGGCTTCTCCACGCATCTCTCCAGTCCCGGCAGAAATCTTCCTAGGCCAATGAACCGACCTGGGAAGTCTTGGTTTTTCTGCCAGACTTCCCAGGGTGTCAATGTTCCTTCATTTCCTTAATGGGAAGTATTTTGCCGAGCTTTTTGGCACCCGCTGGTGTTTCCTGCCAGAGCAAATGCTTGTTTGAAGATGGATTTCCAGGATCCAAGTAGAAATTGTGGCTGTTAGCAGCTGACAAAACAGCAAAACCTCAGTTAGGTAAGCCCTCTTGGCAAGCTGTATCCTGTGGCAGCAAGCGGGCAAACACAAAGGATCAAAAGTGGACCAATCAGAGGATGAGGCCATTGAGTCACTTCCCACTGCGATAAAACGTCCTTCCAAAACTCACGAAGCTGTGGTGACAGGCTGCCTTCCTCTGCCTTCAGGCTACCTCCCACAGCAGCCCTCCCCGCCACCCCCTGCCAGCCCCACATCAGCATGACCAAGCCAGGAGGGAGACACTGGGAGCAGGGGGCAGCAGGATGGGGCGCCGACTTACAATCACCTTCTAATGCCAGCAGAACCGGTGTGACGTTCAGCCCTTCCCTTTCTCCAGACGATGATGGCTGGTGTTTCATTGAGGGGTCAACCAGTTCCCCCTTTTCCATTCTGGTCACCTGGGTGGAACAGCCCTTGGACTGTCTTTCTGCCTCAAAAGCGAGTGAGCGCCTTGGAGGTGCCAAAGCTAAAACTCGGCCCTGAGTCCAGCAGGCTCTTCCTCCTCATGATTCTCCTGAGGGCTGGAAGAGGCAAGGAGTTCCTGATCGTTCACAAAGCTGGCAGCCCTCTTGCAGTCAGGCCAGGGAGGAAGGAAGGAGGCCCCACACAGAGGCCCCAGAAAAGGAAGACCGTGCTCACAACTCGCATATCATGGCAGCTGGGGGTAGAAGGGGACTCTGCAGGTGGAGTTATGCTCTTTGCTGGGTCAGGCAAAGTTGCACCAGGGTTTGGCTGTTGGATAACAGGAAACCTGGTTACACGTCCAGGTCCTCAGTAGCCGAAAGTCTTAGTCCCGATCGGAAGCAACCCAGAGCCCATGCCAGCAAGGAGGCCTTGACCCCAGGACTTGTCTCGCATAGGGGCCCGGTGTGGGGTAGAGGGGCCAGGAGCCCTACCCTCTTCCAAAGGCCAAGGGCTCTCCTTTGCCCAGGCTTGTGAGCCTGGCTGGAGCTCCCCCTCCTGACTTGGGGGTCTGGTGTCCCCTCGGGATAGACCGCTGCATCCTGCAGAACCTCTTCCTAACCAGCCCCTTTTGGCTGCGTGTTCCTTTTGCTCTGCAGGCAACAACAGACTGGGATTTGCAGAGGGGGACGGGCTGCACAGAAGGGCACACAGGCACCTCTGCCGCGGCCCCCTTGGCTGCTGGCCTGATTGCTCTCATGCTGCAGGTGCGTCCCTGCCTCACCTGGAGGGATGTCCAGCACATCATAGTCTTCACAGCCACCAAGGTGAGCCAAACACCCAGGCCCCCTCGTTGTCACCCACCACAGACGCCCCCCGCCTGCCTGTTTGCGCCTGCACTGGCTGTCTTCCATTGCCCAGAGCCTCCCTTGCCTCCTTGGCACTCAGTCTGCAAGGCGGGGTGCTGGAGGCCTTCTCATGGGGGCGAGCGAGGGTGCCCCACAGCTTCAGTTCTGGGCTGCCTCAGAGGGGGATCTGTCCTCTTCCTCTGAACTGCCTGAGGCCACGCTAGTCGTTGAAGTGCCCTGGGAGCCGGGAGCCCACCTTGATGCCCAGTGCTGCCTCTTTGCATGGCCCAGGCTGCTTCTCCCTCCTGCCCTGCCACCCTGGGGTGGTGCCCTGCATGCCTTCCCAACCCATGCGAGGCAGGAGCCCCAGCTAGCGCGGAAGGCCCTTCCATCCTGGGCTGTGACCTTGCCTTGGCCAGACCAGTTCTCCCCGCTGCCTTCTCCCACAGTATGAAGACCATCGTGCCCGGTGGGACACCAACCGGGCTGGGCTGAGTCACAGTCACCAGCACGGGTTTGGACTGCTGAACGCTTGGCGGTTGGTTAATGCGGCCAAGGTACGCCCCTGCCTCTGCTGGGCTTCGGGGCCACGTCTGGGCGTGGGGGCTCAGTTTCGGAAGGGGGAGATGAACAGACCTCTCCTTCGGTCTGGTTTGAGCCCTCCCCGGGAAAAGGGTGCAGGACTCCCTCCCTGAAACTGCAGCTGTCAGCAGGGGGCTTGGCGTCCCTGGCGGGGAAGGTAGCCCCACCCTTCAGGTGCCCACATCGTCATCCCAGCCTGAAAAACGGGCAGATGTTTTCCTGGGCAGCCATGCTGGTGGCGCTGCTTTATTCTGGGCCTGAGGGCTGGCCTGTCAGGGCTGGGGAGGTGAGGGCCAGTAGCGCAGGAAACCCAAAGCCCCTCTCGTTCCCCCGGCAGGTCTGGGAGTCCGTCCCTTACTTGGCCTCCTACGTCAGCCCCCTTTTGAAGGAGAGCAGAGCCATTCCCCTGGACCCGGGGCAGTTGGAAGCCACGTGGAACGGTCAGTGCACTTCCTCCATTGGGGGACAGGGAGAGGGCTGCTTCCTCTGGGAATCGGGCCGTGCCCCACCAGTTTCATCAGGAGGAGCCTGGTGTGAGGAGGAGCCAGCCTCTGCCTGCAGCACTGGAGGGGCAGGGGCTGGGGGGGCACGCAGAAGCAGGATGGGGGCATCTGAGGCAGCTGCCCTTCCCTCGAAGCAGGCTTAGGGAGCAAGGTGGCCAGCTGGGGGAGGACAGGGCGAAGAAGCGCTGCAGGAGAGCGAGGCAGCTGGAGCGGAGCTGCTTAGCCCTGGCAGCGTGGGTGGCGAGTGCCAGACCTGCAGCTTGCTCTCTCCATTTTAGGCGAAGCTGCAGCTTCTGTTGGGCCAGAGGTTGAGCCAAGGAGGGGAGCTGGCAGACTCCCCGTCCGGTGGGCTCCCTGCCTGCCTGGCTCTGAGGAAGTGGCTCCCGTCTACAGTTGCCTTGGCAGCTGGGTGGCGCCAGAGGTGCCCGGGAGCCCAGTGGCCTCTCCGGGCAAAGAGCTTTGATCACAGCCCAGGGCAGTCAGTCATGAGGGGGACAGGCTGGAAGGGAGAGGCCCCTGGGAAGCCTGTGAAGGGGCTGGGGCAGAGGAGCCCGGTGGGATGGCCCAGGTCACAGTGGAATTGGCTGGCCGGCCAGCCCTCTGCTTGCCCCAGCTCCCCTCAGCCTGGGTTGGGTGCCTGGCTCCCCTCTGCCTGTAGTCTCAGGGGGAGCAGGAGAGGCCCATGGGAGGACTGTCCAGATGGGCAGAGCTTGTTCCCAGCTTCCGCACGGGCCTTGCTGTCCAGGGGGAGACTTTCCCCTATAAGGAATTATCTGAAGCAGAACGTACCGGAACAACAGACGCGGGGCTGGGAAATGCCAAATCTTGGAGAGGAATTCAGGGTCAGGCCCTGTGTGGGGAGGAGCTCCAACTGGTTGCTGGGGCAGGGAGTGGATGCTCCAAGCTTCAGTGCTGCAGAATAGAACCCCCCTGCCCCCCGGCAACCTCCTCCGCCAGGAGAAAATCCCACCCTGTCTGTTGGCTCTTAGCAAGATTCAGCCAGAGATCTGCCCTGACTTGGTTACTGGTGATGCTTCCCTGGAGCTAATTGCTGCTCCTGCAACCGTTGTGACTCCTCAGTTGTGGGGGGTTTGTGTGCCTAGAAGTCTACTGCATTGAGGGCCAGGAGCTGGAGGTGCCAGGGGCCCTCTCTCCTGACACCCCTTGAGGAGGGTCTGCAAAGGGATGGGTGGAGCAAAGGCCTGGTGTTCCTGCCAGCTGTCAGGGAGTGAGCTTGGATCAGCCAGGGCTGCTGTGGTCAGAAGGCTGCAAACATTGTGGAAGGGAACACTCCTTGTCCCATTTCCCAGCAGCCGGTATTCCAGATTCCTCAGCGAGCAAAAGCTGCCAAGACGTCAGCCACTGGATCGTCCGTGAATGTATCCCGTCCCCTTTTAAAAGCGCCTCGACTGGGGGCTTTCACGGTGTCTGTGGCAGTGCTCCAAGTTGCGTGAAGAGAAACATGCATTGTAAATGCTGCCTGCGTTTGCAGGATGCAAAGATGATATTGCTGGGTTTCGGAGAGAGCAAATGGCTCTCTTGCACCCTGAGCAAGTGCCCCAGAGCCTTTGGAAGGCCTCTCAGTGGGGAGATCTTTCCAGACACACCATTTGGGACCTGGCTTCTCTCTCCCCCCACACCTCCAACCCCTCAGTCACAGAAGCTGACCTGGAGCTGTCAGGGTTGAAGACACTGGAGCACGTGGCAGTGACTGTGAGCATCACCCACCCTCGCCGTGGCAATCTGGAGATCCGCCTCCTCTGCCCCAGCGGCATGGATTCCCTGATTGGGACGGCACGCAGCATGGACTCGTGAGTGTGCTGCTGCTCAGAGGCGGGCAGCGAAAGGGAAGGCAGGTCCCCTCCGGCCTTGAGGGCCCAGGCACGCTGAAATGGGGGCAGGACGATCCCCTCAGCCACTGGGGAGGGGTATCTTACCTGGTCCAGGCAGCTGGCCTGCGTGGGGAGTTGCTGGTCCTGCTGGGCATTCAGAGGCCCACGGGAGTGTTGCAAAAACACTCTTGCCAGTGGGGGGCAGGGGCCAAGGAGAGAAGTCCCCTCCATCTTTCCACAGGGGCTGAGGATCTTCCTGTCTCCTCCCTTACAGAGATCCCACTGGCTTTGTGGATTGGACATTCTCGACTGTGCGCTGTTGGGGCGAGGAGGCCCAGGGCACCTACCGGCTCACGATTCACGACATTGGTGAGTTTCCTGTCCCTCAGCTTGTGCAGTGGGGAAGCAATCTACTCCCCCCCCGTCCTTTGTGACCCTCTTCTTCCTCAGGGGATGAGATGCTGAGAGCAGGCAGGCTGGATCAGTGGCAGCTGACCCTCTATGGCTCATCGTGGACCCCTACCCAGATCCAGGAGCGGCAGAGGTGAGAGGGACAGACTGGAACCTGTGCCAGTACTGTCTTGCAGGGGCGTTCTACCCTCCCCCCAGGCTCTCCAGCAGGAAGACTTCTCAGCAGCCGTGCCCACAGGAGACTCCCTCACTATTCTAGGGACAGCTTCCAAAAGCCTCCCCTTTGCCTGAGGCCTCCAAAGGCTGCTTGGAGGAGACCAAGGTGTGCTGAGCTGGCGAGACTTGTGGGGGGGGAGCGTGCAGCGTGAAAGCCGCTCACCTGGAAAAGCAGGAGGTGCTCGATCCTGCGGCTCCCCCAGGCCCACCACCAGCTTTGCAAAGCCTGGGCCAACCTGGTCCCTGATTTGCGCGGGGGGCAGGGAGTCCTTGGCAGTGGCCAGAACCGTGCTTTGCGCTTCGGCATCTCCATCTTCCACTAGCAGTGTGCGATTTGGCTTCTCTGTATGCTCCACTTTGAGAACAGGGGCCCCTCCCTTGGGGCTGCTAGGGGAGTAGGCAGAGGACCTGCGTTGTCCCTGCAGTGACCGGCAAGGCCTTCTCCCCCTGCAGGCTGCTGGAGAAGGCAATGAACGGCCAGTTCCTGAACAAGGACTTTGTCTTGCCTTGCCCCCCGGGCCTCCGGATCCCTGAGCAGGAGCCCTATGCCATCACTGCCAACACCCTCAAGGTGAGCCCCTCCTCGCAGGCATGGCTGGGTGGGGTGATGGGAGATGTGGTGGGGCTGAGGGGAGGCGCCCACAGGGGTCCAGTGGGGAGGGCTAGAGAAGGAAACCCCTGGGCAGAGGGCAGAGCGTGTCCAACTTTGGGGAGGGTCTTGATCCCAACCAGGGGCTGGGAGTGCCAGGTGGCGCTGCCCATTTGGGAGAGGGTCCATGTGCCTTGTCTAAGCCTTCTGCTGCTTCCTTCCACAGACCCTGATGCTGCTCGGCTCCTTTGCTGTCTTCTGGACCTTCTATTACATGCTTGAAGTGTTCCTGATGTGCAACAACGTGGCCTTTGACCTCCCAGCCCGCAGCCGCCGGGCCGCGAAGAGCCTGGAAGATGGAGCTGCCATGGAGGACGCTGTACCCTTGTGCAAGGAAGTGAAGGCCGAGATCGGAGCTGAGCAGCTGCCCCTGGGCCTGCGAGGCCTAGAGGAGGGCTGGGGATCTCAAGGCCCACACTGGGGAGAGGATTGCTGAACCTCCTGGAGCAGGAGCAGTCTACCTCAGCCGTGGCTTGCTGAACACGCTAGTGATGCCTGCCCCTGCTTTCTGGTCCTCTCAGCTGTGCCCGTCCCCTCTTCCCCCCTGCATCCGGCCAGAGTTAATTCCTGGGTCTAAGCTGGCCAGCACAGGGGCAAAAGGACCTGTCTGGCTGGAGGAGCGGCGGGTCTGGCCTGGAGGCACAGAGGAGAGGGGCTTCTGCTGACCTGCATGGGGCTGTGGCCATGAACTGGTCTGTGGAGCACCTTGGTGCTCTGCTTCTCGCCCACGCTGCCTGGCAGGCCTGGTTCTGCCAACCCATTGCCTTATCTTGCTGTCTCCTCCCAGCTGGCTGTGCCTCCTGCCTGGAACCCAGTCCCAGATTTTGCCACGGCTACTGTGCTTGCCTTGCCTGAGGGGCTGGGGGAGCACCGCTGGCTCCCACTGTGGCCAGGGTGGGAGCCCTGCTCCGAGGACACTGGATTGGTTCTTCCACTGGGATTGCTGTGACCCCCTCCGTAGGCCTTTCTGGGATGTGGCTTTCTCTCCCAAAGTCATCCTCCAGCTTGGAGGACGTGTTTGATTTTTCTGGTTTTGGATCAGCAGCAATCAGAATTGTTCTTTTGCACTTTTCCAGAATAAACCCATTAAAATCCACGGCTGCTGCTCCCTCTGCGCCGCCTGCGCCACTGGGCTCTGAGCTGGGGGAGCATCCCTGGTCCTCTCTGCTCATTCACCCACTGCCCCGAAAGGCGATCTGTTCTGCAGGTGGAAAGGTAGAGCTCCCGTCTGCCTAGCCTGGCTGCTGCCTCACAAGTGAGAAATCTGGCCCTGGGGCCACAGAAACCCTTCTTCTTTGGGGCGTCTCTGGCCTGACTCCTGGCTGCTCTCTCGCCCCCCAGAACTGTCCAAATTAGGGTGTTAGGGCTGGCCCTCAGCCTGGCCGAGTCAGTTCCTCCTGCAGAGGAACCCAACTGAGTGGCGTGGGGGCGGCGGCCTTTGACCTATCCTTCCATGTTCTTCTGCTCCAGCTGTTCTGCTGGCCAAAGCTTTTCCTAGCATTATAGCAGCCGCAGAGTAGAAGAAACTCAAATCGTAGCCAAGGAACCTAAAAGATTCATAGTTTTTAATCTGATGAACCAAAAAAAATACAAAAGAGTAGCCTCCGTTCTGCACTCTTGGAGGGTTGCCCTTTTCTGGGGCAATTTCAGCCAAGTTCGATTCTGCAGCTGGGAGAAGGCTTCCAGCAGCACCAGGATGCGTGAGGTGGCCAAAGCAGGCCGGGCTGTGTGGGGGGCAAGCGGGGAGCATGCAGAGGCCTGTGGCCGGCTGTTGCTATGCAGCAGCAGCAGGAGTCCTTGGGTGTGGGGCCCCTTCTGGGACCTGCTGGGGGGGCATGGCGGGAGGTTCCCTGTGGAGTACCCATTGCAGCCTGGCACTGGTGGCGGCAGCAGCAGGGGCACAGAGTTGCTGGGCTGCTAGCAAGAGCAGGAAGGCTGGCCGGGAGGGAGCGGCAGGCAGCAGCTGGGCTCGGCTTAGCTGATGATTTGCCGAGGTCGGCCGTAGCCTGTCATGCCCGCCTGTGACGCCCCTTGGTTGGACCCCATCTGCAGGCCGATCACATTCTTGCCCTGCTTCAGCTGGCTCTCGGAGAAATCCCGTTTGTTCTCCTGGGCTTTCCTGGAAAGGGAAGATGTGGGTTCACAGTGGAGTAAGAGCAGTTTGGGATTTGGCTAATTGCCATGGCAAACGCTTGCTGCTGCCCCGTGTGCCCAGCAAACTGAATTCCTGCTTTCCTGGCACAAAGGCCACATCTGCAACTAGGAACTGGCAGGGGGAATTGCTTCCTGTGAAGAAAGGTCACTGCGCAAGGAGAGGCTCGCCCTGTAAAACGTGCCCTCTGCAAAGAAGGTGCCAACTGGGACTCTCCCCTTAGAGCTGAGCCGAAAGTCAAGTTCAGGGCATTTGGTGGGTTGCGCTAAGCAGGCCCTTGGGGGCAACTCCTGTTGCCACTTACTTCATGAACCACGACGGGTCTCCACGATAATGCCCATCATTCTTGGTCACAGCCAGGTTGCCCAAGGCCATCAGAGTCCGCTGAACAGCCGCCATATCCTTAGCTGGAAGGAAAAGCAAAGCTGGGTTGAGGGCAGAGCCCCACTTCAGTGAGTCCTTCCATGTTCCCTGCATTCCTCTGTTGTGCGTGTGTGTGTGGGGGGGGGATGTGTCACCAAGCTCAGCCTCTGCCAGAGCTTCTGCCGTGCCCAGGAACAGCCATCCAGTAAAAACCCACTGGAACCCCTGGTGCCAGCTTTGGGACTGAGGCTGCCTCTGTTTTGAAAGGAGCCCTCCCTCCGCTGACCAGCCTCACCAGGAAACATCTGCGCATGGGGGTCCCCTAATTTAGCACACTGTTTCTGCTGCCACTTCCACCTCTGCCTCCATTCGCTGAACATGAAACCAGTGGGGACCTTCTTGGTCATGCTGGAAGATGGACTGAGCCCCAACCTTTCTGGGATATGGAGAATAACTTGAATCCTAGCTCTGGAGCAATGGGACAAGGCTGCCCCATCCCCACATCACGGCCTTCCACAGCCCCCACCTTCAAAGAGATCGACCGTCTGGAACATGTCTGTCTTCACCACCCCATAGTCCTCTGCTGCCTTCAGGAAGTGGGCAATTTGCTCCATCTGCTTGAAGACCATGGTGGGAGGAGGATCTGGGATCTTCACAGGCTTGGAGTCACTGGGGTAAAGACTATTGACCAGCTTCCCGAGGACCTGCCAAGGTAGCAAATGAGAGCAGCTCACTGGAAGGGCAGCTAACGCCAGGACTAGACCTGATCCCAAAGACCCCAAGTCTTCCTCTCTCCCCCCCACTCCCCCTTCCAGGCTGGAGGAGGCCACGCCTCCCAAAGCTGCAGAGGACGCTTGATGGCAGGGCCCAAGCCTCTGCCAGGGGTGCCCTGATGCTTACGATGCCATTCTTCAGCCAGACCTGGAAGCCCAGCCTCCCACGCTCGGGGCGCCCCACATCAGCCCCACACTGGGCCACCACCCATTCGACCAGGCGCTCTTCCAGGTCGTCGTCATATTTCTTCTCAATCTTGGCCTGGACGTCTCTGCTCAGCCCAAAGGAAGGCCCCTTGTTTGCCATATCTGCAGGAGGAGGGTCTGGGGAGAGAAGAGCAGGCAGGTGAGGCAGAGGCAGCTTTTCTCCCACTGCGGATCCAAGCAGAGGACGATGGGCGGACAGACGGGCAGAGGCGGGACGCCATGCTGCCACAGCAGCTACGGCTTCCATTGGCCTCTTGGAGGCAGGGTGGGTCACAGGGATGCCAGCGTTCCTGCCAGCTGCCTAGTCAGCTGATTTCCTATTACACCATTCCGCCCACAATGGCTGAGTGGGGAGACTTCTCAATCCCCCCCCCCGGCAGGTTTCATGAAGGCCCCTCTGCAGCTACGTCCAGCGAGCACGGGCGCTACGTCTGTCTCCTGATGCTTGCTGGACAGCAGGGCTAGCTGGAGGAAGACAGGACTGGGCGGCCACCAGTCTGCGCAAGCTGGCAAGTGCCAGCCAAGCCGCACAGCTGCTTGTGCCTGTTGCGGATAGGGAGAGAAGCAAAGCGCTGGTAGCAGCAGCAGGTGGATCCTGTACTTCAGCCGCCCCTGTGGCCAAGACAGCCCTGCTTGGCCTAGAGGGTCCACTGAGGCAGTGCCCTTCCCTGCCCCCTCACCCCGGGCAAGGAGGCTGAGGGAACATTTCTGGTTTGGAAGTCCCAGACAGTCGAATGTCAGCGGAGGGCACAGGAACAGGCAGGCGGGGCACGCTCCCACATGCAGCACTCTGGCATCAGGGACATGCAGGCGTTGCCCAGCCATAGCCACCTCAGGCTCAAACTGTGAAAGCAGAGCGCAGGGCTGCAAGTCTGGCACACCAGAATCCAGCCGCTTCGCTGTCTTCCTTCTGCTCCTGCCCAGGAGATCTCCAGCCTGCAGACACTTCCATGCCGCAGCGGCCCAGCCTCGGGGCTTTGGCAAACGCCAGGGGAGGCGGTTGCTTTGCAAATCCTGCCACACCGTCTCCAGTTTCCGTTTCGCCGCCTCAGGTCCCCCCAAAGCTTTGCGTGAATTCCATGTTTCCCAAGTCCTCCCGGCCAGGGCAGCAGGACCCTGACTTGGCCAGGAGATGCAGCCGGCACAAGCGCATCCCGGACACGTTTCCCGCGGCCACAGCAGGCCAGGCTGGGCTGCCTGCGGAGTGATCCAGGGATGCCTCGGGCAGCACCGAGAGCGAGCACCCGAACGCGAGGGCCTTCTGCCCTTGGCCAGCCTGCAAAGGCAGCGCCCCACTTCCAGTTCTGCCGCTCCCCCGCCTTCCAAGCAACCTGGCGAGCTCCCCTCCTGCGCAACCACAGCCGCCCCCGACTGGCCAGCGCTCCTCTCTCTTCCAGCATGGCAGATGCTCCATTTGGATCGGGAACACAACTCAGAAGAGCCTCGGGCACGGAGCAGGCCGGGGAAGACCCATCAGCCCCAACCCTTCTTGCTGGAGCCGCATCACTCCTCGCTCTGCCCACCTTGGGGACCGCTCCAGATGGCTTGAGTTTGGCCAGCAAAGCGGCCCAGATGCCCCAGGGCAGCTCCTCCCTGCTCAGCCGCCCAGCTCAGCCGCCCGTATCGCCCCCTCCCCGGGACCCAGAGAGGCACTTACGAGCTGCGACTCCGAGGGTCCCCAGATGCTGCTCTGCCCGGGACTCTGCAGCCAGAGGCGGCTGGGTGGGGGGGCTAAAAAGCCCCAGCCCTCCGGCCCATGACATCACCCTGGTCCTCCCCCTCAGCCCAGGAGAGCCAATTCTCGGTGGCCGAAGCCACGCACCATATTTGGGGAAAGACTCCAAAGGCGGCCAAGGAGCCACCGCCTCAAGACATTCCCGGCATGCCTGAGTCCCAGCGGATGTTTTGCCCAGGCTGGCCCAGCAGCAGCCAGTCCTTTTTAGGCCGGCTCTTCCCCGGCAAGGCGGGCCAGACCCAACTTCAATGTTGCTTCCCTGATGAGGTCACCGAGGGGAGCTTTGGGGTGCAGAGGGAGGACCCATAGCGGCATGTTACTCGTGGCCACCCTGCATTTATTGCAGTCTGACCCTGAAGGCGAGGCAGGCCGCTCTGCCTGGCGGATGGAAAGAAAATTGGGGGTCCTGGAGGAGAGGGCTGAGCTAATGTCACCGCATCTCCATTGGAGTGTGTTTGGTAGGGACCCCCCACCCGCAGATCTCAAGCAGAAGCAGAAAAGGCACTCCCTCTCTCTGCCCACAGAGCAGCTGTGCCCCCCTTCTCCCGGCCTCCACATTCAAGAAAAACGGCGAGGCAAGGCGAGGCGAGGCGAGGGCATCTTTTATCGCTTGCATTGGGCGGCAGGATCTGTAGAGGCCAAAATGCTCGTTTTCTTCAGCAGCGCTTTATACTGGGAACCGTTTCAAAGGAAAACCATCTCAGCTGCAGTCCGAAACCAGGAATGGAGAAATATGGGGGGGGGCTGGTCTTCTCCCTCGAGGGGAAAAGAGGGGCACTCTGCTGCTTCCTCCCCCTGCCAGCCTGACCTTTCTGATCTTCTCTTGCTCCTCCCCCACGTGCAGCCCCTGCGTTACGGTGACTGCTTGAGGAAGCCCCTCCCCAGGAAATGAGGGCTGGCTTGCTCTGGGGCCAAAGCCAGGGAGGTGCCCCAGGGACCACTCAGCCCCACAGACTGAGACCCCCTGGCCCACTTCCTCCCCATAAGCGATGAAGTGCATCGTGCCCGTGTGCTGGAGGAGGAGGAGGAGGTGCCCCTCTGCCTGGATGCTGCTGCCAGTGCTGGTGGGCAGAGGGCTCCTAGTGGCCGCTGCTCCTTGGAACCAAGTGCCAGACCTCCTTGTTCAGAGGAAGGAGGCAGCTGCACTGCAGGGGAGGGCCCTCAGGCTGTCAACGCAGGCACCGAGAAGAGAGAGCGCCGTGGAAGTTTCCCAGGGCCGCCCCACTGCACAGGAGCCCAGCCTGTCGCTGTTCCTCTCCGCGCCTCTCCCCAGAGTTGCTGGCAGTGCTGGACCCCAACAGGAAGGCCTTTTCTCTCCACCTGCCAGGCCTTGCCCGGGGGAGGGAGCTCTGCCGATGGTTGAGAAAGGGAGACCAACAGCTCCCGACAGAGGCGTAGCCCAGGTAGCATTTGAACGCGTCGCCCTGGGCCCCCGGGGCCAGCTCTCAGAGGCTCAAGACAGGAAGGTCCTCGGACAGGCCCTCGTCAACCCTGCTCCCTTCTGCGGGCTCTCCTGTGATGTGCTTGTGAGGGGAGGAGCCCGCAGCTGTGCCCCCCGGCACCCGCCAGATGCCGTCAGGACGCCTGTCCCGAGAAAGGTCTCCGGCTTCTCTGCCAAGGCGTCTCCAAGTGCCCCTCAGAAGACGTAAATCTTGTCACGCTGGACACAGTCGAGGTCGTCATCCAAAGTCAGCAGGACCTACGGCAAAGGGAAGGTGGCATCAGGCACAGGCGCTGTAGGGCAGGGTGGACGGTGGATGCCGGCCACAGACCAGTGCGTGGGGGCCAAGAGGCTCCACTCCCGTGCTTTGCTCTGGAGGGAGAGGGAACCTTTGCGAGCATCCTCCAGTCACAAGGCCCTGGGAGCCCTGGAGCTTTTTTCCAACAGCAGCCAAAAATGTATTTTGCCCCCCAGGCTTTAGGTACGCAGCATTCTGCTGACTGCTTCCTCCTCCTTCAGATCTTTCTTCTTTGCATGCCAAAGTTTAATTCATGTTGCAACCTTCCCCAAAGGATGTTGACTAAGCGGCAGATTAAAGCTAACTGTCTGAGAGGTCTGAAAGAGGGCCAGTCTTGCCAAGGAAATGGCCTCTGGGCTGGAGGGCAGGACATGTCCCCCAGGTTGGAGAAGGGCTGCAGGACAGATGTAGGGAACCCCTAGCATCTGTCTGAGCCCAGGGAATCAGGAAGCCCCAAGCCTGGCCCAGCCCCTCCGGCAGGAGCCCAGAGCTTCTCCCCGCACATCTGACACAGGACAAGCCCCCACAACTACCGAGAAAGGGCACCCGCAGGACTGATCGGGTAGCGGAGACGCAGTGCTTTCAAGCTCCCGGTCCTCAGGGTGTTGGGCTTCAGGCCGCTGCAGGGGCTGCCCATGCCACTCTCCCCTACCAGGGCAGCCGAGCCAGCTGGAAACACCCACCAGGAAGGAGCCAAACATGGCGATGGAGGAGAGGAAGTGCCAGACATCGTGGTCGTCAAAGAAACCCAGCAGGATACACTCTCGGTTGTGCTCACGGGACTCGGCTGGCGTTTTCTGTGGAGATCAGTGACCAGCCTCTTAGCGGGGGTGGGCAGCAGGGCAGGTTGGCCCCCACCCCGACAGACCCGGCCAAGCGCAGGGCAGGCTGACTTTTCAGCAGGCTTTTCTCAGGAGCTGCTCGCGCAGCCCCTCCGTGCAATCACTCCAAAGCAGCCGTTTTTCTGAATTTGCACAGCACAGCATGGTGAACCAGTGTGCAGACCGAGCCCTCGATGCAGCCTCGAGGAGCGCTCTTGGCAAGCAAGGAGCCCAGCCCCCTCTGGCGGATGGAAGAGGCTGCAGGCTGCTGCTCCCCCCGCGGGCCCTGGGGAGGGAGGATGGCTCACCTGCCAGGTGCTCAGGCCCTGGAAGAAGAAGAAGAGAGCGAAGCCCCACACGACGGAGGTGCAGACGATGCAGAGCAGGGAGATCAGCAGCAGACGCTCGCCGCTCCGCAGCTGCGGGGAGGGTAGCGGTCAGGAGGGCAGCCCGGGGGTCCTGTCAGGGCACCCAGGGGCCGGTGCTGCAGGACCCCCACGCCCGCTAGAGAGAGGAGCGACCGGCAGCCCAGCCACCGACACCCTGCCAGCCGCGGCAGAAAGGCGACGGTACCTTCATGATAATGTAGAAGGCAAAGTAGAGCAGAAGGTTGCAGATGCCGATGGCCAGCAAGTAGGAGGCGAAGTCGTTGGGGCGCATAATGAGGCCGTAAGCCGCCCTGGGGAGAGAGGAGGGTCGGGCGCGGCACCAGACCCGGCTCCAGGCCAACCGCAAGCCCACAAAGCGGGGCTGCCTAAGCCTGCGACTCCCGGCGAGAGTGCTCGGAGCAGGAGTTAATCCCAAGGCAGGTAAGGCAAGTTTAGAGCAGGAAGAAGCCGCCCTATAAAGCAGCCGTTCCTGCCCCAGAGGTGAGCAGAAATTCTTAGTCTCTTCTTTGACACGCTGGGAAGGGAGGGAGCTGGACGGAGGGTGGCCTGGGGAGCTTGCCTGGTCTGGCCCCCTGCCCCTTGGCCCAAGGGCTGAGCTCGGCTGCAGAGGGGGCCCTGTCCAGCTGGTGGCCCCCCTCCAGGGCAGCTGCGCTCGGCCCAGACGCTCTTACTCACAGGGACCAATTGATGAGGTTACCCGTCACCAGCAGCACCATCCGATCCTGCGGACAAAAGCGGGGGGGCAGTTGGTGAGGCCTCCAGAAGCGGCCAAAAAGAGGGGAGGTGCCAGCCCCCCGCTCACCATGTACGTGGGCCCGCTGCACTGGCGGATGCAGTCCGTGTACAGCACGTGAAAAATCCTGCGCCAGGTGCCGGAATCTGGAGAGGGATGGAGATACTGAAGCCCCCTGGAAAGGGCGGGGCGGGGCGGGGCGGGGTGGGGCTGCACCAGGACTAGCACCGGCAACCCCTCGGGGACCCTGCTTGTGGGGCAGTTTCACCCAGCCCCCAGAGCTTGCAGGTGGAGGACGGTCAGCTCCCCTCCTGGGAAGAGCCCAGCCACCCCAGAGACTGCGCCCGCTCACCCAGTTTCCAGCGGCCCATGTAGTACAGCTGGGTGCTGAGCAGCAGCGTGGACAGGATGTGGATGACCGAGAAGACGATCCAAAAGGCCATGTTGCCTTTGCCAAAGACCTGGGAGGACAGAGAGCCCCTGAACGCCAGAACCGGAGGGAGGTCAGCGGCTCGCAGAGGAAGTGAGAGCCAACCCTCTGAGGGACCTCTCTGGGAAAGGAAAAGTCCTTCCTGACAGCAGCCTCCCTTGGTCTCTCCACAAAGAATTAGCACCCCACGGGGAGCAGAGGCTCAGAGGGGCTGCCTGGGGTCCCGCGGGCTTGGCTTGGGCTCACTCACCACCCCCACGACCGAGAAGAAGATGATGACGGCCAGGCAGGCGTAGGCACTGTAGGCGCTGGCGTTGATATCAGGGTGCCTCTTTTGATACAGCTTCAGCATGCAGAGCCCGGCGATCATGTACATGAAGGAGGTGTCTGCCGGACAAGGGCCGCAGGCTGAGCGCAGAGAAGCCGCTCTCTGCACATGTGCAGGAGAGCAATGCCTTGCTCCTTTAGCCCCTGGCTGAACGGCGGAGACAGACCACCGGGGCTTCTGTGGGCCTCGCTCAGGCCTCGGGATCTAGACGAAGCCCGGCCAGGGATGAGGGAGGGGGCCCTGGCCCTGCTGCAAGCACCACTCACCAAACTGGAAGTTGGTATAGTTAGGGCACACGTGGTAGCAGGCACTGAGGAGACCCTCCATCATGAGTGCAGTGCCCATGGCATAGAAGAGGCCGAAGTGTTTGGGGATGCCACACTCCTGGAAAGGACGCCCACGTCTGAGAAAGAAGGCTCTTCCCCGTCCCCTTACAGACGGTGGCATCCAGCCCCTAACCTGGCCGGCCCCCGTTTCCAGTGGCCGCGGCCTGGAAGAGGAGGCCTCTCTGCGCTCTCCCTGGCATCCAGCCGAGAGGGGAGGAGGAAAGGCGCGAACAGCAACAGGCCTGTCTCCGGGCAACAGATGCGGCGCTGGGGAGAAAGCGGACGGGGCATGCCTCACCACAGCCTGGAAGTCATTGCGCATCAAGGCTCGGTTGTAGTTGATCTCGCGCTGCAGGATGATGAACAGGAAGAGCAGGCCCAGCAGGATGTAGCCCAGGTTGCTGAGGATGTTGTTGAAGGCGCTGGAAGAGCGGAAAGGGGTGGAAAGGGGTGATGTCAGGTCCCGCAGCCCAAGGAGCGGGTGATGCCCATCTCCTGGGTTCCTACCTGAGGTTGCTCAGAGGGTGTGCACAGAGGAAGTTGTAGTAGCAGATGTCCTGGTTCCCAGTAACGTTCACCACCTGCAGGAAGCAAAAGCGTGATTTCTTCGGCACCAGGGTCTGGCCTAGGGCCCAGAAAGCCTTCGGCACCAGGGTCTGCCCTGCCCAGAATGAGGTCAAGTGAGGTCAAGCAGCTCTGAGCTGGGCTTAGCCTAGGGTAAGGGGTCTGAGGGCCCGAGGTTGGCAGAGCCCTGGGTAGGAGGCCAGCAGCACTGTGTTACCGTCTGGTAGGTGATGACCAGCTGGATGACCGGGAG
Organism: Python bivittatus; assembly: GCF_059951505.1. Lineage (NCBI taxonomy): Eukaryota > Metazoa > Chordata > Lepidosauria > Squamata > Pythonidae > Python > Python bivittatus. Next base: position 657,662 of record NW_028277052.1, read on the forward strand.
GGCATAGAAGACAGCAATGGTGGCAATATTCCTGTGGAGAAGGGAGGTGGGGTGAGAGGAGATTCTCCACTAGAGGACCCTGATCAACTTCCCGGGCATGTGGAGCCAGCAGGGTCTTTGGGGGATAGACAGCCAGCCCACAACCATCTCACCAGAAGTAAATCTGGTATTTCTTCCGCAACACTCGCTTGTCTTTGCGGGCCAGATCAGCGACACACAGGAATTTCTGCAACGAGACACAAGCATCTTGCTGAGCTTCAGTCTCATGAGGACACTCCAAACTCCCTCACCTCCTCCGGAAAACCTCCTCCTGCGTAGCCTGCACCTGGCGGCATTTCCAACGGGCCCCCTCGCCTCCTGGCACCCAAGAAGAGGCTCCTGCAGATAACTCGGGGGGCTCAAGTTGCCCCCCAAGCCCACGCAATCCACAAACTGCTCTTCCCTCTCTCCCCACTGCTCCCCAGGCCCCAAATCCCACAGCCATTCACAGTGCGCCCAACCTCATTCCATCCGGAGTGCTGCTACAGCCCGCTTGCAGCCGGACTTGCCCGGTGTCCTTTCAAGCTGCGCATGCGTGCACACACAGGTTCTGCAGAGCCCTCCTTCCAAAGACCAAAGGACTCAGACTACGCAAGGAGGGGCATCATACTTCTTGGCCCCTCCTCAAAGAAGCCACGTCTGTTCCTGGGCTTTGCAGCAGCAGCAGCTGCAGGGTCCCAGGAAAGGACGCATCTGGCAACAGGAGGGCTGACTGGAGCAGCACATGCTCTCCACGTCATCCTCCTCCTTCGCGTCTTGTGGCCTCGGAGCCGGTCCTCTCCCGCCGGGCAACCTTGGTGCGGATGACATTCTTGTCCGACTCGATGTCGGCCAGCGTGTCGTAATCATCCTCTTCCACGGAGCTGAGCGAGTCAAGCCGGGGGCGTCCTGCCACGTTCTCTAGGGAGCGATCTGGGGGGTGAAAGCCAGTGTCACTGCGAAAACCCCACGCTTTGAAAGTACCAGTCAGCCCGCGTCATCGAATTACCGATGGAGCCAACTGGAACCTGCTGGCCCTTCGCCTGTCTGGATGTTGAGCGGCCAGGAGGCCCCAGAGGTGGACAAAAGGCCCAGAGGCACCCACCCTCCTTTCCCCAAGCACCCATCGCCCTGCTGATTGGAAGCCATGCAGCCACCTGGCCTTGGGGGGGGGGAGGGGGAACATCATGCAGATTGCTGTCCACCCCCGTGAGCTTCCTGAGGGGCCTCATTTCCTTTAGTGCCAGAGGGAGATGGCCCAGCCAGAAGCTGGGTGTCCAAGTCCACCTCACGGAAGACCCAGGAAGGAGGGGGCACCCGAGCTCCTCCAGCCCCTCAGGAAGCCACAGTTCCTCCATCAAGGGAAAGGGATGGGATCTGGCATCCCATGCCAGTGCCTCTGCCAGCTGAGCAGCAGCTCAGCCAGGCGCCTGCACGCTCCAGGGCTTGAGAGAAAGGCAAGTCTGTGGATGCCCCAGGCAAAGCCCCCCATTCTCCGCTGTTCTGCTCCTCCCTCAGGAAGAGAAGGCCAACCGGAGACCCTGGGGAGGGGAACAGCCAAGGAAGAGGCTGAACCAGAGTGCAGAGAAGACGCCTTGCCCCACTGAGGGCAGTGGAGGAGGAAGGGGGAGGCTTGTGCCTCAGCCCTCCTCTTCCATCAAATCACGGCCATGTTTTCAAGCTCTCTGCTTGGCCTAAAAACACTTTTACAAAGAGGCGCCTTCTCTGCAGAGCCCAGAAGAGAGGCCTGGCCGCTGCTGCTGCTGGCCAAGGAGAAGTGCAAGCCAGGCAAGGGGCACCAGGAATGAGATGCCAGTCTCTCTACCCATTGCAAAGGCTGCCCAGTGTCTCTGCCGGTGCTGGCACAGATCTCGCCCTTGGGGAGAAAGGAAAGAGTCACACAAAGTGGACCCAAGCCCAGCCAACCAGGTGCACTTGGAAGCCAAAGAGAGCCCCCCAGAAGACCCTGCACGCGTGCAAGCTGCAGGCCTGGGCGAGAGGAAGCACCCTGAGCCACGGGTGCTGGGCCACGCGTCTCACCAGCGTAACTGGAGGAGGCTTCCGTGGAAAGCAGGCTGTCCGTGACATTCTCAGTGCTAGTGGTGGACCCGGCATCCGCTGCGGAGAGAAGGGGGCCGCTGGCATGAGCAGTGCAGCCCGTCTTGCAGGGGCCAGCGAAGCATGGTGAAAGAGCCACCTGCAGGGCCCGGGCGGCAGCAAAGGACAAGACCTGCCCCCCATTCCCGACAGACAGGCACCCTCCCTACCCCATCTGGCTGGGAGGCTGGAACTCACCGAAGGACCCGTAACTCTGGCTGCTGAGAGGAGGGCGCCCCAGGAAGGAATCCGGGGTGTCCTGGGGATTCCCTGCAACAAAACAGCAACGGTCCAGCCCAGGAACAGGGGGAGCTGCCCCACCTGCCCGCGCCCTGGCCAGCCTTGGACTGGCCAGCTCTCTGGAGGGGAGCTTTGAGGATGAAAGCCCGGAGCGGGGGGGCCCCTGCATCTGGCTCTCAGGGGCTCGCCATCTTCACTGCAATGGAAGTGGGGCAGCCAGCCTGGGGCCACTTCCTCAAGCTCCCCTCCGAGCACAGAAAACAAGAGGGGTGGAGGAGGGAGGGCACTGGCTGCTTACCAAGGAGAGAAGCTTGGCGTGGAGCATCCCGGAGAAGGAAGGGAGGGAGGGAGGGGGGAGGGAGGGAGACAGAAGCTGTTTATGGACATAAACTGAGACAGCCACCCAAGGCAGAGCGGGATGCGTGCTGCTGTTCTGAAAAAACGGTTCTAGTGCTCATCGGCTAGATTCTCTCCATGTGCCAACTCCTGATCCAAGATTAACAAAAGGTAATCGCTACATCTGTGTAACACGCAAAACCAGCGGCTAAGTCCTTGCAACGCTCCGAACCACAAACTACCCTGGCCGCATTTCAGCGCAGTCCAGCGTGTTGTACGAATCCACCAGGAATTACGGAGCTGCGTTTGAAGCTGATTCAGCACTGGAGCTCCAGCAACTGAGCGCTGATCCCTCCGGGAGTCAGACCCCAATTGGGTTTCAGCACGCACCCTTCCACTCCCCTCCATGATTCGGCAGGAGGTGAGCAACCCTCGAGCCGAAGCTGCGCGAAAGGACAGGCCCGTCCCCCGGCCAGAGACCCAGAAGCTGCCCTGCTGGGGACGGTCCGCCCCCCACTCCCTACCTCGTACGCCCCTTTCTGGACTGGGGGTGTCCGCAGCACTCAGGAGCCGTAGCTGCCTCTGCCTCTGCTCCCGTCGCCTGTAAAGAAATGAGCCTCCTCTGAAAGACAGCGCACCCCTCCGGGCCAGTAGGCTGCCTTCCCCCTGAAAAGTCCCCAGCAGGGCGCAGAGAGCACCCAGGTGGGCACTGAGCCTGCCTCAGGCCAAAGTGCACCGCATCCTGCCCAGGAGGAACAGGCATGGGCTGACGTGAATGCCGCTGCCCCAAAGGCCGAGACTCCAGGAAGTGGAAAGAACCCCCCAGGCACGTTGGAGTCATGCCACAAAAGCGGAGCAAGGCCATGTCCTCCTGCTGCCACAAAGCCCCTACTGCCAAGGCAAAAATGGGATTGGACGAACACAATGGCGGCTGCAGCTGCAGCTACCGAGCTATTCTCAACAGGAGAAGTGCACACCCCGGTGGAGCCTGGACCCGGAGCAGACTCACCGCCAGATTTCCCAGCAGGCGATCAGCACCGTCAGCACGTAGAAGGACAAGAAGACGCCCAGGCAGAAAAGGATCCCATTCACATAGGCCTCTGCTGCAGGCAAGCGGGGAAACAGCGTCACACCCCGGGGAAGCCTTGCCAGAAGCCCCCTGGTAGGCAAAGAGCCTCCCCTCACAAGTGGCTTCCTTCACAGCCTGTTGGCCTCTTTCAGCCACCAACCTCCAACTCCAGGTTCCCTGGACATTCAGGCCCATTAGCTCTCCCCCGCCCCCGCCCCACAGGCCCTGTGCCACCTGCTATTTAGGTCTACAGGGAAGCCAGCTCCAAGTCAGGAGCGGGAGTTGTGGGCAACATCTCCCCCAGAAGGGCCACCGTCCTGCTCTCCTTCCTTCTCCAGGCGGGGGCAGAGACAGACCCGGGGCTTACTTACAACTGACAGCAGGAGTCACCACCACATTCAGGGTTTTCTGGCGGTTGCCTTGGTCAACAGGCTCATCTGGAATGACACAAAGGCCTGGATCAGCTGACCTGCAGCTCTCCCTCCCTCCGTGGTGATGGCCGCAGAGCCCTGGGAACTGGCCTGACCCTGAGGGTCCTACCTTGGCCACTAAATGAGCCACCTCCTGGCCTGGAGGCTTCAAGCCCTGAGCTCAGGTGCTGGGGCTGTGACAGGGTTACAGGGAGCACTCAGGGGGCTCCTGAGACAGGCCACCTGCTTGTCCCAAAAAGCTAGCTGTAAAAGCAGAAGCTGGAAAGCGGAAGGACTCCAGGCCTTCCCTGTTCTTCCGTGGCCTTTTAAAAACATTTCCAGAGTCTCTCCAAGTGCCGGGTTGCCTCTCCCTGCCCAAAACGCCTCCTTATCTCCTTCCCCTGTATTCCAATATGCACATCTGCTTTGCCCCCAAAAACGCTACGCTGGTGGAACCGGCCCAACGGGGTGGGTGGAGCCGCGGAAGCGGCTCTGGAGCGCAGACCCCCTTGGGCGGCAGCCTTGCTCCCACCAGTGGACCAGCGAGCAGGCCAGACCGGGTGCGGACTCTCTTGGGAGGTGGCGTCCAGCCCCGGGGGAACAGGGCAACCCCTAGAGCCCTCAAGCACAAGGCTCCATCATCATACCTGGATGCTTTTCTAGCCACCGCCAGGTAGCAGGGCCTCCTAGACAGAAGCTGTGCCTGCAAGCAGACCTCTGCCCCCTCAGCCCAGCTTCCTCCCTGTACCTTTGGAAAAAGGGTAGTAATGCAACGCTCCCCCACAAGCTTCATCTTCGGTCTTCACCACAACAACCACGTAGAAACTGTGGCTGGGGAAATCCTTCTTCTGCGAGAACCAAGAAATGAGAAGACCTTTGACTGAAGATCAGAAACACCCCCAGCAGCTCTTAAGACCTCAACGCTGGGTAGCTGGAGGCTCTCTGTTCACCCTTTCAGGTGTGCTGGTTCCTACTCGCTACAGGCAGCGCCTGTCCAAAGCCTCCAGAGACCGCGTCCCCTCTCCTCTGAAGACCGCTGCTTCTGGAGCCAGGGGCAAGGTGAACTGTTCGGCCAACCGGTACCACTGCCAGGGCTGGCTAATTGATGCCACACAATACCCCAGGTAACAGGGAAGCTGGCACGGGCCAGTCAGATTACAGGGCTCTGACCGCCTTTGGGAAAGGTCCCGGCTGATCGGTCGTACCTGCACCGTGATGGCTGCCTTCTTGGTCATAGTTTGGTACGTGCCAATGAAAGCCACGTTGTTATCCAAGTCGTAGACGGGACACTAGGCAACAGGAAAAGAGACAGGAAAACGGGGCAGAGTCAGCCTCTTATGTGAGAGAAGACACGGAGCCTCCCGTGTCCTGTGGACACTCCCCACTGCACTGACCAGAACATCCTGGACGGAAATGACCGAACAAGGGAATGCCGTGGATGAGGTCACTTTAACGATGGCAGAGTCCACGCCCTCTGGGAACTCGTACTTGAAGTACTGTTGGTCAAAAAGAAAGAACCACCCTAGAAGGCCCCTGGGTGACGATGAGGCTTCTCCCTCCTGTGGCGCAACACACCCAACCTGGCACATCTTCTTTATCTGCCAGGTGCGACGGCTCCTCAGGGTGCCCTTTCTGAGGCCAGGAAGCTCCTAGGAGCACCTCCTCAGGGAAGCCCGGAACAGCCGCCTCCTGCTTTGGGACCCTGCGCGGCCAGAAGAACCGTGGCAAGGAGGCCGCAGCTCAGCAGATGGAGCAGCCTCTGGTCCTCCCTGTGTGATGGACACCCAGCCAGAGGGCAACCAGAAAGGCCTGTCCAAGTGCTAGGGGCTAGCTGGGCAGAGCATCTGACTGCTTGTGGGAATACGTGCGTCCTCAAAGCCAGCCTAGCCCTCCCCATTTGACAGCCAGGCCCAGAACTCAGAGGCATCCAAGCCTCGGCTGGAGGGTCGTCTTCTTCCCTGTGGGGCAACGACCCCCCCCCCCAGAGCACTGTGGAACCTACCTGCGGCTGGGCTGCTGTGGCGTTGAAGGTGAAGGGCTCGCCTGTCCTGCATCAAGAAAGAGCAGCGCAGGAGATGGAGTGGGCAGGCGTGGGTACAGATTCCCAGCCCACCGACAGAGGGGCTGCCCTCTCCATTCGCCCCCTCAGCCGGGAGAGGCTGCTGCTCCTCGCTGGCTGAGCAGGCGTTTTTGCAAATCCTTCCACAACCCGAGTGCTTGCACAAGACGCGCGCTTCTGGGGCTGCCACGCAGAACGCCCGAACCGCCGCCGCCGCCCCTCCCTGCCCTCCCCGTTCCCCGCCCCACCCGGCCAGCCGCGCTCCCAGCCCCGGCTCACCTGAGCACGAAGTTCTCTACGCGAGAGACCCGCAGCTGGTACGAGGCGTTGTACAGCGAGAGCGTGGAGACGTCCACGAAGAAGAACTGCGTCTCGACCTCGCTCTTGGTCGGGGGCTGGCACAGAGTGCGGCTGACGTCCTGGTAGAGGAACTTCCTCTGGAACCTGGGCAGAGAGAGGCAGCAGCTGCCGCGGGCGTCCGGGCCCTGCCCAGAGCCTCCGCGAGCGCAGAGCGGCGGGGCCCGGCGCCCGAAAGCAGCCGGCTTCTCCTCGGGGCCCGGCCGGGCTGGGACGCTGCGCCGGGCTCGGAGGACGCGGGCGGGGAGCTGCTCCGCCTGCCTGCCTGCCGCCAGGGGCCCGGCGGCGCGGGATACTCACAGGCCCCGGAGGATGAGGGGCACCTGGAAGGATACCACGGCCTCCTTCTGCCGGACGACGAAGAGCACGGGCCTCTCCTTCTGCTCCGACAGCACGTTCACCGAGACGCGGACGCCCTCCGTCTGCCGGGCGAGGGGGCGGCGAGTGAGCGAGCGGGCAGGGGTCGGAGCGGCCCCCAAGGAGGGGCAGGGAAGGGCGCCCTGCGCCCGGGCAGGGGGAAGGGGGCGCCGGCGCCGCGAAGGGCCGCGCGGAGGACGCCCCGCCGCCCGCCCACTCGCCCCCCCCGCACTCCGCCCGTCGCGCCGGGCCGCGGGTTCCCTGAACGGCCGCGCGGAGGAGAGCGCCCAGGAGCTGGCGCCGCTGCTGGCGCGCGCGGGGCTCACCCGGTTCCGCGTGACGGTGTGGTTGAAGGCGTAGATGTTGAGCAGCTCCGCGTTCACCGCGTCGCCGTACAGCTGCTCGAAGGCGGCCTCCTTCTGCACCACGCGCTTGTCCGCCGGCCCGGCCGCGGACCCGGCCCCGGGCAGGGCCAGCAGCAGTAGCAGCAGCAGCGGCGGCGGCGGCCGCAGCGGCGCCGTCAGCATGGCCGGCGGGTCGAGCGGGCGCGCGGGCAGGCAGCCGCGGGGACGGGCGCTCCGCTCCGTCTGGGCGGCGCCGGGGAGGCCGCGCCCTTTAAGGAGGCGGCTGCGGGGCGGGGCGGGCAGGCGGCCCGGGTCCCTCGCTGCGCGGTCAGCCGCGGGCCTTCCCGGGGCGAGACGGAGCGCTTCGTCCTGCCGGGGAGCCCGGCCCCGCCGAGCCCTTCCCAGATGACGGCCCGGGCGGTGCTGCTGCTGCCCGCCGGGAAGCCCCCGAGGCGGGAAGCCCCCAGCCGCAGCCCCCTCCCCGAATGAGACACTCACAAGGACTCGTTGGTGGAACATGTATCTTTATATGGAAATACGCACTAAACCAATGAGCTCTACCAGCCATCAATGCCATCAGCAGATTCATCACTCAAGGGGGCGCAGAGGCCTATTCTGGGTGGCCAGCAACTGCCCCACCCCACCCCACCTTTTGGCTCTCCCCACAAAGCAAAGGCCAGCCTCAGGCCCTCTCCCCTCCCACACCAGCCCCTTCCCACATGCACATTACAAGCAAAAGACAACCACGCCTTCATCTGCCCTTCCCACCTTCTCATCTGCTGCAATAAATAGAAAATCAGCAGTGCTCATACATCACAGGACAAGATTCTGGTTGCAGCACACAGCTGCAAACAGGAATGAGATGAGAGAATCCAAGGAAAAGCCGAAGAGGAGGCTGGTTATATAACCAAGTGGCGCTCCTGCATCGGCAGCAGATGAGCCAACCCCGGTCCTCAGCAAATCTGAGGGGCAGAATCTCTTTGGGGTATAACAAAGAAGCAGGCTATAGAGCGCAAGCCCCGGTGATGCTGCATGCTAGAGATTAGAGACCTTTCCAACATGGCAACGTTGGAAAACATGGAGCTTTCTTCGCGCTGAGATCGAGACCTCGCCCAAGGAAAATGGCTACAAGTAACTGGCCAAGGCCAGGATGTAAGAGAAGCAGCTGGCCTGCGAGGAAGCCACTGGGCGTGCTTTACACCCATCTGCTGATTCCCGGGCCTCTGGCTTTCCAAAAAAGGAACACGGGGCAGTCTAGAAACAGCTCCCAATAAGCAGAGATGGAACACTACAGAAGCACTGTGTAAGCAGCGGGATCATTTATCCCTGTAGGAAAGTAGCAAGGTCCCATTGAGACAGCCCCCGCCCCCCAGCTCCTATCCCAGGATGCCAACAGCAGAGCACTTCGAAAGTACAGATCCACTCCAGGAATTATTTTGTGGAGCAAGAGCCTTGTGCTTTTGCCATACTGAAGCTCGTGCTGGGGGAAAGGACAGGGGCCGGGCGACACGAGGGAAAAGATGAGGGCTAGATGGCCATGGACAGCCTTGGGGGGATGCTCGGAAAACACATCCATGGCCAAGACCTCACCCATGAATGAGGAAGCCTTCTCAGAATGAAAGAAACATGAAAGCAGAGCGGGTAAGGTGTGGCTCTTCAGAGGCTGCAGCTGGGGTAACTTCTGGATGGTCACATACCGATTCCCTACACTGGGCTCTCACATTGGTATAAAATCACACTGGGGAACTGGGGCAGCTCACCCCGCTGCCAATGAACTTCTTTGCCACATCACTTGCTCAGGTAGAGAGAGATGAAGCATCTTCCTTCTTAACACTGTACGTTTAGGAACAAGACGCTTCTTCCACAATCTTACTCCACTTTCTAAGACTGAAAGGGCTTCCAAGGAAAATCTCTTCCAGGCATGAATTAAGGCATTATGCCTCAGAAACGTCTTCTAAAAACTTCTCATTACACCAAGTCCACAGAAACAGGCTTCCCTTCACAAGGGGCCTTTTTCCTGGCAGACCTGAAACTGTTGCAGCTTAACTGCCTTCCCTGCCAGAGACCTCATTTGCGTGACTAAAACGCTTGTGCGAGACTGACACGAAAAAAGAAATAGATGCCCTGGAATTCAGAGGGTAAGAAGGAAAGAGTGTGTGGATTGCGGGGAAGGGGCAGGGGTGCAATGGCACAAACACTTGCTTTTCACTCTTTAAAAAATGAGCATTCTGCAGCAGGAGACACCTTAGCGAGAAGAAACGTCAGCTTGATGCCGATGGGAATGACGGAGCACAGACCAGGCTCCAAGGCCTCTGACAAGCTGAGGGGGTCGCACCAACCCACCTGAGAGGCAAGTTTTCCAGGGAGCCGACTACCCCCCACCCTCTTCCCAGCAAGAGAACGACATCCTTCTAACAGAGAGATGAAAACAAGCCAAGTTAAATGAGTTCACTCACTCAACACATAATTGTTCACATGTATCAAGTTGTCACATGTAGCTGTATCCTGTTCTGGTTTTTTTGTTGGTTGGTTTGCCAAAGCAAGAAAGCAGCTAATATCACTTAAAACAAAAACCCAAACCCAGTAAATATAAAAACTCCTCAAACAATTCCAACTTTTAAAGAAGCAGCTACTTTTCAGTTCAGGGAGTGGAATGTGAGTGCAGCCAATGAGCTCAGGCATTTCAGCACTGTTGACAGCCTGGACACTGAGGAGGGAGGAATGGTAGCGACAGCAGAACATGAGCCAGCAGGTTGCTGACAAGGATGCTCACACCATGAGCGAGAAACGACTGCTTCCGTTAGAATAAGCCTGTTCAGGCCAAGTAACCAAAGTGGCCTTTGGACTCCTTTGGCCAGCTACACGCCTTGACACTAGCCATGCTACCCTCCACCTCCCTTTCCAGTGCTAAACACAACACCCAGTAACATTCAACAATGGAAAGCACGTCGAGTGAGGATTCAGTAGTGCCATGGAAAAAAGAACCGGGCTGATGGAGCTGGGACGGGGTGGGGTGGGGAGGCTGTCAGGCCAGAGTTGCCTGCTTCTCTTCTGGGGTTTCCTCCAGCAGCTGCATGATGAGTTCATGGAGGGGTTTGCAGATCTTGGTGTAGCCAGCACCTGTCAGGTGCAGAAAATCGAACATGTCGTGGCATGAAATGGTGCCATCCGAGTGCACAAAGCCTCCATCCACATCCAGCAGCTGGACACCGGCCAGCTTTGGCAGGGAAGCCTTCAAGAGCTGGTTCACCTTGGAGTTCTTCTGCCGCAGCGGGTTTGGCTTCTCACCTCGAGGGAGCAGGCCCTTGAACAAGGGAGGGGAGAAAGGCATGTTAGCAGGCCCGTACCTCTAGGGAAAGCTCGCCCCCAACACCTCAGCCTAGCATCCCTCGGCACACAGACACCACCCCGCCCATTCTCTGCACATGGGCCCACATATGCTGCCTCTCTGGCAAGCTGGGACATTAGTCCCTATGCGTCCTTCAGAAGCATCTATCGCCACTTGTTCTTAAAGAGACTCCCAGACTCCCATTCTGGCTTCTCCTCACCCATCTTTTTTAGATCAATCTGTATGTAGAGAATTATACAGTCATGTAATGTAAAGCCTTCTCTTCTGAGGAGAACATGACCACCTTATAGTTGCCTTTGTGAAACAAATTATCCAGATGCTTACAAAAATTAAGCTGTCAAAAACAATGATTAAATTAGTGACTGTCTGAGGCAGACTTCCAGTTCCCTTCCTCAGCCAAGGTAAGTCTTCTCCAACTGATTTCCTGTAACAAGAGCCAGCAGCCTACCACAGCCCTTCTCTTCTTATGATGTTTCCATTCTTCCTGATAAAAAAGACATATCCAAAGATGCTACTTGTACGTACCAGTACGATAATCTTAGCCTGGGGCTGCCGTGTATTGATCAGTCTCACAATGGCCTCTATTCCACCAGCTACTTCCTCTGCTGTGTTTTCATGGTTGTTTGTTCCAACCCAAACAACAATTACCTGTGATCAAGGGACCATAAAGAGAGAAACCACAGTGATTTCTGCATTACACGGCTTCAGAGGAAAAGGAAAGAACATTGCATGATGCCTGTGTAACAACATTTCAATGCCCAGAGCACAGGGCAGTCAGCCAGCTCTCCACTTCCTTGCCAGTCACACATATCATGCTGTCAATGTAAGAGACGTGAATTAAAATAACACAGAAATGCTTTCCTAAATGCTTTAGCAAAGCGCAGCAGTGTGTGTGTGTGTGTGTGAGAGGGAGGGAGGGAAGGAGGGAGGGAGGGAGAAGGGAATGTTACAGGATGTTTTTTGTTCTTTCTCACATTTACAGGCACTCCTACCTTGGGCTTAATATTTTCCAGTTCACCGTTCTTCAGTCTCCACAGAACATGTCCTGTAGTGTCTCCACCAATCCCAAAATTCAGTGCATGTAATGGTGAAAAAAGTTCTCGCCATATCTGTAATGAGAAATTTTAGGAATCATCCTTGATCAAAAGCAGAGCATTTCAGGAATAAATCATTGATATAGTTGAGCATTCAAAGGTTTATTAGATAGGAAAAAAAGGGATCATTTCTATTCAGAATGAAGCAAAGGATCCATTCTGAGCCATTTGTGCAATTCCAGATCAGGATGGGCAATATTTAAAGAGTCTCCTGATCTTCTGGAGGCTTGGGAATCATCCAATGATGTTATCAAACTTTCTGGACTGGGGGTGGAATTGGTTTGCCTTTGGGAAACCTCCTGCTCCCATTCCTACCATGCAACAACCACTAACACCACACAAAACAGAACAAAAGTATAACCCTGAAATCCAGCCATTATGTTGTCAGTAAGATTTTGGAATGTTGCCTGTCACCCAAGGACCAGATGTTGCCCACCCAGGTGGCACCTGGCCTGCCCAAGATGCTTGGGCATCCTCAAGCCATTTACAAATATGCCTCCACCATAACAGATGCACAGAATCTTCTCAATGTGATAGTCCACTAACATATTTATAGTCCATTACTATGATTTTTTTAGCTAATTTAATGCAGATATTTATATTTTTTACTATTTTTTGAGGTTTGATTTTAATTGTGAGCTGCCCAGAATCAGTCACCCTTTGGGGGAGATGGGCAGCATATACCGTAGATTAAGTAAGTAAACAAACAAACATTGCAGAACAGGCTTTGCGGAACAGTCTCTGTAAGAAGGCTTTCCTGGAATGAGCCTTTACCTCCTCTTTTCAAATCAGAATTATTTATCCAAGGTTTTCTCTAGAACGGAAATTAGAGCATTTATTTCACTGTTCATTACTGATCAGCTTAAAGCCGAGGCATAGGAAAGGTACAGCGGTGAAGCCAAATTCTTGCTAACTTGCAAACAAATCCCACAGCTGGATCAGAACACGGTGCGCCCGGCCCAGCGTTTACGGCAGAAACCCCAGCAGGCGCAGGGTGGGCTCCTCGCGGCCGCGGGGTCAGCTCACAGCCGGCGTCCGTACCTCGTACTGCTGCAGCAGCTGAACCATGGAGTCCCCCACAAACAGCACGTCGGGCTCCTTGTCCTTGCAGTCCAGGACAAACCGGTTGTGCTGCAGGGAAGGAGAGCAGGCAGATCGACGCGGTCCGCGGGCCGCCATCCGAGGGCGACAGAGGCGGCCCTGCGGGGAGCGGCGGGCGGGGCGCGACCCTCGGCCCGGGGGGGGTCCGGGCCGCGGCCCTCCCGGCAGACCCCACCGGCCTCCGAGGCTCACCTGGGACATCCACCGGTCGTCGCCCTGCACGTCTTCCGCGGCGTGGGGCATCGCCGCCGGGTTGGAGTCCCCCTGGCTCATCCGGTCCCTGCCGAGAGACGAGGCGTGCGTCGGTGGGTGGGGGGAGGCAGGGGCGCCCGCGGGCCCGGCGCCGTCCTCCGCGGACAGAGCAGCCGCCCCGCCCCGCCCCGCCCCCCCGCGCGGCCGTCGCCATGGGAACCGGGCACCGAGGCGGCCCGCGAGGAGCGCGGGCTCCGGCGGAAGCTGACCGGAGGGGGAGGCGGCCCTGCCGCCGCCCGCCCGCCCGCCTGCCCCACACTCACGCTGCCGGCGACTGCGGCTCCCCCCGCGCCTCCATCGCGGCTTCTCGGCGACGATCCAGGCCCGCCTCCTCGGCCTTCTCACCCTCCCCGCGGCTCCGACGGGCGCGCCCCTCCCCCGCTCCGGCCACCCCGCAGCGCGCCTGCGCGGTGACCCGCTTCCGCCGTCTTCGCCGCTCCCCGCCGGAAGTCCCGCCCCGCCTGGGTCCCTGGAGCCCCTAGTGCTCTCCTAGAGGGCGCTGGTCGGGCTTCTCCCCCCGCTTTTTTCGCCGGCGCCATGTTGGGGGCGGGCAGAGTGACGCGCCTGGAGGGGAGGGGAGCCTCCCGATGACGTCAGAGCTGCCTCCCGGGGGAGCCCCGGGGCTCCTGGCCACGTGGACTTGGCGTCGCGCGGAGGGGTTTCCCACGGCCAGGCGAGTCTCGGGCGGGGGCTTGGGGCGCTCGCCCTGCCGTGGGTTCCTCGGAGACTCAGCCACCCGGCGCGACCGGCAGGGCTGCCCCGCTCGAGGGGGGGGTGCCCCGAGGGGAGCGCGGCCCCGGGGCTGAGCCCTCAGGCAGCTCGACTTTGGGGCGCTCCGCGTCCTCTGAGGCCGGGCGGGGGCGGGGGCTGCTCTGCCCCCGGCCGGCCTCGGCAGTGAGCAGAAGGCAAGGCGTGGGCTCCGTTCTTCAGCACCCCGCATTCTGACAACTGAGGGCTTTTGTGGAACGGACAGTAAATACTCGAAATCCACTGAGCTGGTTCGGTTGCCTGGCTGAGTTTGAAAACTCCTTTGGAACCCGAAGTAGCTGCGATGTTTAGATCAGCAACAATGTAATGTTAACCATCATCAGCTGAAAGTCCCAAAGCAAAAATAGATTTGTTTGTAGAGTTGCAAAGGAATTAACTCTATAGAGCTGCCGGGTTTTCCTTCAGTTCGGAGCACCTCTTCTTTTCTCAGTAACAGCATCTTCTTTGGTGCTAATATACTTCATGTGACCTGCCATCTCATTGCTCTTAAAGAAGAACTTAATTCCTTTCTGTCTCTCCTGTTTACTTCTTATGTTAACGTGGTCCTTGATTGTCTTCTTCTGGGCTGAGGGCTCTAGACTTCTCTTCCTTTGCCAGAAGAGGTGTCCACCCTAAGTAGCTACTGACTGGATGCTTGTCACTGTAGGAGTAATGTTGACAGCTGAAGGTTTTCAAGCTGGAGATGTCAGTTGTTTCAACAACAAATAGTTGCCCAGCTCCAAGGCTGAAAAGTGCAAGGCAAAGTCTGTTAAGCTATGGGAAAGGTGAGAAATCAAAATAATAGATCTGAAAGGCAGGGAGTGTAAGATGGAACCTCAGCTATTATAACGGTTTCCCCCAGAATGAAATATCTAGCCTTGCCCGTGTTGTATCTGGGAAACTTCTGCCAAATTTGAGCCAGGAGGCTGACGCCACTTTGTCTTCAACAGGGATTCCTTGCTGGGCATTTCTGAAGTCACAGAACAAAAATAAGGAGCATCTTACTGGATAAAGGGGTGGGGGATGTAATGGGAATAGCCAGGTAAAGTGATGGCACAGAGTAAGCTTTTCCACCTGTAATCCACGTGGCCAGGTCAGCTGTCTCAGCTGAAGTACGGCTATACCTGAGACTGTCCCTTTCTCCCCTCCGTGCAAGGATTGCTAGCTGAATGTTAGCGTGTGCTCCTTGGATTCTCTCTTCAGCAGGTAACAACATACCTGTTTCTTACCTTTAGGAGAGATGAAGCTCCAGTGTTGCCCCTGGCAACCACTGGACTCCTTGAGATAACATCAGCTGTTTCCTTATGCAACAATTGGGGGAAGCAGGCTTAATGAAAGATGCAGGCCAAAAACATCTGCATGGAGCAGAGCCCATCAGCCAATGGCACAGTCAAGCTCTTTGGCCTTTTTACCTAGTCTAGGAGAGAGAGTGTGTGTGTGTGTGTATGCGTGTACGCACGCGTGCATTTTGCAGCTTTCCCTTTTACCATTGTCTACACTGTCCATAGTCATTGCCCTAGTTTTCTTCCTTTGGCTTCCACTCTTTCACCAGGGGAAGGGCTGCCTGCTACCTGCACTGTATCAAATCTCTTCCTTTAAAGTCTGTAAAGTTCTCCTGGAATAATTGTGCCAAATTAATCATGAGTGGTCAACATTTGTGACAGATCAGAACAGCCATTACCATATATTTGGCCCTCAAATTCTCGAAGCAGCGAGAACAGCTTTTTGCCTGGCTGGGCCAAGATCATTTGGTAGCTGCTGTCGGTATAAGAAGAAACAGAATAAAGAAGGGAAGAACTCCCAAGGAATGTAAGATGGAGAGTTATCCTGATCTTGCCTTTTGAAGATCTGGTAAGAAGGGGGACAGAAAAGGAGAAATGTCAAGTGAAATATATTTCCGTGTGATACTTTCTTGTTTTTAAATTCTGCCTTAATCAGACCAGATCAATGCCCACCTTCTCAAACACTCATAAAAGGTTGATATTAATATTGATATTAGCAAATATTATTTTAGCAATCTTAATAATAATAATATTAATTATTAGCTAGGATGAGAGCAGACAACGACAACTGGGACAGAGTCCTTGGGAGGCATGGGGTGGGAAAACTAAACAGTACAGCCTGCTGCTTCTGAGCAAGGGTGCCGAGCACAACCTATGCATCACTAACATGATGTTCAGACTTACAAACAAGCACAAAACTACCTGGATGCATCCCAGGTCCAAACACAGGCGCCTCCTTGACTATGTCATAGTACCTCAGCACGACCTTAATGACGTCACCATCACCCGAGCCATGCGAGGTGCTGAGTGCTGGACAGATCACAGGCTGGTCTGGTCGGTCCTCAAACTGCACATAGCCCTTTACATCGTAAGCAACCAAGGATTGTCAGAAAGTCATTCAGCATCGGCAGATTACAAGACCCAAGCCAAATCCAACATTTCCAAGATGCATTTAATTAAAAACTCTCTGGCAATTTACTGCTTGTGGGAACTGTAGGAGCTTGTTCTGAAAAGTGAATGCAGTTTAAAGATGTAATCACGCAGACTGTAAAAACTCTACTCAGACTGAAAGCCCAGGTGCATCAAGCCTGGTTTGATGAAAACCACGAGACCATTTCAGCAGCTCTCCAGGCCAAGAACAAGGCCCACGCAGACAGGCAGAATAATCCATCATCTGTCTCAGAGACAAGTTTAAGCACCTGCAGTCCAAAGTACAGACGGAACTGCAAGAAATGCAGGATGAATGGTGGCAGGGAAAGGCTGAGCAGGTGGAACACTACACAGACATGCATGTCACCAGAGAGTTCTTCAGTGCCATAAAGCCAGTTTATGGCCCTTCTAAATCAGGATGCTCCCCCCTGCTGTCATCTGATGGGTTGAGCCTGATCAAAGACCAGGAAGAACTGAAAAACCACTGAGCTGAACATTTTTTCAACCTACTCAATAGGCCGTCCTCAGTTGATCATGATGTCTAACACAGACTCTTCAGCTGCCAGTCTTGGATGCCCTAGACCTGCCTCCCTCTACTGATGAGATCAAGAAAATAATCTCACAGATGAACTCAAATAAAGCAACAGGACAGGATGGCATTCCTACTGAGATCTACAAAGCCCAAGACCCAAACACCTTACAGGCATTCCAAGACATCTTGGAAGACATTTGGTCCACAGAGGAGATGCCCGATGCCTTCTGCAATGCCCTCATTATGGCTCTCTACAAAAATAAGGGAAGCAAATCAGACTGCGGAAACTACAGGGGTATCTCACTGTTGTCCATTGCAGACAAGATCTTTGCCTGCATTCTCCTGAACAGACTAGTCACTGTCTCAGAAAGGAACCTCCCAGAGGCACGGTGTGGCTTTCAGCCAGAACAGAGTACAGCAGACATATTTGCCGTGAGGCAAGTCCAGGAGAAGTGCATTGAGCAGAACAAGCCTCTTTGTCTTCATTTGACACTGTAAACAGGAAGGCTTTCTGGATCATCCTGAGATGTTATGGGTGCATGAGGAAATTCATGAAGTTGATTCAGCTACTCCACAACAGAATGACAGGACAGGTTCTTTACAAGGGTGATACATCAGCTGCATTTGCCGTTTCCATGGGGCAAAACAGGGTTGCATATTAGCCCTGGTCCTGTTCAATCTGTTCTTCACTTGCTTGTTGTCATGGGCTGTCCAGGGTCTGAAGGAGGAAGTGTACATCAGGTACCGATTAGACGTCTCTTTGACCTTCGCCACTTGAACACACGGATGAAGTTCCTCCATACAGTCATCCAAGAAATCCTCTTTGCTGATGACTGTATTCCTGGTGCACAATGATCTACAGTTGACGCTGAACAAATTCTCATGTATTGTTGAAGGCTTTCACAGCCGGAATATGATGGCTCGTGCGGGTCTTCCAGGCTGTGTGGCCATGTTCTGGAAGTTTTGTTTCCTAACGTTTTGCCAGCATCTGTGACCGGCATCTTCAGAGGGCAGGAGCACAGACAGGAGTAGTTCTCTCTGTGCCCAGGATGATACCCACAACAGGAACAAAACTTCCAGAACACGGCCACACAGCCCGGAAGACCCACACCAGCCATCAAATTCTCAGATGCTGCTGTGCTCTTCGGCCTGACTGACTAGCAGCCTGAACAAGAACTGAAGTACTTTACCAGCCCATGCCAAATACCAACTTCATAGAACCAAAAATCACTGTTGACACCCAGCTGACAAATGTAAACAGCTTCAAATACTTGGGAAGCATCATCTTGAGCAATGGGTCTTTGGACAAAGAAATTGACTCCAGGATCAGCCAGGCACTGGGGCAGCTGCATACTAGAGTGCTCAATCAACACAACATCTGTATCTCCACAAGCTGAAAGTCTACAGAGCTGTGGTTATCCCTTCTCTCCTATATGGATGCGAGTCCTGGACTCTGTATCAAAGGCACATCAAACTGGAGAAATTTCACATGAACACTCCCCGCTCCATCCTTGGCCTTCAATGGCAAGACCTTGTCTCCAACCCGGAGGTCTTTGACTGCATGGAGTCCACCAGCATTGAGTCCCTGATTATCAGAGCCCAGATGCAGTGGGTGGGATACATCATCAGAATAGATGACCACCGTATGCCTCACCAGTTCCTCTATAGTGTACTGGAGTTTGGGAAGAGACTTCGAGGAAGAGACCGTGAGACCACGTAAGTGCTACAAAGACTCTGTAAAAGAAACCCTACACCACTGTGACATCCAGCCAAGGGAACTAGAAGCTGCGGCTGCTGACAGAACCCGCTGGTGAGCCCTGTGCTATGAAGCCTCCACCGGCTTTGAAGACAGGCGCCGCCAAAAACTGATAGAAAATTGTGAGCGGCATCACAGAATAACACCCAGAGTTACTACAATAATAGACTTCCAGAGCCCCCATTGGGCTAGACTAGTGTTTCTCAACCATGGCAGCTTGCAGATGTGTGGACTTCAACTCTCAGAATTCCCCAGCCACATCTTCAAGTTGCCAAGATTGAGAAACACTATGCTAGACTCTGCATTTCCAGATTGGGACTGCAGAGCCACCTCCATGTCCACAGATGACCTGCACAACAGTACCTCTTCTTCAAACCTGAAGGACTACCGTATTTAGCAGATCTTGTATATGGTGCCCCAGATGACTCCTAGTCTTCCTTGAAAATGGATTTTCAATTTGGGATGGGCCTTACTCTACTCCATTAGCAGGGCACGTGTAACGTGTGGTCCCAGTGCAGCCATTCCTCTAATGAACTCTAATATGGCATTCATCTTCTCCACACCTGCCACTTGTAGGATGCCACAGGAACATAAAACAAGATATGCTGGATCTGACAAAAAGTCTGTTTAGCCCAACCTTCTGATCCCGCAGTGGCCAAACAGATGCCTGGGGCCAGTTCCCAAGAAGAACATGAAGCAATAGCAATTCTCATTTGGCTTTGCTAGCAATTCATGCTAAAAACCATTTTGTCTCTTGTGCTGGTTAAAACATTACTATTTAATAAACGTAATAAACCACCAACTACTGAAGTGTCTCAGTGATTATGATGAAAATGTAATATAAAATGTAGAAGCAGAAAAATTAACATCAATTATGATAAGACAGTCTGTTTAAAAATGTGTATTTAAGGCCTTTTAAACACCTAACAAAGAGGTCAACTTCCTCAAGTTACTAGGGAGTACACTTTAAAGAACTGGGAGACTGTGGAGTATAGCAACTAGTTTCCATTGACAGCCATATCCTTCATGAATTTGTCTAACTTGTAAGTGTAGCAAATGTTAGTTTCCATTTGCATTACAGGATCCTGATTTCCTGAATCTTCTACAATTTATGACACAAAGAGAAAAATGATGGAATTCCACTGTGCAGGAGGAGCCCAAGTACAGATTTAGACAAGGCAAGGGTTCAGAATGCTGATAGTTCCATTTGGTGCTCTCAGCCTGGGATAGGTAACCCAGGGCCTTTCAGGAGGTGTTACCTCCCATGAATTCTAGCCAGTGTGGCCAGTGGCAAAGTACTGGGAGAGTTTTAGTCAAAGAGGCACTAAGTAATCCTTCCCAGCTCTTGCCAAAGAATCCGACTGGAAGTTGCTCCTCAATTTGGGCAGCCAGCTTCACTTTAGCATGTTGTGGTACCTTCTGAGCCCATCATTGTACAGGATGTTATGGATTCGGGGACTGGAGTCTTCAGCACTACAACTCCTTCTAGTGGTATTTTGTGACTCAGAAGCTTCAGGTTTGTCAAAGCTTTTAAGACTGAGGGGATGCCCAGGTCTAAAAGCAAATTGTTCTTTAACCCTGAGACCTCCTGAAAATCCACATCTCAGAAGACCAGAAAGTTATCAGATGTTGGGACTTGTTTGTGAAGAATTCACCATTGTAAACTAAGACTATGCTAATGTAAGGAATGACTTTTTTCCCTACTCTTTGCCACACAAGAAACTCACTGGCAGCTGGAACAAGTTGTTCCAACCATCTGCTGGTTACTATGAAAAGGGTGGCTGCTCCTTGCAACCCGAGATCTTTCTGCAGAAGAAACAGAAGTGCCTAAGGACGCCTGCAGGATCCCTCTTCCGTCCTATCTCAATGTTATGTTATAAACTGCTGGTCGAGCTTTTTCCTATTTGTGGCATAGTCTTCTCCTTTCCTGTGGTTCTGCCTCCCAACTTCGTTACAGATGGACGTTCGGTGGCCTCTGAAAAGGTGCGTTTGGGCACCGGCTGCGTCCTCCCCGCGGCCCACGCGCTTTGGGTTCTGTTTTTTGAAAGCGCAGGCCCCGCGCCTCCTGGGCGTCCCTTGGTCCCCGGCATCGCCGCCCTGGCCTGCGCCCTCGCGGCCGCTCAGCCTCGGCACCCGGCGCCGAAGGGAGAGCGGCCGGAGCGCTGCGTGGGGAAGCCGGGCTCGGGGGTTTCCTCGGCCAGGGCGCGGCCAGTGCCCGTGCGCCCGAGAGGGCAGGCTTCCCCCGCCTGGTCCTCCACTCGCCCGCGGCTCCCACCTGCCCTGCGGGGCGGCCTCGAGCCTCTGGGAAAGGCGCCGCGGAGCCTTAAGGCCCGCCAGCAGGACGAGGCCGGCGCTGAAACGGCCGCGAGGCCCCGAGGGCCGAGTTCCGCCGCCCCGCTCCCCATCGGAGGCCGCGGCCGCTTCCCCTTTGGGCCCGGCGCGATCGCCCGGCGGTCCAGAGCCGGGGCGGCGCTCCCGCCGCCGACGCCCACGAAAGGAGGAGCGCCTGTCCTCCGAGGCCGCCTCGGTCCGGCCGACACAGCACGCCCCACGCGACTGCGGCTGAGCAGGGTTGTCCCTTCGCGCGCGCCGTAGTGCTCTCCCGCAGGCCAATCAGGACTGCCATCCAGCGCACTGACGTCCTCTCGCGTCACAGCCGTCGCTGCCGGGCGCGCTCCTCCTCCACCGGTTGCTATGGCGGCGGCGGCGACCCCGCCCCTGTGCGGATGAGCTCACGCGGTGCCGCAGCTCCGGGAGGAGGCGGCGGCGGCGGCGGCGCGGGGGGAGGGTCGTCGTCGGCTCCTTCAGGATAAGATGGCGGCGGCTGCGGTGTCCGGCGGCGCTGGGGGGCCCCCGCTCGCGGCCCCGGGCCCCCGCCTGGCCCCGCCGCCCACCGCGGGCCGCCCTCCGGGCCCCGCGCGCATCGGCTACTACGAGATCGAGCGCACCATCGGCAAGGGCAACTTCGCCGTTGTCAAGCTGGCCACGCACCTCGTCACGCGAGTCAAGGTGAGCAGCGGCGGCGGCGGCCCGAGCGGGGCGCGCCCTCCCCCCACCCGCGGCCGGGGGTCTCGGCCGGCGGCTCGGCTCGCCGGGCGCTGCGGGAGTCCGCGGCCGCGGAGGCGGGGCCGCCAGGGCGGGCGGCCCGGCGGTGGCGCCCCGGCCGGGCCTGCTCCGGGAGGCCCGGCGGGTCGGGCTGCGGCTGCACGGGGCGCGCGGCCCCGCAGGCGCTCCCGACGAGCAGGCCGGCCGGCGGCCCTCGGGAGGGCTCCGCCAGGCTTGAGGCCCCGCGGCTGTCCCGGCTCCCTCCCTGGGCCGCGCTGCTGGCCCGCCGGTGGCCCGCCGATTCGTCCCCCGAGCCCGGAGGCGCCCCGGTGTCGACGCCGATCTCGGGGGCGCGTCGGAACTCCCCCGAGGGCGCGGCCTCGTCTGAACGTGCGGGGACGTTCCCCCCGGCCCCCTCGGTTCCTCTGCCTTGACCTTCTGCGAGAGGAGGGCCGCTTCCGGTGGGCTTTTCCCTGGCCCGCTGGGAGCGGCGGGGTCTGCGCGCGTCTGCCCTGCCCGGGCCCTGCGAGGTCCCAGAAGCGCCCGGCTGCGGGCGTCCTGCCGTGGGAAGCCGGA
Organism: Python bivittatus; assembly: GCF_059951505.1. Lineage (NCBI taxonomy): Eukaryota > Metazoa > Chordata > Lepidosauria > Squamata > Pythonidae > Python > Python bivittatus. The sequence continues at coordinate 679,833 of NW_028277052.1, forward strand.
CTGGCGGCGGCAGTGGCGGCAGCGGTCCCTTGGGCACCACGGCGGCGGCCTCTGCCGCCTTTCAGCCGGAGAGAGGCCGCAGCATCTGCTGATCGGGTTGACAGTTGAGGCGCTCCGGGAGGGAATGTTCCTGGGGGCATCTGCTGGTTCACCGGTCAAGAAAGAGGCAAAAGTGACTCAACAGGGGTTTATGTCGCTTGGCCTCCCTTAGATAATCTAATCTGGATCGCTGGAATTCTGCCTAAATTTTGGCCACAGAGCCTTACCCGTGCACCTCAGGCTTCGCGAACCTGCTGCTCTCCAGTTCTTTTCAGTGCAACTCCTAGACTTCTTGGCTAGTGGGTACAAGGCTATTGCTCCTGAATGTTTCTGGATATGGAGCAGAAATAGAAATCATTTGGTCTTTATCAAATGCTGTGGGCCACATTATCAAACGTGAATCTGGTCTGGAATTCTATTATGGTTGAATGTGTCAGGTGAGAATATTGGCTCCATTATCTGGCACTTTTGCTGTTTGCCTTGGCCCATGAATTGCTGCCAGGGTCAAAGAGGAGCAGGCTGTCAAACCTGGACTAATTCTTAATCAATGTCTTCGGGTTGATCCAGCAGAACTGTCAGGTCCCCTCTGTGCTGGGGTTTTGCTTCTGTACAGTGCAGAGAGTAGACAAGGCCATAGTTCCAGTCCTAAGATTTGAGGGATGGCCTGTCGCCAATAGATTTTGCTCATCCAGTGAGATCAGACAGAGTGGGAACACTTCAGCTCCCTTTGATTAAGCAGTGTCATATATCAAGATCTAGGAAGCGTGCTTTCTCTGTTGCAGTGCCTGTCCCCTGGAACAGCATCCCCCGGAGGTCCGTACAGGGCTCCCACGCTGATGACATTCAGAAAGTCATTGAAAACTTGGCTGTTCTCCCAGGCTTTGGGGCAGAGTGGTGGTTGAGCCCTTGTAGGATGTTTTGTTTGTTACAGAGACCTTCTGGACATACATGATCTACTTTATTTGTAATTCTTGCTTTTTTAAAGTGTACACTTCCCACAGTTGGGCAGTCTCTAAATTGTATGTATGTATGTATGTATGTATGTATGAATAAAATAAAATAAAATAAAATAAAATGAATTTCCATTAGGGCTCAGGCACAATATGCTACCTCTGAGTCTGCTCGCAGCTGTGGTCCTCTTCCAGTTGCTTGGGAATCTGGCTGCTTTAAATCCTTTAAAAAAGGATTGTCGGATTCTGCTGATGAAAGTGATTTTTCCCCATCAGGAGCTTGAGTGATCTGTCAACCCCTCTATTCTGGAGAAATTAATATTTTTAGATGTTTTGTATGGTTGATGCTGAAGGCTGTGAATATTATGACCAGAGGAATGACTGATAAGATGTAGCTTTCCAGTACTGCTTTGTGGAATCAATATTCCTGAAAGCTTACCTTGTAACTATTCTGACATCTTTTGTGATTTGGAATGGTATCTAGATTAGGGAAACTTATTGGTTGAGCATTCTTACAGTATGTTAAATCAGTTACTTGCATCAGATTTTTTTTTCTCCCTGTGTTTAGGATCTTTGGCACAGAAATATAGTCATTTGTGGGATCAAAGATATTGAGTGGCATCTGAACCTGTTGATTAAGTTCTATCAGTGGGTGGAGAGGAATCATTGCTCATTAAAAGCCAAGCCTCTGATCCGTCTGAAAAATGTGCATTCTTGTACGCCAAAAACCTTTTTCTCTCCATTTCTTCGGTCCTTCAAACCCAGCTGTGTTTCCGACAGAGACTGTGATAAGCAAATACTTGTTTATGCAGGGTTTCTGTGTTCTGTGGTCTTTACTGGAGACGGTCACTGCAGTGATTCAGAGATGGCTGGCTTCAAACTGATGTAGAAACAAATGCATGATTGTTTACATACTCCACCAGAAAGTATGAATGGTTCAGTGAGGGACTAGATTTGGAGTAGGAAGAAGGCCATTATGGGGAAACCCTCCTCTCCCCCCACCCCCCTTAAGGCTAGTCACTCTGACAGGAATCATGTCTGGAGCCTGGCTTAACTGCATCAGGTAGACAGAGAGAGGTTCATTGAGAACTGGGGCCGTGGGGCTTTCTCTGAAAAATGCACTTCATTCTTATAGTAAGGTTTTTCAGTAGTTTAGAAGCTGTAGAAGTTTATCTGTATGCTTGCTATTTGAAATATTTGTACCCTGTTCTTCAGAAGAAAAGACTTCCAACAAAGGTTAAGATGTTCTCCATCTTACAGTTTCGAAGGCAGTACAAAAAGAAGGACTGGAATAACAGCGAATTTGGAATTAGCTTTTGCTTCAAGGTTTTTGGAAATGTCCGTTGGGTGCAGTAGAAGAAGTTGCAGGAAAATCTGAAAGCTGCTCATCAAATCTGATGACTGTCCTGGGAGGGAGAGGAGCGGTTGGCACCGGCTATCCGGAGGGTTGCATTCAAGAGCCTGGAGGAGGATCTAAAGCTCTCCTGCGTCGTCCAGTGTCAATGGCAGGACAGAGGAAGGGCCATGGGCTGCAGAGAGGAACAGCCGCCATGCCATATCCTTTTGGCGGCACTGTGAGAAGTCACTGCCCGTGCCACTGAGTGGGGCACCAGTTGCTATTTGTTTTGACATCTCACGTGCAACAAGAGTGTCCTGCTAATGCCCAGGTCCCTGACCTAGCAATAGTGCTGTGACTCACAGTCAGGATTGCAGGCTTCAAATGTCCTGTGCTGGGAATGCTCTTGCGTTGTTTTGGCGGGTCCTGTGGCTGTTTAGTGGGAGAGGATGAAGAACTAGGAATGCTGCTGGCTGGACCCACTCTGGGTTTTATCTCCATCTTTGGGAAGGCCAGGGAGCTTTGTCTGATGTCCCTGCAGTTGACTCTTGCGTTCCTCCCGTTCTTTTTTGGGAAGGAGAATTAATTCGTTTTCACATCCTTGACAAGACCAAGAGAAAGACGTAATTGACTGGCTGAGCAGCTTTTTCCTGACAAACCTACGGACCGATAACTGAAGTGGAAAGGGCTGCCCACTCAGGAGCACGCCCTTCCCCAGGCTTTTCACCCTTTGTGTCCTCGCACCCTGCCAGTATTTTACGTAAAAATGAGAGATGATTCTACAGGTTTGTGGCTTCTTCACTGATAGCAGGCAAAGGTCGAAAGGATGGCCTGTCTATCAAGGGAGCCTTTTGTAGGCCCTCCCAGGGAAATGCAACTCTGTTGCACCATAGAACGCACGCACACCCCCCACCGCTGAATCTGGCACGATTTCTGTCCTGCAGGACCTCTTAAAAGGTCTTGTCTAGGATGGAAGCAGCAGGTATACAGCACTTGGAAGATCTGCCATTCTACTGCATGCTTGTCTGACAGAAATGAAAAGGCAGCCTTCAGAAAGCATTCTCCTGGTCTCGCCCTTCTGCTGCTATTCTGGTGGGTCAGAGAGACCCTCATGCTGGGCTGCCTCTTGAACAAGGTGTAATGGTAGTTTCTTCAGTTGGCCATCGTTTTGGATCTGACTGGAAACATAGCCGCTGGGCTTTTCCCTCTTGCTGCAGCCTTCTGGTTTTCAGTACTGAATCATGCGGAGTATGATTTTGTCATTGATTAGAAGCCACCTTCTTTAGCAGCACTCCTGGGGCTTGTGGTTTCTCCAAGAATCTGGATATGTTTGCAAGTGAATCTCTGTAGAGAAGAAAGCTTAAGATGATATGGAAAGAAGCGGAGGGTTGCTGCCAGTTTATTCACTCAGTGATTCCCTGGGTGCCTTTTGAGTGATGGAAAGATGTATTAAATACATTTTGGCTATTAACTACTCTATCTGGGCTCGGAATAAATTTTTAACTCAAAAAACACAGTGGGTATGAGTACTGTTTTGAAATGCTAACTTTATCCAGCTCAGTTCAGCTGATGGAACATCTCAGTCTTTGAACCTGGGAATGCTGAAAATTGTGGCATAAAGTTCTGTGCCACTTTTTTCCAGTGATAAGCATTTAAGTCAGCTATTGACAAGTAATTTCAACCACATTCAAAGAGCTGTTGAGCAGAAATACAGCAACAAGTGTCAGTAAATTGTATTTATATGGATTTATGTAAAAATGTCCAACTTACATCTTTATCTAGATGTGGATCCTAGAGGGGTGTGTGTGTGTGTGTGTGTGTATAGGGTTTCTAAGCCCTTCTGTGGGTTTTGTGTTTTCTTTGACTGCTGCTGAAAGTCGACTAGGTGTTGCCCCAGTGTCTGTTCCAAAGTTTTCTGGAAGAGCCTATCATTTCCGTTGGCACAATGAGAAGAGCATCAGCATTATTGTTCTTCCCCTTACCTCCCCATCAACCTCTCCTGGTCCTTTTAAAGACTGCAAGCATCTTGGTGTCTCAGTGCTCGTCAGCAGTTGTTACTGTCCTCTGCAAAACAGGAACAATACTAGAACGTTTTCACTAAGACCAAATAAAAATCAAAAGGCACTTCAGCTAGTGTTTTGTTTAGTAAAACTCTTCATTGCTCCTGGCATCCAATAAAGGAAAGGGAAGCGAAGGGACAGGAGAGAGGAAAAAGATGTGGCTAGAAGCGACCATGAAAATCCCAACTGTAGAATGTTCTCCTGTGTGCAGATTTTCTAAACTGAAGTAATGATGATCGCCCTGGAACTCTGGGGGAGCATAGTCGCTGTTTCTGAGTGATATAAGGCCTCCTTTGGGCTCAGCTCAGCTTCTGGTGCCTTCACTGACACGTCCATGTAATTTTCTTGGGAATAGTAAAATGTTGACTTGCCGTTGCCTTCTTCTGTGATCTTTTCCCCCGCCTAGCCCACAGTCCTGGGATTTCCTCGTAATCTCCATCCACAGACTAACCAAGCCCAGCTCTGCTGAGCCTTTCACGATCTGCCTCTATATCTCAAAAATGTTAACTCTTAAAACTCTTCACTGGGTGGCTTTGTTTAGTTGGCAAGTTAGAATCTAGGCATATACATTGCCTGTTTAGACATTTTATAGTGTTAATTCTCATAAATGCAGCCGGTATAAGCTATTATAGAATGCACCTGCACATGGGCAGGAGAAGTATGTGTTTTAGATCTCAACTGTTTGGCCTAAGCAAGAAGTTGCATGTAAATGTCACCTTCCTCTCCCTTCATCAGGGCTAGTCAAGTTTGCCTAGCCTTGCTAACCAAGGCGAAAACTATGGTCAACAGGTTGTTGTCCTTTCCCGTTCACAAGGTTGCCATGGAGTGGGGCCAGATGCCTTTGCTGATGAAGATCCTCCATCTTGCTGTTTGAAAGCAGACAAGGTGCTGCCCCCACCTAGGCAGCTCTTCGATCGTTGGCTGGTCAAAGACTGGAGAGGGAAGCTGGCATGGAGCTTACAGGTGTTCTGATGCTTTGACCATACAATCATGAAACAAGTTGCAGTTTTTCTCCCAATCTTGAGAATAGTGTGTGATTGTTGAGCAGCTAGCATGATGACCTCTGCCCACATTCACCTATCTGCAATTTACAACTGGTTGTAGGGATTTTTGCGAGAATGTACGTCTGGGTGAACTGAAATCTCTATTTAAAAGCAGATAAGTACACTCCCCCACCCCAAGAAACTGCAGGGGACAGAATAGGGAAAAAAGAAAGGCCGAGCTCTGTTTTCAGGAGCCTTTATCTTTAGTTTTGAAAGAGTGTGTTTGTCAATTTAGTAGTCTGTGTAGTTTCAGCTTGATATTCCTATGGATATATCTGTGGGCTGAGGATGGGCCATCCACGCACTTCATCAGCAAAGGGGTTTTTGCATCCCTGAGTGTTGTTGTGACGGGAGTCTGTTGAGGAGGCGCATTAGTAAATTAACTTGAGAAGGAAATATCTACCTTCATTATGGCTATAAGCTATATTGAAGGGGTTACTTGGATGCTTGCATGTTACTCAACTGTGAAACAAGCTATTTTGGAGATACATGGTGAAATCTGTATTGATGGAATAACTATGCATTGGCATTCTGTGGTTTAAAAGTGGCATCCAGAGAACTGGAGTGCTTTAGGTCTAGATGAGGGCAAACTATGTATTTTCATTTAAGTCGATGGGTGAGATTTGTAGTCCGGTATATTTGGAGGTCCCAAGGCTGCAGAAAGATGGCAGGTGCTGAAGCAGCCGTGAGTCTTGGGCACCTGGAACAAGTGCCAGTCAAGCAAGGAAACTGCGTGGATTGCAAAATAAATGCCTCACAGCTTTCACCATAGCAACAAGCATACCTGTGGCTCTATGAGGAGAGGAAAAATCAAACAGGGTAGGCATGTGGGGGCCAAGATGGCAGACTGGCATAATTTTGAAATTGCTCTTACAGCCAGAATTTCCTGCAAGAGATAAAGCACTTTAGAGACTGGGTTACAGAGGATCCAGAATGGTATTAGTTTTGCAGGGATACTGAATATAGTTCCAATAGAAGAGAATGTATGTAGCTCAGAGTTGAACTGTGAAGTCCTTGGTGCTCTGAGCTTGGTTGTTTGCATGCAGGTGTTTCATTACCCGACTAGGTAGCATCATCAGTGTTAGAAAACAATGTCCTAATCAAGGAACTACCAAGGAGAAAACCACACCTCCACCCACACTGGGCAAGGGCAAGCTACTGTATATAAACAGGGGGCAAACCCCACACTCCCTTACACTGATGATGTTACCCAGTCAGGTAATGAAATGTCTGCAAGCAAACAACCAAGCTCAGAGAGCACCAAGGACTCCAAAGAACGTAGTGCCCTCCAGCTGCTTTGATATGAATTCTCTCAGCTGCAGCCAGCATGACCAATGGCAAAGAGGGATTTGGGAATTATAATCCAAAATGTCTAGGGACACCAAATTAGATAAATCATAGAATATAAAGGATGGAATAGACTATGAAAATAATCTAGTTCCACTCCCTGCCTCACTCCTACAGTTCCTTGACAATGGCCATCCAGCGTCTGTTTAAACAAGTCCAGGGAAGAAGAATCCCCCACCTCCTAAAACAGTTTATTCCACTAATGAATGGCTCTTACTGCTAGGAATGTCTTCCTGATATCCAATTACAAGCTCCTTCTTTGTGATTTAAACTCAGTTTCTTGCATTGTCTTCTGGAATGGCACTGAACAAACCTACCCCATTGTCTACATGACAGCCCTTCAAATTTTGAAGACAGCTATCACATCTCCCTGTAGCCTTCTCTTCTTTGGACTAAACATGCCTAATGTCTCCAACCGTTCCTTATCGATTTTTTCTCCCGGGCCCCTTATCATATCGTTTTTCTCCTGGATACTCTACAGTTTATTAAAGTCTTTTTCAGAATTAGATGGAAATACTGAGTGTGCTGTGACAAAAACAGAATACTGGTTGTATTTCTTTGATACAGACTAGGACTGCATTTGCCTTTTTTGCAGCTGCATCATGCTGTTGGCTCATGTTCAGCTTTTATTTATGTCATCATATTCATTATATTTTGATTCACCAAGACACACAGATTATTTGATATCTACTGCTGGTCGCTATAATCTGTTCCATTCTATACTCATGATTTTTTTAAAAATGTTCCTATCCAAATGAAGGATTTTACATTTGTGTCTGTTGGAATTCTTCCTGTTGGTATCTGCCCATTGTTGCAGCCCATGAAAATCCTCCTGAATCTTGATACTGTTCATTAATGTTTGCTATTTCTCTTCTTTTCGTGTCTACCACAAATTTGATAATCATATTTTCTGATGTTGAAGAGTGCAGAATCTAGAATGGAGCCCTGCGGTATGCCACTCAACACCCCTTTCAGCTTGACCCAGAACTATTGACATGTGCATATGGGATACAATTGTTCAATCAGCTCTGTATCCACCTAATGGTAGCATTGTCCAGCCCACATTTTGCTGTTCTCTTTTTTAGGATTTCAAAGGAGACTCTGCCAGATGCTTTGCCCAAGTTGTGATGCATTATATCCCCCACATTCTCCAGGTCAATTAAACAGGTTATTCTATCTAAAAGGAAGATCGCTTTGTTTGGCCTGTCTTGTTTTTTAATAAACACCTGCTGGCTTGTGCTAAGCAATGTAGTCTTTTTAAATATTTACAAACTAACTGCTTAATCAACTGTTTCAGAGGTTTGTCCAATACTTGCATCAAACTGACCAGTCTCTACTTCCTTGGCCCTCTTTTTTACCCTTTCATAGGAACAACGTTTGCCCTTCAGTTCCTTTGGCAGCATGCTCATCTTCCATGGTTTCTCAGAGATGACAGAAAGGAGCTCCAAGTTGACATCCTCAAGCTGTTCAAGACTTGGATGTTGCTGATTTGGCCCTGGACCCTTAAATTCATTCATGTTAGCTAGGAGTTCTCTAACCATCTCTGCATTTAACTTGGTTTGCTGCTCCATCCTTGTGTCAAATGCTCTGCTTAGGCCCACTTGAACACAGTTCCCCTTCGGGGAGAAATTCAAAACAAAGTAACAGTTGAGGAGCTCTGCCCTTTCCTGGTCACCTGTTATTGTCATACCATCTTCTCCAGACAGAAGGCCCATCCCTTCCTTTTTCTTCCTCCTAGTACTATTGCCAAAACCTCCTTTTTTGCTTCTTTTAGTTTCCCTTGCAAGCCTATGCTCATTTTATGCTTTAACCTTTATTTCTGCAGATACAGTACTTCCTTAGTGATCACACCCATCTTCCATTTCCTATAGATATCCCATTTATGTCTGTGAACAGCTCCCTATGCATCTGCAGTGGTTTCCTAAGCTTCCCCCCCCCTTTTTTTTTCTTCTCATTGCTATGATATGTGATTGTACTTCTAATAACATATTTTGGAGAAGTTCCAAACTTCTGTATTTCCTTTGACCTGAGGATTCTGTCCATGGGATCCTGTCTAGTGTGTCTTCTTTAAAGCTTGTTGAAACGGGCTCTTCTGAAGTATAGCGTGCGAGTACAACTATGTTCCAATTTCATTTTCTGTAGTATTTTTGAATTCCAAGATGATAGAATGACTTTCTCCCAAGGTATCTATTGCTTTTACTTGTTCAGCCAGCTCTTCCCTGTTGCTTAGGATAAGATCTAGGAGAGCAAGTCTCCTTGTCTTGTCCTCAGTGTTCTGGAAAATGTAACAGTCAGCAAGGCTACTTGAATCTGGGGTCTCCCTAGTCTAACACCCTTACTGCTCCCCCACCCTAGCTCTTATCTAACCCACATGCAGTTCCAAGAATCTGCTCTGAACACTTTCCCAAATGTTCTGAATTTGTGTGTATGTGTGTGTGTGCTGAATACTCTGAGAATGTCAGCCTTTTTTCAGCTTGCAACCCATGGAGAAACCAGGAACCACTTCAGTACCTGATTGGTCCTCATAATTGGCAAGAGGTTTTAGCTCAGCTAACACCTCAGTGATCTCTGACAGGTGGATTTATGGCTGGTTTGAAGTAGTACTCAGACTGCTCCTTATTAAATTGGAGGGAGATTCTGATTGAAGTACCACAGGGTTCTCTCTTGGAACCCTTTTGCTCTTCAGTGTTTTACCTATTGGTTGGAAGGAATTCTTACCAACCTTGTGGATGGCACAGAACCAATTTTGGCTAATTTGGTAAAGCTAATTACAGGTCTGGTTAGTACCTGCTTGGGACCACCCAGACAATTCTAGGACTTTAAGCTAGACTGGGAAGTAAAAAATACTTTTCAGAAGAAAGTAATTCTGTATTTTTGTCAAGAAAATTACATGGATGTGTCCATGAAGTCACTAGGAATTGAGCTTTACCTTTTTACCTTACAAAACCAGTGAATAGCCCTGCCTTCAAATACCTGAAAAATTCAAAATGACATTGATAAGAATAGAAAACTGGACCTGATCTTGACAAAATATTAGCGTAAAATCTTGCATTTATGCAGGCAAGCAGTCAAATGCACAGGTGTAGGATGAGGGAAAACATTCACAGCCCTCTCTTTGAGATGTGCCCGCTCTGATTTTTTGTGAGTAGCTGTCCTCTTCAATTCTAGGAATCTGTAACAGAGATATCTCTGTATTGCTTTCCCTGGAAATTTGTAAGGGTGTCAGCGTTAAGTCTGGCTAAAAGCGTGGGGGAGCAGGCTGTGTGAAACACAGATCTCTATAAGTGGATATAAGGACTCAGAAGGCTGTCCTGTGCTGTCGTTGCACAGCTGTCGTTGCACACACTCAAAGCTGTCGTTGCTTTCCTTCGTAATATCCTTCCCATGGTCACTTGAACAATTCTCACTTCTCTCTAGGAAGTCAGGGCAGGACCCTGAGCTGGTGGCCATTCTAGTTCTTTACAGTGTGGCTCCCTTGCTGCCCATGCAGGGGGAAGTTCCGGAAGGTCCTCCTGGCGGCTTTCCTAACAGATGAACTGCCAGGCCAGCTGAAAAGAAACTCCTGAGTATCTTGCAAGGTGGCAGAATGTTACAGGCATCCCTTCTAGGTCCCTTTGTCTCCAGGTCGGAACAGCTGACCCAGAGGCAAACCTGTTTCCACAGCAACATGCCCCAAAGACCTTGGGGGAGTCTTCCTTTTCCCAGGCTGCCCCCCGCAGGGCCACCTCCCCACCACCCCCTTCAGCCCTTTGGGAGTGAACCTTTCTGGTCTGGGAGATGCAGCATTCAGATTCTCAGAAGGGCTCGCTTCCAGCTGCCAGGCTCCTTAAGTCATGTTGGTTTGTTTTTAATCTAAAAAAGCCAGGAATGTCCACCTTCAGTCATGAGTATTCTTTAAAAACAAAACAAAAAACAAAAAAAACCTTCCTGTTTTTTTAAAAAATAGTCATATTTTACTCTCTAAAATGGCATAGATTCCCCTATAATTAATACAGTGCCCCAAATTATAATATTGCTAATGCAGTGATGGAGATCTTTGCCCTTTGATTTCTAGAATTATGCTTGCCCACATTAGCATTTCACAATGGAAGGGGCCTCTGCGGGGGAAGGAAGAGCATGGCTGGAGCTGCCAGTTTGCCTGAGCGGAATCTATGTTGTGAAGTTTGATGTCTTGAGATCTGAGATCCAGTTATAATTTTCATCTGCAGAATAATTCTCACTAGTGGTATAAATCTGTCTTAGGAGTTTCTTTCCCCTTATTCCTCCACTCTGATTTTGATTTCTCTTAAAAGGTAGAACAAAAACTTAAATGGAAAGAAGACATGGTATCCCAACATGACTTAGTTGTGGACCTTGACCATGAAATTGAATGTAAATTTTTGACAGATTGTTGTTGTTTAGTCGTTAAGTCGTGTCCGACTCTTCGTGACCCCATGAACCATATTGCGCCAGGCCTTCCTGTCCTTCACTGCCTCCCTGAGTTTGCTCAGTTTCATGCTCATTGCTTCAGTGATGCTATCTAACCATCTCATCCTCTGCCGTCCTCTTCTCCTTTTGCCTTCAATCTTTCCCAGCATCAGGGTCTTCTCCAAAGAGATCTCTCTTCGCATTAGGTGGCCAAAATATCTGAGCTTGAGCTTCATTATCGATCCTTCCAATGAGCAATCAGGGTTGATTTCCTTTAAGATTGACTGGTTTGACCTCCTAGCAGTCCAGGGAACTCTTAAGAGTCTTCTCCAGCACCACAGTTCAAAGGCATCAATTCTTCGGCGCTCGGCCTTTTTTATGGTCCAGCTCTCACAGCCATACATTACTACTGGAAAATTTTTGACAGAAAGAGTGTGTAAATTTGCTCCACTGCTGTTGCAGAAAAACATGAACCACAGCAATGTAAGTTCTGAATATATCATGCAATAAATAATAAAGAATACTTTTAGTGACATTAAAAGTGCGTTACTGGAGACATGAATGCGTATACAGATAGTCCTTGGTTAACACAATAATTGGGACTGGAATTTCCCAAGCGTGATGTCACGTGATTACATCACTTAGCAACGGCAATCCTGGCAGTCCCTGTTGCTGCTGTTAAGTGAGAATCGTGGGTCGTTAAGCGAGGACCCCCTTGTGACTTCCTGCCAGCTTCCAACAAGCAAAGTCAGTGGGGAAGCCGGCAGGAAATTGGGAGGAGGTCCTGGGCTGGGTGGCTGCTGCCAGGGGGGAGGGCACGCAAGCAGCTTACCCCAGCCCAGCAGCACAGTGCGAAGCCCCATCCTCAGCTGCCCTCACTGCCCTGCATTCCACAGCCCCTGCCACCTTGTGCTTCACCACCCCCAGCTGACTGCCATCTTCTTGCTCCTGCTGCTGATGAGGCATGCCTGGCCTGGCCCTTTGCAAGGCAGCTCCTGGCCGTGCAAGGTCTTCTTGAGGTCTTGTCAGGAAACTGCCACACATGACTTCAAGAAGAAGACCTCGTGTGGCTAGCAGCTGCCTCACAAAGGGCCAGGCCAGGTATGTCTCATCAGCAGCAGGAGCAAGAAAACAGCAAAGGTCAGCTGGGGTGGCGGAGTGCAGGGTGGCAGGGGCTGTGGAGTGAGTGCATGGAGCCAAAAGGGCAGAGATGGAGGGGAGATTGGCGGGTGGGAATTGTTGAAGCACACCCTGTGGTTGTAAATGCAGGCAGGCTGCAAAGCACCTGAATTTTGATCATGTGTCTGCAGGGGCGCTCCATGGCTGTAACTTTGAGGACCAAGCATAAGTACCATTTGTTCAGTGCCATCGTAACTTTGAATGGTCGCTGAACGAATGGTCGTTAAGCAAGGACTACCTATATACCCTGTTGTTGTTGTTGTTGTCTGACCCAAACGGATGGAGTTCATGATATCCTGAAAAAGAAAGACATTTAAAGAATGAAAGGCATGTAGGAAGCATTGTAAGGCTGGGGCGGAAGCAAAGGTGATTTGCAAGGACTGAAAGATAAGGAGTGTGTAATTTTGGTTTAAACTAGATTTTGGTAGATTTATCTCCTGTTTCAATTTCTTTTGCTTACTGCTTCTTCCTTTATTTCTGTCAGATGGTGTAATACGACTGCAGACATTTAAATTAGCCTCTAGTAAGTGCTGTGCTAGTTTCACATTGTAAGTTAAATGCAGTTGTACATTTAAGCACATCTGGGGGGCTCAGGTTGGGAAAGGAAGGTGGTGTCATTGTTTCTCACCCCAAGTAGGGAAAGAAGAAGACTAAATGTGATGATTGCCTGGCATTTCTTACAGGACCTTCAAGTGATATTCCTCAGCAACCAAACAGAGATGTGGCAAAGGCCAAATAGCAACTTGTCATCTTCCGCAAACCCTCTCACATTCTTCAGTTTAGAAATGTTCCCCTCTTCTTCCTGGTCGGGTGAGTGCCCTGCTTTTAATGGCAGGCCTTCTGACAGTCTCTGGAACATATAATTCTCCCCACAGTGATCAAGGCATGTTGCACAGTGGCATAATTTCCTGCACAGTGGAGATGGAGGCGTGGCGCACATGTGGGAGCAAACTGCATTGAATTCACGGAAGGCTTGAAAGAGCATTCCTACGGCCGTGGGCATATTTTGCTTTTCTCCACTTGTGGCTTATGTCTGGGGTGCTTTTCTGATGAGCTTACGTAATTTCTGTAGTTTCACCCTATTCAAGTTGCAACAGGAACCAGCAATTTGGGAGTGCCAAGATTGTTCATTTGGGCCAGTTGCAGATGTTTTTAGTTTTGACTAAAGGCTCATGGGCTGAAAGCAACAGTGGGGAGCATCCATCTGTCAGTGTTGATCAGTCGCCAAATGAGATGGACTGTGCAAAAGGTGAGCATTGTTACTAGGTGGATAAGGATCTCTCTAATGAAGGTTACTAACATTGCAAAAGGAATTAATATACCTTCCTTTGGGGAGTGTGTCTTGCATTTAGCATCCATATTCAGTAAGTGGAATTTTAAAACTGGAACATGTGCAAATTCAGATATTTTCCAGCCCTCATCTCAGTTCTTGATGGTCACATGGATCGCCTATTCTAGATTTAATCTGCACAATACGTAAATTAAAGGCAGGGATTCTCTGGCTTTCCAAATATGTGTTGGGCTCCAAACCCACATCAGCCCCAATCTGCAGGATCAGTCATCAAGAATGATGAGAGTTGTGGCCGTGAACCTTTCAAGGACAAGAAGACCCCCATCCTGGGTGTAAATGCTTCATCTGTACTGCAGAGTCATTTACAGTTGTCTTCTGAAGTGAATAAATGGCTTCCCTAAGCCTCAAGAAGAGAGCAAATTTCATATTTGTGTGCAGGTTGCACCCTTCCCTCCCCCGGGAGCCCCTTTAGATAGCCACTCACAACCTGGTCACTTCTCAATTGGATTACTGCAGTGCACTCTACGTGGGGGTGCCCTTGAAGGCACTCAGAAAGCTAGAGTTGGTTCAAAATGCAGCGGCATGAGCAGTAACAGACATTGCTGCTACCCACACTGTGTTTTTTCTTCTTTTTTATTATTGTGGGCCGCCCAGAGTCACCCATTGGGGGAGATGGGCGGCATACAAATTTGAAAATAAATAAATAAATAAATAAATAAATAAATAAATATTTAAAAGATTAGACAAATTCATGGAGGATGATGCCTCCAGTGCTGCTGGTCATGGTGACAGTACAGGAATGTTCTTTCCAAGATAGAGGCAGCCTGCTCCTGTGTTCTGCTTGCAGTTGGCCATTATGGGCAAACAAGAGGTTAGATCCCTGATGTTATTGTTGGGCCCTCTAACCCATCACAGCCCCCGTGCTTTACTATAGTTTCTCGGATAATGTCTTAGGTGGCGGAAGAACCTCTCGATATTGCTTGTCATAAAAGGCTTGACTACTTATTTTTCTATCTAAAAGAATAGAAAGCATTTAAATTACATCAATAGACGATGGCTTGGTTGTTTATTGTTGTTACTTGTTATGGCTGCCCACTTCAAAAGACTCTGGGCAGCTTACAACATCACAATATACAATTAAAACAGGTCAGAACATAATAACAGAACATAACAGTCTGAACTAAAAAGCAACTATAATACAGTAATAAAAAAACACGACAAGGGCTCCACATACACACTAAACCTAGGCCTAGGAACAGAGACAGGCCTTAAGGCCTTCTGGAACCCCCAGGAGGGTGGGCCTCATACATATCTCTGGGGGAATGCTGTTCCAGAGGACGGGCGGTGACAGAGAAGGCACACTTCCTCAGTCCCACAAGATGACAACATTTAATTGAAGGGACCTGAAGTGCACCCACTCTGCCCAAATATACCAGGCCAGTAGAAATGATTGGAGATAGGTGGTCCTGCAGATAACCAGGCCCTGTGCCATGAAGGGCTTTATAGGTGACGACCAGCATCTTGAATTGCATCTGAAAGCTGGCTGGCAACCAACGCAGTGTGGGTAGCAGCAATGTCTGTTACTGCTCATGCTGCTGCATTTTGAACCAACTCTAGCTTTCTGAGTGCCTTCATGGGCACCCCCACATAGAGTGCACTGCAGTAATCCAATTGAGAAGTGCCCAGGGTGTGAGTGGCTATCTAAAGGGGCTTCCAGGGGAGGGAAGGGTGCAACCTGCACACAAGATGAACCTGTGCAAAGGCCCTCCTGGCCACATTTGCCACTCATGTAATTTGTATTTGCACAAAAACAGATAGAAAAGCATGTGTGGGTATGTTCTAAATGTTCTGATCCAAAAGTACATATATTTTCCTATTTTCTCAATAGTCACTTTCCCCATAAGAAGCTCCAGAAGTCAACATGCCTCCAGGCCTGTTCATGGTCCCAATCCAGTAGTGAGTAGCTGCAGGCAGAGAAGTCCAGCAGTGGCCCAAGAGGGACTGTCAGAGTAAATGGCCCAGAGTAAATACTGCAGATGTATATAGGAGTCTTTCATCAAATTACCTCGTTCTGGGAAAACAAGGAGGGAGGTAAATAGTGTTGGCTTAGACTCAGGTATGAAAACATGCACTTGATTTTTCTCACTTGTAGCAAAGGGACTTTTAAGTTTGGTAGCTGACTACTGATCTTTCTGTCGACATGTTTCTTAAAAAAATAAGATAACAGTTCCAATGCTCTTTGAAGAGTTCATCTGCCAGGAATGGGGGGGGGGGCGGGGTATGACATAGAGATGCTTCCAGTTCTAGAGACCTTCAAACTTACTAAGCCACAATTTCTTTAGTTTTGCCTTGGCATGTTTTGTGAGCCAGCCTCAAAGTTGCAAAAAAATGAGAGAGAACAGAGTGATTTCAGTATAGCTGCTTCGTATACTACATTGTATGCGGGGAGCAGAATTAATGTCCCAACTGAGTGGGCAGTAGGAATCATGGGCATAAAAAGTTAACTTCACACAGTAATAGCCCTTAACATGTTGGCTTCCTGTTAGAGTCGTTGAAGAGCATGAAGGATGGATTTCCATTTCAGCTCATTGTGGTGGACTCATAGTCAGTCTTTGCTGGGAGAACACGGCTCAGGTTCTGGTACTTCCAGATCACAGAACTCAGAGCTATCATTGATCACCAGCTGGTACAGGCAGGGAGTTCTTCCTGATGTCTGGCTTGAACCTCTAGCGTCTACTCCATTCACCTGATCTCTCCTAAGCTAGTAACTCGGTCTGTCAGTCTGGCATGATTTCTTTGTGATAAACCCGTGCTCATTCCTGCTAACTGTAGCATGCCTATCCAAGAGCTCACAAATGTGGCACATGATAGTTCAGAGGCTTTGCCTGGTAGTTTCCCAAATCCTCTTCCTCCTCCTTTTGGAAGATGTGGATGACACTGGCTTTCCTCTAGTCTTCTGGGTTCTTGCCTCTTCTCCAGGCAGTTCTTGGAGGTTACGGAGAGCGGTTCTGCCATCACTTCTGCTGATTCCTTCAGTACTGTAGAATGTAATCTGTCTGGGCTTGGAGATTTGTATTTGCTTAAATTAGCTAAGTCCTTCTTGTTTATCCTCAGGTGGAGCTCCCTCCTTCCCCCAGTGGCATAATGATGACCAGTTACAGCTCCATTTACCTTCCAAGAGAAAAGATGGAGGCAAAATAGGAATTACGTTTTGCCCATTCAGTGTTGTCCATCACCAGTTCACAGATTTGACCTTTAGAGGGCTCAGTGCTTGAGTCTAACTGGAAATACTTAAGCTCTTGCTGCCAAACCAGAAATTGTGTAGCTCTGTCAGAACATAAACATTATTTTCTCCTCCTTCCCTGCTGTGACTATTATTTATGAAATAGGCTAGAAAGTTATAAGCCTTGAACCAAACCAAACCAAACCAAACCAAATATTGGGAGAACGGATTTCTGTTAAGATTTTTCTATTTGGGGAAGACGTTTTAAAATTGTACTAACTATTCAAAATACTTACCACTTCTTATGTTACATGCAATTAAGAAGGTATTAAAAATAGTTTTACTGTATTTTTGGAACAAACATTTTTGTCTTAAAAATATGAGTGATTAAAATATATGGGGAATAATGATACACTGATGTAGCTGCTTTCTTTTTTGGTGTGTTAACACACACACCCCTCATCTGCAGCACTTTGGCCTCTATCCAATCCACCACTGTTAGTAAAGTTTCAACGGTGGGAAACCCAGTCAACAATATTCCACAACCCCAGAGAGAAAAGGAGGAGACAAACGCAGTTACAAGTACTTAAAGCTTGGTTACAGCTGAAAGCATGGTTTAAAAGTGCACAGCAAGTAATTTGGCCTGTTTCACAGTATACAAACAAGGTGAACTCTTCGTGAATCCATGGAATAATTGCCTAGAGTTGCAGTCAGAGGAGCAAGCTAACACCTGGCATTTAATTTCACTCCAGAGACCATATGAAGAGCGGCATTTGGAAACACGCCATTTTAGCTCTGCGTCGGTAGTGGCAGGAGCTGGAGTGTTAGGCCTTGCAATTAAGCAGCTCCCTTCTGCTGCTTCCTGGGAGGTTATCCGTCTCTCTCGTCTTCTTCGTAGAGGTCAAACAGCGATATCCATGTTATGGCTGCAAGTGTGCGTGTGCGTATCATCCTGTAAATATAGGTACAATCCTTGTATCCAGGCTTCTCTTATCTTTTTTAGTGCTTTCAGACAAAACACATGGTAGGGAGCAGTTTTCTAGGCTGCCCAGTGTGTGGGACCCAGAAGGTCAAGTGTGTGGAATTCTCTTTTGCAACACATTGCAGTGATGTTGAGAATGACCTCGGCTCTGGTTGGTGGATCTTCTCTCTTCCTTGTTCTTCGGTTAATTTTTTTCACCTCTTCTCTTCAGCGCTGTGCCAGCTGCAGCAATAATGAGTGATAGGGGTTTTTTGGTGTGTTGTTTAAGAAAGGCTTATCTCACCTATAAAGCGTGGATGAGTAGATTCAGCACTTTATCGCTTGATTTTTCCATTGCAGTGATGGAGCATTCCTGCCAAATGAATCACTGTTACTGTATAGAGCTTTTCCTGTAAACACGTGTCTTTTTATCCAAACCTCATACAGTAGCAATTTAGCATGAATCCTGGGCTGTTGTCTTGGCTCAGATAAGGACAAATGGAAATTGTGGGTGGCGTGGAGGGCATGGTCTGCCCCTTGTTTCCACAGCTGAGACATCTTCCCTTCCCCATGACTTTCTTGAGGCTGGAATAATTCTGCTCGCCCTCAGGCACACGGCGGCCAGCCCTTTCTTAAACAAACAAAGCCAAACATTCATGAGTGAGAGAAGGACAGGGATGGATATCAAGTCCTGGCTGATAAGAGGATTGCTGTAGGAAACTCCATTTGGCTTGTAGCATGCTTTTATGGCTCTGATAAAGGAATATTTCAACCCGAGGGAAGGAGGACATTCCTCTTTCATTTGAAGAGAATGGGGAACTCTTTGTTTAACCTTGAAATGAAATTCAAGGTTTGCACATGGGTCTGTGTCGGACAGCTTGGCACCATGTAGCACTGCCAACTGTTCTCCTGTATTCTCTGCCAGCCCCAGTACAGAGAAGTATCATTGTGTCTGTGACCAGTCTTGCAATAAGTGTTCAGTAAAGACAGAGCTGAAAGAAAGCTTGGTGGTCCTGAAATGCCCAGAGCTTGGAGAGCAACAGCTGAGAATACAGCTAACTTTCCAAAGTGAACCTAATGCTGTTCCTTGAGTCTTAAGAGGCCTGTTAGATCTGGAGTGTCCAGTCTGTCCCTGGGCTGCGGGTGACTTCAAAAGCGTTGGAAACTTCACATTTCTCCCTGTTAGAATGAAGTTTAGTAGAATGATTTGTTTTAGCCCACTACTCAATATTCTAGATCTTTTTGAATCTTCTTTTTCTTTTCTAAAGTGTCAGCCATTCCTTGTAGTGTGGTGTTATTTGCAAATGTGGTAATTGTTCCCCTCCACCCTCTTATCTAGTCATTAATAAATATGTTGAACAGCCTTGGGGCCAGGACCAAGCCCTGACGTGCTGCACTTGATCCTGCTCTTCAGGTTGATGTGGAGCCATTGATGAGTACACTGTGGCCTTGTGATCTGATCCGTTCACCGGTCTGTGTCTTTCCAAAGTGCCCAGATGGTTATTCTCAAGCACCCTTGGTCTCCTTTTCCTTCTGTTCTTCCTGCCTTCTCTCCAAACCCTGAAATTCAGGGCTTGCTACTCCACGGTTCTAGATATAAACAAGGAGAGGGAAAGAAATGATGCTAAGCAGAAAAGGAATGCTGCTGAACTGGTTGCGCTTAATCCCACTTTGGTGTCCGGAGCCGGTTGGAGGGTGGAAGAGAGCCTAATAAAGGGGGAGAGGTTATGTGCACATGTGCATGCATGCGTGCACTTGTGTCAGGTCTCCAAAACTTGTGTCCTTAATGTACATGTGGAGATCCCAGCAATCTTTGGGCGAGCCAGGGAAGGTGACTCCTCTGTGGGGAGAGCAGCGGTAGAGTTTCCGCCGATGGACAGCTGTGCGGCCCTGAGCTCCTCCCGACAGCTCTGGCGTTTGCCTTGTGAAATGGGATCTTCTGCAAGTGAGTGGCCGCGCATTTCTGGGCCTGATGCAATACTTCTTGTGGTTAGGACAGCTCAGCGGAGAGTCCCTGGGAATGTCACTCGCCCTCTGGTGCCTCCTGCCCTGCTCTGCCAGTAAAGGGAAGGTATTTTCACCCTCCTGCAGAGCAAACACTGCCTGTTCAGGGGCTGGCCTCAAAGGACAAGTTGCAACCGCTGTTTCAAAAAGTGAAGCGTTTATTTTTTATTTTATTTATTTATTTGATTCATTTGAGCAAGTGACTCTGAAGTGAAGCATAATGGTTCCAAAGCTGAAGGAGAAGAAAAAAGCTGAGCTGCAGTTTAGTTTTTTTTTAAAAAGGCATGGTGTGGAGAAACCTTCCAGCATCTGTGCTGTGCTTGTCCTTAGTTGGGGAGCTTCTCCTGGGCTCAAGGGGAAACTCAAGGATGATGAAAAATGGATTGCCAGTGACACTTTGGCTTCTCTTGCTGCTGACCTCTTTTTCTGATCTAGGGATTAGTCATCCAGCAGTCTCTCTGATTGGAGGGGCACATTTTACCTCCCATTAGCTCTGGTGGAATGGGTGGCTTTTTAGTGTGCAGCTTCAGTCTTACCTCCCACTGGCGTAGCTCTCTCTGGAGAGTAAAGTCAGAGGAAGGGATCCCAGGGAGTGAGTTGGGAAGAACAGAAATGTGGTGGCCTGGAATTCCCGCAGACTCGCTCATTCTGTATCCTCAGCATCTTGGGGAGGGCCATCTGCGTCACTATCTTGCAACTCTGCCCATTGTGACGATCTTAGAAGGCTTCTGCTAATTGGCTCAGTGTGTGCCCGGCACAGAGAATCACCAAGTGGGAGGGGAGCTAAGCTGCAAGACAGGAAGGTCTTGTCTTTTCAAGTGGGTTAAGCTTTGGGAACCTGCACTGTTTGGAAAGGCAAATTGTGATGAAGAGCATCTGCAGAGGACATACCCATCTCCTTCAGTACTGCAAAGTGGCTACTCCTCCAGGGGATGCAACCAAAAATGCTGCTGTCAAAGTACTGGCATGTCATGAATTGCCAGACAGTGACCAGCCTTCCCTGTGCCCATTGGCAAAATGCTGGCTTTTTCCCCTTCTGTTCCATTGCAGTTGTATGAGCGGTTTTCTAAGCAGCTTGAATTCAGTGCATCAGCCACCCTTCTATTTTGGCACTCTAGATATGGAGTACAGCTACACCAGAATAAGTTATTCTGTTTTTTTCAGTGGTAGGAATTGTCACTGGTTTACCTTCTTGGAGTTAAACCCCTAAAAGACACCAGCTAATAAGGCATAGAGCCTCCCAGTGCTTTCCCAGCTAAAGACACTGGAGCCTTTTCTGACCTGGCAGTCCCTGATGTGGCACCCTCTTGGAAAGCTTCCTCCTCACTTTTTAAAATCTAGTAGCAGTAAGCTAACAGTTTCCAGAATAATTACATTCCAAGATATTTTTGCCCAGAAAGAAGCATTTTTTGTCTTAATCAAGGAAGAATAATTGTGGCTAGCAGTTGACAAACTTGACTATGGATCCTGATTCAGTAGTTTACAGATCTCTGGGCAGCTCAGAGGCTGCTTCGTAAGCGTTGGCATTGAAGGAAGCAGACTGATTGTGGCAGACTTGGCACTGAGGATGGGAACAGCTCTCAAGGGGCAAGCCGCTTACAGATGTTAGAAACACCAGTGGGCAGAGTCGGTCAAATGAGCAGGAACATGCAGATGTAAACTGTTAATATAAACAAGGTGTCATCTTGTCTTCAGCAGAGACTCTATTAATCTTTCCTAACTTGTTGGCTCAGTTAGACTGTTGTTTGTGGAATTCCCAAATATGCTGGCTGTTTTGGGAATTGCAATCCTGGGTATTTAGAGGATATCAGGTTAGAGAAAGCCCAGTTGCACAAGCTTGGTTATGACTATCATGTGGTTGTCTGGTTTTGGCTTGGTGTGATATGTGAACCTACCTATTATCACATTCTGATCTGTGTACTCTAAGCTAACTTTTGGACCACGATGGCTTGGTCCAAAAGTTGGCTTAGAGAGATGCCAGATGGTATAGTGTTTCAATGGCAAGTTCTGGCCAAGAATGTAATAAAGCCAGAATATTGAAATAAAATGTGGCCAGAACCCCAGACTTGATGGAATTTCATAACACGGGTGATGAAAATCCTGGACCTTGGCCCCCAAATGTTCTTGGTAATACCTGGCAGAGTAGCTTCCAGATGTTCTCTGGCAATCAGCAGCCTCCTAAAACACTTGCTGCTTGACATCAGTCTATCTTGACTGTATGGTCTTCACCAATATATGGTACTGATTGTGAAATATAGTTTCACTCCTTACAGGAGTGTTACTTATGGATGTACTCTGCCTGGGAAAATGATGAGTTCAAAATCAGTGTGCGCCTTGCGGGAAACCATAGTTAGTTCCTCAATGACAGTTATCGCAAGACACATCAAAACAGAAGTGAGACTGTTGAGAGAAAGATGGCAATTGCAGAATTAGTTGTTGATTTGCAAGGGGCATCTGCATTTGAAGATAAGCTCTGTAGCCTCAGTGGTCCGCTTGTAAGTACCACTGGTATGATAGTTAGGACACTTCAGCTTCATTTAGGCACCTGCCTGGAATTTTTCACATGGTGAAAAGCTTTGAATATTCAGCGCTGACCTCCTTTAGCTCAGTATCCTCTGCTTTTCATTCTTTCTTCATAGGTCTCTCTGCCTTTACTCTTCTCCTCGTTCCTAGGAAAAAGAGCTCTTCTGCTGTCCTTCTTGTCACTTATCTAGCCTAACCTGCATTTCCATCTTTGGATAAGCAAATCTGGTTTAAAAAAAAGTCAAGGATAAATGTAAACTTCTCTTCTGAGTTCCTTAGGAGGACTGCATTTGAGCCTCACGCCTGTCGGTGATATGCCATGAACAGGCAGTGTGGTACAGTGAACAAACTCTTGAACAAACTGAGCCCAAGAGTTTGTTCACTGTACCACACTGAACAGGACAAATGTGGATTCAGGACATTGCTCAGTGGTTAGGCATGTTTAATTCCTTATCTTTATTTATTGCGGTGTGATATTGTGCGGTGGGAATGAAATAATCCCACAGACCTAGTTCTAGCTTTCTTCAGGAAACAGCAGCAAATGAGAGAAGTAAAATAATTGGTAAATGAGAAATTGATTTTAGCCCTTTTAATACATATGTTTTCCAGTTGTCTGTCGTGGATGTGAAAGAAATTGGTTCAGTTAATATTTTAGTCTGAAACAGTCTTAATTCATGCTACTAAAATATTTCTGTCCAAGCTTTCTGGACTCCATGTGTCTGTGCCAGCATGTTTTCGAGACATGTATTATAAAGGAACTTTTTGAAAACTATCAGTGAGGTGTCTTGACAAATTTATTCAGTACTTTACATTTTCATGAATTTATTCTAGAAGGGAATTAACTGGTAGGAATCAAAATGTGGGGAAGGTAATGGTAAAAAATAGTGAAGCAGTTATTCTCTAGAAAATGAATTAGTTAGCATGCTGTTTCCCAGCAAATGAATTGGCCCACTTAATTCTAAATAATTAATCTAAGTAAAGATGAAGGAAACTATTATCTGAACATGGCAGATCTGGATTTACGGGTTAGATAGCTACTCACTCCCCAAAAAGTTTGTTTGCTTGTGGGTAGCAATAGTGGCTAACATTTGTTGATTTAAAGAAAAAAAATTAAGAAATAGAGCAATAGTAGGTTATGCTTACCTGCAAAATGATGTTGCTTCCAGATGAATGTTAAAGGAAAGCAAGGGATTGCAGCTTAAAGCCGTTTTTGTCACTCAGATTTAAGCAGTTCTTATTTGAGGTCCAATCTATGTTGGTTAGCAATAGATTTATAAGGGTCAGTTAGTCTAAGGGACAGTGTGTTCTCACGGCCAGTTACCGAACAGGCCTTAAGCTGCTGCTGCGCCTCATATCTCTTCCTGAAGTCATAGTCCTGTCCACCCTTGTGCTCACTGTGCTTGTGAATTGTGAATTGGCTATAGCATAGCAGGGGCTCTGCAGCGCGCAACCATCTGTCTCTAACAATGGATGAAGTAGGAGACGTGGCTTAGCTGCAGGTGGAGACCCCACCCCATCTTATTTGGCTAGGTTGATTCTTGACCTTCACACCTGGGTTCAGACCTTCAGACCGGCATCTGTAGTCATTGTGCTTAAGAAATGCTTGCTGGGAATCATTTCCCTTCCTTGATTGATTTGATTTGATTTTTTTATGAAGTAAACCAAAATCCACTCTTAGCCATGGGTTGCTTTTTCATCCTGCCCTACCTTGAAATTTAATATATCCAGAGATTCCATTTTAAAATTAATCAGAATTATGTTACATGTTAGTTCCAGAGTAGTATTTTCCCCCAAATTCAGGTTAACAAGATGCCTCAATATTGATGGCATAGCTCAGTGGTTTGTGCAAGAGATCATTATTAGTGAAATTCAATACAGCAAGAGGAATTCCAGCAAATGGTTGTTCACATAAGTAGAACACTTGGTAACCTGTTTAAATTGAGATGATAGTATAACAAGAATTATTGAAGGGGCTGAATATATTTTTTCATGATTATTCTCAGTTAGTACAGGTGTTTTGATGGAACTCCTGACATGACTTCTTCACTGAAATGTTCTCCCAAGTTTTACTTTTTGAATATTAAAGAAGTTCCCCTCCAACTACTGTTAGTCTGTATCTCAATCGTTGTAAGTTTGCAAATCCTCCCCAGTCATTTTGGAAAATGTGACCTCAGAGCAGTTCTCAGCTTTCCGAGTGGGATCATGTAGGAAACTAAATGGCTAAAAATGCAAGATTAACTGGCCTTGAGATTAAGTAGCAAATGTCACAGTAGTACAAATAGGATGAGATTCCAAGGGTCCTCAGCTTTAACCCAGGAATGTGCCATTAAGGGAGCATTTCAACGATTTTCTGGTCATTCTTGAAAAAAGTTGCTTCTCTGATAAGTGTCCATAAAAGTTAAGATTTGTACAGGTAGTTTAAGAATGAGTGCTGTTCCCTAGGTCTTTCCTTAAGTTGAATTTGTATGTAAGCCAGAACTGTATTATTGTATAATACTGTATAAGTAGTATTGCGTAATGAACTCGAATCATTGTGTATTTAACTTGAATTTTGTTACAGTAGGCTCCGTTCTTAACTATGGGCCGTCTGTAACCTGGGGGACTATCTGTATTTTGACTGTATTTCACTACTGCGTTACTGTAGTATCTTGCTTTTCTGTTGATATACTGAGGGCAACTAGCACAATTACCCCGACTTCCAGCAGCAGAAGTTGGAGAGTAAAAGTACTTGACTGCTCTTCCAAGAACTCAGCTATAGGCATTTCTTCTGTGCTGCCCCCCAAGTTCAAGGCACCTTGCCCCGAGCTTGCCTCATTAGCATTGCAGCCTTGGTGGTTCTGGGTGCTGTTCACCTGCTCAACCTGTTCTTTCTTCATCAAAGCAGCTGTTGCAGGAACAGACCTGCCTGTGTCAAGGCAGGTGGTTTGCAAATAAGGTGGGTCAGACTGCTTTGTTTCTTCTCTCTCCCCCCCCCCACCCAATTTGCAGTAAAAATAGGATGGAACAAAACAGCCTTGTTCCTGGTGGGGGGAATACATAAGGATTTGGAATGTACAGTGGGGCAAAAAAGTATTTAGTCAGCCACCAATTGTGCAAGTTCTCCCACTTAAAAAGATGAGAGAGGCCTGTAATTTTCATCATAGGTATACCTCAACTATGAGAGACAAAATGGGGAAAAAAATCCAGAAAATCACATTGTCTGATTTTTAAAGAATTTATTTGCAAATCATGGTGGAAAATAAGTATTTGGTCACCTACAAACAAGCAAGATGTCTGGCTCTCACAGACCTGTAACTACTTCTTTAAGAGGCTCCTCTGTCCTCCACTCGTTACCTGTAATAATGGCACCTGTTTGACCTTGTTATCAGTATAGAAGACACCTGTCTACAACCTCAAACAGTCACACTCCAAACTCCACTATGGCCAAGACCAAAGAGCTGTCGAAGGACACCAGAAACAAAATTGTAGACCTGCACCAGGCTGGGAAGACTGAATCTGCAATAGGCAAGCAGCTTGGTGTGGAGAAATCAACTGTGGGAGCAATAATTAGAAAATGGAAGACATACAAGATCACTGATAATCTCCCTCGATCTGGGGCTCCATGCAAGATCTCACCCCGTGGGGTCAAAATGATCACAAGAACGGTGAGCAAAAATCCCAGAACCACACGGGGGGACCTAGTGAATGACCTGCAGAGAGCTGGGACCAAAGTAACAAAGGCTACCATCAGTAACACACTATGCCGCCAGGGACTCAAATCCTGCAGTGCCAGACGTGTCCCCCTGCTTAAGCCAGTACGTGTCCGGGCCCATCTGAAGTTTGCTAGAGAGCATTTGGATGATCCAGAAGAGGATTGGGAGAATGTCATATGGTCAGATGAAACCAAAGTAGAACGTTTTGGTCTAAACTCAACTTGTCGTGTTTGGAGGAGAGAGAATGCTGAGTTGCATCCAAAGAACACCATACCTACTGTGAAGTATGGGGGTGGAAACATCATGCTTTGGGGCTGTTTTTCTGCAAAGGGACCAGGACGACTGATCCGTGTAAAGGAAAGAATGAATGGGGCCATGTATCGTGAGATTTGGAGTGAACACCTCCTTCCATCAGCAAGGGCATTGAAGATGAAACGTGGCTGGGTCTTTCAGCATGACAATGATCCCAAACACACCGCCCGGGCAACGAAGGAGTGGCTTCGTAAGAAGCATTTCAAGGTCCTGGAGTGGCCTAGCCAGTCTCCGGATCCCAACCCCATGGAAAACCTTTGGAGGGAGTTGAAACTCCGTGTTGCCCAGCGACAGCCCCAAAACATCATTGGCCTAGAGGAGATCTGCATGGAGAAATGGGCCAAAATACCAGCAACAGTGTGTGAAAACCTTGTGAAGACTTACAGAAAACATTTGACCTCTGTCATTGCCAACAAAGGATATATAACAAAGTATTGAGATGAACTTTTGATATTGACCGAATACTTATTTTCCACCATGATTTGCAAATAAATTCTTTAAAAATCAGACAATGTGATTTTCTGGATTTTTTTCCCCATTTTGTCTCTCATAGTTGAGGTATACCTATGATGAAAATTACAGGCCTCTCTCATCTTTTTAAGTGGGAGAACTTGCACAATTGGTGGCTGACTAAATACTTTTTTGCCCCACTGTATTAAAATACTGATGCTTCCTGCTGCTTTTAGCTCAATGTTTTAACTTTTATTTTTAGTTTAACTAAATGAATGGCTATGGCACAATTTAATTTAAATATATATGAAATCAGCCTGTTAGTTAAAAATTGCTTCTGGGACCCATTCCTTAGCATTTGGGGGCCAAGGCCTGCATCCATTTCCACAGGGGGATGTGGAGGGTTAGCACAGAATGATAAAGAGTGGGAAAACTGAGCTGTGCTCATATAAATGGGATTGCTTTGAAATGCTTTGACAAGAGTGGGGAGACTCAAGTTGAAGCCCTCGTGCTTGGTGATTCTGAACCAGTTACTGTTTTTCAATGCAGTCACAAGGTTGAAGGACAGAATAGGGGAAAAGCATATCTACAATCTGAGTTCCAAGAAGAAAGGTTGGATATAAATGTCAGAACTAAGTAGAAAAGGGCCTGCTTTTGTTGTAATGCAGCTGAGTGTTTAGGCCTTGGATGTTCCTGAAAGTAAGAAATGGGAAGAGTAGAAGGGAGACAATGGGAAGGTATTACCTCCAGGTTAAACAGGGCCCTTTGGAAGCATCTGTTGATCTGCGGCCTTAGAACCAAAAGGCTCCACAAGAAGTCGGCTTGCAGCTTGTGTCACCCAAATTTGCTTGTGCTTCTCTCTGGTTTCTATAGGAACTGCTGGCTGATTGCTGCAAGTGTCATAGAAAACGCTTGTCAGAAATTAATTTGAAACGTTCCAGATTTCACCACAGTAGCTCACATCCTCCAAGGATAACCAAGGTAATTTGGGTCCTTAAACCAACTGAAATTGATCTGGCCAGGAGTGCCTCAGTTACTCTGGCTGAGCCTGGATTATTACAGTACAGTGGTACCTCGGGTTACGAGCACCTCTGCTTACGAACTTTTCGGGTTGCGACCAGCTCTGGCCGCAAAAATTTACCTCGGTTTGCGAACTCCGCCTCAGGGTACGAACCGGATCCGCAGCCATTTTCTGCCATGCCACGTGGTCTGCGGCCATTTTCCGCCCATGCCACGTGGACTGCGGCCATTTTTCCGCCCGTGCCACGTGGTCTGCGGCCATTTTCTGCCCGTGCCACGTGGTCCGCGGCCGTTTCTCTGCCCGTGCCACGTGGTCCGCGGCCATTTTTCTGCCCTGACGCGCGGTCCGTGGCCGTTTTCCCGCCCTGCCGTGCGGTCCACGGCCGTTTTTCTGCCCTGCTGCGTGGTCCGCGGCCGTTTTTCCGCCCTTGACGCATGGTCCGCGGACGCCGAAACGGATTAACAGTAATTACATTGAACCTTATGGGAAAATTTGCTTCGGGTTGCGAACAAATCAGGTTGCGACCAGAGTCACGGAACGGATTAAATTCGTAACCCGAGGTACCACTGTAGTTAGGCAGTAGGGGCAGCGTGCAGTCCACTCCCACTCAGGCTGCTTTAATAAGCCAGGAAAGGTGAGGGTTGAGTGGGCTCGTGATGAGATTTTCTCCAAGACGTCCAATCCATGTCCTGAGAAGACGCGAACTGAGAATGGTGTATGGAAACTTCAGTGGCAAACTGCCCCCGAACAAACATGACAGAGTGGAAAAGAACAACTGTATCAGCAAAGTACTTGGCAAATTGATCACTGGAGAAGTTAATAAGGGCCTGCATTAAAACTAAATCAACCAGTCAGAAACAAGAACCGGACAGGGAGCTGCTTGAACCACTGAAGGAGAACTGAGTTAAAGGAATACTAAAGAAGAAAAAGACAAATACCTCTGGGGTAGAAGACGATGTATTCGTGCCTGAACTGTTATTTTCAGGGTGGGAATCTGAGGAGCTAAGGCAAATAGCGATGATACCAGGTGAAGTTCTAGAACAAATTGACAGATTGAAAGTGAACAGATATGTTCATATATTAAAACAATCAAATATGCAACATGTCCCTAAGATGGCCAGTGTAATGCTGATTTTAGAAATGGATCCAGAAAGTTACAGACTGTTCACCTGAAGGTTTTTGTGAATAATGGGTGAAAATAATGATTAAATACAAATTGCCAAGCTTAGAGAGTTAGAAATTTTGCTGAAGAATCTACATTTCTTCTACAAAGAATGTTTCAGAGCTCTTTGAGAATTCTGTCCATGTGGATGATTCTGTATATGTTGCTTATACAGTTTCCAGAAAGTCTTTAATCAAAAACCTTTTAGCATAATTAACTGTAATGTGATAAAAAAAAAAAGTTTTTCTCTGGAACAGTAGCTGGTTAAAAAAATGGAGCATGAATGACAGTTCTTACATTGAAGGTTTGTGAGTCCCTCAAATTTCTGCATTCAGTGCTTTTTACAGATTTTGCAGACTATCATGAGGTAGAACAAGGGGACCAAGTTTGCTGAGAATGTAAAATTATTTTTTTTGTGGTGTCAATAAAAAGCAGTGAAGAACTTCAGAAAGTTTTCTCTCTAAACTAGGGGAGTAAAACTGAAATAGAAAGTGCAGTTTAGAATAAGCAAGTATAAATTGATGCACGTTGGCACAAAAATTCTTAACTCCAGTTACAGTGGAACCTCGGGTTACGAACTTAATCCGTTCCGTGACTCTGGTCGCAACCCGAATCGGTCGCAACCCAAAGCAAATTACTTTCTTTGGAGCCATGCTGACAAGCACACCAAAAACCTTCCAAACGCCACAAGCCTCACTGAACGTCTCCTTGCTACCGCGATCTCGCCCACAGGAAGCCACGACCGTGTGGCAGCAGGGAAAATGGCCGTGGATCCGGTTCGTAACCCGAGGCGGAGTTAGCAAACCAAGGTAAATTTTTGCGGCCGGAGCTGGTCATAACCCGAAAAGTTCGTTAACAGAGGCGTTAGTAACCCAAGGTACCACTGTAAAGCCTGTTATCATCTGAGCTGGCAGGAAATGGATATGGAAAGAGATTCTGGTGGCTAGTTGGAAAGCATTGGCCCAACCTGCAAGGGTGCCAGATGTCATATTTGGAATCATTAGAAAAGTGACACTGCCAGTATCTCAGTGCCTTTCCACAAATTTGTCCTGTGATTCCTTTTGAAGTACTACAGCTCTGATCATCACACCTCAAAAATATAGAAAAAATGTAGAAAAGGGCAGCCAGAATCATGCAGGAACTGGAGCAAAGGCATTAAGAGAGAGGTGTTTCTTCCTCTCTTGTAATAGACTAGATCTGGAAACATTTGTGAGACTCAGCGATGGGAAATTTAAGAAGAAGACATGCTTTCTCATGCAAGATAGAAATGCAAACTATAAAATTAGTCCTGGTACCAAGACATTCTGAGGCTTATTGTTACAAGTA
Organism: Python bivittatus; assembly: GCF_059951505.1. Classification (NCBI taxonomy): domain Eukaryota; kingdom Metazoa; phylum Chordata; class Lepidosauria; order Squamata; family Pythonidae; genus Python; species Python bivittatus. The sequence goes on from NW_028277052.1 coordinate 710,159, forward strand.
TCAGAGGCCATGGGCCATTTGCTAGGAAAAGGTAATTGCCTTTGTAAGCTGCCTGTGACTTTAGCTGTCTGTTGTGCAAACAGATGGTCAGAGGGGACAGGCCTTTGTGTTATTTGTGTCATTATGTGGTCATTTTAGACATTTCTTTCTGGGAAGGAACTTTTCTGTGAGGATTGTGCTTCTGCTCCGTTTTTTCTAGCTTCAGTATTCAAAAGATGCTATCCTTCTGCAGATACATATACTCAGGACAGTAAAGAAGGAGATGTGGGTCCAGATTGCCAAGACAGCAAGGGATTCTTGATCCGCATGGTTAATTACGGGCATGCCGGCTTCCTCTTTAGACCAAGGGAAGGGTCAGCACAGCAGCCCCTGCCGCCCGCTTTTCTGGCCCAAGTGGCATAAAAGGAGCTTTGGCGGCAACGACAGATTCCTCCGGAAGTGTTGCCAGTCCGGGCGCAAGCCAAGGCATCCCACGCATTCTCTTCCTGAAAGCCACACAGTTTAACCCTTGCTGTGCCTTGGGAGGGGCCAGCTCAATCCCAGGCCCCGTAGCTTGGGAGCACACCCTGGGATGTGTCCCAGCTTGTTCATCTGGAGGATGACATGTCCTTCAATCAGAGTGCTTGGCTTGGGTGTCACAGAGCTGAGCAAGGAGAGGAGGCATCTCAGGCAAAGGCTGTATCTGGGTTGAGATGAATCATTCTGAGATGAAGATGAAAATGCTTTTGATCATCCAAGGGAGACGTGGTAGAAGTAGCCCAGGAGCACCCAGTAGAGCCAGTCAGAAGCCGTAGGGGAGAACTCGTGCACTAGAAATATGTGGAGTATACCCCATGTGTATGTTTTTTTCTAACCCCCAAAAGCCTCTGGCCATGATGTAGGATGAAAGTTGGTTGAAAGGAAAAGTCCAGATGTCAAGTCTTTTAAGAACACCTGGGGATTATATACAAACTGTAATCACTGAAGATCAGCTCCAGTGCATACCGCTGTCAGGTTAAATACCATTATCTCCAAGAGGTGCAGTGTCAGGAAAACAATTAGAAACAAAGCTTCCTTCAGAAGGTGGAAGAACAAAAAGGAACACCTACACTTGAATATAAGTAAATAAATGCAAGAAGACAATAAGGGATACAAAAATGGATTTTGAGGAGTGTAACATTAAGGGCTACCAGCCGTCCAATAAAGCTAAATACATTGGGAGAGGAAATCAGCTGGGGAGGTGGTTGGACCTTTGGATGACAAGGAGTTAAAGACAGACATGTACGTGTGCATATGTTCGGGTGCAGTGTGTGTGTGTGCGTGGGTGCACACACATGTGTGTACACAGTATACACAGTATAAAAATAAAAGCTCTAAAATGCATGACATTTTCAGAAAGGGAATCTCAGGTAAGCAGTTGTGGTGACAAGAGATGACTTTATTGGGATAAGAAATTCTTGGGAGCGGACCTCAATTAGTAGCCGGCAAAGGAGAAGGTATCAGAGCAGTTGCTGGGAATCATCGATGGGGAGGTGCTGCTATCCTCATATCCTGTTTTCCAGAGGCACCCAGCAATTATGCAGCCGTTCTTTAGCTCACCACACATCCTCCTTTATGATTGGCCAGAGTGGCATTTGGTGCTGGGAGGAGAGTGTGGGACTGGGGCTACCTGGTCTTGTCTTGGTTTACAAGGGTGAGCCTTTGGCCCTCAGGACTTCCAGAAGAGGTCTGCATTCATGTTGGCCATGGCTAGGATGGCTTAGAAGAGGCCCCAAGGAGGCCTTCAGAGATATCAGCAGCTTGTGAGTCCTCCTCCTGGCAAATCCAAATTGGTACTACATCAGTATAATATGCCAGTTCCTGAGGAGACTGCTATGTGGATTAGGTCAAGATTTAGAAGAAGAACGCAGGTTTTTATCCTTTTATCTTAATCTCCCTGACTTGCCTTTATGAACTGAGTCTGTTACAGTGCTGTAACCAGGGGTGGCACCAGTTATAGGCCACTTGCTCTGTCATTCCCTCACCCTTGGGGCCAGGTCCCAGGCCTTGGGTGAGCCTGGGGCCCGGATTCAGCGCCAGTAGGACTGTTTCTCAGGAGCCTGGCCAGCTTTTGGATGCTGGGTTCTTGAGGCCGGAGTGGCTGCTGCTGCCACTGCTGCTCTGGCAGCATGTGACTCCTGAGCTGCTAAGCACCTTGCTCAGCCTTTTAGCTTCTCACTGACGTTGTGCCAAGGCGTAGCAGCTGCCCTGGGCTCCAGTTCCGTTGGCACCTCCTGCCAAGTGATCTAAGAAACATGTTCACTGAGAGACAGGTTATCCTGTGGCTGGCAGACGGAATGTCCTGTTTGGCACAAAAGCTGCTCCTGCTGGCTTCTGCTTCAGAGAAAAGTGCAGAGGCTACTTCGTGATTTCATGGCCTCCATTTCACGAGAACACATCTTTTTTGTTATGTTATCTGATTGCTAAAGGTTTGGCAGCTTTGCACAGTTGAACACGGCCAGATTTTAGTTCGACTTCCTTTTGGCAGTTGTGTCATACATACTCGCTTGATTTTTGTGAAATACGTTTACCTTGCAAGTGGTTCGGCGCTCTCTCTCTTTCATAACAACCCTGTTCAGGCATTGCTGCCTCTAATCTCCAAAGTGGGCAATTTCTGGAGCTTTCATGATGCTGATAACCGCCAACCCCTTGAGTTAAGAGGTGCTTCTATGAATTATTATCTATAGCTTCCTCTAGGAACTCTTCAGGGCTGTTCTTCCCGTTTCCCTCCCCCCTTTAACAAGGTCCATGTAAGTCTCTTATTCTGCACTTCAGATAAGTTAGCTGAAACAAATTCCCTGATGGAACTGTGCATGAGATCTGGAGATTTTTATTCCTGTTTTGCCAACTGTTCACCTTCCACTCCATAATGCATCTTTGCAATGCTGGCCATGTACTCTGAAAAATTCTCTTTGGTTCCACTTGGGCTTTCCTAATCCGTGTGATGATTAGCGTTTCTGAGCCACACCAAGTTTGGAAGAAGCATTTGCTCCTGAGGAAAGGGCTGACTGGCTGGCTTCCTTTCTTTTCTGGGCCGCCGGGCCTTTTGTAGGATTGCAGCCCCGCCAGGGTTGCCTGGGGTCCCCTCCTTTTCTCTCTTTCTCAGAGGTTCAGGGCTGCGTCCGTGTGAGATGTTTTTTGTCTCCCCTCCCACGTGCCGGGATGAATGCCTGGGCACATGTGTGGGGAAAGCAGCTTAGAGGACAGAATGGTCTCTGTTGGATCATCTGCTTTCTATGTTTGTGTTTCCTTCATTAAACTGCTCGGTCCACCACTTTAGGCTGAACTTTGGGCTGCCTTCCCTGCAAAGGATGCGCTGGCTGGCAGAGCTCTCCTGAGGAGCTGCGGCCAGCCTCGTCCTGGTTGCTAGCGCAAGTAGTTTTGGCCAGAGGGGAAGCAGGCTGTGTCAGAAGGTAGCATCAAGGGTGCCCCTCCAGGAATTGGGGGGGGAGAGAGAGAGATTGGGCCTGCCCCCCGCCCCCCCCCAGCGTGATGCCCTGATGTGGTGAAATTTCTGCACAAAGGAGGGTCACAGAGAGTCCAGGCGAAGGGAGGGAAAGGGTCAGAACATGGGGGGGGGGGGGCAACACCAGGCATGAGGCAAGGCAGGCAAGAGGTGTGCGGCTTTTGCGAGGAACACAAGCCAGGTAGCAATACCCCACACAGGCAGCGTTTCCACAGGCACGTCAGGTTCTCTGAGCTTTGGGCACAGCAAAAGGAGTTGATTATGATCAATTTCTCCTCTTGTCATCTCTCCCCCGTCCCTGTCCCTCCCCCTCCCAGTCCTGGCACGAACTAAGTTTTTGTGTTTTGGCACCCAAACGGATGTCCCGGCATTCAAGCCAAAGGCACTTAATTCACGATTTCTAGTTCCAAGAGTTTGAGAAGAGCTTTGATGAGAAGCCAGATGTGGGGCTCTCAGGCGTACTGCCTACTCTCAGGGCCGGAGGGACTAGGCCCTGTGTTCAGTTTTGTTCCCCAGGGAGCATTTGGGACCTATTCAGCAGGTGACTGAACCGATGCAAGATGTATTGCTTGTCATGCTAATAAAAAAAGGAGGAAGTATATATATGTATTATGCGAGCCATTCTGGGCTGCCCAGATCACTGCTAAGATCTCGGAATCACTATACGTTACCACCGTGAGGCTTTCTATGCCCCACTGCATCATTTCCTGCCATGCCGGTGATTCCTCCAGAAAGCTGAGTGGAACGCGGGTACCGAAGATAGGCATGTTGCTCCTTTGGCTGATGCTGTCAATTGGTTGCCGGTTATTGGATTTAAATCCAGTGATTTATGAGGCCAGTAATATGTATAGATCTGGAAGAGATCACTTGGTGTTGGCCCCCCAAAAATACTTGGACTCTAGGTTCCATCGGGGGACCATGGCAATGCCTTACAGGAGTTGGGGGCCCCCGGCCTCTGGGCTGGGTGGCAGGTCTCGTGCGGAGGTTGCTTGCCAGGGACTCAGTAGCAGTCGAGTGGCAGGAGAGCGAGTGCTTCCGCTGGCCGCTTGCGAGGTGGGCATTCTAGAGGGGGTCGGTGGGCTTTCGCTTTTGTTCGGATGCGGCTGTAGAAGAAGAGCCAAAGGGGAGGGCGGTTCAGGGAATCGTTCATAATAATAGAAGCCTTACCTAATGTAGTGAAATGTGAGAATGATTATTCAGTGCATCTCATAGAGGGCAGTTGTATTTTCTCACCATATACATGAACGAATGTGTACTTTCTGTTGTCATGTCTGGAGGAAAGTGTCACAGGGGGTGTCTTCTAATCCCTTTTTAGAGGGAGCGCAAAAGTACCAGGTCCATTCAAGTATCCCTCTGACACAACACCCCAGGTTGCCCTTTCAGAATTCTTGACAAGTGATGGGCTGCTCAGTTGACCGTTTTTTTGGTTCCCTATGAAATGTTGGGAAGCAATTTTGCGAAGGGACCAAGGACTGCTTACCACGTGGGTGTCCAACAACAGGACAGTTCTCTGAAAACTGAAGTGAACGGGACCAAATTTGGTTTGGGGAAGGAAGCTGGCAAAAGAAAGATTGAGTGAAAAAATAGGCTGGATTTGGATTTTATTTAAATGGAAAAAAGCTCTCAGTCACTATGTGGCTCTTGTAGTATGAAGAGGGACAGTTGGGCCCTAGGTAGGCGATTGGGTCAAGTGCATGGCATGCAAGCTATAAGCCACCCAATGTTCCAAGTAACTAGGGGTGCCCGTGTACAAGGCCTGATGAGGTAACTGTCACGAATTCCCAGTCAAAGGCATCCAAGCATAGTGGGTGATCAGAACAGAACTGTAAAGTAGAAGAAAGTACGTTAACTTCTGTATGTTACTTTCCCAGAAAGCCTACAAGTTACAGATGTTACAGTCATATTTTTCTTGTCACTGTCTTAAGATGCATCCTTTGCTTTCTCCACCTATTCTCAAATCCTTGTAATTCTTATCTCCTTCCAAGTATCTGACCACTCTGTGCTCGGCTGTCCAAACTTATTTCAGGACAGAAAACCTTTATAGTTCTATAAATCCTCTTCCAAAACATTATTTCCTGGTAACCAAGTTCTATTGATACAATATAAATCTTGTTTATGGCCATTACATTTATATAATTATATACCCATATTCTCATACTAACAATCACCAAAGCCCACATCAAACCCAGCAAGAGTAATACACTGTGGGATAGGAAAAAGGATGTAAAAGAAAGTCTTCTTTGTGTCAGGCTCAGTTTCTTGTGACTTTATGGACATGTCTATGTAGTTTTATTGGCAGAAATACAGAAATGGGTTGCCATTGTTATAGATCTATAGGATCTTCTATGCGTAGACAGTGAAGGTCCTGCCAAACAAGTCAGGAGCATGAGCAATTGTTTTCAGAGTGCTTTATTAGAAGATATTCTACAAGCACACACACATCCATTTGCAGGCACACAATGTGCGTACAAAATCCCATACCTTCTAGGATTTCTTTTTTTTCCACTTTCCAATCCAGTCTACAGTTGTATGATTTCTTGGTGGTCTCCCATCAAAGAACAGACCAGGTCCAAACTTGTTTCATCTTTTTAAGAGATGTACTTAGTACTAAGTACTGCCATCTATCTGGGGAGGAATATATAGCAGTGCAGTGTAAAAGTATAAATCTATAATTCTTTTGTTAGACTGTAGAACCAAAAAACCCTAAAAGAATTCTAGCACCAAAAATTAAAATATGTATAAAATTAGTATTATGAATACTAATTCATAAATATGTTGATATAGCCTGACATTGCGTTAGCTTCCAAAATGCTCTCAGACGTGGAGAATATAAACTATCCACTGCAGTCCTAAACATGCTTCAGCTTTGCTGGGTCTCTCAATTGCAGCAGGCAAAAAATTGAATAAATAAATGAAATTATTATGATTCTCTGAAATAGTGAGTCCTCAATGTACCTAAAAATAAACTCTTTTTAAAAAGGTGGAATATTTATTATTTATAAAATATATATAGATCAGGCCGATCAAGATCATTAACATTGTTTGAGGATACAGTAGGCATATATCTACTTCATATAATTCTCTTCAGAGTTTTCTAAAATCTTATATCTACTTGGAGATCTTGAAAAGTTGGGAGGATGATTTGGGTTGTGAACTTGATGGATCTCATTTCTGGTACAGAATTCATTTTAAATGTATCTCAGCAAATCTTCCAGAAGTGACCGGGAAAGTAGTCCCTAAGTGTTATGGGCCTGGCTGATGGGTCAGAGTCTGCACTGGAGGAGCAGGGCTTGACAACTCCTGACCTGGCAACACAGGAACTGATGGGCTCCCAGTTATCTGCAGAGGTAGTTCAGAAAGAGGAGAACCTCTTGGAGGATGAATTGCAAGTCTGGAGCAGGCAGGTAATCAGCCAGCTGTTGCAGCAGGAGGCTAAGTTGCCTGACCTAGAGCCTGAGCGATTCTCAGCCCTCATACGTGCAGCAAGATCAAGCGAGTAGAGCAGAGATGTTCAATGAGACTCCTCAGAAGAAAGAGGCGTGACTCAAGAAAATATAAAAGAAGGACATGGACATCAGACTTCTGTTGGCAAGCAAGTTTCCAACTTTGGACCTGATTCTGAGTGTGCAGCTTCTGATTCTCTAGCTGACCTCTGGACTGGTACAAGACTACACTCAGCTCTGATTCCTGGACCTTGGAGTTGTCTGCATGGCACTTCGGCTTCTGAAGTAAGCTTGTTTGTTTCTCCTGAGCTCCCACATTCCTGTACTGTGGTGAGTGAGTTTTATAGCCCCCATGAAGACCTCTGATCTACATCTGACCTTCTGTGCTTATAAATGCTGGCACAGGACACTAGGTAGCATTACCCTCTTCTAAAATTCACTCTAAATAATTTCCAGTGTTTCTTGGTTGATGGGTGGTGTGGCAGAAACAAGTGGGTACAAGTTGCTGTCTTTGATGGCAGTGCCCAGCTAGTCTCTGCTTTGGGTTGAAAATGTAGGAAAAAATTAGAAAAACCACCCAACAACTCTCCATAATGAATCTTCCAGTTGGCTTATTATCTATACTTCCTAGTGTATGTAAATCGATGTGTTATAAGAAATTAATCTGGTCTTATTGTTAACTGTTATTTTGCTGTTATAAATAGTGGAATCCTCAAAGGACATGTCTTATTGGATGAGCGGCATTGAGAGATGGAAAATGTATTTCAAGAAGTCACCAAGAGTTGAGTTCACATAGACTTTATTTAAATTTGTAAATCTGTTAATGTTTCTGCTGAAGGATTATGCTCAAGAGGAGCTTCCATGGAAAGTGGCATTGATACCATCATAGTCTGTACTGCCAAGCAGGGAACACTGGCTATGAGAGAAAGTGGCTGTGAATGTGTGAGGAAGGAGAGCGAGTCATGCAACCTTTTCTTCCCTTCAGGTTGACAGTATTTGCTTTACTCTTTAGCTAAAGGAAAGCAGTAGAGTGATGCCGACATGGCAACTTCCAGGAGGCAAATGTGTAAAAGGCCCATTGTCCTTACTTTGGAGCGCATTGCCCATGAATAGCATTGACGGACAAGAAGCACAGGATTGATCTGTGCAAGGATCAGAGCTAAACCAAGGGCTTCTCTTGAGTATGGCTTGTCATTGCTGGTAGCTTTTTTTTCTGCCTGGAAATGGCAGGCTTGCTGGAATTCTGTATGGATGGGGCAGACACAGGAAATAACAGCTTTGCCTTTGGCGTCCTTTGTTCAGAAGGACCCTGAAATTGCATTCACTCTGCTGTTAAATGCACTCATTGCCTCAACACGTGATACTGATGTTCATGTTTAAGGTTAATTGCCTGAATCTGCTGAGAAAATGGAGGGTAATGGAGAGGTTGGCTGTCTGTCCATGCAGCAGGTGTTTCTCAAGTCCCGTGCTTATCCTCGAGGCTGGCCAGTCTTTGTCCCATTGCCCCACTTTCTGCCACCTGGAGTAGCCCCTCCCATTTCTTGGTTGCTAGAACAGAAACATATTGCAAGTTGATAGACCTTTGTCTCCCCCCAAATCTCCTGGTCATCTGCCCCTAAAAGATTGAGCTTTGTTGTGCTTGCTTCATTCTTCTTTGAGCTCCAGTAGTGCAAGGTATAACTGTTCTAGGCTTGCTTATTTAAAGACAGGTGACTTCCAGTCCTTAACATGTCCCATTTCTGCTAATATCTGTGTCCTTCTATTCCTTGTTTACAGCCAAAAGATTCCTTGCTTTTATCCGGATTCATGCCAGTCAGTCAATCAGTCAAGGTTTTTATATGAATCATCTCATTCTACACCATTCTTGTCTTGGATAATAACTTCTACCTTTTGCAGAGCACTAATGCTTAGGACTAGCTCCAGCCCAGATCTCAGAGGAAGGCCATTTTCACTTGGGGAAGGAGCAGCTGTTGCAGATAGTCGCAGGAAGTAGGGCACTGCAAGTCTCCCTTGCAAAGTCTAGAGGTCCAGGATGCTGAGAAGCCTCTGAATGGCTGCTGTTGCATGTTTTTCTGCCTGCTTGATTTGGTAAGAGAGATTGCTTGGAATCTCACGTGCTGATGTGATCCTGAGAATCAGGGCAGCCCAGGTTTCCCAGTCCTCCATGGGGTTTATTACGCAAGAGCACCAATAAAGTATCTAGGTTTAGAGCCTCTTCCAGCTGAGAGGTATGTGCATGCACCAGTAAAAATGGCATCCAGATGCTAGGAAGTGGACATGTCCCTTCCAATTGTTGCATTTTGATCTGCATTTAATTTGAGGCTGGATGGAAGAAAAAGTGGAATTTCCAGTAGCGGTTTGATAATGTGGAAAAGAAACGAAGCAATAACTAGGATGGAGTGGGAGGCAGGGAGAGAGGAAAACGGCCCTAAAATTCTCCTCTCTGTTTCTCTAGCTATCATCTAGCCTTTGTCCCACTCCTCAGTTTGTGGTCGTTTCATAATTGCATTTTCCATCTTAGTGTCTTGATGTGCTTGAACTGAGGTGAGTTTTGCCTGGAGAACTCAGACCAGCCTCCCCAAACTTCTTTGGCCAGGCTGGTCTGAGAAATCTGGGTTGCAGTCCCAACAAAGGCACCCAAGGGGCATTAATTTTTTATTGTTTCTAGGGTGACTGTTTTGATTCTTTGGGCTCTTATTTCCTCTGCTTTGGCTGGCTGTGCTCATTTTCTATAGGGCATTCTGGACTAAGGAGCCAGAAGGATGTCTTCCCAGGACAGTTCAGGGGGTCATTCTTGCAGTGTGGGTATCAGCTAGTGCCACCTGTTGGCTGCCCACACAAAGAAAGCCAACAGATGGCCTGGACACATTTGGCTTTCTCCATCCGAGAAGTGTCAAGGTTATGTTTGTAAATACAGTGGTACCTCGGGATACGAACGCCTCTACTAACGAACATTTCGGGTTACGACCAGCTTCAGCAGGAAAATTTTACCTCGGGCTAAGAACTTGCCTCTACTTACGAACCGGATCCGTGGCCATTTTCCCTGCTGTCACGCAGTCGCGGCTTCCTGTGGGCGAGGTCGCGGTAGCAAGGAGATGTTCAGTGAGGCTCATGGTGTGTTTTGCGGTGTTTTGTGAAGGTTTTTGGTGTGCGTGTTAGCATGGCTCCAAAGAAAATGCAGAGCAGGCTTGGCGGGAGTCAGGCTCTGAAGAGGAAATTGCCTCGGGTTGCGACCAAATTCGGGCGGAGGGCGGAACGGATTAACCGGATTTACATTGAACCCTATGGGGAAATTCGCCTCGGGTTGCGACCAAATTCGGAGGGCGGAACGGATTAACCAGATTTACATTGAACCCTATGGGAAACTTTACCTCGACTTGAGACCAACTCGAGTTGCAACCAGAGTCACGGAACGGATTAAGTTTGTATCCCGAGGTACCACTGTACAGGGTTGCGAAGATCAATATGGTTTAAAGAAGTGAACCTACATTTGAATTGTGCAGTACATCAAAAACATGGGACATCACTATATGGGAAAAATGGACAAGTTGAGCATGGGGAAGGCAGCAAGAAAATTATTCAATGTTGAAATGACAGTGCGGCCCATGATTTGCTGTCTCAGATTGCTGATACATGCATCCATTTATGAACTGGCTTACCAGTACAGTGGGAAGATTGATCAGTGTTATCCCCTGTAGTCAGAGTTTGATGATGTGTTTAATAATTGGGCTGAATGATTTCCTATGTAATGTTTTTATTGTTTTCTTTTGCTGTTTTGGCAGAAGGGAGGGCAGAGTATAAACCAGGTAGATATATAAATCAGTAAAGTCATGTTAGAGTGATCCTGATTTCCAAAAGCACTGCACAATAAGGCAATGTTTTTGGAAACCTGAATTGTTCTAGTATGAAGTTATTTATTCATATATTTATTTGATTTATAACCTGCCTTCAGCATAGGTGATCTCCTGACAGCTAACAAAATTTAAAACAAAGCAGAATATAAAAAGTTTAAAATACAGATTAACGCTAAAATAAATAAGTAATAAATTTTTAAATTTTAGATGTATTATGTATTTTATGTATATTTATGTATATTTATGGTTTTAATGTTTTTGTAAGTTGCCCAGAGTCCCCCATTGGGGGGAGATGGGCGGGGAGAAATCTGATAAAATAAATAAATAAATAAAATAAATAAGTTTGAAAAAATTGTGATGGCAGCATCAGTAATGAAGCAGATCACATGCTTGGCCAAGTGTGTGAGAGTAGCTCTCCATAGTTTCTCCTCATAGCTTTCTGGTTTTCATTCTCTTCATATCTGCATATGGACAGTAAAGCTCTTGCCTGCCTCCTTAGCAAATGTGAGAGCGCAGAATCAGAAGCCAGCATGCTCTCTGCTGGAAGCGGAGGCATAGGCTATGCCCTCGCTGTGCATCATACAAGAATGGACTTTAATCCCCTTCTGCTCTCTGCTGTACGGTACTGGCTTATGTCCCTTCAAGGAGAATAATATTGGCAGCTTTGATTACTCTTTCTGATTCTGATTGTGATCATCTAGGCTTCTGTCTCTGCCTGCTTACCTGCCATTTGTGGAAATGTTTTTTCCTGTTGCTGGGTTAGGCACATATTGCCAACCAAAATGTGAATTGAGAGGATGATGATTCTGTGAGCCAACTGTCTGGCCCTTGCAGCTAACAGTAAGCTCAGTAAGGTTGCCTTCAGATTTGACAGGCTGATCACAGGCTCTAGAAGCCTGTAATATTGGTCAGGATGTCAACCACCCAGTTAACTCAGTGATTATCTCCTTGTTTTTGTTTTTTTTAAAGCACCAGCAAAGCTTATTCTGTGTTACTGTACACACACTTCCAGATGAAGCCTTCACTGTGAAAGCACTCCTGCTCAATCAGTTTTCTTGGAGGTACAGCAGACACTGGCATCTCCTATCTGTAAACCTCCCATGTTTGGGCTGTTAAGGACAGATAGCTGCAGGATGACTTTTACTGTAATGCTGTGAGCCTTCCTGGGAGTGGCGGGCAGGGCTTCCCGACTAAGCAAGTTTTTTTTCAGTCTTGCTCTTTCTTCTCTTGCTTTCCCACCAATGAGCAGTGCTGTCCCTCTGTTTTTGTGCTTCTGCAGCAGCAAGCCAGCAGCTTGTGGAAAGGAAAGGATCCCTGTTCTCCTGAACAGGGCCATGTAAACATGAAAGTTGTGACTCGGGAGGCAAGAGAGATTGCATGCCATTCTGGGCTGCTGCAAGGGGCTTGAGTAGGCAGGAAGAGCTGATGATAAAACATTCCACTGGATGAGCAGCAAAGGAGAGAGTTCCTGTCCTTTTTGCTCCCAACTTTTGCACCAGGAAAGTGGCACAGATTTGGGTTTCGTGTGGAATTGAAATCTCCATGGTGACAGATACACAGACATGAAAACAGGTGGCTTCAAACACTGGAGCAAATGTCTTAGCAAGGATCCGCTGGTATGGAATGGGACGTATCCTGGGGAAAGCAGTGGAGAAAGCAGCAACAGTGACTGAGCAGTATGGAGAACAGCAAGCAGCATTGTTAATGGGCTTCCTCATGGGCTTCCTCCATCTGTTCCCTCAGCTGCTGGTAGAGTTGTTTCTGCACCGGGCAAGGATGTGGGTTAAGGAGCTTAGATTTGTAAGAATTTGGATGGATGTGTCTTTGAAAGTTTTTTTTTATACTTATGTATATGTTGGATTTATATCTCACCTTTCCTTCAGGAGCTCAAAGCAATGCAGGTAGTGTTCCCTCTTCCCATTTTTTCCCCATGAAAACAACCTTGTGAGGTAGGTTGGGCTGAGAGAGGTGGTACCAGTAGAATAAAAGGAAACTTCCATTTAGAGTGGTTGGCAACCCATACTCTGCCAACTGGTCTTCTATGAAGTGATGCTCAGGGAGAGTCTGAGAGTTCAATGGCACACAAAACTGGTAACCAGGAGGCTTAATAGTCCATACTTTGAAGGGGGCTGAGACTGAAGGCTTGTTTGTTAGCAACAGAGATAGGACTAGCATGTGGCTTTGTTAGGCAAGAGTTAGAACTCTTCAAGTAATCCATAATCAAATCCTCTGACATCCCAGATACTAAACTGTGGGTGCTACATAGAATTTTTGCAGTTGAAAGTAGCTCCACAAGATGGAACTCTTGGTTAGGTCAATCTTATTTTCTGGATGTTTTGGATTAAAAATTATCTGCTTGAGTAGAGAAAAGCTTTATTTGATTGCCTGTGTTACTTTCAATTGTAAAAATAACATCTTCAGAAATTTCTAAGATATTTATAGAGTCTATTTGCTATTCACACTAGAAGAGCAAGGTTATTTGATACAAGAACCTCCAAGCACCCAGGTCTGGTTCATGCCTAAGGATTCACACATAACGTGGTTTTCTTGCTCTTGGTTTAAATTAGTATGTGAACTGGGCCACTATGACTAGTTCAGAATGGTTGGTGTTATGCATGAATGCAAGCAATATGCACAATCTTCCTCGAAGTAGTACGTTCATGGGAAGCCAGTTTAGAGAAGGTCACTGGCATCTCTGTCACAGATATTAGGGTTTTTTGGAATGTTCTTTAGAATTAGAGATAAATTATTGAGTTCAATAGACGAATAAGTTTACTTGCTCTCTGGTGGTTTTATGCTCTCAGTGCCTTGGGTATAATGCTTTCCTAGAGAATGAATCAGCCACAGACATTTTTTACTGCAAGGAGCATAATTCTTCTTTATTCCACCTGCCCATTCTGAGATTGGGTTTGATAATAACTAGTTTCATTTACACTTTTAGGTTGCAATAAAGATAATTGATAAGACTCAGCTGGATGAAGAGAACCTCAAGAAGATTTTTCGAGAAGTTCAGATTATGAAGATGCTCTGCCACCCTCATATCATCAGATTGTATCAGGTATGAAAGTTGAGTAACTGAGATGGGGGCAGGTTTCTTGGTAAAAACTCTGGGTTGGGGCAGGTGATGCCTCAGACTTCAGTCATTTAATCTAAAGTGAACCTCTGCATTTCACCAGTGGGGTGGCATTTGGAATCTGCACTGTTAAGGCCTCCTGTGCATTTATGCCCAGCACAATCAATAGGCCTCTTGGTGGTTCACAACAAATTAATATAATGGTTATAGAGTAAAGCATTTACGGTGAATACATAACAGTAGGGCATAAAGCTAAAATAAAAGATAACCGTAAAACATCAGTGAGGAGGAGCTTTTCATCAGTTGACTATTGGAGAAGATGTTATAGAATCTGTAGTCCTCTCCTCCACCAAGGCCTACTCATAGTCACAGGGCGTCTTTCAAGGGAAGCATGTTGGCATCTTGAGGCTCCATATATATCGTTGTTAAGACTGACAGACCAAGGATAACCTCTGGTGTCTTATTTGGACAAAGGACTCCTGTTTCCTGTAATCTTAAGAGCTGTTGGGTATGTCCCCCGCCCCCTTGAAGGAAGCATGAAAGAAAATCCTCTGGAGGTAAAAATGGGCTCTTTGTTTTGCGCATCCAGCTGTGTTCAGCCGAAGCTCCTCCCAGTTTTGATTCCAGACCCCTGTCTTGTTCCTCAGCAGCTCCTTCAGCCTCCTCAGAAGCAAAAAAGATGTCCCCCTCTCCAACAGAAATGTACCTGTGAATTCCCCCCTTACCCTGTCACCTGAGTGTTTAGATTTTATAAAGAAAATACTGGAGAGCCGTAGATGCCTGGCTAAAGTTTTGGACTTCTTTCTGAGCTGCAGGTGTTCAGGTGGCAGGCTCCCCTCACCAGAGGCTTATGCCAGAGATACTTCTAGAGGTTCATCAGGGATTCCCAGGCATTCCTTTTTCCTTCTGTTTGTCAAAAATGAAGCCCACTGGGCCACAGTAGTAATGTTGATCGGTGTGAGGCCTCTGTATGGTCTTCCAAGTTCATCAGCCCACAGCGCTCCTGCCAGGAATTCTCCTTAAAGGCCACTGATAGTTCACCTGACTTATTTTTGAAAAGCTTGTGGGAAAGGGCTTTCCCTGGGCCCTCCTTGGCAGTCAGAAGGCCTGTAGTGGGACAGCTGCTGCTAAGCCCTGCTTCTCTTCGATCACGTTGCGAGAGCCTGAGAAGTTTACTGAGAGGGCTTCCAGAAGTCTGCCTGTCCCATCAGGGCCCGTAGCTTGTTTTATTTCTTCTGTTTTTAATCTGACCTGTAATAAACATGCTCTGAATTTGCAGCAGAATTCACATTATTTATGTCCCTGGCTAATGGGGCAGAGCGGGAGGGGGGCAGCTACTATATTTGAGGAACCCCAGGTAAAGACGTCTTCTTATTTTCGTATCTTGCTCGCAAGCCACCTGTTTTTCCCAGCTCATTACTCCCTGCAGCTCAGTATGCCCACCACAGGAGGGACGTTGCATCCCTGTTGGTCACCCCACCCTCCATGTCCCGCTCCAAGTACACGTGGACCATAGTTAGAAGGGATTTTGTGGCCAACCCTAGGGGTTTTCATGGTATGTCTCCATGTTTTGAATAAACCTGGGATGGACACAATTCTGCCCATCCAAATATGTTACAATGACATCAGGAGCCAAGATTGTTTGATGCGGTAGGTAGTGTTTAGTATGTTATTTTTGCCATATTCCCAGCACCCATTGGAATGGAGAGATTTGCCCAGATGGTTACTGCTGATGGTGAGGTGTTTGACTTGCTCGAAGGCCATTCTTTCTTCAGGGGACATGTACTTTTGCTGGTGATTCAGTGGAGCTCCAGAAAGCCAAGATGGAACTTAATTTCAGCTATGAAAATGTCTTAAAGCATCTGATACAGAAGCCCACTGAGGCTGATCTCCCTACCAGCAAAAGCATCAAGGAAGCATTCTGATTAGATGGTCAAATTCTAAGAACTATAGTGTGGATTAGAAATGATTGATTTAGATATATCCTCAAGACACATTAGTGATGATAATAATATATTTTTAGCAAGGCTTGAGTAGCCCCTTTCTCCCCCCCCCCCATGTGAGAAATTCTGAGAGTTAGGCAGTCCTCTTTTGACCTGGGAAACGCCCTGCCAGCCTTTCAAATTGGCACCTGGCCTCTCTCTTGCTTGACTCTCCTCAGCTGGCTTTAGGCATTCCAGTATGGCATTTGGTGCATCTAACATGTGAAAAATACTTCTGTGGATCAAAAAGGAGAAGCCAGTAAGCTGTACGTGTTTGCCCTCATCAGCTACTTTTTTGTCCTTGTGCAGGTTATGGAGACGGAGCGAATGATTTATCTGGTGACAGAGTATGCTAGTGGAGGGGAAATATTTGGTAAGTACATTGATTGCCCTATTTAATCAAATAATATACTCGGTCAACTCTGGTAAATAAAACAACTAACCCCTTTGTTTATTTTTTGGCTGATGCTGTTTGGTATTGGAAGTTTCCACTGCTGCCGTTATTGTGTGGAAGAAAGATTGGTGAGCTCTGATGCACTTGTGGCAAAAGGAAAGAGAGAAAAGATAATTCTGATGGGGTTTGCCATAATTAAAATGTGAAGACTTGGGAAAAGTGACAGCATGTTTACACGTCATCTCAAAACTGCTGTGCTTGCAAGCGATTTGGATAGTGCAAAGCTAGTTGGCTGTAACTCAAGGCTGATGATCTATGGCAGCTTCAGGGGAGAGACGGAAAGGGCCTCGGTTTAGCCAAGAGCCCCGAAGAGTGTTTCACGCTCGAAAAGAGCATCATCCTTGTGGCTAGGCCACAGCTTGCGAAGTCAGGAAAGGCCCCTGGCTAATTCCATTTTGGTTGCAACAAGGCTTACTTTTCCCTTCCTTCTCCCCTCCCCACTCCAGTGTATACATCTTTATTAAAGCACTGTCAGAAGTCAGAAAGCACTGTTGCTCTTCACGTTTCATGAGGGGCTGCCCAGAGTTGCTCAAAATAACCTGGCTGTTTCTCCCTGGACCAGCATTTACCGGCCATGCAGTGTCAGCATGTAAGAGACAGGCAGGCCACCAATCCCAGGGTGCCATTGAGGCTGGAGGCCCCTGTGAAGCAGAGAGCAGGGAACAGGTGGAGCTTTGGGAGGACCTCAAGGGAGTGGGCTCAGTCATAAGGGTAGAGGAGAAGGCCTACTTTTAAAAGAATCCCACTACCTGTGGAGCACCTGCTCTTAGTATTTTGGAGGAGGGAGCAATGAGAAGAGTAAGGTGAGAAATTGCCTTAGACCCTCTAGATCAGTTGTACCAAATTATCCATTTAGGTTTTTCTAGGCTAAAGGTTTAGATAGAAGGGCTGTTTCTATCAATTGGTCAACAGAGTTTAAAGGAGAACTGCATGTTAGACGCAAAATATGTTCAAGGAGTGCTCTGTGGCCTGCAGTTCGGTGTTTTGGATTTGACTTTCTGGTGAAAGGGCACAGAGACACACACTCTGCAGGTTGCACCTGGGAAGGGTGCGTGTTTGTGTGGGGAATATTTGTTGTGCACAAGCCAGATATCTTCTGTTCCTCTCCCTACCCTAGAAGTGGAATTGCTCTGAGAGCTCCTGGGGCTGTGCCTTCTTGCAGGCAAAGATTTGCACTCTCCAGCAAGTTGCATCTGCTGGCTGCCAGTAGCTTTGCCTTGCTCTTGGAAGCCCTGCAAGCTGTAGTTGTTTCTTCTTACTTGGAGCAGCTCATTTGCCCAAGCCATCCAACCCTCACAGTCCAACACGCCTCCTTGTTATCAGTTATATTCTGTGGTCTCCACATTCCCTATCCCCTCACCCCGAGTTCTTCTCAGCTGCTTTGTTTCAGCCCCAGATTCCTCATTTGTTAGAAGTCTACTCCTGCTCCGCATTTTCTAGAGAAAAGCCACTTGGTAGCTCCAGGGAACTGGAGGGAACTATTTGCTAGAGAGACTATTTCTCAGTCTGGCTTGAGGCCTTCAATCCCCAAAGTATTCTCTGGAGCAAGAAGCTGTGGGCCATCTTTTAGGGCCAGGCACCTGGCTTCTGTTCAGCATCTCCCCACTTTGTGTGATGACATGGCTGGTTCTCAGAACATCTCCCAAGGAGGCTTTCCTTGCTGTAGCTCTAAAACTGGCTTGCTTCTGTTGACATGGCAGCTCTGATGGTAAAAAGGTACCTAACCTCAGAGGAGTTTAAGTGGTGTTTCAAGTGCCTTTTGAATGTCAGTCAACTGGCCCAGACTTGTGGTAAGAGAAGGAAGCTGATTCCAGGAGTGTCTCCCAAGGAGGCTTTCCTTGCTGCAGTTCTGGCAGAGAGGGGGCAGGATTCTTGCTGGCTTCAGATTAAGCCAGCATAGTTGGCTCTGATTTCCACCAGTGCTGGCTATATAAATGCTGGTGAACAGCATGCAGCTCTTGGAGAAACAGGGCTGACTGAGTCACTGGAATAGCTGCCAGCTTGTGACTAGATGGGCAAGCAGGGTCTGCATCTTCCCTAGAATGACTAGAATTGACAGGGGAGAATTAGAGGGAATGATCATGCATCGCCTTCCATAAAAATATTGCCCTCCCAGTAAGGCAGTTTCAAATCATTTAGGAGTCACTATCTGGCAAGAGCTTTTTAAAATGACACAATAATTTATTTGTCATTAAGAAAAGAATGTATCTAAGAAAAACAAACAAAACACCCATTTGGATACAAGAAAGAGAACACGAAATGACTCTGCTGGCTGCATCCAACTGTGGTAATTCTTAGAAAGTTACCAGCCTCTTTGTGGGAAGGCTCTGTTCCCTCTAGCCGGGTTGCTAAGCAGATGTGTTTGTCATGGAACAGGCACGCTCCCAGGGGCATCTTTCCTGATCCTTAAAAAAAAGTCTCCCTCCTTAACTGAGGGAGCAAGCAAGGAATACTGGGCATCTCCTCCCTCTAGCTGGGGTCAGACTGCTGGAATTCGCTGGGAGACCAGATTCCCGCTCTGATTCTGGTGTAGTTTATTATTGCAGTGCTAAAGAGAGGAAGCAGGGTTGAAGGGCAGAGATGGACAGGAACCACCTGGGCAGGGAGGACGGAGTGGAAGGGGGCCCGGGCTACCCTTGGGTGCCTCTCTTTGCCAGCTGGGAGGCTGCAGGAGAGGCGAAGACGACCTCCAGAAAGGAGCTGGGTGCAGGTGGGGATGGGAAAGAGGGCTGCTTTCCTGGGGAGCACCCAAGGCCATGCCCCCCCAAGCCTTTGGAGTCCAGAGCCTGACTTAGGTTTGGAGAGAGTGTCCTAATTTTGGAAATGGTTAAATGGGGAAGGAGCGCAAATATGTGCCTTTAGGAACCAACAGGGCATCTCCTCTTCTCCCAAACAACCACTTCTTCAGAACAGCTGACCGGACCGACCAAAAAGAAGTTTCATTTTGCTTCCCCACAGAAACCATGTTAATTACAGAGTGGAAGATGAATGTCTGCTTCACAGAATGAATATAAAGCTGAAGTTTTTTCTTCAGGTGGCTGTTTTGCCAGAATGCCCACAGATTGTTGATTTATGGAACAGTAAATACTTTGTCTCTGTGGAGAGAGCGCTATTCATTACCTGATGCTGCGTTTCTAATGCATTTTGATAGTGACTCTCCCTCCTCCAATTAAAGTCTGTTTCTTTGAAAAACTCTTCAGGGAAAGGCTGAGGTCAAAGGCTGCACTCTTGTGTACACACATTTAGAAGTAAGTCCAGTTAAATTTGGTTGCTGTAGAGGTGGTGTTCAAATGATAAGCCAAGCCAAGTCCTGGCTTACCCACACAAGCAGCAGCACTTTGCTTTGATGCTTCTTGCTGACTTCCTTTGTGAGCAGCTGCCACTAGCAAGCCAGGCTTGGTTTTGGTTAGAACCATACACAGGATGTGGCCTTTGGTGCAGCTTAGCTTCCACCATAGCTAGAATTCTCCATGGGGAACCCGAACAGATCCTCTGGGCCTATCCTGCTGGGTCTCCCAAAGTACTAAAAATCATGTGGCAAGCCAGGTTACACTACAGGAATGGTACCATCTGGACCAGTTCCCGCCCAGAACAAATAAGCCATTGATGCTACAGGTCATAGCTTGACATACGGTTGAACTGCAGTTTATTTAACAAACCATAGTTACCACATTGTAAATTCAGCCACAGTGTGATTGCTCTCTGGTGGAGGTTTCCTTTGCTTAACAAGGATGCTGCCTTGTTTGCAGTAGAACTTAAAGCTGGTTCCTAAAGACTTTCATTTCACAGGTCCAGAATAGTTTCCATTCATTGGCCTACAGATTTTCATTTAACATGTTCCTTTGGCTGTGAGCATTCTGTCTTGAATCTGCAAATCTCAGCTGTTTTTATTTTGGGCCTTATGCATTTGTATGGGGAAAGGAATGGGTGGTCAGAAGAAATAAGGGAAAGGGTTCACTGGAGTGATGTGCAGCTAGTTCATGGAATTCATCTCCATAAGACACGTGACAGCCACAAGCTTCGAGGGCTTTGTCATTTAAGAAGGTTCTGTCTGTCCAGACTGCTAGTTGTGGTGGACTGAACACATTCAGAGACAGTTTTTTTGTGGGGGGGGCATGCAGGTCTCACATGAGTCAGAGTCCCAGCAGCATCTGCCCAGCCACTGTGGGAAAGAAGATGCTGGATTTGAAAGGAGCCATGGATCCAGTCCATTTCCAGGTTGACTGCTCCAAAAATCTCCTAAGGGGTTAGAAAAATTCTGTCACTGGAATAACTTTCTCCACATCCACATGATCAGGAGTGTTGTCTGAAGTACCACACCAGCAGCTGCTAGTTCAGAGTGGGGGCTGCTTTCTTCCTGCTCCAGGATAAATATAAAAGCAATTATTTTTAAAATAAATACAGGTAGTCCTTGACTTATGTCCATTTGTTTAATGACCATTTGAAGTTATGATGGTGCTGAAAAAAGTGACTTACAACTGGTCCTCACACTTATGACCATTGCAGTGTCCCCACAGTCATGTGATCAAAATTCAGGTGCTTGGCAACCAACGTGTATTTACGACAGTTGCAACATCCCAGGATCATGTGATTGCCGTTTGTGACCTTCCCAGGGGGCTTCCAATAAGCAAAGCCAATGGGGGAAGCCAGATTCACTTAACGACTGTGGCAAAAAAGGTCATAAAATCTGGCGTGACTCATTTAACAACTCCATTGCTTAGCATTGGAAGTTCCAGTTCCAATTGTGGTTGTAAGTCGTGGACTACCTGTACACCCAAATATCACTCTGCCACCAGCCTTCTTGTTCTTTGACCCTTGAGCTTTCCCTACAGTCGCATTTTTGGATCTCTGCATTCTAAAATGTAAGCTTTCTGGGCCTTTTGGCCTGCCCTCCCTGCCTGCCTCTCTCATACATGCACACACATACAACTCTGTTTTCTTTTAGCACATACTGTGCAAAAATGTATCTCACCCAGGTGTGAAATGTTACTGCACAGGTAGAAATGCAACAAGTGAAAACCAACCCTTCTTGGGCAGGTTTATTTTTAATAGAATGTAGTCTCAGTAGCTACAAAAGAGCCAAGGAGACTTCAGTTGATCTGCAAACCACAGTGAGACTCCACCCCAAATTGTTATGACCCAAAGGGGTCCTACCCTTTCTTGGGCCAGAGCCACGCTTGGCCTTTGCGCGTCACTGCACTGCTGAGAGGGCAGGCAGAGCCAGAGCAAAAACTAAAGTTTAAATAGAATTAAAATACACATTTACTGTGGTTACTCCCTTCGTCTGGGATCATGTTAAAAGTTACGTTTTGGCAGCAGCCTCTTGGGAGGTGGTCTGGAGGCTGTGTGGAAGGGTTTGGGGAGCTGAAGGCCACGGCCCCTCTTGCGCAGGGCGAGTTGCCAAGAGGAGAATCAAGCCGTCTTTGTGGCCTGCGCATCCTCCTCCTGCTGCCAGCCCCTGGGCCTAGCCAGCCACCCCCCCAGGCTCAAGAGGGCCGGGAGCAAGCCTGCAGTTCTCTTCCTGGGCTGTCTGTGTGCTGCTCTCCCTGGTCTGGGGAGACCCCTCCCAGCCCCTGTTCTTCCCACATCTCTAATGTGGAGGCGGCCCTTCCTCGCCCCTGAAGGCCTGCGCTTGTTTGCCCAGCCCTCCTCTCCCCAAAGGCAGTCTGGCGGAATGTGCTCCGTGATGCCGATACCATAGGTGTTTGCGATTGTGGCAGGAGCAAGCACCTGATGGGGCTGGGAGCTGCTTCTGTGGCACTGCTCCTGTCTGGGGCCGGGACTGCGGGGCATCCAGAAACTGACCAGGACATTGGTTGTTAGCCCTTCAGGCAGAGGCTGCCCTGCCATAGGTGTTCAACCCTTTCTGTGGCTGAAGGTCGCTTTGTTACCCACAGTCCTTGACGGGTGTCCAGACGAAGGGGTCCAGTTGCAGAAGTGGTGCTTTGCATGCCCCTGGCACGCTCCTTGGCATTCAGGCTCCCCCTCCTCCCCAGCAGCATCCTTTTGTTCCAGCCAGGCAGGCCAGGGGCACTGTTCCTTGGGGGCCCTTGGTGGGGGGGGGGTTGAGGCTTTGGCTAAACCACCAAGCCAACAGGGTCCTGGCACCTCACATCTAAAGGCAAGCTTTAGGCCAGCTCCCTCCCCAACTCTTTATTAAAGGACTGCTTTGGGATCAGCTGGATGGCTACATCCACCTCCCCTGTGTTCTTTGGTCAAAGGCACGAGGAGGAAACTCACCCGTCCAGGACTTTGCCGAGCTTGGTCGCCTTCCTCTTCTCTGCTTCGTGGCATGCTGTGCAGCACTCGGCTTTTCTGCTTCCTGCCCTCTCTGAGAGGCAGTGGTGGGCTTTGTAATTTGCTTCCTTGGTGGCGTAGGAGGAGCGTGGCACTGTGGGCCTTGGGTTATTTTGTCTTCCGCCACCTCCTCACACAGATGTGTCCATCAGTGCGAGATGGCTTCATGGGGGCGTCTCCTGTGAATCTCCCACAACCACCTTCACCCTGTGCAAGGCACTGCTTGCGTCATGATGACAATCTTTGCTGCCCCGTGGCACACTAAATGTAGCAGATTGGGCTCTATTTCTTCCCCTGCAGGGGACTGGCATCTAAAAATATAGCGGTGCCTTGTGAGAACATCGTTCTTGTGTAGAAGGGTTTCTCTTCTTGGTGATTCCCCCACAGTCTGGCCTTTCTTTTCCCATAAAGCCTTGGCAAGGCATAGTCTGCTTGCACTGAGGGGTTTCTGAAGCCGTCAGTTTAGATGGAGGACTGCTCAGGTGCCTGGACTGCCTGTGTGCAACCTTGGGGCTGGGCTGGCTCTGAAACTGAAAGCATTCAGCAAGTAGCATTTCTCCCCATAGGAAAGAGCCTTTTGCTGCAAATCTGTCTCGCTCTTTGCATTAGTTGAGTTGCAGGTGATTTGAGGAGAAATGTACTGTACTTCAAGGAGAGCGTCCTTACTGTTTACCTTGACAGTAGTTTTGGTTGACACCATCTCCTTCCACAGTTTACCTAATAAATGTTCCCGTAGGTCAGTTCCTTGCAAGTCCCACCGTTAACCCAGAATAAATATCTAGTCCTCCAGTAACCAGCTTCATTCCTCCCGGGTCTCCTTCAGATCATCTGGTGGCTCATGGACGAATGGCTGAAAAAGAAGCACGGAAGAAGTTTAAGCAGATAGTAGCAGCTGTACACTTCTGTCACTGTCGCAACATTGTCCACAGAGACCTGAAGGCTGAGAATTTGCTTCTGGATGCAAATCTGAACATCAAAATAGCAGGTGATCCATTTTAACTTGGACTTTCAGAAGGCTTTTAATAAAGCCCTCTAGCTTTCTGGCAAGACGAGTAGCCCTTTCATGGATCAGGCAGTAGAGGAAGTTCAGAAAGGGAGAGAGTGAATAAATGAACCATCCTTGCAATGGAGACAAGGAAATAGGATTTGCATGGAATGGCTGCATTTGCTGACAGCATACAATTATTTAGCATGATTGAAGCAGAAAGGCACAGTGAAGAGTTCTAAAAGGATCTCCAGACTAGATCAGTCGACATTAAAATGGCAGATGCAGTTCAGCGTAAACCAAGTGTAAAGTCACTTTGGGACATTTTATATGCTGATAGGGCCTGGATCCCCAGTTCCTGATCAGGACAGGGATCTTAAGGGTTGTGGTGGACAGCTCAGTGAAAACCAGTGGACACACAGACATGGCATTTCCTGCCAGACAATGGGCCTCTTTATCCTGCTGTACCTCCACTGGATGTCAACCTGCTGTTGTGTTGTTGTACAGGACACTAGGAAATAGATCCCTGGATGGGAAATCAGTGGTGCAACCAGGTCCTTATTGTCTTCCAGATTTTGGGTTCAGTAATATCTTCACTCCTGGTCAGCTGCTGAAGACCTGGTGTGGAAGTCCTCCTTATGCCGCCCCTGAGCTTTTTGAAGGGAAGGAGTATGATGGGCCGAAAGTGGACATTTGGGTATGTGGCAAAGATGTTTCCTGAGCTGCTGGCACTCCTCTTCTCTGTTAGGAGTGGCCATATTATCTGGTTCAAAGGCAACCTTGTGTTCAATAAGCAGCATTTCAGACCTTTGTATTTCATTGGCTTCTTGCTTTGGCCTCTTTAGTAATGGCCTTCTCTAGCTGCTGGGCTGAGAAACTGGCCTGTTTATTCCCCTGCAAGCCTGCCTGAACACCTCTTCTTTTGCAGAGCCTTGGTGTGGTGCTCTACGTCCTGGTCTGCGGGGCCCTGCCTTTCGATGGGAGCACGCTGCAGAACCTGCGGGCCAGGGTGCTGAGCGGAAAGTTCCGCATCCCGTTCTTCATGTCCACAGGCAAGGAGCCCTGGGAGAGGGGGTGGCTGGCTGGCGCCTGGGGCTTCAGCGGGCCTGAGCTGCTCAGGCCGCGTGGCAGTGGAGGCACACAAGCACCAGAGGAGCTGGGTTTGGCTTCTTTGCGCCCATCGGGTCAAGCGCCAGTGCCCTAAAAAGCACGCACATGGAGAATGGGTACCCCTTCATGCCCGTCTCCCGTGCTTGGGAGACGTAGCTGCCTCCTTTGCTTGCAGAAAGAGGAAGCTGCCTTCGCTTCCCCCAGGACAGTGATGTGCTACAAGAGTAAGCCGCCTTCTCGGGCTGGGCACATTTAGGCTGAGTGCAACATTTTTCAAATTCAGAATGATCCAAACAGCCCATTTCGGACCTTTCTGCACGCAGCTATTCTTTGTCACTTTTGCTTCGGTGGGAAAGCCGAGCAGAGGCTGCGGCCGGTTCACGTTTTCTGAGCTGTTGCTTGCAGTGAGGACCACCTGCCTGCCCCAAATTCTTCCACCGCTCCACTTCCATAGATGGGAAAGAGGGAGAAACTGGTGATTAGTTTTCCTTACGCTTTTTAGTTTTGCAGGAAGTGAGACACTAGGAGCGGACAGACCTGGGGAAATGTTCAAACCAGTTATTGTGAAGCAAGCTTGAAAGGCACCCGTTAGACTTCCCGGCCTTCCTTCACCCTCAGTATGAGAAGCGAACCAAGGCTCCCCTGCCAATCCCTGCCTTTCCTCTTCCTGTGAGCAGGAAGCCATCATCTAACTGTTGACATTCAGTGGGAGGAATTTAGTTCTGCCTAGTGCAGAACTGTGTTAAAATAATTCCTGGTTTCCTGTGGGCTGATTAATTAGAACGTGTATGTCTTAATGCCTGGCAAAGTAATGCGAAGCAGTAGCTTCTGCAGTGGAAGGGAGGAACAACCGTGGTTTCCTTGGGCAGGCTTGGAGGCAGGCCCAGGGAGTGCTCCAGCAGGGCTTTGGGCTTACCTCCCAGGCTGGTTTCACATACAGATAACTGTTAGCAAGAAATATGTTAACAGCATACAAGCCCCTGAGCAAGCGTGTTTCTTCTGCTGTTTACCTGATTCCTGAGAGGACCGAGATTCTAGCCCATTTATGACTGGCGGGCCAGTTGCTTTTGGCCTTCCAGTTTTCCGCTCTGGAGCTTACCTGCTTTGGCCTGATGTTTCATGGGCCCATCAGGACAAACCTCAGTCCTCTTGAAGCCTGGATTTGACAGAGTCAGAAGCCCTCCTTCCGTAGAGGAGATACTTTAGAGCTTAAATGGCATCTGTCTTTGGCTTCATCCATTTCCCTCTGAGTGCTGCAGTTCAGGGGGATCCATGTTGGCTGCACCAGAGGGCTTTCCTAGGGGCAGAATGCCTGGGGCTGCAGCTGGGCAAGTCGTCTGCTGGTGCCCCTACCTCTTGCTACATTTTTGGGGTGGGTTTCTCCTCTGCCAGGCCGTGTTATTTGAACTTGTTGTTGTCCTTATTTGGCCTCTGGTGGCCTTTTTATCTGTTCCTCCCCGGAAGAGGTGGACTGTCTGCATGTGCATAATGGTTCCTCTTTCATTCCCCTCGTTTTATGACACTCATGTAACTAATGCAGTTGGGGGGCAGGGAGATAGGGACTTTCCCAGTTGTATTAGTAAACCAGTCCCCAAATTCCTCTTTAAGTATTGCAGCCCCTCTTACTGGGGAGTTAGTTGGGTGGATCCAACTCTAAAGGAGGGAATGGCTGTCCAGTGGGAAACCATAGCGAGGTACCAACAAGATGCTCCTTCCAGCAACTGAACCTTTGCAGGTGAATGGCTTGCCGTTGTATTTTCTCTTCAAGTGTTTTGCAGCAAGAGTATAAAGCACAAAGGTTTATGCTTGCCACTTAATTTGGAAATGCCTTGTCTGTTATCCTTGGAGCATGCTGTATTATTAGGATGAATAGATTTCCCAGTACTGTACTTTTTTTACATTTAGCAGTTTTCTTAGTGCCCGACATACACCTGCCTTCCTGCCCTGGAGACCCAGAGTTACCTGCCATCTTCAGCTGCTACAGTGAGCCATTCTTGAGTCCGTTTTCCAGTCCACAACCAGCAGACTGAACCTCTCTGTAAACATAGATGCTTGCAGGCAGGCTTTGGTAGTACCGGTCTAGAACTTGTGGAATTTTTTCTCATCCCCTCTTTCATAGAATTGTTGTGGGGAAAAAATGCAGGTGAAGCATTTGGGAAAACTTAGGATGGATGGAAAGTCAACCTCCTGAACATTCCATGATATAATAATAAAGAAGGAGAAGAAAGAGGAAAATTGGCCTTCTGGACTAAGGTTCCCTCTTTATGCTGGCTCAGAATCCATTCTTCTTGGGTTTCTTGGAGGAAGACCAGCAGTGGAACAAATGCAGAACCAGTATTAGATGTGGGCAGATGGGCCATTTAAAAAAGGCTTTGCTTCCTGGGCGGTCCCTTGCTACAAGGCATTGAATCCCTTTCTTGGTGCCCTGTAGCAGCTGATTTGGCTGTTGGGTTCTAATGGCGACCCATGATGCCTTTCCATTGCAGTAGGAAAGCAAGGTGTGTACCAATTTATGTTCTTATGACTACATCAAGCCACAGATCACATGGGAGAGGACGGGCCTTGGGTGCTGCCTTTAGGGATGCGGAACATACTGTTAAGTTTTGAGATGTGCATGTCCTCTGGTGACATCCCAATACCTTAGCCCGTGCTGTTGTCTTGCAGAATGTGAACATTTGATCCGCCACATGCTGGTGCTAGAGCCAAGCAAACGGCTCTCCATGGAGCAGATCTGCAAGCACAAGTGGATGAAGCTTGGGGAAACAGACCCTGAATTCAGTACAGTGAGTAAATTTATTTTACTGACTTTCATAAAAAGTATAAGTATAAAAGCAGGATAGGTTGGGAGATTTATTGGGTGGACCAGGTCAGCATAAAGGGAACGGTTTAAAGTTGCATGGAACAGGCCAATCTGTCATTGAGGGGAGGTGGTTCTGCAGGGCAGGCACCGGCATAGCCTTCTACACAAGTCACAGTTGAGAGGAAGATCTTCCTAACGTTCATAGATGTCCCTGCAGAGTGGGAGGGACCAGGTAGGTAGTTTGCTGCTGTAAATTGAGGCATTTATTTCAGGCAGCCTTACCCCAAGCTCTTTAAAGCTTTGATTCCTGATGCAGCACCTTGAAATTGGTTTGCTGGCCAGCTGATGGGCCATGAAGATTGTGAGGTTTATATGCAAGAGGAAGGCCTTTGAGCTTTTGTTCATATATTCCACAAGTACAGTCCAGATTCTATGGCAACAATGTTCTGTTTCTTTGCATAGCATAGCTCAATGTTTTTCAATTTATTAACATGTGTTTGTTTCTTGTATCATGAACTTGGGGAGCACCTGGGGGACCACCCATACAGGTCGTATTTGATTTCCTGTCTGCACCATGTACCTTGAGTTGATCCCTTAGGATCGTCTCATGCATTAGAAGATGAAGAATAGACCATGCACTGGATATGTCATAAACAGACTCTCTGCATGCTCCATGAAATCTTAGTAGGCAGCTTGCAAGAAGTGGTTGGTATCAGTAAGAGCGCCCAGGTGAGTCGGTTTATCAGCGGGCTGAAGATTCTGCCTGGGAGGAAGAGAGCCATTCAGTGGACAGCAGCAGTGCCTCTTACTTAGCTAATGGGTGTTTTCAAAACACCTCACTCATCGTGAGGGTTGCAGTCATGATTTTGTATGTGTATCCAGGTTATGCCATCTGAAATTAAAGCTGTGTTGTAGCCGAGAATCAGATTCCACATGCACATTTTCTGCAGATGAGCTGTCTGGGCTGATGTGTATGCATCGGAGGAGGAGGAGGAGCCTCTGCATGCAGGATAATGCAGAGCTGCTGGCGAGGGAAGGAGCCTGTTCCTGCCAGCATGGGCTCCCTGTTGTTGATCCCCTGCCAGCCTTGTCTTTGTCACCTCTCAGCTTTATGCCATATTTTCTTCTTGACTGGAGATGCATGATGTCCTGCTCAGCCAGTTCATAGGCAATACCCCCTTTAGCATCTGGGCTTTTTCTTGTTGTGGAAGCAACCGTCCCTGAAAAGTTCTTTGCTTTCTAGTTGATAGCAGAATGTCAGCAGCTGAAAGTTGAGAGGCAGATGGAGCCACTGAATGAAGAAGTGCTGCTGGCTATGGCTGAGATGGGGCTGGATAAGGAACGCACCCTCCAGGTACCAATGCCACTGGCCTTTCTGGGACCCCTGGGCACTGTCTTGGGGCAGAGAGCAGTGACTATATGGCTTTTGTGACCTCCTAGTCATTGAGGACAGACGCCTACGATCACTACAGTGCAATTTACAGCCTTCTCTGTGATCGTCAGAAGAGGCATAAAAACCTGCGAATTTCTGCCCTGCCCAGCCTTCCACGGACCATGACCTTCCCAGCACCAGCCAGTGTCCAGGTCAGTCTTGTGTGAGAGACTGCTTCATTGCTTGGCAGTCAGCTAGCATACAGCAACAGAGGGGAGGGCCTTGTCCTCTGCCTTATGCCACCTCAGTTATTTGGGGGCTTTGGAGTGATGGTTTCAAACAGGAGCTTCCTATAAACTGGGAACGGCTGCCCTTGGTCTGGCTTGGCAGGTGGACGCGTGTTGAGGGATAAGACTGCTGTCCTCTGTTCCTCAGGGTTTCCTTTGTCTGCCCTCTGTCTGAATAGTGAAAAGAGCCCTCACATGCCAAGGTCTGGGGGGGGATGGGCAGCACTTCTACAAAGCCCAACCGAGCAAAAGCAAAGCTGGGTGTGATGTAGGACTTCACTAGGGTGGCTGGAAAGTGTCCTGAGGAGGGGGCGTTTTTTTGTCACTGCCAAACTGATGTAATGTTCTCTATGAGAATTCCTTCTCACCTGGCCGGAATGACCGTTACCAAAAGGAGACAGATGCGGACTTCCCCTCCTTCACAAAAGAGGCAAGCCCCAGCCCTCTGTCCAGAAAAAGGGGCGAAACGGGCAAGAGTTTTGCTGCCCTAGATTGCCCGTGTGTGTGTGTGTCTCGCTTGAAAGAGGAGACTGACTTCAGTCCTTGTGGCGTCACCTTAGCCTTCCGTCTAATAATTACTGTTAATCGGAGCTCTTAGATGTCGGTTTCTTGGATTGTTTCCAAGTCCGGACTGCAAGAAAGGAAGCTGATGCTCTCCTGAGTCCTCGGTTTTGCTAACATGGTCCCCCCACCGCGAGCAAGGCAGCTGTTGCGCTAGCTGGGAACCTGGTTGGGTGGTGGAACCTGGGCCAAGCTTGCTATTGGTGGCAGAGCAAGAGGGGCGTGGCCTTGCGTTCCAGGCATTCAGAATTTCGGTGGTGGGTCCACTTTGCAGACAGAACCTGCTGGCAACCCAGTGAGCCTCAGCGTCCCACAAGTGCAGCTCATCAACCCAGAAAACCAGATAGTTGAGGTAAGGGTCTTTCTGTCCAGGGCTGCTTCTTAGGGTCCCTCCTTCCTCTTCTGGAGGCTTGCGCCTTTCTTCTCCTGGCGTCTTTCTGTTTCAGACGGATGGCACAATGAACTTGGACAGCGATGAAGGAGAAGAGCCATCTCCCGAAGCCCTGGTCCGTTACCTCTCCATGCGAAGACACACCGTTGGCGTGGCTGATCCTCGGTGAGCTTTGCTGCCCCCCTTCAGTCTCCTCTAAGTAACAGTTGGGTATATTGGTGGGATAATAGGTTTCTCAGCCCATTCCACCATGAAGACCAAAGGCAGATGTGCCAATATCCCCAGTTGCTTCAGTATGTGCTTTTTGTGTCTGAGGGTCTCCAAGCTATGACATCTTTGTGTCTGCAGCACTGAGGTGATGGAGGATCTCCAGAAGCTGCTCCCAGGCTTCCCACGAATCACCCCGCAGGCACCATTCTTGCAGGTGGCCCCAAATGTGAACGTGGCAGCCAACATGCTTCCCATGCAGCACCTACAGCCAACCGGCCAGTTGGAGTACAAGGTACCCTTCCCCCTTCCTCTGCGTGTGCCAGCCCAGCCGCTCCAAAGGGCTGCTGAAGAGCGTGGGCACAGGGAGCCCCCTGGCCTGTTGGGGTCAGGCCCTGTCCTCGGCCTGCCTTTGCGAGAGGCGGCAAAGCAGAGAGCTCCAGTGACAGAAAGCTTTGTTGCAGGAGCAGTCTTTGCTGCAGCCGCCCACGCTGCAGCTGCTGAATGGGATGGGACCGCTGGGGCGCAGGGCTTCCGATGGTGGAGCCAATATCCAGCTGCACGCACAGCAGCTCCTGAAGCGTCCTCGAGGCCCATCTCCTCTTGTAACCATGACACCAGTAAGCCCTGACCTTATGGACGTCGCTACGTATGTGGATCGCAAGATGGGGCTCAGTGTCTGTGCTTGCTTGTGTGAGGTGACAGAGATGCCCAGTCATGTATGTAGGAGGCATCTGGCAGGGGTGGCATTGTTTCCTTCTCGGTTCCTGCACAGAGCTCGGCCAAGGTCTGGTCCCGGGGTGGGTTTGTGAGCCCTTGGCAGTGACGCTCCCTTGAAACGGTTCTCTCTGGGGACAAGTCACTTGTCCTGTCTTGCCCTCGTTCAGGGATCCTCCCCCTCCCCCTCCTCCTCGAAGGGGAACGGATGGATCAGGGTCGTGGGAGTGTTGGAGAAGCTTTTGGCAGAGCAGAGCCTGTGACTTTGTCTCCCCTCCAGGCAGTGCCTGCTGTCACCCCTGTGGACGAGGAGAGTTCAGATGGGGAGCCAGATCAGGAAGCTGTGCAGAGGTAATGCTCCTCACGGCCTTCTGTCGTCAGAGGGAGCCCTGGAACCTCGCAGTCACTCAGCAGCAATCTCCCTGCGGCTCCTGCTTGCCTTTGCTTCCCTGGGAGCAGTTTTCTGTGCAGGTTCTACTGCCCCTGGGACTTGCCCCCCCCCCCCCGGTGTTCTTACTAACTTCTTTGCGCTGACTGGATGGGGAGGTGGGATCCTTCTGGCATCTGGAGCTCAGCTGTAAGTATAAGGTGAGCCCCCCAGCACTTGCCCTGCTGGTGCCCCGACTGCATCTCTTTCTCCTGCTGAAGTGGTGTGCCGATTGCTTTCCTTCCAACACTCTTCTTGTAGCGGGTGCCCTGGGAAAGACTGGCAGTGGTCTTGACTGCAGATTCCCAGAGGCCAGTCTGTTAGCCTGTTGCAGTAAAACCCACAGAGGTCTTGCGGAATTTTAAAGGCTGGCTGGCACTTTACAGCATAAGTGTCTGATGAAATGGGTTGTAGCCCACATAGCGCTTAATAAGTCTTTAAGGTGCTACAAGATTCAGTATTAGTTTGGATTGCAGCTCGGTATCTTCTGCTGAGCATCTCTCGCAGTAAGAGCGGCTCAGTGTCTGGCTGGCCTGGCTCCCCTGCTTAGGTCAGATGCTCCTTTGGGAATGAGGACTATTCTTTTCCTTTGGGACCTGGATGGGAAAGCCTGGGATGTCATGAGGCGCGATGGAACTCTTAAGACGGGGCCCTTCCACCGCCCGCTCCCCTCTTCAAGGCCTGTAGAAATGTGGAGGCTTTGCACCCTGTCTGGCTGTGGTGAGCAGGAGATAAATGGTGGAGAGGAATGTCCTTCTGAGGAGGCTGCCCTTGTTGCCTGACATCAGAACGGGACCAGAGTGTGCGGAAGCAGAACATCTCCTCTGACGAGCAGATTCTATTCAGGAACTCTAGCAGAAAAGGATCTTTCTCACTTCTCGCTCTTTAAGAACAAAGACAAGCTGGAGGTGCTTGTGCTAATGTTTTGATTAACATCCAGTGCCCCCCCTTTAAAAAAAATCTGAGGAGACCATTGCAATCTCCCATGAGAACTAGCAAGATCTAGGCAGTTTTTAAAAAATCAACGAAAACATTTTTGATGGTTCCTATGATGGTCACAGAAAGGGGCCTGCTGGCTAAACCTCTTGCTGACCCCTCTCCTAAAAACAAGGCGGTGAACTTGAGTTGAGTTCTCCTCTGTGCAGGCACATGCCCTGCCCTGAGCCATGGGTCTTCCTTCCCTTGGTCAGCCAGACATCCATCTTGTTGAGCCAAGGAGTGATCAGCTGCATGAGCTGAACTCCCTTGGGTCTCTGCTCCTGACTGCTAGAGTGACACTGTCTGGCTTCTTCTTGATCTTCTTGTAAATGATTATGCCAAGCCAGGTGGTTGCTCTAGAGAGATATCTGACCTCTGCCCTTCCTCCCCACCTGAACTAGATGGGCTTGGGGAGCCTGTGCTTGAAATGCGGCTTATGATTAGCTCTCTTACTGGGCAGGTCTGCTGCTCAGAGGCTCAAAACAGTCACTAAAAGCAAGCGGCAGGTCCAGAACCTTCAGAAAACGGCCCTCTTCTCCCTCAGCATGAATGGTGCGGATGCTGGCCTGCTGCCCGGCCACTAACTTCCCTCTAACCTGCGCTCTTCTGCTTTTTCCTGGATCATCTGGATGTGTGTGTGCACATGGTCCTGTGGTTTGGGGAAACTTTGTTGCTGCTGCTCTTCATAGCTGCCATGCGCTAAGTGCCCTTCTTTGTCTTTTAAGTAGCCTTTGATAAGTGTCCTCTTCCTCCCCCCCCCCAATTATCAGTGAGTGGGGAAGCCCATCTAGGCACGCATCCACAGCTCTGTAGGCAGACAGTTCCAGCCCTCCTCTTCCTTGGGGATGGGTGGGATCTTCATGTATTTCGTACAGGTCTTAGGTTGACATCCTGGTTAACTCTTCTGAAGCCTGGCCATTTCCAGCCAGAAGCCTCTTTTCCGCCTGGCTTCACCTGGATCCTTAGGTGTTGGGTGTTGGGCAGGTGCTCTTGAGGCTGTGTGGCGGCCGCACAACTCAAAAGGGAAAGGCATCAGATTTTGGATTTGTTCTGCAGACCAGCGTTCCTTTCAGCACCACACTGGATATGCTGCTTTGATGGAGTTCTTCTGTCAGTCTTAAAGGTTGGGCCAGTTCTTCCTATCTGACACTTTGTGACCTATCAGTCCTTGACTTCTGCTTAGGGGACCCACATTAGAATGGTTCTTCTGCTGTGCCTGCCCTTCATTGAGGGGCCCAGCACCAGTGCCGAGGTAGCCTTCCTCTGTCCCTCCTTCCTTCTGGCACATAAAATCCTTCTCCTGCAGCTGCTGAACTCTTGGGTGAGCCTGCTCTTAACTCCACCTGCTTGGCTTAGTTCTCTGAGGCTGGCATTTCTGCTTTCTCCAGAGGTGGTCTGGGCCAAAACTGGCTGGCCTTTCTCTCTCTTCTTGCTCTGTCCCTCTGTGCCCCCCTCCCCTGTACAAAGCTCTAGAGAGGCTGGCAAGAGGTTGTCTCCCCACTCTGCTGCTGCTGCTGCTCCTGCTGCTGCTGCTCTGTCTTCAGAACATTCCAGGCCCTGCCTCTCCCTCCAGATGCGCTCCTGCTCATCAAATGTGCTCCTGCTTGTTGCAGATACTTGGCCAATAGGTCAAAAAGGCACACCCTGGCTATGACCAACCCCACTGCGGAAATCCCGCCTGACTTGCAGAGGCAGCTCGGACAGCAGCCCTTCCGCTCCCGGGCCTCACACCTGGCACCCGACCAGCACCGGTGAGTAGTGGCACCGGACGCTTGGGAAGCTCCACATCTGGAATCTAGATGAGGGCAGAAGAGAGGCTTTTAGCTCACACAGTTGGCCTGGATACCTATGGCTGTCAACTTGTTGATTGCCCCTCAAGTTTCCTGCCCCCTTGGATGGAGAAAAGTGGGCCTCATGGGGTGGTAGTCAGTGTTGGGTTTCTTCTACTTGATGTAGCAAAGGTGGGGGACTCTGTTAGCCTCTTGGAAGGCAGGCAGCCTGGACCTGTATGTGCAGCTCACCAGTCTGGATGACCACCTGCAAATTCTCCATGACGTGAAGTGGATCCAGGTCTGAGCTGGAGAGCAGCAGCAGCAGCAGCAGCAACAAGAGCACTTCTATATGATCTGAATCGTGAGCAGGACAGGAGAGGACGTGGCTAGAGCACCCAATCTCCTGTGTTTTCACTGATACGGGGACTGCCTCTTGATCACCACCCTCAGAGAACAACCTCTGAACCTTGTTCATGTCAACAAATTGATTGGGGGATTTACACTAGAGTGGACTGTTTGCCTGCAGTGCTTCCTTGCTAAAATTTCGGGGGGTGAGGAATGAATGTGGCAGCTGCACCTGTTGACCGTTGGCCATTGCGAAATGGCTCCTCAGCCCGGGACGTGGAGCTTGAAGCTTCCGTCACCGCAGATGGTGCAAAACTCTTTTTTCTCCTGGCGAGACCGGCAGGAGGGGCTCTCCTCCTTCTCTTCCAGCTGTCTTAGTTTGCTCCTGGTGAGCCCCTGTTCTGGCTTGCCTTGCAGGGAGACGGAGGCCTCCTTGGGCAGAGCAGTGATGTCACCAGTGGAGCAGGTGGACTCTGACCCAGCTGTGGCCACATGGGTGCCACGCTGGAAGCTGAGCAAAAGGGCAGAGATAAGAGTCCGGCCCTGATGTGACTCAGCCTGGGCTGTCAGCTGAAGCTGCTCTGAGCCAGGCATCTTCCATTACCTCCTCCTTTCTAGGCCAGAGAAAGCTAGGAAGGGCTCATCTGGGCTCCCGGGGGGCATCTGCCTCCAGAGCGAGCAGCCAAGCAAGTGGGCTCTCTGAAGACCTCGTGCCACACAGCCTTGATGGAAAGGCTCAGCTCTTGCCTCCCGACAACTGCAGCCTTTGTGTTGCTGCAGAGCAGGAATGTGGTGCGGGGGGGGGGCAGGCATTCTGGAGAGTAGCTGCACTGTGATTTCAGCAGACAGGGGTCCCATCCACTTGCAGAGGTGGCCCAATGACTTGGAATCTAGCACTGTTGAGCATCACATGGGACTGGAACCTCTCACCTGAAGGCCCTGAGTGTTAAGCCTGCCTTGACGTGGTGTCCTCTGCACTGCTGCAGTTCCAAAAGGGAAAGCACAAGAATTTGCGCGTACTTATTGGTATCCTGGTAGTTTGCTAGTCAGCCTGCAAAGTCTTGCTTAGGACAACCAAAGGGAAGGCAAGCCCTTTCTCCGCCCTCCTCCTCTTCTGTGCAGTACCCTGGAGGTGGTCTGTTTTGGGGTGGAGGGGGCCTGGGCTGGGGTTGGAGCAAGAAGCCAGGCTGCTGAGTTGGCGAGGAGCCAGCCCCTGCCTCCCAGAAGCCATTCGCCACACTATGCTGGCAGCTGAGACCACTCAACCACTGTGTTTCATGGATTTGAAGGGAGGAGGAGATGCTTATCAGTGTAACTGAGAATTTGGGTGGGCTTTGGCAATACCGAGTCATCCCAGGCCTTCTCTTCTTCCTCCTCTTCTTGTCAGTCTGAAAAAATGGGATAGTTTGGTTGACATTTATTTACTTCTTTAAAGAATTCTTCCCTTCTAAATCGTATATGTCACTCAGGGTGTCATACAGCATTTAAAGTAGGCAGAAACCTAGAGTGTTTACAAGAGAAAAGCCAAAGGCCAGTGCTAAAAACAGTTCCAAGAGAATCATGAGATACCCTCCTCAATAAGTCACAGGGCCACTGGTGGGAACCTCTTCCTAAAAAGGGAGGTTTAGGCCCATTGGGGGAATTGCGTTGGCCATTGGGATTGTGCCCAAGAAACCAGCTGGTAACCAGCTCAGCCTGTGCAGGACCAGCATAACTCGGTCCTGCCCGTGAGCTCCCAGTGGCTATTTCCAGGGACCCGTCAAAGGTAGCCCCGGGTCAAGCGCATAACAAGAATCCACTCTGGGTACGAAAGAGGCGTGTGCCACCGTGGCCAGGGCTGAGTTAGCATGCCAGCTTAAACTGGGCAAAGGTACAAAGCTGAATCCCTCCATGTGGCCAGCCTGATCCTTCAGGGGAATGCTGCCTCAGCCACGGCAGGCTGAACAGCTCTTTCTCAACCTGCTTCCTGACCAGCAATACCTCTTGTTTGCACTGATGCTCGGTTTAGTTGCCCTCATCCAGCCCCTTGGGTATGAAAACACATCTTAAATCCCTCCCAGCAGTTCCCTGTAGATCTCAAATATCTTAGACTGGATCCTAAAAAACATTGAACCTTGGCTCCCTGGGGTGTGCCCAAAGCAGGCCCTCTGTTCCTGGAGCGTATTGTGCTTGATAGCACCGCATACTGCTAAAAGGCCCCTCAGAACCAACAGGGATACATTCCCCATAATCTGCCAGGTTGAAATACATCTGGCTCTTCTGGCCCTGGAGCTGAGGTGCCTTAGGCATCAGCTCCCTCCTCCCTGGCCTGGCCAAGTCTTTCTGCCTATCCTACCACCTACTTACTGGGGACTTGATTCAGCACCTTGTCATATTCCAGAGATGATCAGGAAACAATGCAACTCATTAAAGTTTTCTTGTAGCTAAGATGGACATTAATCCAGCACCCCCTCAGCTGCAGCCTTTCTGGGCCTGGGCCTCCTGTTTACATGCTGCAAATGCCAAAGAATGTGAAATCCTCCCTGTTTTTTTTCCTGTCTTGGAAAGGTGGCATCAAATGTAGGAACCTTCCAGTTCCTTCTCTGCTGCTGCTCCTTCTTAGTTCATGGTGGTTCAGGAGCCTGCAGAGGCTGCGAGAAAGGTCCTGGAGCCAGAGTACCCACAGACATTGCATTTGATTTAGCAACAGATGGTGGCTGTTTCTCCACCTGTTTTCACTTCCGTTAGTTTTTCTTACAAATAAGATACAAATGAGGTATGTTTTGTGCAAAGCCAGTGGTCAGGTTCTTCTGTCCCAATTGGTTGGTTCCTATTCCATTGGGGATGGGTGGAGGTGGGAGGCCAGACTTTGGTGGGGAATTGCCTTGTTGCTTGGGCTGCTACTTCTAGCCTCCTCCTCTGTGTGTGTACCCAGCTATGTCTACAAGGACTCGAACACCCTGCACCTCCCCACAGAGCGCTTCTCTCCAGTGCGCCGTTTCTCCGATGGAGCAGCCAGCATCCAGGCCTTCAAGGCTCAGCTGGAGAAGATGGGTAACCACAGCAGTATCAAGCAGCTCCAGCAGGTACAGAGCAGTGTGCGTGTGTGTGTGAGAACCCAGCAAGGGTGGGTGGTCTAATAGGCAGTTGACCTGCAGGACTGCATTTGAAGTCCAGAGTGGCATCTTCCATTTGCAACCCACGTCTGTCTTTTTCTTGCTGTTTGGAAGACAGAAGAATGGCACCGTATCTTTTATAGTGCCAGGAGCCCTTGTTTTGAGAATTCCCATGACAGTTCCCTCTTTTTCTCTGAAGAGTTGCCGGTTTTTGGTTCCCATCAGAGTCCCTTATTGCATATGTTTATTCTTGGGCCAGCCACCAGTGTGCGTTGTACGACTGCTGCTTGTCCTCCTTGACATGCCTCTCTGCCAAGGAACCTCCACCATTTGGAAGGGCTGGCCGGGAGGCTTCAGTGCTCTCTCCACGCATGGCAGCTCTGAGGGTCCTTGGAGGGAAGATGTGGAGCAAATAGAAGCGGAATAGGGATGCCCAGGACCTGCTGTTGAGGTGCTCCTAAGTCCAAGAAGCATTTCGGCCCTCTCAGATCTTGTTATATGAACCACTGCAGGGAGAGCGGGACGGGGCGGCTTCTTTCAGAAGAAGGCTGCTGCTTCCTCCTCCTGTCAGGCAGCGTGCAGAGAAAGCTGCCCAGTGGCTCCAAACTCACTGTTCTTATGCAGTGCTGAGGCTGCAGTGGGTGATCCCTGGCTGCCATCGCATCAGGCAGAGCTTGCCTGCAGCCCTCTCACCTCTGGCTCTCTGCAGCCAAGCAATGGCTGAGCCTCACCAGGGGCTTGTTTCAGGAATGTGAGCAGCTCCAGAAGATGTACGGGGGGCACATGGATGAGAGAACTCTGGAGAAGACACAGCAGCAGCACATCTTGTACCAGCAGGAGCAGCATCACCAGATCCTTCAGCAGCAGATCCAGGTATTGGTGCATTTGCGGTGGGCTTCCTGCCATGGGTTTGTGCAGCATCTTTGGATTGGTTTGGCTGGAGAGTCCTTCCTTACCT